>NC_138803.1:5652920-6327967 GCF_965178545.1 Coloeus monedula | reverse complement strand
ACGGGAGCAGGGACAGGCTGTGGATGCCGTGCCAGGCTGGGAGCAGCTGGAGCAGCCCATGGCCAATCGATTGCCACGCCAGGGGCACAGTGTGGGACACAGCCTGAGCAGCAGCAGCAGCTTCCAGGGGCTTTTATGGAATATTTTCCACCCCCCCAGGCAGAAACACTGTGACCCTTCCTGAGTGAGGAGTGTGGGTGCTCCCCAGCCTCCTCTCCTGTTGCCCACATTGTCCCCAGAGTCCCGGGGTTTGTGCCCGGCTCTGAGCTACACAGGAACTTGTAAAGCTCCTGATTTTGCTCAGGCTTTTGGGATGTCTTATCCATCAGGTGTCTGGCCCCTCTTTAGCCTCGGAACTTCTGGCTGATGTCAGATGTGGACGTAAGCAGCTGCTTTCTCCATCTTATTATCAGCTTGGTTGGAGAGAGAGAACTTTTTAAATGACAGAGATCCTTAGCAAAGAGACGAGAGTTAGTGTTAAAAATAAAGAAAACAAGACAGCTCGTTTCATCTAAACAGAAGGGTTATTAAACAGGCTTGAATTAATCAGAGATCTGCCAGAGCTCTGAAATTGAAAAGCAGGGCAGAGGAGCAGGGAGCACACGAGTGTGAAGGAGCCACTTTCTCAAGCAGACATTGATGTCCCAGTGCTGTGGGAGAGGAGCTGATGTTCAGCTGCTGGTGGCACAGAGGTGAGGTGGCTCCGGGCTTTGGGGTCCTTGCCTGGACCTCAGGACATGAGGCTGGGGGCACCTGCCACCCCTGGGAGCCCCCAGACACTGATCCCCAGGCCATGGTGGGACACTTCCCACGGCCAGGGACCATCCCCGTGGGTCTGAGCTCTGTGATGGTCACTTCTCGAGGTGGGTGGAGCAGACTGGGCAGGGATGAAGCTGCTTCGCCCTTCCCAGGGTTCAAGCACCTTGAAACGCTGTCAAAAACGGAATCAAGCACCCGAGGGATGCCCTTGGAAGGGCAGCCAGCCCTGGCAAAGAGGCTCTGGGGGGTAAAGGCGTTTCCTTGGGGTGGCTGCTGGAGCTGGTGGTGGTTGCAGCTCCCAGCCCACCCTTCCACCAGGCCAGGCCTGCCAGGGGCTGGTTAATGGGCCTGAAGGGTTCTTCAGTGCTGTGTGGCCTCCGTCCTGCATCACCCTGTCTGCTCGGCTTTTCCTGTTCATTTGAGGGCTTTTGCAGCTGTGTTCTGCCTCCCCAAGTCCTCGTGCTCCCACAGTGGCACCTGGGTGACAATTGCTCCCCTGTGTGTGCTGGGAATGCTGGGGTTGTGACTGGCAGCTGGAATGTGGAGGGGAGCAGGGAGCTGGTGCTGGGCACGGAGCAGGAATGAACCTCTCCCTGAGCATCTTCCTGCTCTTCCCACCCCTTCCCCTGCCCTGCCAGGGATGGGGATGGACAGCAGGGTGGCCTGGGGGTGTGCAGGCTTGGCTTGGTGCTTATTGCTGCCAATCCCAGGAGATAACCCCTCTCTGGAGCGGCAAGGAGCACCACCAGGAACCCCCAAACGTGCCTGGAGGTGCTCACAGGCAGTGCCGTGCTCCCCACAGCTCCAGCACCGCTGGCTGAGCGAGACCCAGCGCTGCACAGCTGGGATCCAGCATCTCAGAACCTAATTTTAACAAATGCACCATTTCCTGGTTTACTTAGGTAACAGCGCTGTGGCTACTGTGTAAACACCTCTGGCTGCCAGGGGCAGCGGGGATAACGAACAGCGCTCGCTGCACGGTGCTGGCACAGCCAGAGGAGCTCTGGTGCAGGATTTCTGTTTAATGGAGTGGCTGGGGACCCATTTAATTTGAAGCTGGGGTTCTTCACTCGCCTGTGGTGTGCTGGAGTGAGGCCAGGAGAAGCTGCTGCTTATTTTTCTCCTGCAGTTCGGTGGCCGCTCTGTGATCCTCCCTCGTGCTGCTCTGTAATATTCTCCTGTAATAAACTGCAGCTGGATGTCACCTGGGGACACAGTGCTGGGCTGAGGTTTGGGAGATAAAACTCCCTGCCTTGCCACTGGGACCTTTTGCTTAGCCTTGGGCAAATCATTTCATCGTTTAATCTGCTTGCACCTAAGGTCAGCAGCCATTAAATTCCATTTTGTTGGGAATAAAGTCCGTGAATAATCAAACGATGCTCAGGTGGAGAGGTGGATAAAGCTCAGTCCATCAGGACTCAGGTAGGAAACCAGGAAAAGCACTTTCTGAGGCACATAAAACTGACCTAGATTGCCTGGAGGGGTTGTGGATTGTGTTTCTGGGGGTCCTTAAGGACAGTCTAGAGAAACTCCGCTGGAATGATGGTTGTAACAGCTGGGCCTTGCAGCAGGAGGCTGCGTTAGACACTCACAACTCTCCGTCCAACTCTCATTCTTTTAACGTTATCCAAAGCCAGTGACCTGTTTACACAGGTTTGGCTGAACCTGAGCCCTCCCAAAACTTGACTAAACCAGCTATGAAACTTCACAAGTGTTGAATTTCCCCTTGGTGTCGGACTTCAAGGCAGCTGGGAGAGTCAGGGTCTGTTCTGCTCCGCGCTCCAGCACGTCAGGCTGTCACCAGCCTCGAGCCTGTCCTCAGGGACTGCCTGGGGAATAAAGTCCTCCTTGCCCAGCTCCCCTCTCCAAGCAAGGTAATTTATGAGCTGTTTCACAGCAGTGCACTCGAAGCTCAGTAGCTGCCAGCTGTGGTTTCTCAGAGAGCAGGTGTCAAATGTCAGCACAGGGAAAAAGGTGTCTCATTTCTGCCACCGAGGTGTCCGAGGTTGGTTATGGATTTTCGGGGAAGCCCTGTGGGGTTGCTGGGTTAAATGACTGCAGCTGTGAGGCACAGCTGGGTGGCAGCCACAGCTGTGATCCTGCTTTGGATCTCCCTGGGGGTGGGGAGTGAGGAGCACAGCTTGTCCAGACCTGTCCAGCAAATCTGGGACAATGCCAGGGGTGGCATCAGATGCGCTGTGTCCTTGTCTTCCAAACTGCAGTTCCAAATCTGGGGCTTAGGACAGGGCCCTCCCTGCATTTTCTGTTTCTCTGGACCTGTTGGGATGTGTGTGCACAGGAGGGAGGCAGAGGGGAGAGCTTTGCGCAGTGTGTGTTGTATAAACAAATACTGGGCTCTGGACAGATTTTGTGCATAATTCCTGCGATGGTGTTTGTTATCAGGGAAATGCCTTTTCGTGGCTGGGTTCTGTTCTTCCCCTCCTCTTCCTTGTCCCAGGCCTGGAGGAAGCAATAATCACAATGCTGTGTTTTGCCCTCTTAACTCTTTCTCAGAACGCTGCCGAGCCTGTGAAATGTCATCCCTGGGAACGAGCAGCTCCGGGGAAGGGGGACACAGCTCCTGGCACAGTTCCTGCCAGTGGCTGCCAGCACGGAGCAGGGACAGGAAGCCCAGGGCCAGCCAGGAAGGTGGATTTTGGTCCAAAACCCAAAGTGTTCAGGTTGTGTTTTAGGAAATGCTTGTTACTTGTCATCCCCGTGGGGCAGTAACCTCTGGAGAAACCTCAGAGCTGGCTCCAGGCTCCTCCCTGGTGATTTACAGCTTGCTCTTACTGTTGTTGGAGTCAAAATATTTTAAAAAAAGGCCAAGAAGAGGTGGTAGGAGCTGTCCCCATTGCTCTGTGTTACAGATCCAATTATTCACACCGAGCCGCCAGTAACTCCCCTTGGGCTCAGGCTCTTGGGTGGTGTCTGCCTGGTGGGGTTTGGAGGGATCAGTGCCAAGGCTCCCTGCTCCGGGATAGCCAGGGAAACCCTCTGCTCGGGGCATGGACGTGCCAAGGCTTCTCCTCCTGGAGAAAGGCCTGAGAGCAGGGAAGGGGTTGTGTGAATGGGGGGAGAGGTTTCTGCTGGGCCAGGGGGGATTTGGCAGCGTGGGGCTCCTCTGGCTGTGGTGGCCTGGCCAAAGAGGCAGCTCTGAGCATCCAGACCTCTGATCCATGCTGGAAACATCCCAGGGCTTGGAGAAGCTTCCATCAGACAGTTTGGCTCAGATCTTTTGTCTAATTAAACCCAAACCCTATGAATTATTGTAAAGTCATCCTCCATAGGTGACAAATGTGTCCTGAACATCGCTCCTGCAAGGGGATCAATCCCTGCAGCAGCTCCAGTGCTTGGAGAGGTTTCGCAGGGCAGTTCCCGATGTGCTCCAGGAGGGATGAGGGTCCTGTGTTCCTACAAAGAAATGGCCAAACTCGGTGCTTTTCCCCTCATCCTGTGGGCAGATCTGATATGGAGCCAATGGAAGGGGAAAGGCTCAGGCTGGGGCAGGGCTGAGGCTGTTCCGAAGGGTTTGTTCTATCTCTGGGTTTAGCACGTGCAGCCTGTGCTGCTGGTGGCCCTTTGGGCAGGGCAGGGGGGTGTGGCAGCCTGGTGACCACAGGGAGGGCAGTGCTGGGGCCGCTGGCCCCGCTCCCGGCCATGAATCCTATGGGGCTCTAAAGAGCGAAAAGGGCAGAGCCCACCCCAGCTCAGGGAGCAATCCCAGCCCCTCTGCCCCTCCTGGCAGGCTCTGTCATTCCTCTGCGGGGTTTGTTCAGGGACACAGCCCCCACAAAGCCAGCATGGGATTTATGGCCCGCTCCGCTCCCCCTCTGCCCATCCTTGGGGACCCTGGTGGCCTCTGGGCAGGGGGAGCCACAGGGACAGATTGGGAAAAGCTTGTGGGGCTGGGAGGCTGGAGGTGAGGAAGGGGGTCAGTGAGGATGACGGGGTCAGTGCAGGGTCTGGGGTCAGTGAAGGCACTGGGGATGTTTTGCTGTGTCCTGGAGGTGCTGGGGCACATCCAGAGCAGGTGAAATATCCCAGGAACACAGGAGCTGAGGGAGCAGAGGCGATGGCTGAGGGCCCAGCAGTGCTGAGTGTAAATCACTGCTCACCACACCAACCCCACCCCCAAAGAAAAGCCACCGCCACCACCAGGCAAACGCAGCTGCCACACTGGTGACATCAGAATTGTGCCTTTGAGCCGTCATTTGCCACAGGAGATTCTCTTGTTTTGGCTTTAATTTTCCTTTTTTCCCCTGTTTTTTGTGGGTTTTTTGGTGTGCACAAAACGCCACTAATGACAAACTGTGGTGCCCATGAGTGAGTGACAGCTGAAATGAGAGAAATGACTAATGGTGCCTCCTGAAGCCCTGTCACATGGAGATTAAATGAGCCCTTTTTTCTTCCCCCCTCAATGAGAATCATGGGCATTTGAATAATAATATTATAGTCTCCATTAGGATGACAGTGGGGGAAAAAATCGGCTCAGACCTGTGATTATTCCTTCAATCTAATAATTATTTAAATACCAGATAACTCCTTTCAGCCTAATTGAGGCCTTTCAGCTGCTTGGGTTTATATTGTGTCCCTGAATTTACTCTCGCTTTCACCTTGCGTTACTAATAGCTGCAGATTGCTTCTGAGGCTGTATTTTAAAACTCTCTTCACAAAAAAAAGAAAAAGAGGAAAAATTAATGATCAAATGGTATTAAGGATCAGAGCTAAAATCACCCATTCTCCTGGTGTTTAACTCCCCAGGTGTTTGGCCTCCTCCACAGAGAATCATAGAATGGTTTGTGTTGGGAGGGATCTTAAAGTTCATCTCGTTCCTCTCCCTGCCATGGGCAGGGACATCTTCCACCATCCCAGGACGCTCCGAGCCCCATCCAGCCTGGTCTTGGACACTTCAGGGATGTGGCAGCCACAGCTGGCAGCCTCTGCCAACCTCTCCCCATCCTTTGAGCCAAGAACTCCTTCCCAAAATCCCACCTAACCCTCGCAGGCAGTGGGTTCCCCTGGCTGTTTGGTGTCTATTGCTGAGCTCAGCCCAGCCCTGCACCCTCACGTCCTGCCCCAGCCCTGGGGTCGTGGGAGCTGCGGGAGCTGCCCCGGGGGTGACACGGATCCGGGGATGGCTGGGTAGGGTGGCAGCTCATGGCCGTGCTCTGTCGTGTTCAGATAACATTTGAAAGCGCAGATTCTCCTGCCCGGCTGATCTCTCCTGCCGCTGGCAGTGACTGTTCACAAGCGCTCTGCAAAACCTTCACTGTGAGGCACAGCAGAGAGGCTGGGCTCCAGCTGACAGCCCTGCTGCACAGCAGCTCCACGCTGCGCTGGGTTTGGGCTGGCTTGGCATGGAAATGTGCTGAAAAACATCTGAAACTGCTGTGGTCAAAGTGCAGAGCTGCTGTTGTCCCACACGTCCAGGTGTGTGTAAAGTTAATTATTTATTAAATGCATTCATTTCTGGCCTGCACCGTCCTTGTCTCACCTTGCAGTGGAACAACTTTTTAAAGATTGGGAGCTGCTGAACAGGAAAGCTGTGTGTGCTGAGCTTTCCAGCAGGGCCTCCCTGTTCTCTGCAGGATCTCTCCCTTGTGGGGCTTCCCTTGAAGCAGAGCCTGTAAAGGACCATGTCCCAGGACTTGGGGCACTGTGGGGCTCCAGGCAGAGCTGCTCTGAGACCCCTGTGCCCCGTGATCAGGTGTCAGTGCCCACCACGTGTCACCAGCACGGAGAGGATCCTCCCAGATCCCTGGGAACGATTTGATCTGTGCCATTTGGAAAGATTCCGGGTCAGGGAACGGTGTTGGGCCGTTCACTCAGAAATGTAGTGAGAAGAGCCGGGGAGTCCCCCTGGTGCTGCCGTGGATGTGGGAAGGCAGCGGGAGCAGCCGTTCTGTGCCACAGCCGTCCCCACAACGCCGAGAGGGTGGCAGGGTCCGTGTCCTCCCCGGGACAGAGAAACCACCACAGCCAAAGGTGGGAATGCCGAGCCTGGCAGCGAGAGGGAAGCAGCTGGGGAAATGTCTCCCTGAGCAGAATGAGAAACCCATTACTGCTCCCTCTCTCCTGTCGTGTCTCCTGTCAGTGACACGGAGACGGCAGCGCAGGGACAGAGCTCCTTTGTCACCTCTCAGGAACAGCCGTCTCCGGCTCCCGGCGGGAACAAGCCTAAAGAGCGGCTGTTCAGTGACACTCACGAGCTCAGAGTGGCTGTGCAGTGCTGGGAATTGTTTCAAGTACCAAACCAGGAGCAGCATCCATTATCAGGGGGTGAGGGAGCGGCCTCCTGCCTTGGCACCCAGGGCAGGGGCATCAGAGCTGCCGAGGGCAGGGTTTCTGTGGGGTGTGTGCTGGCGCTGGCCTGGCCCTGCTGGCAGGGGATGGGTGCAGACTGTGGCTCATCCTCAGCCTCTTCCCAGGCTGGGGTGACCCTGAGGCGAGGAAGGATGTCCCTGAAGTGGCTCCTTTGCCTACTCAGCCTGGAGCATGTAAAGAATGCAGAATTTGGGATAAAGGAGAACTTCGTGGTGGTTTTCTGTGTCCATGCAGTCAGACACCTCTGTGGTCAGGTTGAGCAGGCAAGGGTGGTCTCTCCCCTGCTGGCAGGTTTGGTGGCTGATCTAATCACGTGCTCCCACCTTGGTGGCAGCTGCTTTTTGGCAGGAAAGTACCTGGTGAGGGAGTTCCTGCCCAAAATGCACCTGCTTGAGAGGCACTTCTGGCTCTGGGGACAGGCTGAGGGGAGATGTCAGTACCTTCAGTGTTTGTGCTCAGTGAATTTGCCTGCATGAGGCTTCTTTCTCAGGTTCCCAAATTAAATCAGAGAGGGTTTATAGGTGAAGAACAGCTCTTGTTTCCTCTGCTGCTTCCAGCAACAAACCCTGCAGGAGACACCCTTCTAGCCAAGATTGCAGATGGATGGCTGGGGCTGTGAGCCGCGGGCTTTGCCTTGGGCTGGAGCTGGTTCTCCCCTCCCTGGCTGAGCAGAGCGTGTTCTAAACAGCCAAACCACATCACAAATTAAGATGCAGGGGCTAAAACAAGTGGTAAAACATCGACCTGAACTGTTCAGCAGTACGTTGTGGACTTGCTTAATTCTTGTTGTGCTTAGAGACATCCTCGCTTTATCTCAAGGACTCTGTAATTAGAAAGCCTCCTTTGAATTTTATCTGCAGGGCACATGGGATCTAATCCTTGGCTCTGGGTGGTTCTTCTCTCCACAGAACCATGTGAGGGACATTGCCGGGGCTCAGGACACGTGCGGGGGACACGGAGTTTGCCTTTCCCAGGATGGATCAGAGGAGGAACTGGCCTCGGGTACTGGACTCTGATGGCTGGTCAGTGGCTCTGCTCTGCCTCTTCCTGGCATCGCTCTCCCGGAACGTGTCCAGCAATGCCTTGTTCAACACTTTCCACTCGGAGAACCGGGACTGGACGTTCAACCACCTGACGGTGCACCGGGGCACCGGGGCTGTCTACGTGGGGGCCATCAACAGGGTGTACAAGCTTTCGGGGAACCTGACCATTCTGGTGGCTCACAAAACTGGTCCCGAGGAGGACAACAAATCCTGTTACCCGCCCCTCATCGTGCAGCCATGCAGCGAGGTCCTCACGCTCACCAACAACGTCAACAAGCTGCTCATCATCGACTACTCCGAGAACCGGCTGCTGGCGTGCGGCAGCCTCTACCAGGGGGTCTGCAAGCTGCTGCGCCTCGACGACCTCTTCATCCTGGTGGAGCCCTCGCACAAGAAGGAGCATTACCTGTCCAGCGTCAACAAAACGGGCACCATGTACGGGGTGATCGTGCGCTCCGAGGGCGAGGACGGGAAGCTCTTCATCGGCACGGCAGTGGACGGCAAGCAGGATTATTTCCCCACCCTCTCCAGCCGCAAGCTGCCCCGGGACCCGGAGTCGTCGGCGATGTTGGATTATGAGCTCCACAGTGACTTTGTTTCGTCCCTCATCAAAATCCCCTCGGACACGCTGGCCCTGGTTTCGCACTTCGACATCTTTTACATCTACGGCTTTGCCAGTGGCAACTTCGTCTACTTTCTGACCGTGCAGCCGGAGACCCCCGAGGGCGTCTCCATCAATTCCGCCAGCGACCTCTTCTACACCTCCCGCATCGTCCGCCTGTGCAAGGACGACCCCAAGTTCCACTCGTACGTGTCCCTGCCCTTCGGCTGCGTCAGGGGGGACACGGAGTACCGGCTGCTGCAGGCCGCCTACCTGTCCAAGCCGGGAGAGGTGCTGGCCAGGGCCCTCAACATCACGGCGCAGGAGGACGTGCTCTTTGCCATCTTCTCCAAGGGGCAGAAGCAGTACCACCACCCCCCCGACGACTCCGCGCTCTGCGTGTTCCCCATCCGCACCATCAACGCCCACATCAAGGAGCGCCTGCAGTCCTGCTACCAGGGCGAGGGCAACCTGGAGCTCAACTGGCTGCTGGGGAAGGATGTCCAGTGCACCAAAGCGGTAAGGACGCGCTGGGTGTTGGCTGTGGGAGCCCTCGAGAGCCGGGATCAATCCCTGCCCCAGTGGAACACAAGTTTGTGGAGTGGGATCAGTCCGTCTGTGCCTCAGTTTCCCTGAATTCAGAGCACTCTTCCCCTTTAATCCATGCTCTCATCCTACAGTGGGATGACAATGAGGGAAGGGATGGTGTTAGGGCAGAATGAAGGTGTGAAGCTTCCTGCGAGTCTTTGCCATTCCCAGCCTGGGGCTCTGCAAGCTCGAGGATCCCTGGGGAAGGTGGCTGGAGCTGGCAGGGGGTGGCCCGTTGGTGGCCCCCAGACCCTGCTGCCGGCACCGCCAGCTCCCTGCACACCACCCCGAGTGTGTGGGACTGCCCTGGGCTCTGTTTCACTCACAGCTGCCCCAAACCTTGTCTTTCCAGCCAGTCCCCATCGATGACAACTTCTGCGGGCTCGACATCAACCAGCCCCTGGGGGGCTCAGTGCCCGTGGACGGGGTGACGCTCTTCACCTCCAGCCGCGACCGCATGACCTCCGTGGCTTCCTACGTCTACAACGGCTACAGCGTGGTCTTTGTGGGCACCAAGACGGGCAGGCTGAAGAAGGTAAGCCTGTGTCCGTGGCTCTGGAGAGCCAGGAGCTGGGTTTTGTCTCTCTCGGGATGCTCGTCACTGCTGCTGTGTCTTATGGGTGCTTCCCAGTGGGAAACTGGGAGTGAAGCAGGAGTGGAAGTCGCAGGGTTTGGGTCACAGAGAGCGTGTTGGTGAGGCAGAGTTCAGCCCTCAGCACTGTTAGTGTGGTTTGTTCTGAAGTGCCAAGTTTTGGGAAAGGTGAAGTGGAAGCTGCTGCAGGGTGGTCTTGGAAAAGGAACCAAACGAGGTCTGATGGAAATCTTGCAGTAGTTTTGTTTCCCAGCAATCCTTCTGCAACTGGTGTAGGAGACCATGAGTTAGGAAGCCTTTGGAGCTGCTGGTGGAGGCAGGATTTTGGTAATGGAGAGATGGGAATGGGTTCATGTGGCTGCTTTTGGAACCAAGCCTCAGGGCAGAGTCCTACTGCTTCCCTCTGCCTCTTCCCTCCTGCTGGATGATTGATCAGTCCTGGGACATTCCTTGTCCTCTGCACCACAAACACTGAGGAGGGGTTTGGTGGGGCTCAGCTGAGAGTCACAGAATGTTTTGGGTTGGAAGGGACATGGGCAAGGACACCTTCTACTAGCCCAGGTTGCTCCAAGCCCTGTCCAACCTGCCCTTGAATGACTTCTAGGCTTTTGAAGTCCACCTGGGACTGCCGCACTTCTGAGTGACAAACTCACAGAATATTCTGAGTTGGAAGGGAACTCTCTGAGGAGTTCTGTATTTAAAATAAGTTTGGAAGTGGCCTTGGGGTGTAAACAGAGGCGTGTGAGAGCCTTTGTTGGCCTTTAGAGCTGGAGCTGCAGCTGGAAGCCAGCTCAGCAGTAGGTTTGATCCAGCTCCAGCAGAACCAGCCTTGGAGCTGCTGCTCTGGCAAGCTGAGACCCTTCCAATTAACCTCAGCTCTAAATGACAGCTTTAGGTGAACCTGTTAAATGCAGCCCCTGCTCCTTCATGCCAGGGAAAGAGTTAACAAATGTAATCAACAGCAGGCTGTTAATTTTTTGAGTCCTTAAGCAGCAGGGAATTTCTTCCTCATCTATCCAGGAAGATACAAGGACAGGCAGATACTACACTTGAATGTCTGCATCATTTTAATTACATCAGTTCATTAATATTCATTCAGCACTTTACAAGTGCTGAGTAGTAGTAAATTAGGTGCCTCCCTGGTGCCTCTCGAGTGTCAGTGGGGCAGTTTTGAACGTGGGGGAGAGGGAGCTTGTAAAGCAGAGCCCTTCACTTCCCTGCACAGGGGAGAGCCGGGGTGCTTTTAGCTAAATGGAAGGGAGAGGAGCCCTTGGCACACCCCAAATGCACGTGCCGAGCTCGGAGCTGGGGATGCAGCCTGGAGATGCAGCCTGGTGCTCGCTGCGTGCAGGGGTTTGGGGGGACAGGGGAGGCTTGTGCTCAGATGCAGCAAAAGCCAAGAGCCTGTGCCTGCACACGAGGTATTTACAGGCTTGTTCCATGAATTATGAAGGATTACAGAAGCAGCAGTCCCTCCAGCAGGGTTTAATTCCTGGTGCTAGTCTACACTGAACAGTTTTTGATGCGAAGTTAATCTATTCATGCTCCGCTGTCCAGAGGGAGGGCTGTGGAATCCTTCACCTGGAATCCTTCATCTGTTGGATGAAAATTGGCCCATCCCTGGAGTAAATTCATTCCAGACATTCACTACAGTCAGGCTTTCGTGGCATCTGCCCTTATTTAACATCAGAGCTGCCTGCAGCTGATGGGATCCATCCCCCCTGTAATTAACTGGAACAATCGTGGTCCCGTCCTCCCCTGTGTGGGGCCGAGGATGTTGCTGTTCTCTCGCTCACCGTTCTGTCCTACACCTTCAGCAGATCTTCCCTCATTTGACACGTGGGATTATCTTTTCCATGGCCTGAGAGAGGCCAGGTGAGGCACAGGAAGCAGCTCTGCGCAGAGCTGAGGGGCTCTGGCTGCAGAGGAGGTGAGACCCGGGGGAAGTTAACAGGTTGTCTCGGGATTTTGTGCCTGTTTCAAGATAACCAGACATGTCTTGAAGCCAGTGAGTGCTCAGGACTGTTTCCTTATCTCTCCTTCCCCATCTGTGAAATGATGGTGGAAATGTTCAGCACCTCTGTAAGTGCCAGGGATTTGTGGAGATGCCTTTTCCACCAGATCTCCTTCGTGTCCTCCTCCGTCTCAGATCTACCCACACAATTAATGTCTGAAAGCTTTGTCACACCTATTCCCTCGCCCACAGCTGTTGATTTCCTTTGGAAATGAGCTGCTGGCTCTGTCTGGGCTTTCAGGGAAGGTGTTTTTGTGTAGCTGGAGGAAAGTCAGGGAGATGTCTCTGAAGCCTTCCAAATTTGCCTGTGCTCCCCCAGTGAGAATTCCTTACTGGAAACACTGGGTTCTCTCACTGGTGTCCTCCTGCCTTTAGCTCTTCACCTCACTGCTCCTGCCACATTCCCAGCTCCTGCTGGTTCTGCTCCCCAGCAATTGTCTCAAAGTTGGTGAAAAGCAGATGCTGCTGATGCTGGGGCCTTCTGGCTCAAGCACAGGTACGTGGGTGAAGTTCTGCCTCCTGCTCTCCTTCCAAAGCACCTCAGCTCCCTGGCTGTGGGATCAGGAGGAAAGGGGATCATGTTGGAGACAAAACCATTCAGAATCGTGGATTCCTCCAATGAAGCCGTTTCCATCAAGCAAAATGAGAAGGGACATTAATGCAACAGTGAACAGCAACTAAGTGCTGGGGGGAGATGTGTCAGCTTGCTTGTTCTGTTTATGGGCTTCATACAATTCTATCAATATTGATGTGTGATGCCTTTGATTTTGACACTAATCATTGCCATGAATTAAATTTGCAGCCATATAATTAGAACTGCTATTAATAGGGCCTCAAGCTAAGCACTGCTGTGCTAGTTGTCTTTTTCCTGATGGAAAACGGCATCCACGGAACTCAGCTGATGTGGTTTGCCTGGGAGATGCTGAGACTGATGTGAAAATTGCACTTGCTGTGTTTAGAGGGGCTCCTCTGGAAGGCAGATTCATGGGAAGGGTCTGGCCCAGAGGTTTCCCAGGAACTGCACCTTAAACTTCCCAGTGGTTTGCTGCTCTTGGGACACAGAGCCTAAGTGGGAGAGAGGAGGATGCAGGGAGAGCAGGGGAGCCCTCAGTGTGCAGGGCTGTTACTGCCTTGTTTCCATTCCATCTCCCCTTCCCCCTGCAAATGCTCCCGTTTATTCCCCTGCCCCAGCAGAGCTGTGTCAGCTCCGTGTCCCTGTGCACGCCTGGTTCCATCTCATCAGCCTGAGCTCAGTGCCTGGGATGGCAGCAAGGCTCACCACTAAAAATCAATCTTGTATTTCATCCCGAGAGGTCTGTTTCTTATTAGGTCTAATAAATCAGTGAAGTGCCCTTCATTCAGCTTGTCAATGCAGGACATTGTTTGTGATCAAGAATAAATAAATGTCTCTCCTCTGTCTGCCAGTTGCCATCTAGGTATTATTTTTCCATCATGCTGTTTATGCTGGCTGTAGGAAAAATGCAGTTCCTGCAGCCTTGCCTGCCTTCCCACGAGCTGGGAAGGCTCCTGGGTGGTACAGGCGAGGGAGAAGCGGGAACAGTGACGTTGTACCTGGGTTTCACCCAGCACTGAGTTGCTCAGTGGTGATAAAGCTTTAACTTGTGTGCTTGGAGATGTGGAGGTGTTGCAGTGCTGCGGGCAAGGGCCCAGGTGTGGTTATTTCAGACGCCCTGAGGTGAAGGATAAAGTGTGCAAATGAAATCACCCCCAATTCTCCTGGAAAAATGGGTGTCACACGCTGTCCTGGACATCTGTGCCCCTCTGTCCCCAGGGCAGCTGCACTGGACGTGCCTGGAATCCATCCCAGGCTGTGAGGTCACTGCTCGGGATCTGTCTGCAGGAGTGCTATGGAGAAATACACATTGCTGGGACTCTCTTTGGGATGGGGAACACACTCCTGTCACCTGTTGAATTCCTGAACTCAGTCCTTGCTCCCCACCTCCCCTTTTCCAGGGGACAGCGGTGAGTGATTGGATTGTGCCACCAGAGGAACGGAGAACTTCTAAGTGCGTTGTTACGTCTTGGGACGTGAGAGTTTTATTCAGCTTGGCTGATTTAATTTGTTCCATTAGTGGGAATAAAGGAGGTCTTTCACAATGAAATATATATGTCCAAACCTGTCCTTAGATGACTTCATTCTATGGATGGTTATCTCATCCTGGTGATTTATCCTTCATTATTGCCCCCGCACGCGCATCCCGCGGCCCTTCGGGAAAAACTCGGTTGCATCAACGTGTGGAGAAGCCAAGAGGACACCAGGCTGTTATTGAACAGATGAAAATCATCCATTTGCAGGCGCCTTCCAAAGGATTTGCCTGGTTTTAGCTGTAGGCTGGGAGGTCAGGGGCTCTGCCGGCTCCGTGGTCAATCCATCACCCTTGGAGTGCAGATCCCCACGTCCCAGCAGAGGTGTGAGAGGGCAGATGGTTCTTGTTTGGCTGAAGAAGTTGTTTAATTGAAAGGTCTGGGAAGAAAAGTCTGGGCTTTGCCCTAGGATGTGAAATAAGGGTGTATTTGTTCACTACTACACTGCTGCTGTGGTTGGGACTCGTTTTCTCCCTAAACAAGGATTTTTCCAGCCTCAGAAAGTAATTCCCCTTTGCTTCCATCTGTGCTGTCAAACCACAGAAGTGGGTCCCCAAAATGCCCCACAGTCCCTCACATTTGTTATTGCTCATAGCCAGGAGTTGGAATCTCACTTACTGATTGGAATTTGTTCAAGGGAATAAGAAAAGTGGTGGAAGCCAGAGGAGAGCACTGGGGTGTGTTTGGGGCTGGAGATGGGGCAGAGCTGCCAAGTCCCTCTAGACTCTGGGTCTGAGCACTCTGGAATGTCCCTGCCACCTCTTAAGGCATGAAATTGGCCTCCTCTCCTCCCAGCATCCCTGCCCTGGGTCTGTTATCTGGTGCCTGCCAGAGCAAGTCACATCAGGGAAAAGCCAGAAGTTGGCAGATATTTTATAGCTGCTGGAGAGCGAAGGGGCAGGTGTTCAGGAAATGCTGGGGATGTGAAATGGAGCCAGGTGAGCTCGGAGGCTGCTTTAATCTCATTTCTTGGCTCAGGAGATGGGGGTGACTCTGGGTTTTACGCAGGTTCAGGCACCTTGAAAAGTCAACTTGAAATTTTGGAGGGCAGCGATTGCATTTGGTTCAGTTCTAAATTGGGGTTTGGGGGGAGGCTGTGAGGGGCTGAGCAGCCTAATCTGTGGAATACATCCTGCTTCTGGAATCATGGAGTGGCTTGGGCTGGAAGGGACCTTCCAAGGCCATCCAGTCCTGCCATGAGCAGGGACACCTTCAACCAGACCAGGTTGCTCAGTGCCCCATCCAAACAAGGCTTTTTATCTTGAACATATTTTGGAGATAATTCATCCCCACACCTCCTCTCAGAGGTATTATCTCCTTTATGAGCATCAAGTGAGGCAGAAGTTATTCCTCCTCCTTTTCACGGTGTTTTCATCACGTTCAATAATGAGTTTCTACTTGAAATGATCTTGGTGAAAAATGTCATGAAATTCTAAACTCTTTTGTGAGCTCCTGTTGGTTTTCCTGCCTGTCCCAGCTTTCCTCAGAGCGTGAAGCTGAGTGAGTTGCTGTGCTCTGGATGTTGTTGGCTTTGGGGGTAGGGCAGTGTCAGACTCCTGCCTTTCTACTCACGAGTCAAGAAGTTCATGCTTTCTTTACTATAAACATATTTTTCTGCTGGCTTTTAAAATCCTCAGAGGTCAAAATAACACAGGTTTTGGTCCATTTGTAAGATCTTAAATCCCTGGGTGGCAAGAAATACTGTGAGAAGACCAGGCTATGTTGCTTCTCTAATTGCCTCCTCGAGGCAGAGAAAACAAATGTGGAAACCACAAATGTGCCGGGAGAGACGGGGGAATGTGCAGGGAGAGCCCCGGGCGCTGCCGCAGCCCCCGAGCTGCTGCTGCTGCTGCGAAAAGGCTGGGATTTGGGGACAGTCAGGGGGTGAGACGCCTGGGGAAAGCAGCAGCGCCGCGGTTTGAGGTGGGGATGGCTGCGGGGCTGTCCCTGGGTGTGCGGTGGTGCCGCCTTTAACATCCCCTCCATCCATGTCCTGAGCCGGGCTGTGAAGCGCTGCCGGCTTTGGGTGGCACATCCCCAGCGGAGCATCTGCCCGCATCCACGGCCGAGCCGGGCGGGGACGGGACGCGGGCAGTTTCTCTCTATCTGCACGGGCCCATTGCTCCCGTTACGGAGCACGGGCTCCGCACCTCCCCCTGCCTTTCACGAGCCTCTTCCCATTCCTGCCGAGCCGCTTGGATAGGCAGAACCCCGCCTTTGCCTTCGGGGAGCTCTCTGCAGGCAGCCCGGGCTGGGAATAACAGAGGGAGGGAAACCCCTGCCTGCTGGAAGGAGCTCCCGGGGATGCAGCAGCCCGGGGGATTTTGCACCAGAATCCCCTGGAGCTGTGGAAGGAACTGAACCTGAGCTCTGCCCGGGCTGTGACCCAAAGCTGTCGCTCCCATGGAGCTTCCTCCTGAGCGGAGGGAGAGGCCCCCAGTCACTCCCAGTTCATACTGGGGAGCCTGCTGGGAGCAGGGGAGGATGGTGGAGGAATAGAGGGTTTAGGATTGTGATTCCTTGGACACGGATGCAGAAGGGGAGCACAGGCAGCAGCACGGGAAGGCTGCAATAATTAGCAAGAGGCTCCATCAGCAATTGTCCCGCCAGCCCCTGCCAGCGCCTGCACCTCTCCCGCTGTTCTCTCTCGCTCGGTGACACGGCTCTGCATCAAACAGACCCGTGTACATGAAAGTGATGTGCATTGGAATGAATGTACACATCATACAGCCTCGCTCCTATACAGCACGGGAAGGGGTTTTTTTGTGGTTAGCTGCTACATTATTTATTGTGTGCCGGGCTTTAATCTCATAAACCTGCCTGCAGGCCTTAGGCAAACCAGCCTGAGCATCCTGGAAAGCCGGGAGCCAGCAGCGCAGAGCGCTGGGGGACTGCGGGTGGGAATTGTTTGTCTTGCCTCGGTCCCTCTGCCCCTGCAGCTCATTAAAAGCAGCGGCACCGTAAATTGGTCGCTGCCACCACTTTAGAGCGTGATTTGCATTTGCCACTGGGAGGGGACGCCAGTCCCACACCCCGTCAGTCGGAAAGAACAAGAGCCGGTCCCTTGAGCTGCTGAGAGCAAAGGGAAAAGGGAAACAGGGTGAGGGAGAGGCGCTGGGGTAAAACAAGGTCTGCCCCGTAAACGGCGCTGGGAGCTCTCCACCCTCCCGAGCGGCCGGGAGGGCTCTTGCCAGCACCTCGAGCTGCGAGTCTGCATTTGGCTGCCTCATGCGGGGCTTGCTCTCGCCAGTCCTCCCGAGCCAGTGGTTGATGAGGAGAACAGAGCATCCCCCTGCCTGCTTCCCCTTCCCGCTGCCTTTGATGCTCTTCAAGCTCCTCACTCCCAGAGACTTCGTACCACGAGCACAAGCAAAGGGGTACCCTGGGCTTGCACGCTGAAATTAGTGAATAACAGAGCTGGAATGAAACCAGAGTTCCTCCTCCAGCCCTCCCCTTTCTTCTGACTCTCAGGCCAATTGCAGTTCTGGAGTATGTTTGGGCTAAATCGTTGTGCAGAGCTCTGAAGCCAAAGGGCAGCAGGCTGTGACCCTCTCTGCTTTTCTTCTCGGGATTTCTTTGTGCAGAGCCTTTCACCCCAGGAGCTCGGTCTCATTACTGAGAAATAAATAATTAGAATATCTGGAAGGTCCAGGTGTAGTGGAAGGGAGACTGAGGAGTTTCAAAGACACACAGGCTGCTTTCTGCCCCTGCATTCCCACCTGGAAAAGGGGTAACTGCACTTCCTGACTTCACAGGGAGTTCAGCTGAGTTTGTAATTCAAAGTGCAAAGAAAGCAAGATAAACACTGACCTTCACCATTGGCAATCAACTGATCAATGTTTAAATGTTGCATATTTTGGAGCAAAGCACATCCCATTGCATGGGCCACGTTTTTTATTATTTGCCCTTGACTTTTAGGGGAGTTTGGCTGTGCCAGGGTGCAGGTGTGGGGCTGGGATTTGGCTGATTCCAGCCAAATCTGGCTGATTCCCAGAGTGGGGATTGCCAGGGAAATGCAGCAGGAACAGGACAAACAGCACCGAGCACCAGGTTTGGGGCGAGAAAAGCAGCTCAATGTTTGCTGAAGAAAACAAACAAGTTTCATGTTTTTCAAGTGTGCTGCACGGAGCCTGGCTTGTGCAGAGCCCCATGATCAGAGGCACCAGGCAGCCCAGGTCCAGCAGGAGCTGTGTTATTCCTCGAGGAGCATTAAAGAGCAGCCGATGCCTTCTGGAAATTGTTGATAAAGCTCTCTTTTTTAGAATCATTTTTGCTTCTCCAGCACAAATGTACTGTTTCTTGTTTGGATGTGTTGCTTTCTTCATTCACTTTTATTATTAGGGACATTTGCATGAAAACAGCTTTTTTTTTTTTTGCTCTCACAGCACATTTCCCAATTGCAGCTGCACTTCCTGCGTGGAAGGAGATCTCCACCTTCCCTGGGATTGGGGCTGCCAGGCTCAGGGATCAGGGATGGGGATGGGCCCTCCACGTGGGACAGCTCCCTGTGCTCCAGAGGGGATGTTCCAGCTCATCCCTGGCTCTCTGCTCTCTTTACCCACCTTGTGGGTTCATTGTGATGCTGGGTGTGTCCATCCCCTCCCGAGCACAGGATTTATTTGTACCTTTCCAGCAGAGAGAGGCCGCTGTGAAACCCTCGAGCAGGCAGGAATCCTCCCAGGGTTTCCCAAAGTGCCCGGCCCTGGTTGGGGAGCAGTTTGGGAAGGGAGAGCTAATGGAGATGTCTGGCAGATGGAGAGTGCAGTGATCATGTACATTACAGGGAAAACCCCAAAGGCTGCTGTTCGGGGCACAGCGATGACATGAGCAATGTGGGATGGGAGATTTATTCCCTCCCTGCTGGAGCCCAGCTCCCTCCCCTGAACAGGCACCTGGAGAGGAACCTGCAGGACCTTCCCTTTCTCTGTCTGCCTCACTCGGCTCCGCAGATGGGAAATGGAAACTCCAGATGTGTTAAGCACATCTTTAATTTCCTCTCGCTCCATTTCTGCTGGAGGTTTGTTTTAGGGGTTGGCATTTCAGGTGTTTGTTTTTGTTTTTTGTTTTTTTTTTTGGCTGGCATCTTGAGAAGCTTGGGATAAGCGAAAAAAAAAGGAGAGAAGTTTCAGGAGACAGGAGCTGCTCTGGCTGTGGGGTGGGGGACGCCCTGCTCTGTCTCCATAAGTCCCCTCTGCACTGCCCTGGCCCAGCTCAGCTCCCCCCACGCCTGGCAGGAGCTCTGGGGCTGCTGATTCATGGAAGCAGATGCTTGGAGAGGTGAAATTCCTCCCTGTGTGCTTCCCTCACCCCTGACCCCGCTCCATTTCTTCCGCCTGACCCCCGAATTTCAAACCCGACCTTTGGTATCGCGGGGGAGGGAGGGGAGGCAAGAGGGCAGGGAAAGGGCAGAGTGAGTTTGGCTGTGGCTGGGAGGTGGGGGAGGTAAAGCTGCGATCCAAATGATGGCTGGGATGCTCTGGGATGCTCTGGGATGCTCTGGGATGTTCTAGGATGTTCTGGGATGTTGTCAGATGCTGTGGGGGCTGTGGGGGTGGAGCACGTGCTGCTGCTCTGTCCCTCAGTGCCCGTCTGGAATATTTGCCCGTGCATTCAGCTCCCTGAAATGTAAAATAAGTCCAGGGCTGAGCTCTGAATGCCATCCCCACCCTGTGCTTCCCCTGCCCTGCAGGGAGGGGCAAACCCCCATGGGGTGCTGGGGGTGTGGGGTGAGGCTGGGGAACACGGGGATGGGTGGGTGCTCGTGGCATTCAGCTTCACATCCCCGGGTTTGTGGCAGCTCCTGCTCCGTGTCTGGGGCTGTGGGCACAGCTCAGCCTCCTTGGGCTGTGGCATTTCTGCCTGTGAGCCCAGACAAACACAATCTGCTGTGCACAGTCCTCCCTCCCTCCCTCCCCAGCTCGTTCCTGCCTGGCCTTGGGCTGCTCCTTCCCCACTCAGTGCAGCAGTGGGGGGTTCTCATCCCTGCACCACAACAAAGGCAAACTGAGCTTTTCCACCTGCAGGAACATGGCAGAGGACCCAGCTGAAGGCAGCACCTTTCCAGGGCCTGGGGACACAGGCAGGACTCGATTGTCCTCTCGGGATCTTCGTCCCCATCCCCTGAGCCCCTGCTTCAGCACAGCCCGCCAGCCCTGGTGTGCCCGGGCTGGGTTCATGACTTCTCCCCTCTGACACGCTGCCTGGGGGGGATTTAAAGCAGAATAGAAAAATCCCTGCTGTGTCATGCGGAGGCAAAGTGGCCCAATCCATCTCTGTCCCCGCAGCGCGCTGCTGGCTCCCCGAGCCCCCGGGGAAGGTCCCTGTCGATAGAGTTCTGCATCTTGTCGTGGCACTGCTGAGTCCTTGGGAATGGATGTGGAGGCTGGGAGTGCTCAATATCCCCCTGACAGGTAGGGGCTCGTTTAATGGGATGCTGCCTTATCCATTACCCTGGGAGCGGCCGCGGGCCCGGAGCAGGTGCCGGGCTCCCCCTGCCACCACAAAGGCTCTGTGTGAGTGAGGACGCAGTAAATGTCTCTCGCTCCCAGATTTATTCCTTCATTAGGTATTTAAATCCATTCTGCTGGATAGGATGCTTCTGTGAGGGAGGCTGCTGCCGTTTCTCTCTGTGGAATAAACGTGGGGGCTGCCAAACAGCTCTGCCTGGCCGAGCCCCTTCCCCACACCCGCAGAGCCAGTGGGGTTTGGGCAGGGGGAGCAGCAGTGGGGTGGGGAAGGGGCTGTGGGTGCTTCGTTCAGCCTCTGCAGAGAGTGGGGGGTTTGTGGGAGGGAATCCCAGCAGAGGGGTGAGCAGGAGGGGGCTGCAGGGCTGGAAGGGGTGCTGGGGTGGGCGCAGCCGCACTGGGATGGCCCCAAATCCCCGTGGTTTGGGGAGGTGTTGGGCTGGGCTCACAGTGGCCTGGCCAGCAGCCAGCTCTGGCCACCCCACACCAGCTCAGGGACCCACTGGGTTTGTCACAGCAGGGATGGGTCCCACAGGCCCCTTCCTTGCCTTCCCCTTTCCCACCCACAGCCAGGCTGGACCATCCCAGCATGGAACGTTTTTGGGAGGTGCAGTAGGTGCTCTAAAACTGTGCAGTCATGGAACCAGACGGCTCCGGGAAGAGCCGAGAAACTAAAATTAGCAGGAGTGCCCCAGGCAGGGGCCACCTGGGGCTCTGTTTCGTTTCGCTCTTAACTTTCATCTCTTTTATTTATAATTTGTGGTTGATTGATTTTTATTTTTTTTAAGCTTTTTTTTCCTCTTCCCTCCTTTGAAAACGAGGAGCTCTGCTGGCTCATGATGTGTAATCCCTGCATTCCCAAGGGTGGCATTGCCTCTTCTGCCCCAGTTCTGCCTGGTTCCTCCCCCCGAGCAGCAGCATCTTCTTCCACCCAGCAGGAGAAGTGGTGGGCAAGCCCTGGCTCCACCCTGGACCACGTCTCCTCCTCTCCATCCCTCCTTAGCAGATTTTTGTGCTCAGCCCTGCTCCACCCCAACCTGTAATGGGTCCTTCCCTCCGGTGTTGGACCTCTGGGAACTGGAGGACCCAAATGTGGTGATTTCAGACAGTGTTTTTAGAATCTGTGGCTGCCCCTGGATCCCTGGCAGTGTCCAACGCCCAGGGCTTGGAGCAGCCTGGGACAGTGAGAGGCGTCCCTGCCATGGCAGGGGTGGGATGGGATGAGCTTTAAGGTCCCTTCCAGCCCAAACCATTCTGGGATTCTGTGACCTGCCCTGCCCTGTGCTTCCCGTGCCACCTGTGTGTTCTTCCTGGGCCGGGTTTGGGGTTTGCACTGTTTGGGTTTTCTCCTCAGGCAATTCCCAGCACCCTTGTCCTGGGGAATGCTCCGTTGTAGGGCAGCAGACTGGATTCCCTGGCTCGCTTTGCTCCTGGCTCTGCTCAGTCCCAGCTCTGTGCCAGCTCTGATGGCAGAACGTGCCCGAGGCTGTCTGGAAAATAAACCAAACCTCCTTGAGCCCTGGTCAGCCAGGCGAGGTTTGGGTGAGCTCCAGCGGAGGGGGAAGCCGGGGAGGATTTGTATTGATGGTTAAAGGTTTAACAGCCCCTCCCCAGCCCTGGGCAAAGGACCTCCAACCTCTTCATTACACAGTTTATTCTTCTAATGAGGGCTGCTTTCAGCAGCCTGACCCACCCTGGCTTGCTTTGGTGTGAGGTGACCTGACCCCTGTCTGCCGAATCCCCTGAATTCCTCTTTGCCGCTTCCCAGAGCTTTCTCCTGGCCCCAGCTCTCAGTGCCGTGGGCCGGGATAAATTCACAAACATGTTCGGGGTGATGTTCAGGGGTTTGCTCACCACCAAAGCATCCCAGAGCGTGCCTTGAAATCGGAAACCTGGCGGAGGGAGGAGCTGGGACCGGAGCAGAGATGGTGTCGGTGTCAATCAGCCTCATCCCCGGGCTCAGGGCAGCACCGATTTCAGTCCTCAGCTTTGGCCAGCGTGGATCAGGATTTCCTTTTGCCCCTGGGAATGGCACAGCAAAGGAAACATTCATCTGAAACCAGGGTGTGTTTTAAAAGCCCAGAAAATCCAGTAGCTTCCCCTGAACCGCTGTTCTTTTCCTGCCGTGTCTCTGGCTAAATTAAGACTTTCTTAGAAATGCACAGGTTAAAAGTTTAAAAGCTTAAGGTTTCATTCATAATTCACATATCAATGAGGCTTTGATTCCTCCCGGGGAGAGCCGCCGGTGGCTGCAGTGAATGTTGACAGGGGAGCCCAGCACCTCTGTGCCTCCCCTTCCCGAGCTCCTTTGTCCAGAGGCAGAGCGGGGATGGCTCCCACGGGCTGCTGCTGAGGAGAGCCAAACCTGTCCCTTTTGGGTCACTGGCTTGAGTCTGACCCAGGGCAGCAGATGCCAGAAGTCATTAATGTCTGACGGCTGCTCAGGGCCCTGTGACAAACGAGGCACCGGCTCCTGGTCCTGTTCCCAACAAGGGCAGCATCCCAATCCCAAAAGCCTGCTGCCACCCCTGCCTCCGATGGCCTGGGGCAGTGACTATTATCAGACCATTCCTGATCGCTGCACCTTCCTATCACAGCATCCCCGGTTGTTCCAGGGCAGGGAAAGCCTTGCCCCGTTCCTGTGAGGATGAGGAAGCCAAGAGGGCTGGGCTGGGGTGAATTCCTGGGGGTCACAGTGTGACAGCACAGAGGGGATGCTCTGTGCTCTGCTGCTGCTTCCAGGGTAGGAGAGTGATGGCTTCAACCTGAAAGAGAGGAGGCTTGGATGGGATATTGGGAAAAATCCTCCCCTGGGAGAGTGGGGAGGCCCTGGCACAGGGTGCCCAGAGCAGCTGTGGCTGCCCCTGGATCCCTGGAATTGTCCAAAGCCAGGTTGGATGGAGCTTGGAGCAGCCTGGGACAGTGGGAGGTGTCCCTGCCTGTGGAATGAGATGAGGTTTGAGGTCCCTTCCAGCACAGGCCATTCTCTGGCTGGATGGACAAACTGATGTGTCTGTGCCCCTCTCAGAGCTCCAGCCTGTCGTTCTCTCCCTTCCGAGGAGGAAGAGGAGCTGGGAGTGGGTCCTGCACAGGCAGAAGGGAGGAGGTGCCTTCCCCTGGCCGGGCTGATCCTTCCCATGGCTGTCCCTGGCACCCTGCCCTCCCTCCCCTCACCCAGATGGTCTCTGCATCTCCTTGTCAGGCATCCAGGAATGTTTCCCCTGCGCTCTTCCCATCCTCTCCAGCAGCCTCCTTGCCTGGCTGCAGCCTTTCAGCCTTAATCTCCTCTTTGTGCCTCAGAGGCACCTCTGCAGCTCTTGGCTGCCACAGGAGCTCCAGCCACGGCTGCTCTGCTGCTTTTTGGGTGAAGATGCCCCCCCATCCTCCCCCTTCCCACCATCCTCCCCCTTCCCCCCCTTCTAATTCTGACAGTTTTGAGAGGGATTAAAGAAACAAGTGCAGGAGCCTGGCAATTTGGCTTGAAACTTGTTCCTTTTGAGAATCTTTTCCTTTATTATCCAGCAGATAAATCTGCTTTCAGCTGCCTGTCTGTGCTGGGAATGGGAATAGCAGGGAGCAGCCCCCTGTGCTAATCCCCCCTCCCCAGGTGTGGTGCCACTTCCATCCCATCCAGGACCACCAGGACTGGGCTGGAAACGAGCTGGGGGCCAGTGCTCTCTGCCTGTGGCTCCCTGGTTGTTATTCTTCAAAACAAGTTAAATTTGAGATATTAATCTCAAGAAAGAGAGGAGTTTTTCTTCCTTATTTTCCATTGTTTCCCCCCCCTCCCAAACTTTTCCAAAGGCTTTGCTGGCAGCAGGCGCTCCATGGCAGCGGGGCCAGGAGGGCGCTTGGCAGCGGCTCGGCGGAGGGGATTGGATTGCAGGAACAGAAATCCCTCCACACTGGGAGCCTGGTTTTATCCTGCCATGTGGCATCTGGCCCCGGAATGCTGCCTGTCCCTCGCCCCACCGCAGGTGACACCGGCGGCGCCCGGCCCTGTTGGTGGCCCGGCTGCTCCGAGCAGGAAATCACCGAGGATCCTGTGCATGGGCACTGCCTTCAGGTGTCTTTGGGGTGGATTTGGGGCATTTTTTTCAAACTTCTTAAAATCTGTATTAGAAATCTGCTAAAAGATGAACGAAGGCAGCTGCTCTCAGTTCTGAGCCACGTTCAGCTTAGAGCAGCACCTGGGGCTGTGTCTCTGAATGGAGTTGGCAGCTTTGGGGGGAAGGTTTGGGCAGGTTTGGAGCGTGGGCAGAGGTTGGATCGTCCCGTCGCTGTGGGATCCACATTTGGGGCTGTTTGCCGAGCTGTCTCTGGTCCTGGCTGTGAATTTTGCAACAAGTGTGGCTCTCAGACCCTGGGCACTGAACCACAGGCAGGAGCTGGGCTTCCCACTGCAGTTACATCGATGGCTGACCTTTCCTCCCAAAAATCCCCCAGCGGCTCATCCTCACCTCCTTTCCCCTTCCCATCTCTGCTTATCCAAAGCTCCCCTAATATTTAAATCTCTCCATAAACCCTCACTCAGCAGCACAGAGTAATGCACTGATACACACTGAGCTGTTGACAACACAGGTGCCAGGGGCAGTGAGAGAAAAACCATTGAATTTCTTCCTAAAAAAGGGCAAGAAATGGGCAAGAAAAAAAAACCCGGGCCCCAGGAAAAGCACAGGTGCTGCTGCTGCAGGCACTGGGCTGGTTTGTGCTCAGGATGTAAAGGAAGACATTTCTGAGGTGCCCCTGCTGTAAAAGCTGTCCCGGGGCTGCCTGGCTTTGCCTCGCCGTGTCCTTTCCCCCCAGCCTGGTTCTCCCCAGCTCTCTGCCCCGAGGCACTGCCAGGGTGGCACAGCCTGGGCTGGCTGGTGGCCCTGGTGGCCCTGGTGGCCCTGGCAGCCCCTGGTCCCAGCTGGGGCAGGGGGGATTAGAGCCCAGCCCGGCTGCACTGGCAGATGCTGTGGTAGCTGAGCTGGTGCTTTAGTGCTGCGTGTGAACCTCCACAGCCATTCCTGCAGATGTTTCCAGGGGTCAGGTTGGTAATGAAGGGATTAATTTAATTCCCCCCGCCCTCACTGAGCTCCCCCCGCAGCTGGTGTGTGCCTGCTCATCTGGGGGTGTTTTTATTGGCGTGATTCGGGCACTGCCCGGGGCTGGAGCTTGGAAAATCCTTGGGATGGGGTTGTCCCAGTGGACTGGGAGCTGTGGGATGCAGCCTCTGACCCTTCCCACAGCCCCTGGCTTGGACAGGAATAAAACACCCAGCAAATACTGGAAACCCAATGACAGCCAAAAATGTTTTGACTTTAATGGAGTGGCCCAGTGCAAAAATCACCTTCCACCAGTCCCACTGCAAGGCTCAAGCCTGACCCTGTGACCTGGGGGGCTCTGGGGATCCATGGGTGATGCCCCAGGAGCGGCACAACTTCGCCTGTGGGTCCGTGGGTCTGTCCCTGCCCCAGGGAAGGAGGGAGGGCACATTCCCAGGTCGGTGCTGGGGACAGGGATGTGTCCCCTTGGAGGCAGAGGGTGGCTGGGAAGTGAGAAGCACATTAGTATTGCTGGCTGCAGCTTCCCTGCCTCCGAGCAGCTCTTGGCGGTGGGTGGCTGCAGATTTTTTTCCTCAATTCTATCCCAAACCTGTTTCAGATTAAAAACAAACGCTGTTGCATATCGGTTTGTCAGTCACTCTAGACCTAATCTCCCAAAATAATCTTTTGCCAGCCCTCCTCCTCCCCCAAGATGGGCAGTAATTGTTTCAAGACATGTCAGCCTTTGTTTAAAGTGAGGTTTGTGTCTTCCTGAGGCTCGTGTTCTTGGAAGGGAAAGAAAAGAGGTGCTGAGCGAGGGCTGACTGCAGGGAGAGGTGGGAGGGGAGAGATGGGGGGGGGGTTGGCAGCCCCAATGTGCTGGGGACAATTTTCCTACTGGTGTGGGACAGCACGGGTTGGTCACTGCCGTGTCCCACCAGGCCCAGGTGAGCTCCAAACTGCTGCAGTGCCCTGGGGAGAGGAGAGGGACCTGTTTTCCCTTGCTCCTGTCTAAACAACAAAGTCCATTTCCCACCAGTGTTGGAAAATAATCCCTCCCACTGATTTTTACCTATTTTGACTCAATATTAGTCCAGCTCAGGTCTCTGCAGGTAGAGCTGAATGTCAGTGCCCAGGAGGCTCCTCTGGTGCCATGTGCTCACGACATTCGTGCTCTTGGTTCCTCTGCTCTGTGGCAGTGCAGGGTCAAGGCTCAGGGTCTGTGCTCACAGGGACTGCCCCACGCTGCTCTCCTGAGCCCTGGGAGCAGATGGAAATGCCTGTTGGGAACGAATTTCCCAAAAAATGTGGCTTTTTGGCTGAGCGCTGCTGTGGTGAAGGAGGTTTTTAAAGGGGATCGGGTGCCAAAACTTTGAAGGAGTTTTTCTCCAGCTATAAGAAGTGATTTTTAGAAAAGCAGAGCTTGCTGGCTCTGCAGCTCCTGTGTTTTTTGGAGGATTGCTCTCCCAAATCAGCCTTCCCCCATCGCCCCGCCTGCATCTGCTCCCGTGTGTGTCCCTGGCAGTGCGGGCACGCGTGGTCCCGTGTGCCAGGCAGATAAATATTGCAAAAGTGCTCTGGGACGTGACAGACACCCTGGGGCTGTCGTGTTCTTACCTGGCTCTGCTGCTCCTGCTGGCTTTGCCCATGAAAGGGAGATTGGCAGCACTGGGAATTGGCCACCATTCCCAGGAGGAACTGGTTTGTGGGCTCTTCCAGCAGCCCGAGCATCTGGGACACGTCGGTTCACAAATGTGGTAACAGCTTATCAGGGAATTGTGGTTTGGATTACAGCAAAATCCCAGAATGAGCAAATCCCTGACTACTCTGCAGGGCTCTGGCAGCCTGACTGCGGCTTCAGAAAGGAAAATGGAGCTGGCAGAAGTTTTCTGTGCCCTCTGGGAACTTTCTCCCAATTCACACCCCGTTAGGATAACAAAGTAAAAACTTTTCATTGGTCCCTCCCTCCTTATTTCTGGGCCTCCCTGCGTTTGGATTTTCCATTTCTTGCTTTTCCTGGTGGTGCTGCTCAGTGCTGGGGACTTTGAGCTGCTGGGTAGAGACGAGGTTTGAAACATTAAAATCCGGGCTGGGTTCAGCTCCACGTCCACTGACAGATGTGAGGGTCTGGGGTGAGAACTGGAGCAGCCAGGGGCAGCTGCCAGAGCCAGGAATTTTAACTCCACCTTAAATGAAGGGCCTGGGAGCGTTGGAGCTGTAATGCTCGGCTGGAATTGCCAACTGGACTGTTAAATAGCTGTGGTTTGGGCTGCCGAGGAGCGGGTATTTCTAATGCACGGACTCGCTGTGCTGGAGTTTAGCCGGCGTTCGGGAGGGAGGCAGAACAGGTTTTACCTCCTGAACCTCCACCCCCACGAGAGGTCCCTTAGGTTGGCTGCTCCAGATGAAGCAGATTAATGGGATGTGGAACAGGAAGTTGATGTTGCTGCTGATGGTGGTGGGAGCAGGGAGGCATCACCAGGTGAGATGCAGAGACTTCGCTCTGTATTCCCAATCTTTGGGCACTCTCCCTGAGCCCAGACCTGCTCTGCTGAGGGCTGTGTGAGCTCACAGAGTCACCAGCCCAGCTCTGGTGACACCATTTGAATACCAAACCCCACAGGGCACCTTTGGACAGGTCCCCAGCACCTTTAACCAGGGGACCTGCAGGAAGCTGCCAGCTGGAGTGGTCCAAACAATGATTTCCCTTGCCCAGCCACTGCTGAAGCTCTTTGTGTGCCTGAGCTAACGTGGAGGAGCCCCAAAGAGGAGCAGGCAGACACCCACCTCCCCTCTGCATTATTCAGAACCGTGGGGGGATGTGATTTGCATTCTTTACGGCACCGTGGGATCTCTGATCCCCTTTGGGGGGAGATTACACGAGATTGCAGCGAGGCTGGCAGAGAAATTGCTCCAAATTGCACCTATCATGGCAAGGACGCGTGGCTGTGCACGCTCAGAGCCGGGGCTGCTCCCGGGAAAGGGCTGGGAGCAGGAGAGGGTCAGGGTGGGAGAAGGGGCTCTGTGACCCAGGGACGCTCCCAGGATGTGGTGGTGCTCCATCACAGGGGAGCTGGTTGAGCAGGAGGTGGTGGAATGGGAGGCCAGGTGGCATCTTTTCCTGGGAGAAGGAATGGGAGAGGAGGGTGGAGCAGGCACAGACGGGTTTGGCTGTCTAAATCTTGAAGGGAAATCAGCGTGGAAGCACGTAGGGTTCTGCTGTGAGACGCTTCCCCTCACATCCCAATTAACACGAGCAAACACAGGCCCTGCACGGAGCACAGGATACATGTGTTGATGTTTAATTATATCCCAGCAGCCAGGCCTGCTCCAGCCGCTCCCGGGGGTGCCAGCGGGGTGACACCGAGGGCGCCGCAGTTAATTTAAAAATACTTTGATGAATTTATTAAAGAGGGGCTGGATCCTGTCTGTGCCAGCAACGTGGGAAGCTGCAGGTGGGTCCCAATCCCTGCATCCTGTGCCACCACCGTGTCCCTGTCCTGCTGGAGCAGCACCTGGGGGATCACCGGGAGCCGCTCTCCAGCTCCGCCGTGTTTCCCGCTCAGTTGGCTTTTATGGGATTGCCCTTCCTGGCTTTGACGCTGCAGGTTTCTCCCTGCACCTCCCAACTGCTCCACAACTTCTTGGAAGAGACATCAGGGCCTGGCCAGTCCCACTTTCCTTTCAAAATGCATTCAGCACGAGGAGCTGCAGTTTCACTGGAGCAGAAGGAGCACCTGTGCGAGCTCCTCTTTCTCGCCTCCTTTTGCCTCTCTCTGCTCAAGCTTTTTGCTGGGATATCAGCAGGGCCCTGGGCATTATTTATTGATTCTTCAGCAACACAGAGCAAATCCTCCACCACGGTGCTGGTGTTCCCTGCCCACAGCCCCCGAGAGCAGGTACTGGGAGGGAAATGAGAGTAAACTTTAAGTCCATTTCACAGCTGGACAGGAGGACACAGGGACGTGCCCGAGGCTGTACAAAGATTCCTGGAGCTGGGTTAGGAGGTCACAGCCCACAGTTTCTCTCCTGTTTCAGGGGAAAGGCTGTCATGGTCCCCTCCCCATCCCTGACAAGCCCTGTGTCCTTGACTCCTGGCCAAAGGTCTTTAACGTGAACCCACCCCAAATGCTCACCGCCTGCCAAACCTCTGTCAGAGCAGCAGCATCTCCCAGTCTGGGCTGGCCTGGAGCCAGTGGCTCCTGGGCACAGGCTTTGTATCCCAATCCAGAGCCTTGTGCAGCCCCCTGCGCTCCTCTGGCACCGCAGCTGCTGCTGCTGGGATGGTTCTGCACATTCCCACAGAGTGCTGCCTTCCCCAGAAACTTTCCTGGCTGTCTCCACTGCAGGAATCCAGATGGCTATTTTTCATCTTTCACACAATCTGCTCACGCCAGGCTCAGCTGGAGCTGAGCGCAGCTCGGCGTGGAAGGGCTGGCAAACCTCTGCTCGCATCAGGCAGGACTGAGAAACTTTGGGGGAGTTGGATGCCTGCTGGATGCTGCAGAGAGCTTTACCCTGCAGCTGCAGGCCAAGCTGTGAGTCAGGGTTGGTGTCACATAAGAGCAGGGAGTGGTTTCAGGGCTATTTTCAGTGTCCAGGGAACACAAACCCAGTGCACTTGTTTTACTCTTGGGGCGGTGTCAGCATCCAGGCTCCCCATCCCTGCAAGTGTCCAAGGCCAGGCTGGATGGGGCTCTGGGTAACCTGAGATAGTGGAATGGTCCCCCACCATGGCAGGGGGTTTGGAATGACAGGAGCTTTAGGGTCCCTTCCAACCCAAACCGTTCCGGGTTCTGAGATGTGTGGCAAAGATGACCTTGGCGGAAATGGGGGCTGCATTATCTGGCTTTTTAAGCAGACACTGGACACGGAGAAGCTTTTGTGTGAATGAGAACTGCCCAACCTGTGCTGGAGCTCCTGACCCCAGCATTGCTCCCCAGATCTCTCCTCTAAGGTGGACAGGCAGATCAAGAGCCCCTGAGCAAGAGACAGAGCCGAAATCACGTGGCAACCACGGAGCCTTCGGATTCAGCCTGGATCAATTGGGAAGGCTTTGCCCCCTCGCTGTGTAAAACATCCAGAGCAAATGTAGAGTGACAGGAAAGGGGTCAGTGGTCTGGGTCACCACTGAGGTGCTGGAGGAGATAATCAGACCCTTTTCCTTCCAGTTCAGTGGCTGCCAAAAACACCGGAGCGCCTCACAAAAGTGCGGGGCCCAGCCAAGCGTGAGCACTCAGAGAGGCCAGCGCTGGAGGAGCCCGGTGTCCCCACCCCGAGTGCCACTGGCGGCTCAGCCCTCGCTCACTTTGATCTGCTCCACGGGGTGAGACGATTTGGGGGTTGTGAGCTGGGGCATGAAATGTTCACATTGCCCCACCTCACCTGGGAGGTGGCAAACTTCTCATGGGCTGCTTTGTGGAGTGTTTTATGGTCCCTGGGGGACTCAGGGCAGGCTGAAGCAGCCAGCCTGGATTAGCAGTGCTGTTAATAGAACTTGAGAGCCTCTCTGCTCCATATGGGGCTGGGCAAAGACATAAAACGAGGTGATTTAAGAAGGCCAGACCCCACTAACCCTGCTCCGAGGGGTTTCTCTCCAAAGCTCTCCCAAGGAACATATTGGAGTTTGCTGCTGTTTAGCTCAAATCTTCCTCTCCAAACAAGGCTTTGGTGCTGATTGCATCTCCAAAAAGGCTCCCTGCCGGGGATGTTTTGACAGAAAGTGTGATAAAATATAACACAGCAGATACCGTCCCCCTCGCAATTTGTGAGGAATTTTGTAACCTGAGGGGATTGATTCCGTATCATGTTACAGCACATAGTATAGATCCTGTCCTGCTTGCTGTTCCTTTGCATACATAATGAGCGAACCTTTGAACAAATTTGTTTGTATCTGAAAAATTTGTGTGGCCGGGCTTGAGCTAATGAAGTTCCCGTCTGCAGCATCTTCCCCCCACTTTGTCCCCAGATGATCTCACAGTTATCCCGACTTTCTCAAAAGCACAAATTAAAACACTTTCTGTGAGAGCTGCAATTGCTTTTGACAACTCAATGGCTCTTTGGAACTTGGGAAACCACAAAAAATCCTCCCAGGCTCCCCAGTTCTGCTCCAGATCCCTTCTTCATCTCTTCCCTGTCATTTACACCCCGTGGAGTGGGTGGGAATGGTGGGAGTGAAATGCTGGTTTAGGAGCATGGAGATAGGTGGGGTTTGGAGGCACGCAGGCAATTTAGCAATGATAATCGATGGGATTTGGGCATTTTCAGGAATCTGTCTTTGCTGCTCGCCGGGCGTTTGTGCAAATGATCAACAACTCAAGACGGGAGATTTGTTCCCCACTCCCTCTCCCTGTCAGCTTTTATTTGCCTTCCCTTGCCCTTCCGCACAATCCATAAGCCCTCCTCTTTTGCATGATTGTCTCAATTTGCATTTCCAGCAGATCCACTGACATTTGGCTGGACTCTGGGTGAAACACTCCTTGAAATTAGCCTGCACATTGAGTTTGTTCTGGGGAGATAAGAAGGGAAGTGGCAGGGGGGCCTGGGGGGAATCACACATGTGAAGCTGCACTGGGAAAGGAGCACCAACAGCCACACTCCAGGCCAGCAATATTTCTCTGGGATTTGTTTGGGAAGCAGAATTTGTCACCGTGGGCAATAGACTCGTCTCCCTCACCCCACTGGCTTCCAATCCCAGCACAAGCCCGCCTGAGGAAGCCAAAGGATAAATTGTCTGCTCGCCTGCTCTGGAGCTGCTCTGTAGTGCTGGCAGTGTGAGACTGAGGAGGAATTTTAATTTCATGCTGTGTAAGGAGGAGTGCATGCAACAGTAGCAGCCGTATGGATTTTCACATGAATAGAGTACAGTATCCATAACAGGGCAGCAGTGTTGTCCCGCAGGTTTGCATTCTTCTCCTTTCTTTGCTGTTTTCACATTTCCCTCGCTGTCCACCCATTCTCGCACTTGCTGAAATGGGAAGTATGTCCTTGCCAGACGGGTGTACAAAGTGACGAGCCTGTTTCTCGGTTAGATGGCAATTGGCTTCAGAGACCTTTTGTTGCTTTAATTTCTGTGCAATCCAAGTGCGAGTCTGTTTTGCTTGAGAGGGAACATTTTTTAGCCTGGTGCCTCTCTTGCTCAGCTTTGCGGGTATCTAAGCACGAGCACTTTGCAGACAGTGGAGCCCATTAATGCTCCTCTGTCTTGAGAACTCTCTAAAATAGCGGGACTTAGATCGCTTGCTCGGAGGGGGAAGGAAGGTCCTGGGAATGCTTGATCAGCAGGGATGGGTTGTGTGGAGTTGGACTGGGGACTTTTTGCCCCTTTCTCCTTCCTGGTGATCTCTTTAGTCTTCACCGAAGAGCTGGAGTCACCTCAGCGGCAAAGAATTTGGTTTGTAAAACGTGTCGCGCTTTGTTCGGGGGAGGTTTTTTCTATTTGATTTTAAAGATGTTTGTGGATTTGTTGGGGAAGGAACCTGTAGTGATTTTTCTTGAGGGTGCTGATCTAATACATTCTGCACAGCCATAAAATATGCTTTAGATAAACTTCTCCTCCTAATATCTGTGAGAGCGCTGCTCCGCTCGTTTCCATGCTAAACTGGTCGTTAATGCGCCGGCACGTCTGTCAAACCCAATCAGTTTTGCCAGGTAGGGCAGGTGGATAAATCTGTCTGCCTGCAGACACTGCTCTTCCTGATATCCCTGCATGGTAGGGAAAGGCATGAATGGGGAAAATCCTTTTCCTGGCTGCCGGGGAGGCATGGGCGTTGACAGGAGAGGAGCAGGGAAATCTCGGGATTGTCGGTGCAGAGCGGGCCTGGACACTGAGCTGGGGAAACGTGGCTGGAGAAGGGGTTTGCAGCAATGCAAGTGATTTTCTCTCCCATCCTCGTCTGTCCCTTTGACAGCTGCTGGCAGCACGCTGAGCTGAAGCCCAGCAGTGCCGGATCTGGCTCCGGACATTCCCTGCCAGCCGGTGGGAAAAATGGAGAAACCCGGTGGTGTCTCCAGATGGACGTTGCCTGACCATCCTTTACAGTCCTGGGGTGGTCAGGGCACACCCTCCACTGCCACAGTGCCCCTTGCTAGGGAGAGAGTGGATATTGGGGAAAAAACTCACAGTCAGGTTCAACCAAATAACTCCATGAGCTGCTCGTCATGAATGTGGTGAGTTCCTCTGAGGGTAATTCCAAGAGATGCTGTCATGGCCTGAGAAGGGGAGAGGTTTCCCCAGGGTACCTCTGAGAGATCCTCTCGTGGCCTGAGAAGGGACAGGTCTGTGCCTGGCATTGCTGCCTCTCCTCAGCCTGGCTTGGAGAGGCTGTTAAGGAGCTGTTTCAAGTGCAGGCTAAGAGGGAAGCTAAAGTGACCAATAAAGTCCCTCTTCAGCACTTGTGGAGCCTTTGGGATCCTCTTATAAATCAAAGCCTGCAGGTAGACTCAGGTGCAGGAGCACAGAGCCACAAACAGCATTAATGAGGCCGCGGAACATCATCCCCGTGGTGGCAGAAGCAAAGGGGAGGGTGTTTCATCTTGCAGAGCCTGTGACTCTAATGATGGTGCAAGTCCTTCAGAAGGAAAGAAGGGACAGTCTGGGGAAAAGGACCTTCTGGGCTGGCTCGTTCCCAAAGATCCAGGAGTGTATGGAGCTGCTCATGTTGCCTGCCTGCTAATTGGAGTTGGCTGTAACTGGTTTAGAAAGCGATGGCCTTGGGGAGCTGAGATTGTTGTTTGTGTTTGTCTGGGATTAAATACAGATGGAATTAAAACGAAGGGCCGAAAGAAACAACCCCACAACAAACCCTTGATTCGAGGAGGAAGCTTTGATGGAATGAATTCGTGCTGCTGGAAGGGAGCAGGCGCTGCCGCCGCCGCCGGGCCGGGCTTTCGGTGCCATTCCCATGGAAGCAGCGGGGAAACAATGAAAGGGTAGAGACAGAAATAGAAAGCAAAAAGATGAGTGGACTCTGATGAAAGGAGTCATATTAATAATGAAAACGGGAGGGTTTGAAGCTGCTTTAGAATGAATTTTCAAGGCACGGAGCCTCTCGGGAGCAGGGGCTTTGGCGGCTGCCTCAGCCCTTTGGTGGAGGCACAAACCCCAGCACTCCAGATGCTCAGAGCAGGACCCAGCTCCCAGCCAGGCTCTGGAAGCACAAACTGCAGCAAGAGACAGGGAAATACCTGGTGGGTTGGAATGGCCAGGCCAGAGGCCTCCAGCACCAGGAAAATTGGAGTCTCATGGTTTTAGGTCAGGGCGAGATTTCTTCACAGCTGAGTGCAAACCATGACACAACCAATAAATCATGACAGTGAGAAAACACGAGGCCTGGGATCATTAGCAGATTGCACTCTGCAGATGTGTGGATGTGGAGGGGGGGCTGTGTTGGTTCTGGAGCAATGGGAAGAGAAAGGCAAGAGGGAGCTCAGCTCCCCTGGCATTGAGCAGTGGCCTCGTGCACAGAGGCTGCTGTGCCAGCACTCCCTTGCTGGGAAAATCTGTCCTGGAAGGTAACTTTCCATATCAGTTCTGAGCCTTGGCTCAGTTTATAGCTCTTATTTTAAAAGCTTTAGGAACATTTGATACCTGGTCTGTTTTTAGTGCGAGCAATTCAAACAACTGCCCTTGTTAGAACTCCAGCTTCTGGGGGCAGGGGGTGGAAAACGGGAGCCTCAGGCCCCGATGGTGTCCCTCAGGCCACTTCAAAGCTGCCTGGAGGTGAATGTGAGCAGCTCCCTTTCCTCCCAACACCTCTCTCTGCCCCTTTCAGCACCCCTGACACCTCTCCCTGGCTGGCTGCAAATCTCCTGCCAGTGCTCATTAACGTGAGCCGAGACTCCCGAGATTCCTGGGTCTGGCTGGAGCCACTTCCACCATCCCCTGGCAAAACAGAGGCTGAGAACACACCCAGGTCCCTGGGCTGTGGCTTTGCTGCAGCTTTGTCCCCTGAGAGCCGGCAGCAGACATCTCTGGGATGCTGCTGCACATCCCCAGTGGGTGCCTCAGTCCCAGCTCCCAGTCTGACCAGTCTGGGGCTGCTCTCCCACTTGTACACTGATGGATGTGAAATGGGGAAAAGAGAATAAAGGGCATCCAGCCCCTACAGAGCTGCCTCCAGCTCCTTTCACCACCTCACAGCTCCCCATGGAGCCTTAGGATGCCTGGCTTTGGGCAGGCATGGGAGATGGAGAGAGGAATTTGTGCTGGATTTAAGGCAAAGACACCGCAGAGCAGCCAGCACAGACTCACGTGTCAGTGGCATTCGATACTGGGGGTGTGGGCAGGAAGAATGGCCCCAAAGCTGCCTGAAAGCTGCAGTAATTCCTGGGAGACAGAAAAATTCCATCCACTGACAGCCCCAGTGTGCAAATGGGATCTCCTGTCTGGAATGCAGCAGCCAGAGGGTCCCTGTCCCTGGCCAGAGAGGGAAGGGGAGAGCACAGCGCCTGCCTGGGGGCTGGAAACACCATTTGGGATGTGCCTGCAGCTTCAGGGACACACGGAATTCTAGCACTGCCTTCGGGAGCACGGTCCCCAGGAGCTGTGGGATGGGCTCTGTGCGGCTCCTCCGGGAGGCTTTGAGGGACCAGGTTGGATTTTGGCTGGAAGCGCGGTTTCCATGCAGTGATGGCAGAGCACCAAACTGTGCCAGATCCCTGCTGCTGCTGCTGAAATCCATCTTGATGTGCTGCCATCCAGCCAGGAGGCTCTGCTCCCAGCCTGGTTCACCCCGGTGCTGGCCATGGAAAGCAGCCTGTGTCCAAAGGGAGGCAGGAGCGGGAGCTGGCTTAGCCAGGCAAGCAGCATCTGGGCTCGCTCTCCTCGGGGGCTTCTCTTTAAAAGGAGCTTTGAATTGATAAATTTTCACTCCTTTTTGTCTAAAGAAATCTGCCTGGCTTTGCTACAAAGGCGCAGCCTGCTCTGCTCGCTGCTGGTCTGTTCCTGGAGCAGAGGGACACGGAGGGGACAGAGGAGCAGGGCTGGGGACCAGAGCCTGGAGCCCAAAGTGGGGAGCCAGGCACAGCCTGTGGCCTCTGTCAGAACCGAGAGCTGGGGCTGCACAAGCACCCAGGGCTGGCTCTGCCCTGCCCCAGCACGGAAACAAATGTTCTGTAGGGATTCAGGCCACGAGGCCGGGGCTGTGCAATGGTTCTGAGCTTGCTCCTCACACGAGGGGCCTGGTTCTGGGGGCTCTGCACTCTCCCAGGCACAGAAACCCAACCCCTAGAGCAGCAGCAACCAAAACGGGCAAAACAGAGACCAAGACCTTTTTCCAAAAGCAGGCAAGCCCTTTGTGACACTGCCTAGGATGAGGAGTGAAATCCTCCTTGAGACACTCCAGCTAATACTCCTGCAATAGTATCGCTTTTAAACCTGTATTTCAGGGGACTGGCATTAAGTGTGAAGAGAGAGCTGGAGGTGTCTGTAGCTTCTATCACAGGTGAATTTTAGAAAGAAAACAGAGATATTTGACCGTGGCTTCAGCAGCTCGGCTCCTTGTTGCTGGGGATGGATGAAATGGTTAAGTGAAGGTGTTTTCTCTCTGTGCTTTCTTGGTTTCTCTGCCTCCCCGTTGGCACACACATCCACGTTCTCTGTTCCTCTCCCATCTGCTTCCCCTTCCCAAATTTCGAACATTTCAATCCTAAAATTTTGCCTTCATGTATATGAATGAAAGAGAAAAATATCACTGCAAACCATACGGGCTCAGTAGCTGGGTTAAATTCTGATCTGCACCACAAAACCCCTCCTAGGTGTGGTCGCCTCCAGCTCTGGTTGTGGTGTTGGTGCTGAGCATCCCTCACGAGGAGACTGTTTCTCTGTCGGGGTCTCAGTTGTGGCTCTCAGATGCTGAATTTAGGCAGGCAGGGGTGGTGCTGCCCTAAAATCGCGGCGTGATCACTGCGGGATGCAGATGGGGTGAGGGTGCCACTCCGACACCAGCAGAGCAGGGGCTCTGGGTGAGCTGCGGGCCTTGTTTCATGCCCAGCCCCTCGGGATGTAACTGGAGCTCGGTGGAGCAGCAGTCTGGGGGAGATGAGGCCTCTTGCAGCAATGAAAGCACTTAGAGCTGTTTAGGGAAGCGGCTTGGGAGGACAGCACAGGGGGAGTTGTTCCAGTGTTGAATTACTGCACCACACACGCAGTATTTGCCTAGCCAGCTAGACCTGAATTGCTGTTCAAACACTGCTTTGCTGCCTGACGTTGGCAATCAGGGAGCTAATTACACTGGATTAGGGTTTTTCTCTTAATTACATGAAAAATTTAGCGCGGCTGATGTTCACGAGGCTGCAGGGGATTAAGGCGGAAGCCGTGTGTTTATCTACAGGTCAATTATGGAAGGAAGAGCAGGAATGTGCCGGAGCTTTGTCTCTGCCATCCCTGCACCCCAGCCTGGACCCATCTCCTGCTGCTGATTTTGGGCCCTGGGCGCGAGGAGGGATTGGCTGAGCTGGCTGCTGGGGGAACAGCAGCGGGCCGTGGGGAAGAGCTGCCTCTGTCCTGCTCCTGTGGGGTTTGTCAGCTCCAGGGTGGGTCTGTTCCACCTCCTCGTGCTCAGGAGCCACAAGCAAGGCCGTTCAACACGAAGAGAGGCTCAGGCTGCTGTGTCCCACTGGAGCAGGGCGTGCAGGCTCTCAGCTGTGCCGCTCGTGTGTTCCAAACCTGTTCTCAGCTCCAGTCCTGCAGCCACAGCCCCTTTTCCCCTCCCTCCTCCCAGTCTGGGGTGTCTGACGTGTCTGGTGTGCTTTGCCTGGATCACCCCGTGTTGTTGCTCCATCTGCCCTTGTGTCCCTGTGCCAGTGGCATCCGTGGCCACCAACAAAGAGTTGTGGCATCAGCTGTGTCCCTGTGATTGCCACCGGGGGCAACATCACCTCTTTGTGATGTGTTTTCCCTGCGGATGGGGTGAAGAGGGAGGCTCTGTGTCCACCGGTGGCTCTGCCAGGACAGGACAGGGCTGTGGCTGCTCTGCAGGGAATTTCACAGTGCTTCAGGTGTTAGACCCAGTCCTGAGTCCTGACTGGTTCAGAGGCACAGGCAGAGCACCCAGCTCCTGCAGATTCCTCTCTTTCCCCAGCTGAATTTGAAACCAAACTCTGAATCTGGGTGTTTGAGGAGGAGCAGGCTGATCCACCCACCCTCCCTCGCTGGCCCGATGCAGAACAGGGCAGTGTGTGCTGGCTCTGGGGAACTGCAGCTCCAGCACTCCCAGGACAGCGATGGACAGGGACAGAGGGACAGGGACAGACGTGTGCTCTGAGCCCAGCCCAGCAAATCCTGCTGCGTTCGAGGCCGTGCTGAGCAGCGTTCCATGTGTTGCATACACAGATTATTCAGAGCCAGCTCATCTGCTTATCTGCTGATTAATTCTGTGATGCTGCAAAGGGCATGTGCCGAAGGCTTAGGGAGTTACAGTGCGGAGATGGAAGAGATTTTGCTTTTTGTTTTTATTTTTATCCTTGATCTGCCCCAGAATAGCACTAGGGAAGCAGCTCAGAGGGGCAGGAGGAGCTTTCCTCACACAGCGGGAACCTGAGCTACCTCAAACCTCTGTCTGATGGAGATGGGGGCATGAAAGAGCAGATAGGGAAGTGCAAGGAGAGATTCAGCCCCATGGATTTATACTGTAGAGCCTCCCCTCAGGAGTCTTTAATGCTTCCAGGACAGGGAAAGTACCAGGAAATGTCCCTGGGCCCCAGCCAGCCCTGCAGGTCCTGCAGGAGACACGTTCACTGCAGCTCCTGTGTGCCCAGAGATGATGAAAAAGCCCCACACACGGAGCCTGTCCCTGCTCTGTGCTTGCCCACAGCCCAGCCAGGCTGCAGGGGCAGGGGAGAGCTGAGGGAGCCGTGGGGCAGTGCCAGCTTGGCCGGGGCTCTGTCCTCACACGACCTCGCTGCAGGGCTGCTCCTGCGGCCAAACCCGGCCCTGTCCGGTCAGGACGGGCTGGGGATGGACACTGAGTCCTCTGTGGGACTCTGGGCCATTCCTAACCAGAAAATCCCATCCCCACCTGCCACTCTGCATCCTGCTGGGCATTGGGGTGCCCTGGGGCAGCAGCAGCGATGTGGGAGAGCCTCATTTCCCAGGATTTGAATGGAGCTGAGCGCTCTGTAATTTTCTCACATCCTCTGCCCGAGCAAGGTTAGATCTGATCAGTAACACATGACTGGCTCTGCATGCACAAGTGAAACCAAAAATATGCACGGCCTCCTCGTTCACCTGATGGCTCCTGCCCGGCCTAGAGCGGCGCAGATCCACCAGGCAGGATTTACCCACAGGTTTATAAACCCCAAAGACAATAAAATTTAGATTCTCCTATTTCCTTCTGGGTTTTGGCCTCAGAGTTTGGCTCATGTTCCAGCATTCCCAGGAGGTGCTGGGCAGGAAATCGAAGCCATTTGAAACATATTACTTACATGATGTTTTCGAAAAGGAAAGAGAATAATATTTCCTGAGGAACTCTGTGGCTCCCACCTGATCAGCTGGAAGCCGTGGCTTCGGAGAAACAGGGTTTTTGTGTGGCAATTTTTGACAGTCATTTAGTTTTTTCCTCCTTGGGGACAATCACGACTCACTGAAGCTCATTTGGAGCAAACTTCACATTAGACAGTCTTGTCTAAGTGGCTTTTGATGCCATTTTACATGGCCACTCAAGGTCAACAAAGCAAACTAAGCAAGACCAATCCCTTCAGCTGTGAAATGCAGTGCTGGAGGAGGATGTTGGTGGGGGGAGAGAGCCTGGCACGGAGCTGTGCGGGATTATTCAGCTGGAAGGGCACAGGTGAGGTGTGGACAGAGAACACAGATGCAGGGCTATTTTGGGGGCTTTGGGCAAGAGCTGCAAATGGTTTGTGACAAGCAGATACCTGGTACCTCCCTCGCCCTAAATAACACCAGAACAACACCAGCTCTGGGCTTCCTCTCATGTTTTCTGTCAATCACAGGGGCTGAGGCTCAGCACTCAGCCCTGTTTTCCTTCCCTTGGGCTGTTACTCCCTCCCCAAAGGCCACTCCCAGCTCCCTCCATCCCTGACTGTGTCCTGCAGGCAGGGACAGGGAGTTGTGGATTTCTGTGCTGGCTCATGGGTCCCTTTGGGTGCCTGCTGACACCGAGCCCAGCTCTGGGTCAGGGCGAAGATGGCAACAAGGGCAAAGAGGAAGGGAATGACCCAGGGTTTGTGGCATCCAGAGGGCTGAAGGGCAGCCTGGGGTGTGTTCCCTGCACACCCAGGGTCCCCAGCTAACCCTCCATCCCTGCTCAAGGCTGCCAGGGCCGTGGAGAACAGGATGCTTTAGGAATAAAAACCCCTCTCTGCCTGCTCCTGGAGCTGTCCCACTCTTTCCTCGCCTGTGCTTTCATTTGCTTCCCAGCTGGAAGGGAAGGAGCTGCACTGAAGCTGCCCGGAGCAGGAGGAGCAGGGGTGGGGCAGGGAAAGGATGGCAGAGGCTGAGGAGCAGCATGCAGAGGGGTCAGCATGCAGAGCTGTGGCACAGCAACACCCACCTCGTTCCTGCCTCTGGGAGGCCAGAGCTTCATCCCTTTGATGGATTCCTTGCTCGGTGCCCAAATGTAAAGCCTGGAGTGGAGCAGGGCTGTTAATGATTCCCAGCTCCCAGAGAAGCACCGAGACACCTCCTCAAAAATCAAACAGGAGAGTAAAGGGAGGAGGGGCTGACCACAGGGAAAGGACAGCACTGCTCACTGGGGCTCTTCCTGAGGGGACACATTAGAAGGGGACAGGTTTTGAGCCCTGAGCTCTCCTCCTTCTGCTCAGGGAATCCCCAGGACCCCGAGTGTTCCCACCTTTTGAGGGTTGTATCTGATGCTGCTGGAAGGTGCGAGGCTGCTGGCCCTGGACCCCCAGCCATTGTCTCTTTGCAGCAAGTGCTCCAAAAGAAAGCAGCCCTGCTCCTTCTCAGCATTCCCTCATCCCTGGAGCCCCCCAGATTTTTATTCTCTACCTTCTGCTTTTGTATTGAGCCCTCTCCTGCCCTGCATTTCCTCAGTACTATAGAAGACAATTCTTCTGGGCACCTCACACATCATTTTTTTCATCTCGTCTGCTGGTTTTAGCTGATTTAGGGCTGGTCTGTGCCATGCAGTGGTTGGTTCCAGCACCAGGGTGTGCAGAGCCTTCCTGAGGGCACAGAATGGGAACGAGCTTCCCTCTGGACAGGAGGGAGAGCTGGGCCTCCAGGAAAAGACAATGCTGCTGATTTAAAGCACCATGCAAAGCAATCCAACCTCGCCAGCCCAAATTTGATTCTAATGAATCCATCCCCGGAAGAATACTACTTAATTAATTAGCAGCTCATTTGCATGAGGTGGCATGTTATTAAAGTTCTGCTGCTGCAAGTGGGGCTGTGACAAGGTGTGAGCTGACAGCTTTTCAAATAAAAAGTCTTTTCAAGGAATGATCTCCCGAACTGGCAGCTTTGTTCTAAACGAGCCTCTCATGCAGTAATAAATTAAAGACATGGGGCTGCTGATTAGGCTCTGCATGGTGCCTCTGTGCCATCCTCCCTGCTTCATCCTGCAGGATCAGCTCTGCACAAGGGTGGAGGGAGCAGAAGGATGGGAGAAGGAAATAAAGGTGTGGAGAAAGAAAGAACCTCTTCAGTGGCAGTTTCTCTTAAGGGTTTGTCCTGTCAGGATCTCTGAGCTGCTGCTTCACCCCAGCAGTTGGCTCCTTCCCCTCCAGAACCCTGCAGAAAGGCAGCAAGGGATCCTTCTCCTGATCTCCTTCCTCATGGGAATGGGAAGAACTGTGTTCATGGAAAAAATGTTCGTGGAATCTCTTCTGGCAGATCCAACATTGTGGGTGCACCCCAAAGCTGCTCCTTCACCTTGGCGTGGCAGCTGGGTGTCCCTGGCCAGGGGACAGCGGGGCTGTTGGACCAGGTCATGGGCTCACAGAATGGTTTGGGCTGGAGGGACCTTAAAGCTCATCCTGTTCCATGGGCGTGGACACCTCCCAGTGCCCCAAGGTGCTCCAAGCCCTGTCCAACCTGGCCCTGGCCACCTCCAGGGGTGGGACATCCAGAATCCATTTGGTGCAGCAGCCTGCTGAGCGTGGTTTGAGCTTTAACAGGGAAGGAACAGTGGGGTTTAATTTGTTTTGTATTTCAAAACCTCCCTGGCCTTCCCTGGAGGTGAGCTCACACTCAGAAATGCCAAGATTGAGTGCTCAGGTGTCTGTTCCACCCTGGGCAGGCTGCAGTACACTTGCCAGAGGCAGGAAGCCTTCCCTGGAGGAGCAGTCCCCGACGCCTGGCGCTGCAGCCGCAGGAAGCGCGAGTTAATTCGGGTTGGTTTGTTTGTTTGTTTGTTTGTTGGCGGCGTCACCAGCGCGGTGCCCGGCGGTGTGTGTGTGCTGCAGACACAGCCCCGCTCCCCACGGAGCCGCTGCCAGCCCGGGGGGCTCTCGGTGCCCCCTCAATTAGCCCAGCACTTCCTCTGCCTCCCGGCGCCTCTGGGGAGCTGCAGCTTCCCGGGCTGTGCCTTTGAACGCTGAGCTAACATTTCCCAAACAGAAAGGATGGGAAGCACAAGTGGGTGTGAAGCAGATGCACAGAGACGTTTCTGACACCGGTATTGGACCCACTGAGCCCTCAGCTCTGTGAGCAGTGTGGGGCACGGAGGCTGAGCAGAACACGCCCAGGCTGGAGGCCCCCTGCCTCCCCCTGCCCAGCACCACGTTACCTGCGAGCGCCCAGACCTGCCCCTGGCACCTGCTCCCCTCTGCCCATCCCTTTCCCAAGGAATTAGCCCAGGCATCCAGCGGCACAGCCAGGAGAGCCTGCACATCCTGGAAGGGAGGAATTGTCTGAGCCGAGGGCAATTTAATCCGTGGGGAAAGGTGGGATCCAAGTGAGGCAGGGGACAGAGGAGGTCTGTCCCCTTGCACCTCGGGCTTTCCTGAAGTTCAGGGAGGGGATGGAGGAGGGAAAGCTCTCCAAGAAACGGGATTAGAGTTGGAAAACATGAGCAGAGAGAGGTGGTCATGGCTTTGTCCCTGCCTGGATGCTCTGTGTGCCCTGTGCCCAGCAGCAGCAGCAGGGAGAGGCTGGGAAGCACAGCTGGGTTTGCTTGGATGGAGCTCTCGTGTCCCTTTGAAGTCCAAAAGGCAGAGGAATGGTGACACCTGGACACGTGTGGCCCTCATGGAGGACAGGGGGAGCTGGGGGAGTCTTGGGGTGATCCCACCAAAGTGCCAGGGACCTGAAATCCAGACTTTGAGCAGTCTCCTGGCAGATGAGAGGGTGACACGATGCCAGCGGCTGCTTGTCACTGGCCCCACTGGTTCATCCCCTTCCCAGCCAGAGCTGCCACCCATCACTGATGCCACAGCTGCCCTGCTCAAGGCCCCTCTCAGGCACTTCGGGAAAGAAAGATCTGTGTGTGGAAATTTAAGGAATGTTCCTGGCACCAGCAGGCAGCGCTTGAGGAAAACTCATCTCCAACACAACCCCGAGCAGGGCTCCCTCCAACAAACCCTTCACCAAACTGAATTCTCTCCCCAGGGTTTTGCAAGGCCAACCCCAGCAGTGATTAGTGAGTGTATTTAATGTTTAGTTGGACAGTGTAATTCAGGAAAGGATGGATTTTCTGCTCCCTCAGGGACCAGGTCCCTTGGTCTCCAGGAGCTGCTTTGCTCCCAGCCCCTTCTCCTGGCAGCGCCGTGACTCCTGCAGGGAACCCATCCATCGATGGGCTGACTTTGGGGCAAGGACAAAGGTGATGCCCACTGTGACAGATCCATTCCAGCCTAATTTGGGAGGAATGCATAAAGAAAATGTGACAGGAGAGAAGGAGACTGGGAGATGAGGGAGCCTGCAGGTAATGAAGTTAATTGGATATGCTGATTTGAATTGGATGTGCATGTAAGGTTCGTCATTAACTTCCTCACGGACACATCTATGATTCAAAGGAAAGATACTTAATGGGATTACTGTTTCACTTGAATTCCGAGGGGGAGACTTCCCACATGCAGAGGAGGGAGCCCAGTCCATTCCTGGTGTTCCTGCCTGCAGGAGGGGTGTGCAGGGAAACTTTTCCAGGGCTGGGCTTCTCCTCCCGTGGATGGGGACGTGGTGAGGGGTGCTGCCGGAGGCTCGGGCCCCTTGCACACCTGCATTAGCAAATTCAGATCCCAGATGTGGGGTGGATTGGCAGAATGATCCTCAGAAACACCCCCACTTCCCTGGCTTTAGTAGTGGTCTGGAAATGGGTCCAGTCCGGACCAGCAGCAAAGCTGGGGGGTGCCTTGCTCCCAGAACTCCACAGAGGGTCTGAAGGGCTCTTGGAAACTTCTCGGGTAATGATTTGCAATTCCAGTTCTGGATTCTTCCCTCCTGGAGGTGGCTGAAGGTGTCAGAGGATGCAGGACCAAGAGCATCACACAGGCCCAGCTTTTCACTTCGTTGTCATTAAAAAAATAATCAAGTTCAGGCAGTGCCTGCTGCTCCTGGCCCTGGGAATCATCTCAGGAGCCCCTCCATTGCCTCCCTGGCTCTTTCCACATGGCAGCCCAAAGTGCTTTGGGACTCAGCAGGTGCCTGCAGATGTGGGGAGGAGCTGCAGCTCTGGAGGAGTTAATGGGTGGCCTTGCTGCAGGACCCAGGGTGGGGAATCAGTCCCTTCATGCATGGACTTATTCAGCTGTTTTTTCTGGCATCAGGCATTCCATCATGAGTCAGCCTCGTGGAAACACCCGTAATGAAAGCAGACAGGTAATTTAATCATGGAAAGTTCCTACAAAGAGATCCAATGTCTTCTAATGGGAGCCTGCTGGGAGGGACTGGAAGGGAGTGCAGAGATATCCCAGCACTGGCACTGGCTGGGCAGAACACCTGAGGGGAGCTTTCCTACAAGAGGTGTGCTGGAGCTTCATGTCCAATTAGATCCTTGAATGGCTTCTACATGGCAGCATCCCGGTGGCACAATGTGGTATTTTGCTAATCTCTGGTGATAAAGCCCAGCTTACGCCTGCAGCTGCATTGTGGGGGTATTACAGAGCTCAGTGTGAGCCCAGCTCTGCAGAGCTGCAGCTCCCTGCACCCAGCACATCCTGCTCCATCCCGAGGGGCTGCTGCTGGCCCTGCGAGCCAGGGATGAGTTTGGATTTGCAGATTATGTCATTAGGGACTTCTCAGGAGAGATTTGTAAACATCCATCAGGAGGGGAGGGCTGCATCTGGCCCAAGCTGCTCTTCTGGTTCGTGTCCGAGTGTGGGAGCCTGTGGTGTGTCCTCCTGGGCTCTGCTGTCCCTCTGATCCCCATTCCAGCTCACTGAGGTGCCTCTCCCTGCACCTGCCTGCTCCACCCCTCCTGACCCTGCTTCCCTCTGTGCCTCTCCGTGCCATCACTGTGTTAGGAGACAGGGAGAGTGAGGGGACATAACCAAACAGCACCACCGGAGCCCAGCCCCACCCCTCTGCTCCCCTCTCCCTCATCGCCGTGCCGGGATGAGCCCTGGATTCGGGACGAGCCCAGAGGTGCAGGGTTGGTCCCACGCTGCTGTTCCAGGGACAGGTCAGGAGCTGTCTGGCCCTGGGAGGGCACCCATACGTGAGGCAGACGAATTATTTCCCTCTCCAGACGTCAACAAGAAGCTTCCTGCTGTGTGAGATGATCCCTTTCTTTTTCCTCATCCACAGGAATCATCGCTCTTCTCTGACATCATCATTTGTTGCCATGGAAACCGAGCCCTCAGCAGGAGATGCAGTGGAGCATCCTGGTGTCAGTGGGTGCCTCTCAGCCCTGGGCTGTGGGCAGGGGGCTCTGGGGTATCTGGGGGCTCAACACCCACCCAGGGAGTGGGGCAGGGGGGCAGAGGGCTCTGCTGTCCCCTTGTCCCATGCCCTGAGCCACCTCACCGTGACAGGCTCCAGGAGAGCCCCAGGGCTGCTCCCCGGCCTTCGGGGGGGCAGGAGGGTGCAGGCAGCACCCAGCACCCCGTGCTGTGTCCCAACACTCCCATTGCAGGCACGGCTCCGAGCCCTCGTCCAGGCTGGAGGAGCCATCGGGCACACGGCGCTGTCTCCAACCCAGAGCTGCAATTCCCAGTTGGAATTGGTCTGCACCAGGCTTGTCCAGTGGTATCTCTCTTTATTAGCCCTGTCTGACCTCATTACTAGAAAGAAGCTCAATTTAACGAGCTGCCGGTGCCCTGAGGGAACTCTGGAAAACAGTTGTTTTTCACAAAGGCTGCTGATCCTTCATGTCCGGAGCTTCCATTCCGGTCCGGCCATTAATCAGGTGTTTGCATGGAGCTGGCTGTGGATCCCTGACAGCCCCGAGTTCTGCTGTTTATTCCTCAAGTGATTTTTGTCCCTCTGTCCCTGGTGGCTCCCAAAGCAGCGTGGGTGACTCGGGCTGCAACACCCAGTGAGGCACTGGGCTCATACTGGTGTGAGCCTGCCTCTAACTCTCGGTGTTTCACGGGGGCTGTGATGATCCTAATTCTCACAGGTGGAATTAAAGCAGGATTTGACCTTCTGCCTTCTGGGGGATTTTGCTTTCTGAAAATTCAGGGCTTTCCAGGCAGGCTTGGGCTGGCAGCTTAATCCTGCCAGAGGCTCCGTGCCTGGCTGTGGGTGTTCAACAGACCACTCACATTCCCACCTGATGTTCTTTTATAGCACTGAAATCTCAGGAGGTAAAGGGAAAAAGAGAGAAATCCAGAAAATAAATGTGTTTGTGTGTACCCAACGTGTCTGTACATGGCAGGAGGCACCGAGGCTCTTTCCAAGGGGAGGATTTATTCAGAGCAGGGTGTAGGGGAGCGTCTCTGCTCTCGCAGGGTGAAGATCTCCTGGTATTTCCAGCTGGGGTGGCTCATTTCTCAGATAAATCATAAGATGCTTAACAGCCTGCTCCCTTACCTCCTGGGGACGTGAACCAGAAAAAAGAGCCAGCCCTTTCTGTGCTCCCTCCTGCCTCTTCCAAAGGTTTAGGCTTCGGCTTTTCCTGCCTTTGCAGCCAGGCAGGGAATAACGGAGCAGCAGAACGGGCTGGGGCAGCAGAGCCCGCCTGGAGCAGAGAGCATCTCTGGGATAAGAGGTGTTTCCAGGGCCGTGTTGCCTCTCCTGCATGGGCAGCAGGCTCATCCCGGCCCATTCCCGGCCATTCCCGGCCATTCCCGGCCCATTCCCTGCCATTCCCGGCCCATTCCCGGCTCCCTGGCCCGGCAGCGCTGTCGCTGCGAGCCCTTGGCTCTCCCAGCCCCGCACACACCGCGTTGCCATCCATTGGCTCTCCAAATATGCAAATCCTGGTGGGAAAGACAATGTAAATAGTTTGTTTATCCTCCTCCCTTCCCCTCGCACAGCCCCTGAGGCCATCAATTATTAACTTTGGGAAGAGAAGGCGGCTGCTGGCAGGGACGGCGTTTGTCACAGCCTGGGCTGGTTTTCCTGCAGGAGCAGGGAGTTGTTTTGGAGGGACAGAGGGATGCCTGGAGCCCGAACTGAACGGGCCGTGTGGTGCTGTGTCAGAGCTCTGCTCTCCCAGCAGAACGGGCTGGGCTGGCTTTGCCTCACTGAAGCCGGCAGACAGGAAAGTGGCAGCAGCATCTCCAGGTTTTCAGCAGAGATGATGCTCCAGGAGGATTCCGTGGCAGGGAGAGGTGATGGAGAGTGTCCAAGTGTCATTCTATAGGTGTCTAGAGAATTATAAAATAACTCTGCAGTGTCTTGGCTTTGCTGTTGGCTGTAGAGTTTTGTGGTCTCCTTTCAGGCTTATTTTAGAGAGAACCTTAAAAGTTTACAGTTTTCCTTCCCCCTGGATGGTCAATCACAGCTCACTGGCAGTCTCTGTGCTCACCTTGCAACCACAAAACTTTCTCATTATTTCAGCTGGATTGGGAAAATCACATTGGCTCCAGTGGAGAAGGAACCTTTGCTCCAGCTCCTGCTCCCACACACTGCCTGCTGGCTCCTTACTCCCTCTCCAGCTGGGAGCTGAGATTTTTGAATTAATTCCTTTTCCTACCTTGTCCCCCTCCTCCTCCCATCACCCCACCATCCCCCGAAATAAAGCCGGAATTTGGCTGCTGTGAGATCCGCTCTGATCTGTGTGTGCTCCTTGCAGATCCGGGCAGACGGCCCTCCCCAGGGCGGCATTCAGTACGAGGTGCTGACAGTGTTCAAGGACGGGAGCCCGGTGCTGCGAGACATGGCCTTCTCCATCGACCACAAGTACCTGTACGTCATGGCAGAGCGGCAGGTGAGTGTCTGCTCCCCTGACCCCTTCCTGAGGAATGTGCTCTGGAGCGCACCGAGCTGAGCCCCGTGGTGCCGGGATGGGGGCGAGAGGTTGGAGCGCCGGGAGGAGCTTGGGTTTTTCTGCCTGCGAGCAGAGATGGGCGTCAGTGCTCGGGGGAGAGTTGTACCTGCATGTTCCTGGCTGGAAGTGCTGGGAACTGAGCTGGTGTGGGGCTCTGAGCCATTCGTGCCTCAGTGCTGAGCCGCAGGGATTCCAGGGCTGCTGCTCGTGCAGCGACGCTGGCAGGCTGGGGGTTTGCGTGGGTTTGTCTGGGGGCATCCTTCAGCACAGAATCCCAGAATCCCTGAGGTTGGAAAATCCCTCCAGGATCATCGATTCCATCCTTTGCCCCATCCCCACTTTGTCCCCAGCCCAGAGCACTGAGTGCCACTCCCTTGGACACCTCCAGGGATGGGCACTCCCCCTGCCAAGGCCTGACCGCCCTTTTTGTGTACAAGTTCTTCCTGAAATGGCTGAACTGATGGGGGCTTTATTTCTCTGTGTATTTCTTTGTTTGTTTAGCTATTTACCAGCGTGTTTGAAGGGGTTGCCAGTGAGTGATGCTGCACAGAGGGGGGACCAGGCTCCACTAACCCCGGCTCTGCTCTGTGCCAGTTCTGCTCCTGCCCCGGGGTGGTGCCCACCCCAAAAAAGCACAACCCAAGTGATTATGATGGGAATTGATGGCTGGCAGTCCACGGGAGGCTGGTGCTGGGGGAGCCAGAATGATGGCAATAATCTGGGGCCTTCTGTTCTTCTCTGAGGCACAGAACCACTCGGAGCCCCCCCACTCAGATTTCTGGGCTCACTGGCTCTGCCGAGCGTTTTCCTGGCTGTTCCTCAGGCCTGTGGGATTCAGGTTAATAGGGCTGGTGCCTTGTGGGTGCTGGAGGCAAGGGAAGGGCTGCACCTGGAGCTGTCTGGGTGCTGTTAAATTGTTCTGTGTGCAGTGAACCCTCTGGTCACTGGCAGCTTTCCACCTGTCCTCCCTCCCACCTGCTCTGAGGTGCTGCAGGGAGGTGTTGGTGTGATCAGGGATGTTCTGATGGGGATAGAGAGCAGCTCCCCTTGTACTTTGCACTGGGAGCCTCCAGCTCCTCCCAAAGCCAGCAGAACTGTTCTTCTAACCTACGGCAAGAAAGAAAAAATTGGGAAACCCTTTGCTTGGTTATAAGGTCATTTAAAAGCAGGGAAGAAATGTTTTAGAAGAGGGCAAAGTCTTCTCCCTGCTGGAAGCATCGAGTGAATGAATCCCTGATGCTGAGGAAGGCATTTTGTGCTTGTTAGAGGCACTCAGGGACAGACACTTGCATGAGCAGCCGCAAATTTCAGATCCCATTGCAGCTTGGGCTGGGATTAGATGGCAATAAAGGGGATCTGTGCAAACTTTGCAATTGAATTATTTTATTCAAATGTTAATGCTTGGTCACTTTGTGCAGGAGCCACGTGCTGCCGTGCTCCCACCAGGGAGGAAACGACCCAGTGTGGATCTCAAACAGTTGAGGAACTGTTTTCATTAGGAGCGAAATCCAGTGGGAATGCCTCTAACTCATCTTTTATGAGGCAAGAGCATCTTAATATTCATCAAAGCACTAATTTGCTTAATTGTGAAACAAAAAGATGTGAAGAGAATTAGCAAATAATAGAATATTCCTGGAACATCAACTCCATTTTCAGCCACAGCTCTGCCTTGGGGAGACTCCAGGAGCTGGGGGCTGTTGCCTCTCATTCCTTGCAGGATTTGCCACAGGATTTGCCTTTTGCCCTCGTAGCAGTGCGTGCTTTGGGTCCCAAAATCCCAGCATCCGATGCATATGGATCTTGTCAGCTCCTGTGACCCCAGTGTCCCCATCCTGGCAATGTGATAGTTCAGCAAAGTGCAGCCAAGAATATATTTTTCCCTGGGTTCTCTATAGAGGAGGCTGATGGTTGGAAAGGGGTCAGCACCAAGAGGAGGAGACAGGTCCAGTGGCTCCAGAGGGCCGAGGCTGTACATGGTGGGAGGTGCCCTCAGAAGGACTGAGAATGTACAGCAAAAAAAGGCCTCTGAAGGCTGGAAATTCAGAGCAAACAGAAATTCTGCCACAGGAAAATGGCACCGAGAGCAGCTGCTCCTAGCAGGGATGGGCTGCACCCTAACGTGGGGGGAGGATTGTCCAGAGCCAGGATTTGAGTATCTGCCGAGACAGAAACAGGCCAAGGCCTGTGCCAGAGCACGGCTCTCGAGAAACGGCCGGGGCTGTGGAACTGAGCTGGGGAAGGGGCTCCCCAAGAGAGCTGGGGCAGCTCCTGAGCTCCTTCGGGCTCGGGGACAGCCAGCCCTGGGACAGGATCTCGGTGCAGCACCGGGACTGTGGGGATGCTTCCCGGCAAAGGATGGAGCTCCTCGGCACGGAGCCCGCCTCCCTTCTGTGCTAGCAGCAGCCAGGACCAGCTTTGTGCTGAAATGCACCCGGGAAAGGAGCCTCTCCCTGCTCAGAGCTGTGGTTGTAGGCACAGCCCTTCCCCGCTCCCCTGGCTCCTGTCCCAGCCCCGTCTGTGCTTTGCTCCAGTTTTTTCCTCCCTCTTTTTTTGAGCTCTCCCTGAGCCTTTCATGTCTCGCTGCCAACTCCTTCCAAAGCAGAATATTTGACATTTGATTTCACTCCCACAAAGCACAGGAGCAACAGTTGCACAGCCCAATCCGGGGGAGAGAGGAATAAAGAAACTTTGCTTCCAGACACTCGGAGTTCTGCAACCACGCAGTTTAAGGGTGGTTATTAGGAGCTGTGTCAGGTTTCAGATACTCAGAAGGGGAAAAGAGAAGTGGTTCTCACCCTGTTTAAAGCAGGAATTAATTTCTCTGTGTTTCTGGAGCAAACAAAGCCCATTTCTGCCCACAGGCTGAGCAAGGCTCGGAGAGAGCTGGGTGGTGATGGGAGATGAAGATGGAGATGGAGATGGAGATGGATGGCACTGGAAGAGCTTTGTGGGGTTCCAGGGTGGGTCTGGCAGGTGCTGACAGAGTTACTGTCCCCAAAATCCCAATTTTTGGGTCCTGTCCCCAAATTCACCATGAGTTCTGTGGTGGGTCAGTGTTGGGGGGACCAGCACGGCTGCAGTTAGGAGACCATGGCTCTTCTCAGCCACTGCCTCGTTTTTCACAGACAGGCAAATTCAATTAACAGTTCCTATCAGAAAAAAAAACAAAAACCCCACAAAAAATAAAATATTGAAGTGGAATCAATGACGTTGCCCCTTTACTGGCCACGGGTGAGATGTGGGCATGCACCCAGGGCTGATCAAACAGCAGGTGAGGGGTTAATGGCAATGCCCTGACAAACGTGGGGCCACCAAGAGCCCCACAATTAAAAATTTCCCATTTTATCAGCGAGTCTGTCACAGAGCCCACCCCAACAACCCCTGCACGTGCAGGAAATCTTCTCTGCTTTCTTCCCTTCAGAGGGAAGGACTGGGGCTCGCAGAAGTGCTGGTGACACTGAGGAGAAGTGGCTCTGCAGTGCAGTTGTGGAGCAGGAATTGTCTGCCTGTCGGGGACACAGTCGGGTTCTTCACTGTGTGAGAGCTCGGCGCGTTCCAGTTCCACCAGCCCTGTGGGATGAAGGGGATTTGATGGCCCCAAGGCCGCAGGAGCCCCCTCTGCTCCCTGGGGCAGCAGCTCTGCCTTGGCTCCCATCCACCCCCAGCCCTGGCAGGGCTGCTGGGCACACTGCAGCCAGGCCTTATGGAAGCACCAGCAAAAGTGGGGCCAAAGATTTTTGCAGTTCTTGGCAGAAGAACGAGTTTGGCTATTTTTAAGCCGGGAGTGAGAGGAGCTCAGTCAAACCCGGGGCAGGGATTGCCGGCTCCAAAAGATTTCACCACCTAATCAAGGGCTGTAAACGTGGAATTTAAATCAGCAGGATCGAAACGCCCGCAGGAAGCACTCCTTGGAAGGAACATCCTTGTGTTGTGGGGAGGAAAACATCCCAGGAGGGCTCTTTCCATCCCTGCCAGCTCCAAGCCCTGTCCACCCTGGTTTTGAAGTCTCCAGGGACGGGGCAGCCGCAGCTCCTCCTGACCTATCCCCAGACCTGTTGCTTTTCCACCAACTAAATTTCCCCCCTCCCTCTCCACATCCATCACTGTGGCTTTAGGTAAAGAAATTGTCTTTCAGTCTGCTTTTAGGAGCAGTGAAATATTTGCTTTGCAAGTGCCCCTGTGCCAGGAGCTGCAGCTCTCCAGGGATAATTTGTTGTGCATTCCCCTGGCCTGTAACCCCAAGAGGTTTCAGTCTTGTGAAAACTGCTTTGTTTTGGACTGGACTTTCTGGATGCTGATTGAGGGGGAGGCAGACGGGAGCTGCCCGGATGATTTAGGAGAGGTTGGGATTGGAGCGAGGGCTGAGAAAAGCAGGGGAGCCCATCAGTCCTGGAGCAGCAGGGCTGTAAATACTGATGGTGTCCTGAAAAGAACTGAGAAAACATGATAAAAAATTCAGGAGATGTGGATAAAAGGGTCTGGAGTCATCAAGAGGGAAAAAATGAACAGATTAAATTTTTAACTACATTATCTGCTAGTTGAACAGCCAGTTAGCTGGACATAATCTCAGCAGACTTTGAACACTGGCACAGGGCAAAGGGCTCGGCTGAATCCCACCAGAGGTGTCCGAAATCCTGTCTCCCGTGGACTCCTCCACCTGCTCATCCTGTGCCAGCCTTTGCCCACAGGCTGGGACAGAGAGGGAGCTCGGGATGGGGAGAGGATCCTGGAGGAAGGGCTGTGCCCCGTGGGGTGTTGCACAGCTCCTCTTCCACGCCACCTGCTCCTCCTCCACCCTCCCCAAGTTCCTGGCTTGACGCTGACTTTTTCCACTTCCCTCCCCGCGGCCAATTAAGAAATTCTGCTAAAAACTTGCCTGAGATCATTAACAATGCCTCTCTGACAAGGAGGATGTGTTAATTAACATCAATTGACCAAGAAGCCCAGGCAGGTGGGACAGCCTGCTGCCTCTGCGGTGCCCTGCTGCCAGCACATTTGTCAGGCCTGCAGAGCTCTGGCCCTGCTGGGGCTCTCGTGCTGGTGGCCAGACTGGTTCCAGTGCCTCCCCACAGCCCCCAGCTGGCCGGGATGTCTGTCCAGACACAAAACAAATGTGGGCAGCTCAGGGCAGAAGCTGTTGAGGTGAGGAATCCTTGAAGAGGAAACTTTCCGGGAAGAAGTGGTGGAAAGCGCTGCAGTGTGAGCTCGGGGTCGGTGGCTTTGTTTTTCCTGGATGAGTTCTATTTCAGACATTGCTCGTGTGGTTGTTCCTTTCAAGTGCTGCCTGCCTTTGCCTGCAGTTTGTTTGTTTTGCTTCGGTTTTTCTTTGTATTAGGGCTGTTTCTTCCCCTGCCAGTCACAGCCACAGGGTTCCCATGTGTTTGCTTCGGCATTTGCTTCCCTTTCCAATTCCTCCTCTTCCACAGACCCATTGTTCCATTCTCAGGCGAGCCACCACAGTCCTGAAGTATTTCTAGAATTTCCCTTACGTGCGGGTTCCCAGGCACAAAGCCTCAGCTCCCCAGTGCTGCAGGGCTTCTAAAGGGACCTGTGGCATCCTCAGGAGCTGGGGCAGGTCTGGTGTCCCTCCAGATTTGATGCCACCACCCCTGCTCCATCCTGAAAGAAGCTGAGTTCATGGAATTCCAGAATTTTTGGGGTTGAAAAGAACCTTAAAGATCATTTTGTTCCAAGCTCTGCCATGGGCAAGGCCACTTTCCACTGTCCCAGGTTGTCCAGAGCCTCGTCCAGCTCCATGGATGATGCTGATGGATTTGAGCTGGGTGTGGAATGCTGCAGAGCCCTGGCTTTGCTGCAGGATCTCCTGTCAGGATGGACAGACAGACCCAGGTGTCCTTCCTTAACAGCAGCAATGACAGACAGAGTATTCCCAGCAGGGAAAATGGCTTGAAGGAGAGATCTGAAATGTCACACTTGGTGCTCAGCTCTGAAACTTAAAAACAAGTTTGGATTCCTCTTCCTCTTTAAACTTCCCCTCTTCCCCCATTCTCATGGCCCTGGAATGGTTTGTCTTTCCAGCAGATGAGGTTGGTGGGTACTGAGCCAGCGAGGCCGGGAATTGCTCACGCTGGGCGACAACAGAAAGGAAACATAACTCACAATATGCTGAGGGGAGCTCTGAAATTGCACAAATTATTCTATTTTATACTTTAATTAGTTTGAATTAGCAATGGGAATAGATGCATAAAATGATCCAGTGAAGGGTGAAATGGAAAAAGGGCTGTGGTGTGGAGTACCACTTTATTATTGTGGGGTTTGTGCAGACAACGTGCAGGAGCTCGTCCTGCTGGATCTTTTTCCTGTGAGGACTGCCTCATCCCTGCAGGTGTTTGCCTCATCCCTGCAGGTGTTTGCCTCATCCCTGCAGGAGTTTGCCTCATCCCTGCAGGTGTTTGCCTCATCCCTTCAGGTGTTTGCCTCATCCCTGCAGGAGTTTGCCTCATCCCTGCAGGTGTTTGCCTCATCCCTGGCAGTGTCCAGGGCCAGGCTGGATGGGGCTTGGAGCAGCTTGGGACAGTGGGAGGTGTCCCTGCTCATGGCAGGGGTAGAACAGGATGGGGTTTAAGATCCCTTGCAACCCAAACCATTCCTGGGTCTGTGACTCTGCCAGGAAGGGCAGCAAGTTCAGGCTCTCTCCTGCAGTGCTTCCCTTGGGCCAGGCTTTGCCTGATCTCCTCAAAAGCCTGGGACAACGTGGTGATTTCTGGTGGCTGTGTGGGCTGGGGAGCAGCTGAGACCCCCCCCAGCAGTGCCCTCTCCAGGCTCCCAACTCCTGCTTGGACTGAATCCGAGGCTTGAAGGGGCAGAAGGATTTAAGAGAGTTCAAATCCATCCTGGCTCTTAAACCCTGAGCATCTTTTTCTGCTTTTCCCTCCAAGGTTCTGAAAAATTCCCCCGGATGAGGTGGAACTTGACTCAGGCTCCTGCAGGTTCCAGATAGGTTGAAGATGATGGATATGCCCCAGGGAAAGTGGCTGGAATGGTTTTGCAAGCTGGGACTAAATATAAAAGTTAAAGCTGGTTGTAAAGCAGAAAAAACCCAACTTCTTGTGACGTTTGCTCTTGCTCTCCCTCCTTCTCCTCCCCTGGAAATGTATTTCCTGTTATAAGTTTGCTGTGGCAAGAAACGTTGAGATTTTCTGGAGCATGGGTCTGGCACAGGGATTCCCCTGGGATCCCAAATGGAAATCCTGGGCACCGAACCTGGTGCAGATCCTGCCTTTCTCAACAAGAAACCCCTCCATCCCTGAGGTCCCTCCAGCCCCATCCCTGTGCTGTTCCCAGGAGCCCCTTGATGACTGTGGCATTTCTGGCTGGTGCTGGTGAGGGGAAGGAGCTCCATCAGTAACCCTGTATTTATTTGAGCAGCGAGCAGGAATGTGCCCGGCAGACTAAACACTCCCTGCTCCCCCTGCACCAGGGGCTGCCCCTGCCCTGCCAGGGCCTGGCCCTGCCAACAGTTCTGGGGGCCAGGCAGAGAGGGGGAGCAGCAATCGTGGCCAGGAGCTCTCTGTGTGGGTGTTAAAGAAATTATTTTCATTGTAATCAAGCTTGGGACGTGCTGCTCACACGGGGGGATTGTTGTTTTCCCTCTTTATTTTCCGTCTGCCTTTTCCACCGGTTTCTCTGCTCCAAACCCCACCAGGCTGTGAACATTTTGCTCTCCACTCTCAGATTTTACCCTCCCCAAAGCCCTACGAGATGGAGCAGCAGTATCACTTTTTAGATCAGGATTGAAGCTCTGTGACCTATCCTAAGTCAGGAAATCTGGGAAACCTCCCAAATTTTTAGTCCCACATTCCATTCTTCACTTTGCTGCTGTCCAGGTCGATGCTCCAACGAGGAGGGTGTGGGAAGAGAAGGCAGTGGATGTGGCTTGCTGTGCCAAATAATTTATAAAGACCCCATCGATTTGGGCATCACCTTCCCAACTGCAGCCGGGAGTGACCCTTTAAAATGGATAAATGTTCGTGAAAAGTTGATTCCGGCGCACAAAACCCCCTTGGAAGCTGCAGCAAATGCCCCAGTGCCTGTCCCCGAGGGGGATGCTCCTGGCAGGGCACACAGGTGTGCTGGGCACCATGGCTGCGTCCTGGGGAGCTGTGGGAGCGCCTTCCCTCCCCACAGAGCAGCTGGAAGTGGCCGTAGCCGGCGGCATTTTCCAGGCTTGGCTGAGCAATGGGCTGATCCTTCGTGGCAGCCCTGGAGGTGCAGAGGAGCTTTCGTGTGAGCTGTTGCTGCCAAGCTACACCTGTGAATATTTATAGATCCTGGGCTCATCTTCTCTCCACCCTGGGAACTTCCTCTCTTTCCTCCAAGCCTCCTTGAACTCTGGGAGAGCCAAACTTCTGGGTTTGATGGCAAAAAGCAAAGCTCGAGGGGGGTTTTGCTGTTGCTGCCTTGGAGCCCCAGTTCCACAGAGCATCCCCGGGCTCTGTCCTTCCCAAGTACAAACAGAACAGCATCGCTGACTCCAGCTGCAGACAAAGCAGGGCAGAGAATTTGGGGCTTAAAACCGTGCTGAAGGCTCAACCAGCAGGCTCGTGCTGTGTCTGTAAAGGGAAAGAGGGGGCAGGAGCACTCCATGACCCACTCGTGCTGCCAGGGCTGCTCACCGTCCTTTGTTAGGGAGAAATGGGAAGTGCTGGGTGTTTTCTCCTCTCAGGAGGCAGGAAAAGGCTGTGTTTGGGAGGATGGGTATCCCTGCAGTTGCTGTCTGCAGCCCAGAGGCTGCTCAGTTGCAGAGGAGTTGGCACAGGCGTTCTGGAGCGTGCTGGAAGCTGGCACGGGAAGGCTGCTTTATCTGGCCTTCAGATGGAGCAAAATATTGCTCCAAATGGGCATTGCTGAGGTCAGGGCGGCCATGGAGGGCACAGAGGAGGAGGAGGAAGGTTTTCAGGGAGGAGTTTCTTGCATTGCACAAAGTCTGGATGGGTTTGGGGGTATTTTAAGCCACGAGCACTCTGCTGAAGTTGTGCCACCAGCAGCAGTGACACATTGCCTCCTCCCCTCCCTGGCTCCAGTTCAGAGCGTGTCTCTCCAGTTTCTCTTGCAGCACATATTTATCTGCTCCGTGCCCTTCTGGCTGTTTGATTTGTACTCGTGTTCCCTTTCCAACAGAGGCTGAGCAGAGCGCGGCGGGAGCGGGAGCCACATGGGCAGGGCACACGTGGGGCTGCAGGACCTGCAGGAGGCCAGACTGGCTTGTCAGGGTGTCAGAGATGCTTTCAATTAATTGAATTCAAAGACCCTCTCGGAATCCCGTTCCAGCAGTGGAGAATAGGGAGATTTGAGTAGAGAGGGGGACAAAAAAAAGCCCCGGGCACTGAGGGTCTCTCAGCTGCTGAGGGGGGTGGAAGTGGAATGAGATGAGCTTTAAGGTCCTTTCCAACCCAGACCATTCCAGGATTCTCTAGTTCTAAGACTCTCAGAGGCAGGGACATGCCTTTCGCTTCGTTTGTGACACCCTTAATGAACCTGGGCGGTGCCATGGCCTCCGGAGCCACATCGGAACCCAAACGGCCAAAATCGCGGGACATTTAGGGCAGGATTTGGTCAGGGATCGCTGCCTGCCTGCCTGGTGCTTTGGGCACTCTCTGGAGCTGGGGCAGCCTCAGGGAGGCACAGCCGAGGGAGCGCTGGGGAGCAATTCCCACCCGATCTGCTGGAATGGGGACAGCACTCAGCACTGGGGACCAGGAACGAGGCTTCCTTTGCCTCCTGACAAGCTGCAGTTTTGGCTTTTCCCCATCCATTTAAGAGACTCACAACTGTCAGTGCCCTGGGTGCTATTAACACCTCACTAAGAGCACGGTTCTAAATATCTTAAATTTTATTTTCTTTGTGGAGGAACCAGGGGAAGGATGGGGTTTCACAAATAACTCCTCCCTGTGTGGCTGGGCCTCGGTGTGAGCGAGCAGACAGCGCTGCCCACAAAAACGATTTGCTTAAAATCCCTCCAAAAAGAGCTGACCGCGCTTTTATTTGGAGAAGCTGTGCCAGAAACAGCATTCCCGTGCCGGCAGAGAGGAGAGTGCAAGCTCCAGTTAGACAAAAACAAGCTGGATTTTTCCATTTTAGGTCTTTGCATGGTCCAGGCTGGTGGCCTGGGATCCCGCTCATCCCTGGCACCTTGTCCAAGCGGGATGCTGGAGGAAGTGTTGGATTTGTAGGAGAAATATCCCTGTGAGGCAGCAGCAGGGGATTGGGGGCTGGGTTTAGGCTTTGTTGGGGTGATGCAGGGGAGGCAGCGATCCAGAGCAGCTGGATCCCATCCATAAAGGACCTTGAGCCTTCAGGGTGAATAAGGGGATCAGAGAATCACAGAATACCCTGAGCTGGAAGGCACCCACAAAGACCACTGGGTCCTGGCCCTGCACAGGACACCCCAAAATCCCACTCTGTGCCTGACAGTGTTGTCCAAACACTGAGTTTTGGCTCATTTGAGGAGTATTTTAAGCCATGAGCAGGATTCTGAAGCTGTAGCACCAGAGGCAATGGCTCATTGTCCCCTGGCCTCCCTGGCTCCACTTCAGAGGGTGCTGCTGGTGGTGTCCAGGCAGGGGGTGGCTGGTTTGGGGCTCTCCCTGTCCTCACAGGGGTGCAGGGGGACCACTGGATCAGAGGCAGCCCCCAAAGCAGCTCCCAGGTCCCTTCCCGTGGTGTCCGTGGGGACGGGGAGCGTTCTGCTCATCCAGCAGGACTCCCCAGTGCCAGGAGCGGGACAGTGGCACTGGGATCCCAGCTGGCAATCACCCATCCCTCCCTGAGGCCCTGGCTGTACTCCCCACATCCATGAATTCTCCTGCCGTGGGTCAGTTCCAGTCGGAGCCTCAGTGCCACGGGAGGGGCAGGGTTTGATCTCTGTGGAATCACCCCGATGGCAGCGGTGTCACAGCGCTGAAGGATGGGTGACAACAGGGACAGGAGGCTCCTCCGGAGCTCCCCGTTCTTATTGTCTTTGGGTGCAGAGCAAAAATGTGTAGGCTTCAGGCTAGATTGTGTAAATCTCGTTAGAAAGCCATTCCCAGCTAATGAAACCCTGGGAGAGAGGGATTTGGCTTCCCAGCCCTCAGCCTTGCAGCAAAGGCTGGAATAAATCCATCTCCAGTGGTGTGTGGGCTGCTCTGCCCTCTCCCCGAGCATGGGGGTGTGTTTTACTGGGGGAGCAGCCCCAGGTCAGCATTTGGTGCATCTGCACCTGAATAATTTCAGGTGATAACTATCTTCTCTTCAAAAAAGAAAAAAACCACCCAGAAACAAAACAACAACTGCCGCATGAAGAAACATCACCCGGCCTTTAAGGCTCGTGCAGGAATGGAGAACAGCCTTGTGAATAATTCGGCCTCCCCCTGCAGCTCGCTGGGCACTGGGTATTAATTCCAGGGGCCAGAGCTGTTAAGCAAAGCTGTTGAAAGGAGGGATGTGAGATAAATTCACCTCATCTTGGGCTATTTGTGTAGGCTGGGGCTGTGCCTGCCACAGCCATGGATCCCACCCGGGGTCATGTTTGTTTGGCTGCGCCTTTATTGCTCTAAGTGTGAATTTAGCAGCTCCTACCGGGTGAAATACGATTGTCTTTGTGCTCCGTGGCCAGGCTGGGCTTTGCTGAAGTTCTGAGTGCAGCTGCTGCAATGTTTTGGTTTATTAACACAGATACAAGGCAGAGACACAGCCCTGGGCTTCAGCTGCAGGATTTGTGCCCAGATTTGTCCCTTCCCTGCAGGTTTGGGGTGATTTGAACACCCAGGGCTGGCTGCCATCCCCATCCCTGGAGAGATCCGTGATCCCTCGGGTCCCAGCCCATCCTTGTGCTGGGCCTTCCCTTCCCTGCAGGCACCGAGGCAGCAATTGCTCTGTTCTCTGCTTTTTCTTGATTTATCTGTTTTTCCCTCGCCTGTCTTGCCTTTGTCACCCGTATACATCTATATATCCATGTATCCATCTCCCTATGTACTTATCCAACAAGTGAGATGCAAATCCCGCAGTGCAGAGGCGTCCAGGCCCATCTGGGACAGCACAGGCTGCTGGAAATATTTCCATTGTTTTGCATTCCCTTTCCCTCTGCCTGTCCCAAAGAACACAGGGGTATCCTGGGCGTGTAATGAAGCCCCTGAAGGGTTAAACAGTTATTTCTTTTCCGCCTCTAACTAATCTTTTTTAATGCTTGACAGGCTCATGTTCTGTAATTGAATGCATTTTTATTTAGAAAATAACATTTAGTGCCACTTTGGATTTCCAATTATTCTTCAATCGGACTTTGAGGGCCTAATGTCTTTGTCACTTGGATGTGTGCAGGAGATGGCAACATCAGAGCAGACAAGAGCAAATTATTTCCACTACTGATTACTAGGCTTGGGAGGAAAATACGCAGGGACAAATTTAGTCTCAGCATAAATGTATGAAAATGAGTTCAAGCACTGCTCCAGCAGCAGCTCTGTGCCGTGGCTCGGTGCGGATGGGAAGCACCTGCCCGGCTCATCCTGCAGCTTCCTGCAACAACCAGGGAACCTTCGGGAGGAGGGGAAGGGAGAGGCTCGGTGACAGTGGAAAAGCCTCCAAGGAATGGGAGCTGCAGCGTCCACCTGGATCTGTCTGTGGTGCTCAGGATGGGCTTTGAGGGCCTTGGTGGCACCTCTCGTGCAGGAGGAAAAGCCTCCCTGGTAAATCCATTGTGAACCCACAAATAGCTCCTCGCCAAAGGAGGAGCTGCCTTCTCCCACCTCGTGGGTGTCCTTCATGCTCGGAGAGGACACAGAGCTTTGATCTGGAGCTGTGTCAGGGCAGGTTTAGGTTGCAGATCAGGAAAGGTTCTTCCCCCAGAGGGTGCTGGGCACTGCCCAGGCTCCCCAGGGAATGAGCACAGCCCCAAGGCTGCCAGAGCTCCAGGAGCCTTTGGACAACGCTGCCAGGGATTTTTCCATTGCCTGCAGTGCCCAGTGGAATTCCACAGCCTGGGAATCGAGAGAGAGTAGCAGGATGTTCCTGTTGGTCTAAATCTGCTCTTGTAGTCTAAACCATTCCTTCAGGGCTCCTCATTAGCCTTGAGACAAATCTGGCACCTTATCACGGGGTGAGATGCCCAAGGACACCAGGGGCAGGGCCAGCCCAGCTCTGTCTTCCCTATGGGAAAAGCAAAATGCCTTGTCAGAGCAGTAAATTGGGAGAATCCAAAGTATTTTCCGGTCTCCAACGCAAACAATGAGTTAAACTTCAGCCCAAACTGATTTGGTGTGTGTGGGAAGGGGAGGGCCTGCTGTGCTGGGAGCAAACACAGCGCCTTAGAACGATCAAACCTTCTGTTCTGACAGCTCTCTGTGCTCCCAGGGTTTGATGTGGCCCTGGAGCTCGGCCGTGTTGTCTCCTGAGATGTTTTTCTTGGTCCTCACTGACGTGTCCATGTGTGGTAACAGCCCCATGTCCTACGCCCGCCACAGGATGCTGGGCTCCTTCTGTGGGGACAAGGGCTTGGAGCTCATTTTCCTCCAGAACTCGAGAGTTTGGGATACGCTTAGGAGGGCTCATTCCTCACACTGGTGGTCAGGTTCCTAAATTATTTTTGACAGCCGCATGTAATGATATACAAATGGGAAAGTGATGGAGTAGCAGAAAATTGACTGGCAAGGACAGCGTGATGGAGTTAGAGAGCAATCCCTGCTAAAAAGCCGTGGAGACTGCGGCGCGTTCCTGGAGCAAACACGGAGCAGGGCCCTCGCCAGGCTGTGGAAGCAGCAATGATACCACTCTGTGACCTTTAAAGCTACTCAGGGCATTCAAGTGCTTTGGATTTTCAAGGCTCTATAAAATTGCACAAACAGGCCGTGCCCGGGACATTTCTCCCAGGTTTCCGCAGTGTTTGAACAATTTGAAGAGCCCTGAATGGTTCAGAAATGGGGAATTGAGGCTTGCTCGTGTTCCTGCCCTGAGTGCAGCAGACCTCTGTGGCTACAGAGAAGATCTGAGCAGGGTCTGGCATGGCTGTGTTGAATCTGCCCCAGAGCTCACCTGGAAAGATGGCATTCCATGGGATATGGGCGTCTGAGGGATGAACCTTGCAGCTCTGCCAGCCAGGATTCATAGAATCCTAGAACATAAAAAGGACCCACAGGTTCATCCAGTCCAAATCCTGCATGGGACACCCCAAAATCCCACCCTGTGCCTGAGAGCATTGTCCAAACACTCCTGGAGCTCTGGTAGCCCTGGGGCCGTGTCCGTTCTCTGGGGAGCCCGGGCAGTGCCCCAGCACTGGTCACCCAGCCTGGGATGTGGGATGCTGTGCTGGAAAAGCAGGCAGAGCGAGATGGGCACAGAAGGAGCCAGAGGGGCTGGATGCCCTCGTTTGGTGCCCAACCCCTCTCTGGGCAGAGCTGCTGCTGAATAATCCTGTCAGTCACACGCGAGGTGCAGGCAGAGCCGGGGTTGGGCCATTGAAACGATGCCTGCGTGTGCCAAGAAAACAAACAGAAAGGGCCAGTCAAAGCTTTTCAGTGTCATTGACACCCTCGGACGTGCCAGAGCCGGGAACAAAGCCGGCATTGAGGCGCAGCACAGCCTGGGAGGCTGCTGGGAGCAGGCAGATGCGGGGCTGTGCCCACCCTGCTGCGCCGCGGCCACTCGGACACGTGGGGCCCTCGCAAGGTGGGTGGCAGGACACGGCCTGGGCTTCCCCCTCAGTGAGGAGGGCGAACAAAATGTGGCCTCGTGTCCCCGTGTGTGCCAGGGGTGGGAGGTGGCCGGGAACTCGAGGGGTCTGTAGGGACAGCGGCGGGGAGAAGGCACAAAGCCAAGGCGACTCCAGCTCTGCCTCCGAGGTGCCAGGAGAGGGGTGGCTTTGGGACACCGGCCCTGACACAGAGTGCTGCTAGCGATTTTGGGCACACCTGGCCTCTGTGCCCTCCGAAAGTGCCCAGCAGAGACCTTCAGCCCATCAGGCTCTGGGGAAGGGCAGCCTGGGGACGGACACGGGGCACCGCTCCGGCCACTGCCGCCCCTGTGCTGTGCCCCACTGCACCGCCCTCCCCAGCGCTGCTCCCTCGCCCACAAACCGAGGATAATGTTTCCTCTGCTGCTGGCAGCAGCTGTGCTCTGTTGTGTTGTGTGTGCACACGGTGCCCGTTCCAGCAGGGCTGCAGCTCCTCTTTAATCTCCGGGCACGCCAGAGACGTGAGGAACACGCTGCCAGCCCGGGACACCGGTGTTGGAGACCGCCAGGTGTGAGCCAGGTCACTGCCTTTGGCTGCTTTGCTCCAGCAGAGGAAAGCAAGGGTTAATCTCAGGGCCCCAGTGGAGAGAGGGAAATAACCCAGGGAGCCTGGGGTCCCTCGCTGTGCTCCATCTGCCTCCCGTGCATGTGCTGCTCATTTTTCATACTGAACACAGCTGCCGCCAGCAGCTCTGTCCTACCCCGGCTCCTGCCAGTTTTATGAGCAAAGAATAAAGAGGGGGAGCCCATAAAGCACCGAGGTTCATTTGCCGGTTGTCAGGCTGCCGGGGCAGCAGGGACCGAGCTATCGCAGCACCTTTTCATTGGCAGCGTTCTTTATTCATCCCCCCAAGCTGCTCTCCTTTTTGGAGGAAGGGACCTGCTGCTGCTCGTGCTTTTATCAAGGCTTTGGCCCTGCTTAGCTGGGTGGAATGGAAGGAGCTGCCTTTCCTGGCATCTCTCCTGGGGTGAAGGCATCGCTGTGCCGAGGTCGATGCCATCAGCCTGTGCTGTGAGCACTGGGGGCTGGCAGAGCCCGCGGGCTGCCCCTCTTCCTTCAGCTGGGTAATTAGGAGCTCTCAGAGAGGGGGAAGAGAGGTCACACATGGAGTGGGCCTATTAACCCTGTCCCTTGCCAGCCACCCTGCGGAGAAATGCCCTCGGAGCAGCTGCTCCAGCACGGGCTCCCAGCAGGACGGCGGCTGAGGTGAGGGAAGATCCCCTTCCAGCCCTGCTCCCCCACGCACAGGTGGGGATTCGCCCCCAGTGGGAGTTTAGCAGCTGAAAAACATCGTGCCAGGGACCAGGTTTGGTCCAGAAGGGATGGTTTCATGTCTTTCACATGGCAGAAGGAGCCACCCTGGTAGGGCACCCTGTGCCCTGCTCCCTGCCAGAGGCGGAAGACAAAGCAGGTCATGGATCCACCAGCTCTTCTCCTGGTTTTTGGCATTCCCAAGTTGTCCTTAACCAACTGATCCCTGCAAGTCTCTTCGATGCCATCCACTTTCAGCCTCCTGGGGCAATGATTCCCCCTTGTTCCCAGCCTCACTGGGAGCTGGGGGCTACCAATTCCCACAGAAGTCGGTTAATTCTGTCCTCTCCAATCCCTTCCAAGCCCAGAGCTTTTCCTGGAGCTGATCTGTAGGTAGGCTCAGCAGCAGTCTGCAGGATCCCCCTCGCAGTCTGTTGGGTCTGTTGCTGTACTGACGCCAGTGATATTTATGGAAATATATGCAGAAGTTCCTCCGGCTCTGATGGAGCAGAAATAGTTTCATGGCATTATTTGCCCAAAATGCCACCATTCTGAGTGCTGAACCCGGACAGTGAGAAGCTGATGTCAAAGCAACTGTTTACAGCAGGAGCTGATGTGGCTTCCAGGGACAAGTGACTTGGCGTTGCAGCCCTGGGAGCATTAATGCAGCAATGCTGAAGTTTGTGTGGAAGCTCTGAGCTCTGAGCCTCCCGTCAGAGCAGCGCCACAGCCCCAGAGCTGCTCTGTGATTCCACATCTCCCGTGCAGCAAAACAGCAGCCCAAGGAGAAGCAGGTAAAGATCAAAGCGAAACCCTTTGCCCGCCCTTCTCTGGCTACAAAACCCATCCCAGCTTTTATTTCCCGCAATGGGAGGCCCTTGGTTGGTGCTCCCACTTTCCCAGGGGCACTTCCAAGCCGCAGGCAGCGCTGTTTGCTCTGCGGTGCGGGAGGGAGAGGCAGGGGGTGTTTAAAGTGCTCACTTGTGGTGGCACCGCAAATGAAGTCATGTCCCGAGGGACGGGGATGGGGGGAAGGTCTGATGGGTGAAAACCGCCGTGTTGTGACTCGTGACCCAGCGAAACCCCTAATTGTGTGTTTAAAGCAAACCCCAGGCTGGAGCTGTTTCCTTTGCCTCCGTCTTGGCGCGCTGCCTTTGGCGGCGGGGGCTCGGATCACTCATCCTGTGGTTAGGGCTGGTCAGGAGTCACCCCCGTCGTTAGGAAAGGAATGTTAAAGGGCTGTTGTGTAAACCAGCCGCTGTCTGAACAGGCTTTGTTTTCAGTGCAAATCCGCTGCAGGGAATGATTTAACCTTCATCTATTCTTTTTTTTTTTTTTTTTCATTAAATAAGATTTATACAGGTATGGTATTGGAAAGGTCATCCATCCCCCGAGCTGTGGGACGAGCTCTGTGCATTCCTCCCTCTTCGCTTGGCTGTTTTACCCGTGGTTTCAGGCTGGGAATGCACCAAGCCTGGGTTTGTTGCCTTCCTGGGAAATGGATTTATCCCTGCCTGGCACATGGGGCCCCCTCAGCCCTCCTGCCCCCATTCCCACACTCGATGAATCCTCCAGCCAGAGTCACCAGGAGCTGCTGTGTGGCCTTTCCCAAAGGGATCGCATCCCAGCTGCGGGAAAGCGGGGGGTAATTCCCCTCCTCTCCCTCAGGAAATACGGGATGCTGGATCTGCAGCACGGACCTGGGCTTTAAGCTCAGGATCTCTGGATGCTTCGCTGTTCCGCGCTCTGGCTGCCCCTGGATCCCTGAAATGAGCTATTTTATGTCTTTCTTGTTTACTGATATGTGCTGAGACTGAGTGAGGGGTTTTTTGCAGTTATTTAAGATCCTGTAGTAGCAAAACCTCAGTGGTTGGGCAGTGCAGCCCGGGTGTGCTCCCAGCGCTCTGTTTATCCCGTCGGCTCTGAGCATCCCCAGCCTTTGAGGACACTCCAGCCAGGCACGGAGCTTCACAGGCCGAGGCAGCAGAGCTGGGAAGGAGCTTTTGCAGCTTTTCTAGCAGCAACCTGTTCTCCAGGGCTTTTCTGAACCCTGAGAACAGATGGCTGGGCTGGAGGCTGAGATGCAAGGACAAGGGACTCGTGTTGACATTACCTTTACCGGAGTGCCTTTCATCATTAGCATGTAAATGCCACCAAACACCCAGGAATTATCCATCTATGATCTCTTCATTAGAAGAGGCCTCTGATCAGGTTAATCTCACTTTCCCAGCGTGGAAAGGAGGATGCTGAGCAGCTGTACCCACAAGCAAGGGGAAACGGAGTGAATTTCTGAGAGGGAAGGATGCTGCGAGCATCAGGTTTGAAGTGGCTCGTCAGTGATTGCTTTGGCTCTTGCACAGCGCTGCCAGGGCTGAAACAGCAGCGCTGATGGTGGTGATTGAGCCTGATGGGCCTCGAGCTCTGGGGCAGGTGGCCTGGAACACCTTGGGTGGGTGCTGAGCAGCCCAGCTCTCCTGCGGGCAGGAGGGAAGTGGGGGAAGCTTCCAGCCCCGTGCGTTTTCCATCCTCTCAGTGATCTCCTCTCCCTCTTGAGAAGCAGAAGCCAAAGCAAGCATGGGGGAGGGTGGAGGAAATGTGTTTTAACAGTAAATACGGCCTTGTAATTTATCAATGCAGAGTAATTGAAGTAATTTCATGTCGGTTTTAAATGCAGCGCCCAGGGATCTAATCTATCTGTCTAATATTAATGGGGAATATTTGCTTGCCTCATTCATTCATTACTGTTTTCATTAAGACTCTAGTCCCATTTAGGAGTCTGTTTGTCATTTTAAACTCTTCTGTTTTATCTTAGCCTGCCACAATCCTTTTTAACAACTTAAGTGAATTCGTGAGTTGCAGGCTGGCAGCTTGGGGGAAGGGGCTCTGCTGTCTGGCGTGTGCTTTTCCTGGGGAGACAGGAGAAACAGACGGCTGGAGGCACCCGCAGGCAGCAGGCTCTGAGCTTCCCTGGGATCCACACCCCGGAGACTCAGGGCTTTCAGAAGGAGCTGGGTGTCTGCGCTGCCCAGCATGGAGATCTCTGCTCGGACTCAGCTGAAGGGACCCCGGCTTTGGAGGCTCCATCATTTCCAAGCCAGCCCAGGCAGGTGCTCGGAGCAGGGATGTTGCTGATGAATGCTCAGGGTGTTCCCAGCTGGGTGCTCTCGTTCCTCCCAAGGTGTGTCCCCCCTCTAAGGCATCCCCGCCTTCAGGATATCACAGAACCTCAGAAGGTCTGGCTTGAAAGGGACATTAAAGCTCATCCAGTGCCACCCCTGCCATGGGCAGGGACACCTCCCACTGTCCCAGGGTGCTCCAAGCCCCGTCCAGCCTGGCCTGGGACACTGCCAGGGATCCAGGGGCAGCCACAGCTGCTCTGGGCACCCTGTGCCAGGGCCTGCCCATTCTCACAGGGTGGAATCTCTTCCCACTGCCCTATGCCAGGGGCTCTGTCCCTGTCCCCACACTCCTCCTGGATGAGGAGCTGGGAGGAGCCCAGGGAGCTCTGCTGGGGTGCCCACGGAGCATCACCTGCAGTGCTGGGTGGGCAGCAGGGCTGGGCATCCCTGAGCTGGAGGCATCCAAGCCTAATTAGAGTCCTGGGGAACGGGAGCATTGTGCTGCTAATGACTCTCTGGCAAAATGTTCCAGCTAAAACAGTAATTTCAATAAGCACAGCCCAATTGTGAGTGTTGAACACCTAATTACATTGGTTACTGCTCCAAAATTATTCCGAATTCTATTTGTGCCGTTTTCTCACCAAACAGAGAGGGGAAGAAGTGCACACTTTATAATCATTCACCTTAATTAATTTTCTGAGCTTCTGTTAAAACTTTTAAATGACTGCAGGGAGCACATCAGGAGTTCCGTGGCAGCCAGGCAAAGCACGGAACGCAGAGGCCGTGAACTGATGTGAGATGAAAGTTTGCTGTGTTGGATTGATCCCCACCTGAGCCCACAAATTTTGGAAGGCTGCCCCCCTTTTATCCTGATTAATTAGTTCCCCCGAGGTCTGGGCTAATCAGGCTGCAAAGGGCAATGCTCATCAGCGGGGTGGCCTCGCCCAGCAGTGTCAGAAGATGGTGCCAACACGTCAGGAAGCCACTGGTGATGGCAGCAGTGAAGTCCCCTGGCAGGAGCACTTGGATGTGCCCCAGGCTGCTCCAGACACATCACCCCGGAATCCAGAGCGAGCCCAGAGGGGAATCCCACAGGAGCAGGGCGGTTGTGTCACCCTGGCTGGGAAGGAGCAGGGGAGCTCCTGCCTGGATCAGGATCCTGATTTCCAGGAACTCATTTGACCCTTCCCATTCAGTCAAGAACAGAATTGCAGTTCCCCTGAGGTGTGGTGGTTTTCCAGGGATCCAGGGATGTGGATCCATCGCAGCCTAACCCTGTCCCTGTGGGGGCGACCTTCAGCATCCCATTATTATTGGGATGTGTACACCCTCACCACTCCCTTTTCTTGTCAGGGAGAGGTTCTCTGGGTCAGTTCTGTAAGACACACAGTGGTTTAGTGTCCCAACAGAGGAGAATCTGCTGAGGGTCCTGTCCTCCCCAGCTGCCATCCCTGTGTGGGGACACCAGGCTGTCACCAGCACCCTGGGGCAGGAGCAGCACGGAGGAGCCAGCCAGGAATGAATGTGAGGCTGCACCTCATTATTTAATCCATGAATTTTGCTGCATTTGCCATTCCAGAAGCCACTGGGAATACCTCAGCCAGGTCTGCGCTCCAGATTTTATTTCAGTGTTGAAGATGAAAGAATTGCTTCCTGATTTTGTGTGTGCACCAGGCTTTTCCAGCTCTGGAGGCAGTGGGCACACAGAGATGGAGGCGGCCGTGCATCCCTGGCCCCACAGTTCCCAGATGCAGATGGTCCGTGCGAGGCAGGAGGCAGAGCTGGTGCTGCCAAGGCACTTTGGAGCAGTGACTGTCACACTGAGCTGGCACTGGTGTGCCAGTCTGAGCAAGGGGTGGATGCCAGGGTGGGATCCCAAATGCTGGGCTGAGCCTCCACCCACAGCTGGGAGCTGAGGGAGGGTGAGGGATGGGACACCCGGTGCCTGTGCCACACAGGGGACACCTGCCCCTGTGCCACCTCCTGCACAGACCCACCCTGCAGCCCCGGAGCGTCACTGTCACCTGCCAGGGCAGAGGAGGAGCTGCCAGAGCGAACAGACCGAGCATCCCATGGACGGTCACGTGCAGCCCGCGCTGGAGATGAAAACCCATTTCCCCTCCTGCAGGTTTGCACGAGCCTGTGCTGCTCCTGGGAGCGGGGCTGGGATCTCTGCCTGGCACTTTGTTATTCCAACAAACCCCGCTCAGATGTTCCATATTGATGTGATGATTAACTCGAGCCGTGGTAAACCACAGGAAAGCATTTGTCTGCAGGAGCCTGTGTGCCAGAACACGAGGCTGCTCCGAGCCCTGCCGGGATGCTGGGCCGGATGGATGGAGGAAACTCTGGCTTGAGGACAATTTTCCTGCTTGAGCAAGCCTCACTTCGGGATATTTGCTATTTTTTCAGTCTTCCTTGCTTCCCAGAGGAGGCTGTCCTCGCTTTCATCACCTCCCTCAGGAGCCTGGCGCGGTACGCGGAGGGTGTGAGGGAGCCAAGGAGACGGGAATGTTTGGAGAAGCTCTGATCCCTCACTCGGGGAGTGATCCGGTCCCCTGTGCTCCAACACAGCGTGTCCTCATCAGATGTTAATGAGGTTCTTAGAGCAGCAAAGCCAAACCTCTGCAAAGGTTGCCTGGATCAGAGTTGAAGGGGCTCTCTCCGCGTGTATCTGCAGCGCCGTAATTAAATAATCCCCTCGTAGCCATGGCAACGTTGTCTCCGTGTCCTCTCCCACTCGCTGCTTCTCTGCCAGAACTTCCAGGCGTTGATTTGGTTCTGACAGCCCGGCGGGGGCTCTGAGAACCCTCCCTGAGCTGGGGGCATGGGAGAGCAGAGCTGGTCCTGCAGGAGCGGCTGGACCTGGCGGGAGAGCTGCCCCTCACCTGCTCTGTGCCTTCCTGTGGCACAGGGATTGATCCTGGAGCCATTCCCACCCTTGGGAGCTCCACAGCATCCTGGGGTTGCTCCTCAGTTATTTGTGGCTAAAACTCCCCCTTTCCCCTCTCCTCTGTGCCCTGGCTCTGCCCCAAGGATTCATTTCGCGCATCCCACTCGCTCCTGGTCCTTCCACACTCATTGCTGGCGTCAGTCTCGGTGTGTCTGAGATCTCCACGAGTCAGGAACAGCAGTTTCCAGGTAGGAATTTCCACAGCCCGAAGCAGATTGCACCCACGTGTCTTGCTCAGCACAGCCAGAGTGTTCCCATCCCTGCACACGGGGATTTTTCTTGGCAAAGGTGCCCAGCAGGATATTCCACCTGGAGCTGAGCATGGAGGCACAGGAGGAGGAGCAGTGGGAACAGGAGTCTGTCAAACTTCTTACAGCCCCTGAGAAAGTCTCACTTTATTTTCCCAGTCACCCTGGCACATTAATGGCTGCAGCTGAGGCATCCTCCTTGCTCCTTCCCACACTTTTCCATGTCTCCTGCCCCAGCACAAAGCGGAGTTTTCTCATGAATAAAGGAAAGAATCAAATCTCATTGGAAAGTTCATCAACTTTGGGCTCCTGCTCAGTGAGTGATAGATGGCTTTAATTACACTGAACTAGTTGGCATCTCTACTCCACTCCCCAAAGTCATTAAAAATTGATTTTCTGTTTGAACTCCAGCCCCCCGAGGGGTCTGTGGGCAGCGTGCCGTGGCTGTGGGATGCTCCAGGGGCTGTCTCCAGCCAGGGGAGGTCACAGGCCTGGGCTGGTAGCACGCAAAAGCTGTGGAAACTTTGCTTTGGCTGCTTATTTTAGGTCTTTATTTATTTATTTGTTTATTTGGAACTGGTTTCTTGCACTTATTTGTTCCAGGTGCTGGCAGAATTGGAATTCATGTGTTTTGGAGAGACCGTATTGATTTTTTTTTTTTTTTTTTTTTTTAATTTATTTTATTTTGCTGCTCTTATGGGTCAGGCAGTCATGGAAAGCAGTAATGAGACTTTATCATTTAATGGTTGAGCAGCAGGTTCGTTTTGGCACAGGGAGCAGGGAGAGGGGTCACAGTCAGGCAGGGGGGAGCAGGGCTGTGCCCTCAGGAGTGAGGAGATCCCCCAGCAGTGTTGGATTCTTGGCTGTTGTCCTTCACACAGATGCTCCTCTGCAGACATTGTTCAAAATCTCTGTGTGGTTTTTAAAGAATTATCATGTGCAGAAGCCGCAGCTCCTGAGCAGAAAAAGAAACGAAGCGCTCAACATCAAATCATCTCTAATGAACTCTTATTCACATAATTCCAATCCTCTGTTATTTATAGAGCGCAGCGAGAGCATCCAGCTCCTCACAAACACGAAACAAGCCCTGAGCTGCATTTAAATCACAGGGACAGATCCTGCCAAGCCTCCCTTTGTTGGGGATCCACAGTGCCGGGTGATTTTGGGGCTGTCCTGACCTCCAGGCTGGGTCCGAGTTCAGCGTGCTGGGCAGATTTTAGGGGAAACCCAGCGATGTCCCTGGGTGCTCCTGTGCTGGCTGGTGTCTCCCACAGGGAATGCTGAGAGCTGTGGGATGCTTGTTTGGTTTGAAGAGCACGTGTTTGCTTCTGGTTCTCCACCCAGGAGCAGCGTGATGGCTGCAGCACTGGTCTGCACTGGGAAATGCTGGGGTGGGGTGGATGTGGGCAGTGTCAGCACCAGGCAGGGTGCAGGAATAAGTCCTGGCTGGGCTGTCCTGGGGGGCTGTGCTGCCTCCAGCCCCTGGGGTCGGTCCCACCCCACTGTGCTGTCCCTAAAGTGCTTTTTGCTCCTTAGAAGGGAGAGGCAAAGCAGGAAAAAACACCTGACCTGTGGCCACTCGAGGTGTAGACCCTGCGAGGACACCCCAGGCCCCCTCTGCAGCCAGGAATCAAACCCAAGCCCTTCATTTCCACCTCTGACCCTGAATTTCTCTTCTCCATTCCCGAAGCTCTTTCATCCATCACTGGCTGAGGGCATTCCCACCTCTGCCCCTCACACCCCTCATTTCCAGGGTCCCAAGCCGAGCCCTCCACCCATCCCACGGGCTCCACGTCGGCGAGAAAACACCAACCCCGCGTTTCCCCGGGCGATCTCTGTTCCAGGAAAAGCTGTTGAGTGGGGCTGAGGAAACAAGAAGAATAGCAGCCCTATTGGTGTCGTCCTCAGAGAGGAACTGGGTTCTCACTGTGTCAACAGCACTTGGCGTGACAGTGGCCGTTGTTTGGGGAGACACTGCTCCTTTCAGAGGCGGCTGCTGGGAGCCGGGTGCTGTTTTGACGGACAGAGCCGGTGCAATCCAACAGTTGTTTGAATTCCCAGCCAGTTGCAGGCATCGCTCCCGGGGCCCGAGCGCTGCAGGGAGGCTGGGAGAGGATTATCTGCAGTATTTGGTGGGAGAAATGGAAATAGAACCACAGGATCACGGAATGGTGTGGACTGGGAGGAAGCTTGAAGATCATCCGGTTACACCTGCACACCTTCCACTCTCCCAGGTTGTTCCAAGGTCTGTCCAGCCTGGCTTTGAACACCTCCAGGGACAGGGAGTCCACAGCCTCTTGGGAAACCTGTTCCTGTGCCTCCCAACCGTATAGGAAGGAATCTCTTCCATACATTGTAGAGGGACAGAGCAGGAGCTCTGCTCAAAGACGGGATGCAAACCCACGCTGCTGCTGGAGGTGGCAAAGGACGGGTTGGAAAGGTTCAAGTGGTTAAAAAGGTTAAAAATGTCTTTGCTGGAGCCAAGCAGTGACCTGTGGTTAAAGCCTGGTGTCTTTTTGAAGCCTTTGGGGTTTCAGTGCTGGTAGATAGGTGAGGGCCGTGCTGCACCTCAGCATCAGGCAGGGACCTTCCTCATGTGCTGTGGGTGGGAGAGGGGTTTACAGCAGTGTTTGGGGTTGTTCCCACCTGTGCTTCCCTCCGTGGCATCCCTGCCTGGAAGGGACAGCAATCCCCAGGGGGTCAGGCTTGGGGCCAGCGTGGCTGCTGCTGGAAGGGCTCAGAGGGGCCAAAGCAGTGAAACACCCACCCAGACTAAACAAGCTGCCAAAATGCCCGTGATTTATTGCCTGCAGCAGCTCCCCTGGGAGAAGGGTGAGAGAGCAAAGCATAAATCAGGGAGGAGAGGGCTCAGCTCCAGCCACAGCGGAGGTCTGGGCAGGGGGGCTCAGGGGTTTGAGGAGCCGACGGCGCCGTGGGAGCCCGGCTGGGGCTCTGTGTGCCCAGGACTCGCCCAGGGGACGGGGTGACCTCATGTCTCAGTCTCCAATAATTCCTATTCTCGCATGTTGGAACAAATTCATGTCAGGCTGTGGATTTGCTGTTGTGTTCCGTGACTCCGAGGGGCGAAGCGGGACCTGGGGCTGCTCTGGCTTTGCTGTGGGAGAGCAGCTCTGAGAATGTGTGGTTCCCTTGCAGGTGTCCCGGGTGCCCGTGGAGTCCTGTGAGCAGTACACGACCTGCCAGGAGTGCCTGAGCTCGGGGGACCCCCACTGCGGCTGGTGCTCCCTCCACCACATGTAAGTCCAGCCTTGGCTGTTTCCTGGTGATAAAAGCAGCTTTCAAGGCTTCTGAGTGCCTCCCACGCAAAACGAATTAGGCTGAAGTTCCTTAAATCCATTTTTCTCTCCTTCGGACATTCCCTGCATTGCAGCGCAGATGCCATTGGAGATCCCTGAGCTCCCGGGGAGAGGTGAAGGGAAATAAACTCCTGCTCCAGGAGCAGTGGGTCACCCACAGCGTGGGCAGGGGGACGTGGACACAATGGAAAACCAGAATTTAAACTGGTGGGAATGGAGGCCTGGTGGTTTGCACACTCCTGCTCCTTGCCCAGGTTGTAAATCCCAAATAATGTGAAATTTTTAAAGGCAACAGTAGATGTGAATCTGTGAGTGGGGCTTTGCTTCCAGCGAGGTTACAGCCCCAGAGCAGAGCACGGAACCCTTTTAAATGCACCAGGAAAAGAGATTGAAATCCTGCAAGGGGAGGTCAGGGGTCCCTGCTCCAGCCGTTCCCGGGGGGATCCGGCAGCGGGCTCAGAGCTGGCAGCCCCCCTCACACTGCCAGGCACAAAGGCCTGAGGGTGCTTTTCTCCAGGGGAACTCCAGGAAATTCTCTCTGCATTCAGGAGGTGTCCGTGCCCTTCCTTTCTCTGCCCTGCCATAATAACGAGCACTTCCTAAGGCGGAAGGGAGACCACCGGGCAGAGGAGCTCGGGGGAGGAGGGGAAGGCCTGGGGAAGGCTGGAGCAGGGGAATAGAAATCCCTCCGGCCCTGTGCCAGCTCGCAGAGCGGCCCCGTTACTGCACGGAGAGCGTGGCAAGGGGGGAGGCAGAGTTCAGGGCCCCGCACAGCAGCACTTGGCCCCTTGCCTGAGGAGCAGGTGCTGGAGGGGAGCGGGGAGCTGCAGGCTCCTCCGCAAATCCGGCCTGGATTCGGGGCTTTGGGGTGCAGAGCAGCTCCCCACAGCGGGTTTGGTTTATGGCCACACTTGGGGAGGTGCAGGAGAAGCAGCTCAGCCCCTGAGCATCGCACAGGCTCCTCTCAGGGAAGGGCTGGGGACAGCAGCAGAGCTCGGAGCATCCCACAGCAGCACCTCAGGGCACTCTGGGCATCCTTTGGGGTTTTTCAGCTGTTTTCCTTCGCAAACAGGCCTGTCCTGCCCTACAGCTGAGCCACCCTTTGTGCAGTCATGTCCGAAAGTCTTCACTGCCACAGCTCCTTCTTCAGAAGGGAATTATTTCCATCCCTGGGCATTCCCACCCCTCGGGCTCTGCCCCCGGGGCAGCCACCCCAGTGTGCCCTCCCAGGGACAGCGGGTGGGGAGGGGACGCTGCAGCAGGGGCTGTGCTGGGGCTGTTGCTGCTGCTCCTGATGCAGCTCCTCTGCAAGGATCACCGAGCACTTCCCTCATGCTAATGAGCTGGATCTTCACAAGCCACCTGGGAGGCAGGTAAAGGTTGTTATCTTCATTTTGCAGAGACAAAACCCTCAATGACAAGAGGAGAGAAAAGTGTCATTTCCTCTGCCCTTTTGGCCATGACATTTCGGCATCAACCTATTCCCAACAAGGGCTCCTCCCCGATGGGATTTCTCAACTCTCCCTTCAAGCATCTGCACTTCAGAGCAGTGATCATTTTTTAGCTTTTTTTTTTAAGCTGTAAATAATTGAGTTTATCTTACTGTTCCTCGAAGCCTCTGTCATCTTTGTTTGGAGGCCCTAAGTGCTGGAGTGTTTGTATTTCATTTGTCATCTCTCCCCTTTAATTCTCACACATTCCTGCTTCCAGCTGGAGCAGCTGCTCTGTGGAAGGGTGGTGGGTCAGGGGGTGACGCTCACACTGTGTTTAGGGATGACTGAAAGGGTGAGGGGCAGAGGAGGAGGTGATTTGTTCATCCTCTGCATGGACAGAGGGATCCTTTGCTCTTCGGGAGTGATCAGAGGCCTCCAGGAGATTGTTACAGGATCTCTCCAGCCCAGTGGGATCTGAAGCCTGCAAGACTTCCCCGTGCTGCTCTCTGCAAGTGTGTTATTGTCTCCAGGCCTATTTATCTCTGTTGGGGCTGTTGCCATAAATAGGATGATAAAAAAGAGCCATTCCAGCGAGTCAATGAGATAAAGGCTCCAGTCAAGAGCTCACTTTAGGGCTATCTTAGAGATTCACTTAAACCTCGATATTTCTTCCTTTGGCACCATTCATATTTAGCTCCATTATGCTCCAGGAGAAAAGGTACAAAAGGGAGAGGGTGAGGAGAGCAGCCCCAGCATCTGTTGGGGATCACGGGGGTGGTTTGGCAAGGGAAAGTGGAAACCTCACTTATCCTAATCTAAAGCAAACGGCCTCACTCCCAGTGTCCCATAGAATCCCACAGTGGGTGGGTTCGAAGGGACCTTAAAGGCAAATTTGTCATCTGCACCCCTGGAGGGGGGTTGGAAGGAAAGGATTTTCCCCAAATGACATAAACTAGGAAATCCTGGAGGGATGCCAGCACCGCAGTCTGGTTTGAGACACTGAAAGTCCTCCCTTGGTTCCCAGTGGGTGCTCTGCTGCAAACAGCGGAATTTCCCTCTGCTCCAAGGACACCTGCAAGAGAAAACAGGGATAAGGAGCCATGCTGGAGCCCATGGAATGCCAGCAGCAGTCCCAGCCACCTTGGCATGCTCAGAGCGTGCGTCCCTGCTGCTGGGAATGGGATAGAGCTGGGAGCTCAGGGCGTGAGCACCAGCCAAGCACCGCTGGCAGCAGCTGGAAGCTCCCATTCCTGGCCGTGTCTCGCACTCAGCTCCAGGAGATGATTAGTGAGCTGTGTGGGTTCAATTAGGACAGAGGCATCATCCTGTCCCTGCCTGTTACTGCTTTCTGCTTTAGTTCCTGTGCAGATGATGAGTTCATGGCTCGTCCCACACCACCAGCACATGGGATTAGCAGCTCTCAGTTGTGTCCCAGTGCAGGAATTACTCATGGGATACTCATGGTTTGTCTTTTTGCTGATCACAGAATATTTTCCAGCACCCTTTGCTCCTAACCTGGTGCCCAACACCTGCTCCCTGTGCAGGGCATCACCAGGTCCTGCTGCGGAACATCTCCCCAGGGGTTTTGGGTGCGTTCTGTGCTCTGGGTGGGTGTTCTTGAGCTGAGTGCTCGTGTGTGGCAGGTGCTCCCCGAGGGACCGCTGTGAGCGGGCAGAGGAGCCGTTCCGCTTCGCAGGGAGCATCAGCCAGTGCCTGAGTGTGACGGTGCAGCCCAGCAGCATCTCCGTGTCCGAGCACAGCCTCCCGGTGAGCAGGGACGGGCGCTGCGGGAGAGGCACCTCCAGCAGGGAGCACTCCACGCTCCAGCCTTTCTCCCTTCCCTCTGGCACAAGTGTTTTCTCATGAAGTCACGCTTGCAGAAGGACAGGGGAGCCAAGGGGTCACCCGAGCTGGGGAAGGAGCCGGAGGGGGGGACGGCAGAAACAAATTCCCCTTCCCCTGGTGCCCCAGCTCACATTTCCCTTGGTCTGGTTTCTGTAGCTGGTGAAAGGAAAGCCTTTGTTTCCCAAAAAGCTCCTCTGTGAGCAGCGCTCGGGCCTGGCTCTCCGAAGCTTCCCAGCTGTTGCTGCTGGAGCCCCCCAGCCCCCTGTGGCAGCTGGTCCTGCTGCCTCCCCTTCCCAGGCTGCCCCCAGAACCCCGAGTAAAAATGGTGTGGGGAGAGGGGACTCAGCCCTCCAGGCACTGGTTTGCCATGGGCACACTGCCCAGCTGTGGTGGGGACACTGGGGACTTGCTCCTGCCAGGCCAGGGCAGGGTGGTCTGTCCTGTCCATGCAGTGGGAGGGGAGGTGGATTGAGCTCAGGGGTTTGGGGACAGTCACTGCTGCTCTCAGGGTCCTGCCATAGGCATTGGGGGTGGCAAAGCTTCTGTAGAGCAACCAGGGGACAAAAATCTGCCATTGCCACCACTCCTGACCTGCAGCGCCCAAAGGCTCAGGGGGGTGGGTTTGTATCCATAAAGAACATCCTTGGCTTCCTTTTTCCCCCTCCCTTTCCCATGAAAGGGCAGCTAGCCAGAACCTGTGGGCAGGTGGGTGATTTGAGGGGGTCATTTTGAAAGGGAAAACAGTTGGGACAGGGAATTTGAGGGAGATCTGGGAAGCTCTGCCTGCTCACAGCTCTGTTTCGCTCCCCGGTGTCCCTGCTGCAGCTCAGCCTGCGGGTGAGCGACGCTCCAGACCTGAGCGCCGGCGTCAGCTGCCTCTTCGGGAACCTGACGGAGGTGGAGGGGCAGGTTTTGGGCAGCCAGGTGGTTTGTGTGTCACCACCAGCCAAAGATGTCCCTGCCATCCCCGTGGATCAGGGTAAGTGATGACTCCTGAGCGGTGACACGGTGTCAGACAGCGCAGGGCAGCTTTGGGAGTATCAGCTGAGTGGAGCAGAGCCTCTGGGGCTGCTGCCGGAGAAATTCGTGCTCCTGTCAAAGCCTATTGAACCCAGGGAGCTTCATCCTTAGGAAATGCATCCCACACAGGGCAGGATGGGCTGGCAGCAGGCAGCAGGGAGTGCTTGCCCTGTCCTTACACCCTCCCTGTGCTGCCAGACAGCTCCCAGGGCAGGACAGGAGCCATCTGTCCCCTCCAGGGTGGCTCACAGGTGGCCAGGAGCTCTCATCCCTGCCAGACGGGGTGAATCTGGGAAGCAGGAATCTCCCCTAGGCCTGGCTCAGCACCCACAAGTACTGGCTGCAGTTTCTCTGTTTCGGTGCTGGTCTCTGGGTTGTCTCCTCATTAATGTCACCACTGTCATATTTTCTCTTCCCGTAACTGAAATGCCACTGGCTTGGAGTTCATCTTCCCCTTGGCATCCTTCCAGGTGTCCTCAGTGCCTCCCTGCTGATGTCTTTGTATTTCTGAGGCATTTTACGGAGCCTGAGACTTGGGGAACACCGGGGGGCCCAGAGCCCTGTAGTAGCAGGACCAGGATAGGCTTCCCCACAGCAGCCCCAAAAGAGCAATCTGCTCTTAATTGACCCGGAGCGGAGGCTCCTGGAGAGCTCTGCTGGTGCTTCACTTGTTTCCAGCAGCGGCTCCTGTTCTAGGAGATAATTCTGGGACATTATGCCCAGAGAAGCTGTGGATCCTAATCCCTGGAAGTGTTCAAGGGTGGGGCTGGATGGGGTTTGGAGCAACCTGGGATGGTGGAAAGTGTCCCAGCCCATGGCAGCGGGTTGGAATGAGATGATCTTTCCCTTCCAACCCAAACCCTTCCGTGATTCCACGATTCTATTCCTGGGCTGCCTCTCAGAACAGTCTCACTTCTTATACCGGAGACTGACTCAGGAACAGGGCGAGATTCCAAAATCATCCCAAGGCAGCGTTTCCCCCGTGTCTCTGATGCATTTTGCCATCAGGGCTGGTTTTTTGGAGGCATTGTTGGACACAGACACCCCGGGGTGTTTGGGGGCAGGGTGTGGGTGGAGGTCCTGGTGGGTGGGGGAGCAGGGAGATGAAACCCCGAGCTCCCCAGCAGCAGGTGGCTCAGCGGGCGGGCAGTGGGCAGCAGATCAGCCCGGGTGTGCTGCTTTCCCCTCGCTCCCGCGGGCAGGAGTGACGGGCTCTGCTCTGCATCCCCAGACTGGTTCGGCGTCGTGCTCCAGCTGAAGTCCCGGGAGACGGGCAGGACCTTCGTCAGCACCGAGTTCAAGTTCTACAACTGCAGTGCCCACCAGCTGTGAGTGTTCCTTCCCCACCCTCAGCAGAGCCAAAAACCAGCCCAGAAAATTTGGGGGATGGGCGTGGGACCGGCCAGGGGGGTTGGCACGGTGCGCGGGTCGCAGCACGCACGGTGCGGGCCAAGGGCAGCCAGCAGCCCGGGTCTGCTCGAGCTCCGGGGGCGTGCGGAGCTCGGAGAGCCCCGGGAGGACGCAGGTGGAGCGAGCCGGGAGCAACCTCAACCTGCTGGTGCCCCCAAGCTGCGCGATCCCGCAACTGAGAACTCGGATACAGCCGGCACGGGAACGGGAAGGGAACTGCTGGGGAAGGCAGAGCAGGGGGGCTGGGGGATGCGGGCAGAGGGAGGTGGGCAGAGGGAGGTGGGATGCGGGCAGAGGGAGGTGGGAGGTGGGCAGAGGGAGGTGGGCAGAGGGAGGTGGGATGTGGGCAGAGGGAGGTGGGCAGAGGGAGGTGGGATGCGGGCAGAGGGAGGTGGGAGGTGGGCAGTGGGAGGTGGGCTGCAGGAGGGGAAGGTGGGCTGCAGGAGGGGAAGGTGGGCTGCAGGAGGGGAAGGTGGGCTGCAGCCCAGGCATGTGGGAGGCCCAGTGGAGGCTCCATGGAGGGCTCGGTGCTGCTGAGGATTGTGGAATCACATCCCCCCGGGCACTGGAAGGCAGCAGGCAGCTGGCCGGCCTTAAAAACACATTTTCAGACCTGAAGCGTTTATGGATTTCTCTCTGGAAACAAAGCGAGCTCCGGCTCTGCGGGCAGGACCTGCCAGCAGCTGGATGGGGATGGCAGGGCTGGGAGCCTCTCCTGGGGCAGGGGCAGCTGCTGGAGTCACCGAGTGCCAGCACAAGGTCACTCCCAACCCTTCTGTGCTGGTTTGAAGCCTCAAGCTCCAGGGCCTTTCCTGCTGCCCTTGGAAGAGGGTTTGTGTGTTTGTGTGCTCACGGGCTTGGCTGGCCGCTGGCTTTCCTAGGCAGGCATTCATTTTTGATTTAAATTCTGTTGTGAGCCGCAGCACAGAGCAGAAGTACTGAGATGACAGGGACTCCTTCAGTCCCCCTGTGCTGCCTGTGGGATCCATATCCATAATCCCAAGGATTCCTGCTCCTGTCCTGCTGCCCCTCATGCACAGCTGTCTCCTCAGGCCCTTGTGCCTCGGTCAGGCTGTGCAGCACCAGCAGCACTTGCAGTTCCCCCAGGCTCCTCTGCATTCTCCCAGTGTGGAATTTTCATGAGGAATGGCGTTCCAGGGACCCCTATTTCCATGGAGGAGCCGAGGTTTGGATCAGGAGAGGCAATACATCCTTCCTGGCCTGTCACTCGGCTTCATCTGGCCGTGCCTCCCCCCGTTTGTGTCTGGAGATAAAGTGCTTACAGGGTGGTAAATTCTGCAGCACTTACATCACTCCAGACTCGTTATCACAGAGTTCAAGGAGGGCACAGCCAGCCTGGCAGGAATGAATCACGGCATGCAGAAAGGAGGCAGAATTCAGGGCTCAGCCAGCAGAGAGGAGAGATCTATTGATCCTGAGGCTCCGTGCTGCAGTGCTGGGTGTGCGGGGAGCAGGGGAGCTGCTTTGGGCTGTGTGGCATCTGATGCACACACCCCTGGGAGGTGACACGGGGAGAGAGGGACAGGAGGGGTTTGGGGATGGGCAGGAAGGTCCTGGGAACCCTCCTGTGATGTTGTGACCCCAGGGACTGAGGTGGTTAGGAGCTCAGGCCCATGGATTCTGTGTCCCCAGGGGGCTGCAGGTGGGACAGGGAACCTTCCTTGACAAGTGTCTTTTAGTAAGGACTAGGTGGGTGGAGAGATGCACTTTCTGAAGCAAAGGAGACACACTGGTTCTTGAGAAAGCTGGACTGGGGTGAAAGAGCCAGGGTGGTGACCCGGTGTAAAGCTGGGAGCTCAGGATCCCACCTTGCCCTGCTGCCAGGCCGGGGGAGAGCTGGAAGCAGCAGCCAGGAAACCACAGAAACCACGGAACAGGGAGAGGTGCCAAACCAAACCACTGGCCTGGGTGCCCAGGGAGATTCTCCTCCCTTGGAGGGGAAACTGGGAGCTCCAGCAGCCCCTGCTGGGAATGCTGGAGTCCAGGCTGGGTGAGGGCAGGTGGGTGAGGTGCTGCAGACCCAAACAGGGACAGAAGTGGGTCAGACAAATGAGTAATTAAATAAGCTCGCAGCACTCGGTGTTCTCCCCCAGATTTGCCCGTGCATGATTAGAATAAGCTCCCTTGGCTATTGGGGCCACCAGGAAGGCATCAGGAGAACACAAGTGAGGTATTAGAACTCATTCTGGTGGCAGCAGCTCACACGAGCTCGCACTGCCCTGGTCCCTGTGCCCAGCTGGCGAGGGAGCCCCTGCTGCAGAGCCTCTCTCCTCCTCTTCCAGAGCTTCTTGCCCGAGGCCACGCTGCCACCTCCCTGGTGACATTTGTCTGCCTGCCCTGGCTTTGCTCCAGCACATCCCCGGGCACTTCCCTCTCCAGGCAGCACCACAGTGCCTGGAGCCACAGGTTATGGCACGGGACTGACTCCATGGGCACAGCTGATCCTTGTGCCACCAAGAGCTGCCACGTGGCAGGAGGGGTGGCCTCGGAGATGGAGGAGGTGGCAACTGCCAGGATCAGCAGCTGTCACAGCTCGTGCATCTCTGTGGCAGCAGCAAGTGGGGAACAAAACCCACCCAGGCACTCTGCTGGCAGCTGGGCCCCCCGGGGCTGAAAAGGGTCTGTGTTCTTTCAAAAACATTTCATAAACAGTTATTTTTTTTCCCAACATGAATCAAAAGCACTTGCTGGACCCTCTGCGCTCCAAGGCCGGGCAGAAGTGTTGCCGTTGACTTGGCGCATTCCTGACTTGTAAAACAACTGATCCCATTTTTGCCAGGCTTGCCTTCTTTTCTAGAAACTAAAACCCAAGCCTGCTGCCAGTGCAATGCCCTGCTCTACTTTACACCAACCCAGTGATGTGCAATAAATCCCAGCTTGTATTTTACTGTGGAATAAATTGTGAGGCTGCCCAAAGTCTGTCTTTTGAGCCTGTGTGTTTTCCCAAACCCGTTTCTCACTTTTGCTGTATCAAAACCACGCCCCTCAAAGAAATTATTTTCCCAGGAAGCCTGGATTTCTGGTGAAGCCTGAAGATGACTGTGCTGAGCCCTGTGCTGACCCCTCCTTTGTCCCCAGGTGCCTGTCCTGTGTGAACAGCGCCTTCCGCTGCCACTGGTGCAAGTACCGGAACCTCTGCACCCACGACCCCACCACCTGCTCCTTCCAGGAGGGACGGATCAACGTCTCTGAGGTACCACACTGGGATTCTTCCCTTTATCCTTTGCTTTTCTGTGCCGCAAGCAGCATAACCAAAGTTTCTGTGAGGTTTGTTGGCTTCCCGTGGGTCTCTCTGGTGTCAAAAAGATGCAGCTTTAAAGCAGGGAGGCGTTGGTGTCACTGAAGTGCTGCTCTTGACCTGAACGCCAGAGCTGATCCCACCCCTGCTGTGTGGGAATGCCTAGGTTCATTAATTACAGTAATTACTGCAGGGCTTTCCCTCGGGGGTCCCAAGGACTCCTCAAACCCAGTACCTTTCAGCAGCTCTGCTTTGTCTGAGGGCCACAGCAGGTCTGGCTGGGGCTGGTCGGTGCCTTGTGCTGGCAGGGCTGGGATTTATGACTGTGGACTGATGGAGAAGGGAATTGCCAAAGTGCACAGCCCCGGATTTTGGAAAAGGGAGTTGGTTCGGGTTCCAGCGCTGGGGACCCGGAGCCATCTCTCTTAGCAGTTCATAAAAGGTGTGGGGCTCCAATCCAAAAATGCTTTTAACACTTGGAAAGGCACAGCCCGTGAATGGCTCTGCCAGCTCTCCTGTGCATCCCAGGGCTGAGGGATCCCGGGAGGAAAGGGGTTTGTTAGCACAAATTCCTGATGGAACATGGCCAGGAACCCTTGGTCTGGGGCTTCTGCATCCTTCGTTCTGGCTGATGCCCCTGCCTGCTTCATCTTCCTGAGGTCCTGATGCTGGTAAGGTCCCGGTCTTTGCCCTCACTATTCCTACAAACAGCTTTGTAGCACCTGAAATGAGACCATATAAAGACAAAGCAAAACCCTTGTGTCTCCTCCTCCTGAGCGATGGGGAGGTTTCTCCTTCACGCTCAGAGCATCCCTGTCCTCCCAGGCTGCTCAGCTGGAGTCCTCTGTTCTCTGGGTCTCCAACCCTGGGATTTCAGAAGTGTCTGGCAAGTCTCTGCTAAAGTAGGACAATCCCATTGTCTCTGTTTTCCTCCTGGGAGCACCCAGGACTTGCCTGAGATCACAGAGAGGGAGAGAGCGGAGTTGGTATCTCTGGAAGTTCCTCCTGGGATCACAGGGCTGTCGTGTCTCCGAAGAACTTCCTCTGTCTTCTTCATCTTGCAGAGGTTGTTTCTTACCCGGGGATGTTTTGGGATATCTCACACCTTCCTGGGATTAGTTTTGATAAGGGCTGATGATAACGAATCAAGTGCTCTGCTGTCCATCATTTCTTCTCCAGACCTCTGAGCACAGGCAAAACCACCCCAAATAAATTTTTTTGTTTATTTAAGACCGATGAGTTTCCTCCTCACACGCAGCACGGTGATCACGCCTTTACTACGGGCTCTTTACTAGCACAGAAATAAATAAATGCCTCATGAAGAGTTTCCTCTCCTAACCCAATGCAGATCACAATGTTCTCATTGTGTCACGGCCTGATGTATTAGGAAATTGTTTGTGCTCACCCTCGCTCCCTCCCCAGCAGAGCCAGTGGTGTTTGGAGCCGTGATCTCTGTGTCTGTGCCCTACTTTCAGTCCCCCGTGCCTCTCCTTACGTAAGGTTTACACACGTGTTCACACGGGCCTGGAAATTTGCTCGCATCTTTATATTTAATTCAAGGGAAAATATCTTGAATATTCCCTTTTACTCCTGGCCCATCAGAATTGGCGTCCCAGTGGGACTGGATGTGTAACGAGCTCCCTTTGATGCTCCCAGGAGTTGTCTGTCTGGAGGAGGAACAAGAGCTCAAAGCCTCAGCCACTTCACGAGGAGATGAGGGAGAGAAATTCCTTCTTCGTGAGCTGTGCTCTCGCTCGATGCAAGCTTCTGCCTCTACTGACCAAGCTAAATGCTGCTTTTTTGCCCTGCCTTCCATGAAAATACAACCCAGAGAGCTTTGCTCATCCCTCCACCTGCCCTGTCAGCAGGAAGTGTTTGCTCAGGTCCAAGCTCAGGGGCAGATGTGGGGCGTGCAGAGGAAGCCCCAGAGGTGGGTGGGTGCTTTTGGAAAAGTGCAAACGTGGAACACGTGGTTTGGGGTCACCAGTCAATGAATACAGAGCCCTTCACAGCCTTTACAGCAGAGGGAACTTGCAGGACGGAGCTGGCTGCTCCTGCTGTCCTTCCACTTACGGGAATTTCTGACATGGGGGAACCCAGCTCCTCTGAGGTGTCCATTTCCAGGTAGCCAATTCTTTAGGAGTTCCTAATTAGGTAGGCAATTATTTTCCCATCCTGTTCTTGGCCAGAGGCTTCATTGTCAGCAGAAGGTGCCTTGCTCCCACTAAATCAGGATTTCTCCAAGAGATTCTCGTGGGTGTGAAGCATTGATTGGCCCACTTTACACAGCTCCAGATCAAGCCAATGATGTGATTTCAATGTGTCTGATGTGGTTGGGTTTGTGTGTGTCTGAGGTTTTATGATGTCTCTCTCTAAATGTTTGAAATTTCCAGAGGAGGAGAAATGTGGATACATAAACACATCCTTACACCCCATCCCAGGGAGAGCTTGAACCAAATAAATCCTCTTAGCTCCCCATGATGTGGGGCCCATCCCTCTTTGATGTCCAGTGTGTGCTGATAATGCCATTCCCACAGGAGGGCTGCTGATCTGGGGACGGAGAGTTCCAGATTCGGGGAGTTCAGTGCCGAGCCAGATTCCAGCTCCGTTGTGACTCCTTTAAATTCCCACTGATGTCAGAGCAACGCCCTTGCCCCTGGCTGTGCCCTTGGGTGCTGAGTGCTGCTCGATGTGCCTTGAAGGACACAAATCAAGATCAACCCACCCTCGTGCCTGTCCTGCCAATCCCCATCCCAGGAGAGCTGAGATGTGCGGGAGGTGACTCAGAGCCACATCTCGGGCCACCAAAGCCAGCCAATGACTTTGCTGAGTCACACCTGACTTTGGGGAGATGCCTTTGCCTGAAATAGGAACAAAAAGCCCGGTTTCAGCAAAACTACCCCAGCTCTGAGCCGTGGCAAGGCCTTTTCCATCCGCGGTGTGGATGTTTGGTGTTGGGAGGGAAGGAGCCGCACGGGGAAGAGCTGCAGGGAGCAGAGGGAGATGTTCCTGCCTGTAACCTGTCCCCGTGCCAGGGAATGGCTCCTGTCCTCACCTCTGGAACACAAAGGGTTGTTTACAGCAGGGAATGATTCCCTCCAGCCTTTCCATGGCTGTAAATATCCGCCTGCCTCCCAAATTAATGGAGAAGACCCAGGTTACAGCACGTGCCCGGAGCTCAGGACTAATGGTGTGGGGAAGGAATTTACCAGGCTTGGCTCCAGCTGCTTTTCTTTCATGTCTGGTTTCTAAGGAACAGGGTCTGCTCTCCTTTCCAGTGGCATAAATGAAGGATAATGTGTTTCCATGAGTGACAGGGACTGTAATTTATATCATTGGGAACACAACTGCGAACCAGGGGTTTACATTCACGTGCCAGATTGGGTTATGTTTATAACTTCAAAATATGTGCAGCAAGTTAACATTTGTGGAGAGTTTGTGGGGGTTTTTTGAAGATGAACAGTACAAAACCAGTCTATTTTCTGCCATTTGGGCTAAATCCCGTAGTCAGAAGAATTGCCTGCCATTTCTAGGCAATTTTTTTTTCCAAATAAGAGCAAGGAGGTTTGACCTACTAAAACTGCTCGGTTAAACACAAATAATAACCATGGGTGCTCTGTTCTGCTCCAGAGACAGCTGCAGAACGCGGGTCTTTAAGGTATTTATAGACCTTCGAGTCTTTGAGGCTAAAAAGTGTTGGAGAAGCATAAAATGCCTTTGTAAATTGTGTGTGCTGCTACTTCACAGGCAGAATATTCCCCGAGAGTCTGTGCCACTCAGGCATCGGAGCCTTGTCTTCCTCCAGCAGATCTGATCCGTGTTTATTCTGGCGGAGGGAAGTCAAGGAGGATAATGAGAGGATTCTGCGTGTTTGTTTAGTGAGAGGAGGCAATAATGGCCTTCCTAACTCGCTGCAGGATTTACCGCTCATGAATTAAAAAACAAAGTAAACTGATTATGGAACAAATTGTGTATTCCACCACCTCTATTCGGTGTTTTCTGGGTGTTTCGCTCTTCCTGGGGAGGAAACGCGGAATGGGGCACCCAGGCTGAGCCTGACAAAGCAAGGACACGAGGGAACTTGGCCACAGCTCCGGCCCCAGCAGCAGGACTGGTGCTGCCAACCCCTTCCCAGTTCATCAGGAAATTCCTCCAAAGGGAATCAGCACTGACTGGGGCACTGCTGAAGCTGATGATAAACCCCTAACGAAATAATTTGTCTGCAAGCTGGCTTTACAGCCAGGGAGCAGCTGGGAGAGGTGGTGGAGGGACAAACCACGCTGCCAGGCTGTTCCCCTGCAGCAGCACCCATGTGAGAGCCAAAACCCCCACACAAGGTCTGTGAGCAGGGCTGTGTGTGCAGGGATGTGGGAGTGCAGGGATTTGGGGTGCAGGGCTGTGGGTTTGTAGGGATTTGGGGTGCAGGGCTGTGGGAATGCAGGGATTTGGGGTGCAGGGCTGTGGCTGTGCAGGGATTTGGGGCGCAGGGATGTGGGTTTGTAGGGATTTGGGGTGCAGGGATGTGGGTTTGTAGGGATTTGGGGGTGCAGGGATGTGGGTTTGTAGGGATTTGGGGTGCAGGGCTGTGGCTGTGCAGGGATTTGGGGCGCAGGGATGTGGGTTTGTAGGGATTTGGGGTGCAGGGATGTGGGTTTGTAGGGATTTAGGGTGCAGGGATGTGGGTTTGTAGGGATTTGGGATGCAGGGATGTGGGTTTGTAGGGATTTGGGGTGCAGGGATGTGGGTTTGTAGGGATTTAGGGTGCAGGGATGTGGGTTTGTAGGGATTTAGGGTGCAGGGCTGTGGCTGTGCAGGGATTTGGGGCTCAGGGATGTGGGTTTGTAGGGATTTAGGGTGCAGGGCTGTGGCTGTGCAGGGATTTAGGGTGCAGGGATGTGGGTTTGTAGGGATTTAGGGTGCAGGGCTGTGGCTGTGCAGGGATTTGGGGTGCAGGGACATGGCTGTCCAGGGCCGTGGGTGCACATCACTGCGGCAGCAATTTAAAAAACAAATGGCAAAGAAAAAATCCCTGAAAGCTGAGCACTGAGGTTGGAAATGGCTCACAGGGGCTCCAGAGCACGTGCAGGGTCTGAGCTGACCCGAACCCTCCGCCAGCCCTGGCAGCTCCCGCGGCTCCCCTCGCTCAGCTGAGAAATACAGCAGTGACTGCCCGCAGCAGTGTGGCTCCCCACGAGCATCCTGGGTTTTCCAGAGTCTGGCATCTTCCTACAGATCTCTCCATCCCAAAACATGGATCCCTTATTAGTGTGATCACTGCAGCTGTCAGCCAGCACGGAGGGGATGCCTGTCTTCTGCTCAGGCTGTGCCCGCCTTGCTTTCCTCGCAATCCCAATGTGACATTTTCCTTCCACTGGAACCAAAGGAATGAAAAAAAAAAAATCTGTTTTGTCCCACTCGTCTCTAATGATGGCAGAACAGATTTTGCTACCAACATTTTCAGCACCAGAGAGCAGATCTGGGAACAGGAGTCCTCTCCCGTGCCTGGAGAGGCAGGAGCCCTTCCTTAGCAGGCGCCTCACGGACAGCGCTGGCCAGGAAGGATAATGGTCCATAACATATTCATTATTTTCAGGACTATGCACTGAAGTTCTCGCACTGGTGAGGCACGTGGAGATTTTTTGTTTTCAGTCATAGCGGGGTAAAGGACTCTGCAGCTCCAGGCTGCTTTTCCTTCCAAACCACGGGTGCTCCATGGGGCTGGGCCCCTCTCTGGAGTGGAGCCACTTGTCTCCTGTCGGTGCTCGATGTGACTTTGAGGTGAAATTCAAAACCTCAAATGCAGGCAGGTGTTGAGTGGAAGGTGGCACAGGCGTGTGGTGTATAAGGAGAGGAAGGAATGAGTGTGCAGAGTCAGCTTGGAAGAGCTGGCAGAGGGCAGAAAATGCCATGAGTCCTCAGAGTGTGCTGGTGGTGAGCTGGGGTGGGATCCACAGCCCCAGGGTCAGTGGGAAGCTGGGAATGCCATTCCCTTCCAGCCTGCGAACCCACTCCACTGCAGGAAAGGCCTTCCCTTCCCTCCCCAGCACAGCTTGCTGGCTGATGGAGTTTGAAATCACTCTCGGCTGTTAATCCGTGAAAGTCCCTGTTAGAAATAAAATAAAATATATATAAGGAAAAGTGCCACTAAAAAGGTTTATGAGGCTGCAGTTTAAGTTAGTGGCTCCTCCAGACCAAGGGAGCGTCTGTTTCTCATTTACTGCTCGCTTGAGCCACTGGTGAAACAACTTCCCATGGCCCTGGCTGGAGCTGGAGCGGGAGCCTGGGCTGGGGAGGGGGGGATGTTCCCCCCGGACACGCTGTGCTAGCGGGATCCTGGGCAGGATGGCTGTCCTGGCATTGCCATCAGGATGATTTCCTTTCATCCCCAGGCTGGGGGGCAAAGGGCTCGGGGTGCCAGTCTGGGATTTGGCAGAGGGAACAGAGATGGAGATGTCAGGGTGTTTGTTCTAAACTCCTGCTTTAGCTCAGGATTAATCATTCCATGTCAGGTGCTCACAGGTACTTAGGTACCTTGTTCCGTTAGATCAAAGCAAATCAGAGCTGAGCAGAATGTAAATACTGCCGCTGGTCAGAGCCTTTGTCTCAGCGTGGTGCAGTTCCCGGTGTAGAAATTGAAGAAAAATTGTGTTTCCCAGTGTGCCGTGCAGAGATAATGTTTGGGATGCTGAGATCTCATGGGAGGGGTGTCACACAGTTACCAGGTGCTGTTAAGTCGTTTTTTGTGGTCCATCTCAGGGTTTCATTTGGACATTCAGTTTGTGTTTGGGGGGAACTGGAGATCTGTTCTTCTGTGGAATGGTGTTTCACGGGATCACAGATGGTTTGGATGGGAAGGGATCTTGAAAATCATCTCATCCCACCTCCTGCTGTGGGCAGGGACACCTTCCACTATCCCAGATTGCTCCAAACCCCATCCAACCTGGCCTTGAACACTTCCAGGAATGATTTTTATGGTCCCTTCGCATACAAAGCACTCTGTGATGTGGAGATAGGAGGGGCAGTTCAGGTCGGATGCTTTGCCCACCCTGCTGGCAGAGGCACAAATCCCACCCAGGCTGAGGAGAACACTGCCAGCCACAGGAGCTGGTGGGTGGTTCAGGAAGGCAGGAGGTGTTGGAGCATGGAGAGGAGTGAGAGCAGACAGAGTAGAACTTAATGTCACCTCAGAAATTAATGGCACCTTGGCCTAATTTTACTGAGATAAAGCAGAGCAGAACAGTGCCTGGTGGTGAGAGGGAAGCACACCCTGGGCTGATCCATCTCACTCCACAGCACGAGGGGTCTGAGGGGTGAAATGGGATTAGGAGAAGCCCCCGTGGCTGGGAGCAGCCCGTCCCCTCCCGGAGCAGGGGGCTCGGCAGGGCTGGAGCAGCTGATAAGGGGCTGTGCTCCTCAGGAGGGTACAGCAGGAGATGCTGGCTCCGCAGATAAAACCCGGGGGAAGCTCAGAGCGGGGAGGACACCTTGGATTTGTCCCCAGAGAGGGTGTTCCTCCTTGTGCAGCTGCAGCGAGGACATCAGTGCCAGCCCCGGGGCACTGGGGGTTCTGTGTCCCTGCACTTCACCTGCAGCTGGACTGGGGAGTGGCAGGTCCTGGGCGCTGGGGATGTGCTGGGACATCGGCCCTGCCACCAGAGCAGGTGGCCCGAGACCAGGTCACAGCTGCAGCTCCACCACAGCCCACCCTTAACCCCGCACGTCTCTCATTGCCTCCTAGGACTGCCCCCAGCTCTTCCCCACGGAGGAGATCCTGATCCCGGTGGGAGAGGTGAAGCCCATCACGCTGAAGGCCAGGAACCTGCCCCAGCCCCAGTCGGGGCAGAGGGGCTACGAGTGTGTGCTCAGCATCCAGGGCATCATCCACAGGGTGCCCGCCCTGCGCTTCAACAGCTCCAGCGTGCAGTGCCAGAACAGCTCGGTGAGAGCGGGGGGAAACCTTTGGAAAGGGAGTGTCAGCTCCAAACAGCCGCGGGGAGGGTGGGAAGTCTCTAATCCTGAATCCCAGGTGGGAGAATGCCCACGAGGGGCTCAGTCACGGGGAGGAGATCCCTTATCTGGAGTCCCCTGGCTGCCGGTGGGGGGTCAGCCGGGGGAAGGGGAGGAGGAGGAAGGAATGCAGAGGGTGTTAAGGCAGGCTAATTCCCACACCGGCAGATAAGGAGAATCACAGACCCCTTATCGGGGAGCTGTCGAGTTCCAGGTCACGGTGGCTGGATGAATAGAGCAGTGCTGGAGAGCAGGGAAGGAAGGAGGGGGAAAGGGAGACTGCCAGGGGAGGAGCAGAGCACGGCGGGGAGAGGGGAATCTCCGCAGCGATGCTGCCCGAGGAGCAGGGGAGGATAATCCCCCTCCACAGGACGGGGCTCAGCCTTGCCATGGACCCCAGGGCACCCCAGAGTCACCCTGGTGGGTACCTGGGGCTGCCAGAACGCAAATGGCAAACGCACAGCTCATCCACAGCCCACGTTTGGGTCTCCTGTGGCCCTTTGCAGCTGGGGGACGAGCAGGGACAAGCATGGCCCTTCCTCTGCTCACCATGTGCTCGGGAAGGGCCCTGGGCAAACAGGGCACAGTTTGTTTTAGGCAGCAGAACAGGGTCCGCTTGAATATTCAGCGCAGATGGTCTTAAATTGTTAATGAAGTTTTGAATTTTTAAAAATTTTACTGGATATTTATACATTGCTGGCCGTCTTTGGGCCTCGCAGCTTGGTGGATAATAAATGTATTAATAGTATACGGTACTTTTCCTATCCAGAGTGATTTACAAGCATTAGAGAAGCACTTTCACTGCTGTTAGGCTGACAGGAAGTGGTAGGGGAAGGATGTAAGGGCCATTCTGGACTCACAGCTTCTTGTTCCACACCAGCTCAGTAAAACCCAGGCAGGGTGAACCAGTACAGTCAAGTGTGAGTTAAAACTGCACAACTCCTGCCCAGGGACAGGCAGAGCAGTCTGCCTTGCTGAAATCACCCTTCCCTCATCCCAGAGAGGATGGCAATGCTCACTCACCTTTTTAAGTCGTCTTAGCAGCTCTTGGTTGACCTAAAGAGAGCAGCAGAGTGAGGCCTCGCCAGTGCTGGGTGTGATAATGGGAATTTCAGCGTTCACTGGGAGTTCAGCTGAAGCATCCAGCTTCACTCAGCCACGGCCCCCAGGATGTCCATAGGAAGGGGAATAATTCAAGCCAGCACTATCCCAGAGCAGGCTGAAGCAGTGGCTGGGGCTCTGCACCAGCTATTTTTGCTCAGCTGTTCCTATTCCACCAGCAAAGGTCCCAGTGGGATTTCCCAGCTCCCAGTCACACTGGGGTGCACGAACTGGGCAAGAAACAGCCTGAAGGCACCAGTCCCAGCCTGGTGAACTGGAGGGGCTGTGTTGCTAAACCAGAGACTGAGTGACGAAAGCAACCACTGCGAGTGGAATAATTAATCTGTTACCTCTCGCAAGGACTAGACCTGATTTAATTATCTCTTCCTGGTGAGGACAAGGGACTCAAAGCAGAACCCTGGAGATGAAGTGTAAAAGTGTGGTGTCTGAGGCACCAGCAGATGTTTTTAAGCAGAGAATAAGGATGGTTTCTTTCAAAAAAGCCTTCTTTGTCTGTGAGTGTTGTCTCCCCAAGCATTTCGTTGTGGATCTTCCCCTGCAGTACCTCTATGATGGGATGGACATCAGCAACCTGGCAGTGGACTTTGCCGTGGTTTGGAACGGGAACTTTGTCATTGACAACCCAGAGAATCTGAAAGGTAAAATCTGCTTGAATTGGCTTCAGGTCATGGTGGTGGGGGGCTGGAGAGCGGCTGTTGGGGCAGAGGCATTGTGTCCCCTGAGGATCCCCCTGAGGAGGAGAGCAGCTCCCTGCACTGTTGGTGCTGCTCTCTGAGCCCCACTGACACCGCCTTGGCTGTGCAGGAATCCACCTGTGCAGGGGCACCTGCGGCTTGGGGAGCCAAAGCCGAGCTCGTGCTGTGGCGGGCAAGTCCAGGAGCAGCTGCATCCCGGGGGAATCTCTCAATCCCAGCTGCATCCTGGGGGAATCTCTCAGTCCCAGCTGCATCCCGAGGGACTCTCTCAATCCCAGCTACATCCCGAGGGACTGTCTCAATCCCAGCTGTATCCCAGGGGAATCTCTCAGTCCCTGACCCTTCTCAATCCCAGCTGTATCCCGAGGGACTCTCTCAATCCCAGCTGTATCCCAGGGGAATCTCTCAATCCCTGACCCTTCTCAATCCCAGCTGCATCCCGGGGGAATCTCTCAATCCCAGCTGCATCCCGGGGGAATCTCTCAGTCCCTGACCCTCCCTGCTCTCCCACCCTCTCCCCGCAGTGCACCTGTACAAGTGCGCGGCGCAGCGCGAGAGCTGCGGGCTGTGCCTCAAGGCCGACCCCAAGTTCGAGTGTGGCTGGTGCAGCGGCGAGGCCAAGTGCACCCTGCGGCCCCACTGCAGCTCCCCCGGCGCCCAGCCCTGGCTCGACTGGTCCAGCCACAACGTCAAGTGCTCCAACCCGCGCATCACCGAGGTGAGGCCACGCTCCCCGCCCCCGCTCCTCCCGCGGCCGCTGGGCTGTCTCTGTGCTGGCCAAAATCCACCCGGCCCTGAGAAACAGCGATAAAACGCTCCAGTGCTGTCTGGGAAACCGCTGGCATGTGGCCAGGTGTGCAGCCACTGCCCCACGGGCAGCTGGCACTCGCCAGCCGTGCCACCCGTGCCGGGGTGACCGCCACGGACTGCTGCGGGAATGCTAATTTAACCAGGGAGCTAATTAGTCTGGAGTTGATGCTTCTGATGTTTCTGTTCAGCCCACTGAGGGATGCAAAATGTGTCCCAGGAGCATTTTCACCAGTGAAACTACACTCGCTCTGTTAACGCTGCTGTGAGGAGTGACACTCTATCAGGTGGGAATGAAGGAAGGTTTGGGTTTCTCGGTTAATTAAATCCCCCAAAAAAGCCTCCCTTGCCCTAGGTGTGCATCCACACTGCAAAAGGTGTAACAGAGTTGGATCAGAGTTGTCTGTTACACCAATGTTCGTGGCAGGGCCGCTCAGCACCCAAAATCTGCCAGCTGAATCAGAACCCAAGCGAGTGTGGAAGTTTCCTCTTAAATTAAATTAGTTTCTACACTGGTTTAACTAAACTGGCTCAGATCCCAGGGGAGGGAGGCATCAACCTCCTTTTTATAGAGGAGAGGAGGAAGCACAGAGGCTGCTGCTGTGTCAGGGCTGGCTGGGGCTGCCTGGAGGATGATGTTGCTGAGGAGGGTCCATCCATCCTCAGGGATGTCACCAGACTTTTGGTATTTCTGCCTTAGACCTGCCCAGCAGTGTTGTACCTCTCTTGGGCAGGTTTTTCTCCTGTGCAGGCAGGGTGGAGCTGCTGAGGGGCAGGAGAGATGCTGGGGCTGGTTGTGCAGAGATGGGAAACATTAAAAAGGCTTGGAAGCCTGTCCTTTCCCTGTTTGGTTGGTGTCTTTGTTTTCCCAGTCCCAGCTGCCCTACCAAGAGATTAAATGAACCTTAAAGGCTTCCCTGGCTATTCCCCTTGCCCTGCCAGTGGGCAGAACCCAAACTTCTCTTGCCCAAGTGCTGTTCTGCTGCACAAGGTTATGCTACGAGAAGCAAAACAGCCTCTACTGAGATTTGCTTCCCCATAAAGCAGGCAGAAAGTTGTCAAGTTGAAGAAATATTGGAATTATTTATCTGTCCCTCCTTGAGCTAAGCAGAGAAGGGAAAAACGCTGTGCTCCAGCCACCAAGTGACTTGCATGTGAGCAGTGCCAGGCTGGCTCTGGCAGCTGGCTGCAGGCAGGGCACTGCCACCAAGTGTTTTATCACTGTCCAACTTGAAAGCAATACTTTTGGGCTCTGTCCAAGGAGAAAAGAGCAGAGCTCTGCTGATACAGATTTCTTGACTCCAGGTCTGTGTCTGAGCCCTGAGAGGGAGATCGTGGAGGAGACCATGAGACCTTCACGGCTTTTGTTGCTGTTGGGTCCTTTCCCGACATCTGAGTCTTCTCAGGATTCTGGTACCACGTTGCAGTGCCCAGTACTGCAGAGCTGTACAGCTGGGGGGCCACCCTGCCCTGCTGGGACTGACCTGCCCCTGGCAGGTCCAGAGCTGGCACCGGTGGCACATCCTCCATCCCTTGGCCACCAGCAGTGACAGGACTGGGGAGCAGGGTTTGCTCTCATGCTGAAGCTCACATTGCAGCCTGGATTACCCAGACTAAAAGAGCTTTTAATATGGGCTGTTTCCCACTCCTTTTGCTTCATCTGGCCAGGTTCACTCTTTGTGACAAGCCTGAGGTCAAGGGCCTGGCTCCCAGGCGCCAGTGCCTTCAGGGGATGCATAAATAAGAAGAGATTGTGTTTTAATAGTTCTAAAAGTAAATGAGCAGTGGGGTATTTGCAGTCCTTTCACTGAGTGAGAGGCCCAGCCCTCCCCAGCAATGTCCCCTCAGCAGCTCAAAACTTCCAGCCGGTCTGTGGCCTTAGCAATAAATAAATAAAAATCAGTTTTCTGGCGAACAAGCGGCGCTCTGATCTCCTATTCATTTATTTGCAGGCCTCATTAATATAACATCAGCGCAACAAACAGCTGAAGGGGGGGCAGTGTCAGGCTGAATAATGGAGTTGCTCTGCTGAGATAACAATTAGGTTCTGAATGTGCCATCAGCTGAGGCAGAGACAAGGAGGGATCATGCCGGGATGACAATGCTCTTGTGCCGCTTCCCCGCTGGGCTCATCAGCTGGGATCCAGAGCTTAGAGCAGGAGGAGAAAAGCACAACGAGGATGAAGGTGGATGAGGTTTGGGGAGGGGGCGGGGGCTGTGCCATTGATTGGGTGCTCTCTCGGCACCCGAACAGATGCCCAGGGGTTGCTGTGCAGGGCTCGTGGCTCCCCTCCAGCTCTGCAGGGAAAGCCCCAGCAGCTCCCAGCCAGCCCCGGCCCCAGCTCTCCCTGGCTCCTCACTGGCTTCTTCTGCAGGCGAAATGTTGCTTCATGTCAGAAACTCTCAGCGATTCAAGCAGCAAGACGTGACACTGACAACATTCACCCCTCATTGCTGGAGCAGTGTCTTCTGCAGGCTGGGGAGGGGAGGGGTTCTAGCACTGGGCTGGGGCTCCTGGACCCCTGGGATCCTTGGATCCCAACCACAGGGATCCCTTGGACTCCCGCCTCGGGGATCCCTTGGATTCCAGCCGTGGGGGTCCCTGCCCTGGTTTCAAGTAAAAGGCAGCAATAAGAGAAGTGCTCTGGAGCATTTCTGTCCCCTCCCTCATCAAGGACGGGGTGTGAGGGTGACCGAGCTCCTGCCACCCACTCCCCCATCCCTGTACCCAACCCTTTTTATGAATAACCCAGTGCTGCACACCTGATCAATCCTTCCCAGCATTATTACAGGGGCTGGATTGGGATTTCTCTCCTGCAGTGAGGAGAGGTGACCTGCTCAGAGTAATTCTGCCTCCCACAGCAGAGGTGCAGATTGCTAAACAGCAAATGTCCAATTCCTGGTAATGGCCTTGCTTTTCCTCAGCTGCCCTTTGCAGGTCCCTTTCATCCTCCACAGAGCTCTAAGTGAAAAGCCAGTCTAGTGAAGTGATTTTCTTGAAATTGGGGAATATTTCTTGCTAATCCTGTCTGTCTCGGATCAGAAATTGGGGCTGGCAGCCCAGCAGCCTGGGCAGCTCCCAGCACAGCCCAGCTGGGATTAAGGCAGAGCATGGGCTGGCTGTGCTGGAGGTGCCTCATTCTCACCCCAAGCAGAAGCCCAGGGATGCTGCTTAGAGGGTCCCCAGCTCTGGGTGCACCGGGACCTTTAAGACTTATCTTCTTTCTGTGATTTTGACTGAATCTCTCCAGCTGTAATTAATTGAATGCATCTGTTCTAACCCTGGGGCTGCTTTATGGCACAGTTACTTCAAAACTGTTCAATTAGTGGCCACTAAAATCTAGGTCGAGTGGAGCTCCATATTGGGGATTTTCCAGGTCAGGACATTTTTTAAATACAGCATCAGCTCGGCTTTGTTCGGGGAGGCCGCTTGGCCCCGCTGGTTCTGCTCAGGTCAGGAAATGGCAAGCGGTGACTCTTTCCTGAGCAGTGAGGAGACAACGAGCCCAGCAGAGTAAGTGCTCCAGTAAATGCATTTTAACATCATCCAGAGCTGCAAAGGACAGCTGTAACTGTCAAGTGCGTGAAGTGCCAAGTTCAGGTGATTCCCAACCAGTGATGTAAACACTACCAGGCCTCCAGGACTCGGTGTAACACAATCCAGCTTGATTTTGTAGTGGGTTTATGGGCACGTCGAGCTTCCCAGAGCTAAATGATACAAGACAGGCCATGGTGTGAGTTACAGGGAACAGGAGCACAACAGGCAGTGCGTGGTGAATAAATTAAAAACCTCTGTCAGGCGGTGGAGGGGAGAGGGAGGTGGGAATTAAAGGATGTGGAGGAAGGAGGGGGGGGCTTGGTGGCTCTGCCGGGTGCCTGGAGCTGGAATAACCTCAGCACGTGTGGCCAAAAATGGGACAGAATGCCCAGGGAGGTGGTGGAGTCACCCTGGAAGGTTCAAAAACCACGTGGATGTGGCACCTGGTTTAGTGGGGATGGCGGGATTCCATCTTGAAGATCTCGGATGTCTTTTTGGAGATGCCTTTGGGGAAGTTGGAACCAACTGTGATGAGGACAGGGATGTCCCACGAGGGCTGCTGTGGGACAGGTCACTGTGACGTGCTGTCCTGGTGGGACTGGTGTTCGGCCACCTCCTAAGAAGGTGGAGAAAACCAACCATCCATCTGGGAACAGCAGGGGAAAGGCTCTGAAGAGCTCAAGTTTTTTGCCAAAGACAAGGGTGGAACAAAGAAGCGTAAGCAAGATTTATCCATTAAATTAATTAAATAGCATTATTATGGATTGTGTTTATTTATTAATAACAGCTGCAGCACGGGGAAGATGAGAAACTCACCCAAGAGCAACAGCAGAGCGGTGGCAGATTCAGGATAACTGTCTGAGAGTCCTGGGCCCAAATTTTGTGACTATGCATTATTGAAATTTATACTCCTAATTGAAGAGGAGATTGTCCTTAATGCAGGTCCGGGGAAGCAGGGATGGTTATGGCTGAGGCGGGCTATAAACAGGCAGCTTGAAAGCACACACCTCACCCTTTAACATTTTTAAGTCATTCGAGGTGCCAAGTCACTAATAAAATGTGACATTAACATTCAGAGAACAGCCAAGGCAGAAAGTAAAGTTCTCCCAAGCACCAGGCTGCTTCTGGAAGGTGATTTACCCTCTTCTGGACAGAGGAGATAGGAGCTAGGTTTATCCTTCTGGAAGGATTTCAGGGGAATGGCATTGCCCACTCCTCTTGGCCAGCTCAGGAACCTCGGAGTCCTCTCTTGGAGCACGGCACAGATGGATTTCAGCATCCTTGGGCTTCTCCAGGACATCCAGAAGGGCCATGAGGGGGTGGCCATGGCTGGGTTTGGCAGCAGGAGCAGGAGGAGGCTGCAGCACTCAAAGCAGAAGTGTTTCCAAACCAGGGCGGGGCTGAAGAACGGGCGTGGTGGGGATGTCACCTCCACTTCCCCGTGTTCTGTTTCCCTGCAGATCCTGACGGTGTCGGGGCCGCCGGAAGGAGGGACGAGGGTGACCATCCGTGGTGTGAACCTGGGCCTGGACTTCTCGGAGATCGCGCAGGGGGTGCAGGTGGCCGGGGTGCAGTGCACGCCCCTGCCCGAGCACTACGTCGTGGCGGAGCAGTGAGTGACCCCTCACCCGTCCCCACCGTGGGTCCCCAGGGCTGGGCACCCCACAGAGCCGCCTCCCTGACCTCCAGCCAATGCTCAGGAGGCCAAAAGCTCGCACAGAACCTGGGTGCCTGCAGGATGGGCTCTGGAGGTGGACATGGGGAGGGGTTCCTGCACGTTCCCACATGTTCCCACACTCTGGACTCTCCCTGCGGGGGTTAAGCAGCCCTTTAAGTTTTCATTAAATGTTCTGTTTCCTTCCTGCTTGGCTAAGCACCTTTGCTGATGAGCACCTTGCTGCTGCCGCCGAGCCTCCGCGCTCCCCGTGCTCCCCATCCCACTTGGAATTCCGCCGGCGCCGCCGGCTGCACGCAGCCATTTGTTAGGCAGGCGAGGCGGTGACAGCCCCTTAATCCGAGTGGGCCTTCACTGGAGTCAATTCATTTGTTTCACTAAGAAAAATGTCAGGCCAAAATTAGAAAATAGGCCTGTAACAGGGGATGAGCGAATAAACCCCACGGCGTGACAGCCGCTCCTCTCCTGCCCTGGAGGGGCTGTGCTGGGGTAGCCAAGGTGCTCAGGGGGTGTTGGGGGTCATTTGTGCTGGGTGGGACAGCAGAAAGAGGTGATGTCTCCCCTTGGGCTGTGTCATGTCCTGCTGGGGAGCAGGACGGTGTCCTGTGCAGTAGGATTGTGAGTGTGGAGATGGCCAAGACCCCACGGGTGGTTACAGCAGCACAGACCTGCCTCAGCTTCAGGAGCAGCTGAAAGGAGTTGTCCTCTGCTGGGAAATGAATTTGGTGGCTCCCACTGAGAGCCCCAGCAAAGTGCAGGACCTGTCACCTGGCGGCTTTGCTTTGGGGCTTGTCCATTCCTTGTGGTTCTTTCCCCATCTGTCAGGCAGAAGGGGCACTGATGACCCCTCTGGAGCAGCGAGAGCGAGTGCAGAGTGCCAGGGGATCTGGGATCACGGGATGAAGGGTGCCTGGTGTTCCTGCAGGAACGGCTCCAACCATGGCAGTAATACCCCGTCACTGCGAGCAGTTGGGGCTGTTCTGCTGAGCAGGACTTTGTTATATTTTATTTTTCAAATAAAGGATGGAAGATTATGAAATTATCCCCCTTTGATGGTATGAAACCCTGATTTTATAATCATGACTCTAATTACGGCTCTTGAGCTTTCAAAGTTTGTTAACATCATTAAAACATTTACCCTGGGCAGATAACAGCAAGCGTTAGCATGAGAGCTGCCTTTTAAAGATGAATACAGATAAAAGGACCCTCTTACGGGTTCTGTGGGCAGACTGAATTCCAAGACTGTAATGACTCTGCCATATGCTCCAGCCCCGCAATCTATCAGCCAGCAATTAGGTTAATGTTGGTGAAAGGGCCACTTAGCCCGGCAATCAGCACCCTACAGCTCTGCCGAATGCATCATTTTGTAACAAGGTACCTGCTGGGGATTTGGCTTTTAGCGGGACTGGGGACCAGGTGTACCCGGTCACTTGTGCCCCGTCCCACGGCCCTCCCTGCCCGGGCTGTGCTGCAGCTGCTGCTTTGCTGGCAGAGTTCAGTATTCGGTGATTCCTTGTGGGAGAGAGAACCTCCCCTCTCTTCTCCTGCCCGTGGCGGGTCAGGAACCGCTTCCCAGGCTTTGTTTGCCGTGCCCCGAGCTCGGAGTGACCTCGTCTCCCCGCTGCCAGTCTGCAGAAGTGAGGGAGGAGCAGGCAGAGAGGTGCAGGGGCGATGTCAGGTTGAAAGGCAGAGCGAGGAGCACGTGGCAGAGGAAGGCGCGGAGCCGAGACGCTTCAATCCCTGCTCTCCAAAGGCAGCGTCTCTCTAGGCAGCCCCTTTTGATGTGCAGCAATGAGGACGTGCACGTTCCAGCTCTTTACCGGCGTGTGTGTATTTCATGGGCCCTCCTGGCATCACCTGTGCAGGCGAGCTGCAGCTTCTTTTCTTCCTTTAGTCTTCGCCTTTTATTTTATTTTACTTTGTTTTATTTGCAGTGAATTTAATGCTGCTGAAGGCAGCTGGAACGCTGCCTCCCCAAACTGGGGCCTTTTGTGTCTTTGTGTGTGATAGGCAGAGGAGTGAGCGCTTCCTTCTCCTTCAGCCTCAGCAGGCACAGGCTGCTCTGGCTCTTCTCAGGTCCCTCTCCTGGGGTCAGAGCCCACGGGTATCTCATCATGGGTGGAACTGCACCTCCTGCCTCAGGCAGGTTACTCCTACCCTCAGCTTTTCATCCCCGAGGCAAATTACCCATCCTCAAGTCTCCAGTCCCGAGGCAAGTTGCTCCCACTCTCAGATTTCCAGTCTGGGGCAGGTTCCTCCCACCCTCAGCTTCCCAGTGCCTGCAGGGATGCTCTTGAATTCATCTTTCCAGCACTGCTGTGGGAGCATCCACCCCTTTCAGGTCCATCTGGAGAGCCCTGCCAGCTGATGCCTCTCTGGAAACCTCCCCCAAACCTGCTGGCACGACTGGCATCCGCTTGATCCCGTCCCCAGCTAGTGTCACACATCCCCCGTGCCCTGGGATTTGGGGGTTGTGCATCCACAGTGATCAGCCATGGTTAACCCCAGCAGATCTCCCTGTCCCTGCAGCTTTCCCAGCCTCAGGATGTGCCCACGGGGCTGAGCTGGACCACGCCAGCAGCACGGGGACAAGCTCCTGTGACCACCACGAGTGTGTTTGTGGCAGCCAGCCCTGTCCCCCAGCAGAAGCTGCTCTCCAGGGCTGTCTCTATCATCCCCCAGCCGGTTTCTCCAGTTTTGATTAACTGGGAGTCTGCAGTGTGAGCTGTTCCCTTAATGAACTCATCTGTTACTCTGAGGACTTCGCACTCACTTTGCTACTGGCTAATATATTGCCATTAGTGCTCTGCTTTGCTCTGGAGTTTACAGCTTGTAATAATTATGTCTAATTTTGATTTTTTTTCCCTTTAAATTACTACATGGGGTAAAAATAGACTCAGTAATTAACTTCTTCCAAAGAGGCAGATATCAAAGTTAAAGAGGAGGGGGGAGAGAAAGGAGAAAAAAAGGCAGTGTGGAGCTGTGCAGGGCACTGCTGGCACCTCCTGCCAAAGCTTCCCTGCGGCATTTCTGCTTCCAGGATCGTCTGTGAAATGGGGCAGGCGCTTCCAGGGATCAGCTCCGGCCCAGTGCTCCTGTGCATCGGAGAGTGCAAGCCCGAGTTCACGGCCAAGTCAGCGCAGCAGTACATGTTCGTGGTGAGTGTCCTGCTGGGAGACAGCACATGTGTCCCCCGGGAACTGAGCGTGGCACATGGAGGGGGTTCAGCTCCAGGAGACAATCCCAGAATTGCCATTTTTTTCTGGTGGTTTCCCCCTGGTGTTGCACAATTTTGGGGGGCCCAGTCAACAAGCCCAGCTTGCAGGATTGAGAGCCCACCCTGGGAATAAACCAGGGCTCCCACAACATTTGGGTTCAGCTTTGCACCCCCAAAACAGTGATTATGGAATCATAGAATGGCTTGGGTTGGAAGGGATCCTCAAAGACCCAGTGCAACCCGTGCCATGGGCAGGGACACTTTCCTCTGTCCCAGGGTGCTCCAAGCCCCGTCCAGCCTGGCTTAGACACACTCAGGGATGTCCTTCTCTGCTGCCACAGCCCCCCACAGCAGCTCCCTGCAGCAGCAGGAGCCCTGAGCTTGTCCTTTCCTTCCTGCAGACTCCAGCCGTGAGTTTCCTGAGCCCCAGCCGCGGCCCGGAGTCGGGAGGGACCATGGTGACCATCTCCGGCCACTACCTCGGGGCCGGCAGCCGCGTGTCCGTGCTCCTGGGAAACCAGACCTGCGAATTCCACGAGTAAGAGACCAGCACAGGCTCCTGCAGCACCTCCTGCCCCTGTCCCAGCACGGATCTGCTGGAGCTGAATGTGCGAAAATCCATCTGGGAGCCCCTAAGGCTCCCATTCCCTCTTTTATTGCATGAAACCATCTTCTCTTTTATTGTGATGGAGGCTTGCATGGCAAGGGAGGGATTCATCGGTGTCAGTGCTGTCCATTATTTCATTTTAATGCTGTTCCAATGGTAACTGGTCTGAAAATCTCAGCGAAACACCACTGTGATGGAAATAGGCTTATATTGGCCATCAGTACCTGCCCCCAGCCCGGCTGCTCTGAAGAAAATGGAACATTTATAAGAAATATCTCCTTTCTCTTTCCACTGCACTGCTTTTATTACAGCCACTGCTGCAGGTGCCTCGACCTCCTAAAAATGGTGTGGGATCCTCAGGGCAGAGCAAGGCAAGGGTCTGCTCACACCTCCTGCTGAGGAACTTGCACAGCCATCAATCTCTGCTGGGATTTCAATGGCAAATTTGCTTTTTCCCCAGCAGTGTGAACACACAGTTGACATTTGCAGGGTTTAATGGGTTTTCCTGGGGCTTAGTTAAAAAAGAGACGTGTGGTTTACATCTGCGTGCATCAGTACACAGCCCTGCCCACCCTGCCGGCAGTGGGCACAGCCTGGTGCCAACCCGATGTCCAAAGGGATTCTGCCTCCCAGATCCTCACTCAGGAGGAATTGAGGAAGTTTCTGGGAAAGCAAAGATCCCTGGAGGGGAATTTCTCATCCAAAAGCCTGAGAGGTTCTTGGATGTGGGAGCTATGGGCATTCAGGCGTGGGAGCACAGTGGGTTATTGGCAGTGCTTGTTCTGGATCCATCCCAGGATGGTGCCTGGCAAGGTCAGGGCGTTCCAAGACCTCCCAGAGCAGCTCAGTCCTGAACAACCCATCAATATCTCCTCCCACATCCAAAACAAAGATGGAGACAGGGAACAGCGTTACCACCAGCAGAAGAGTGGGATCAGCCCTGAAACATCATCCCTTAAACACCTGATCCTACTCAGGCAACCTGCAGCTACTGGCCTGCAAAACCTTGAAGAGCTCTGGATTCCCTGGATGTTCTAATTGCAGCGGGAAGCAGAAACTCGAGCAAGGCGAGAGCAGCGACTGAGCAGCTCCATCCCTCACGTGGGGCCACGCTGTGCACTTGGTTTGCCGTGGACTGTTTGGAGGCAATGAACTTCAATTGTACTCGAGGGTGTGGGGGAGCCTGATGAGATGAAGCAGCTCCTAATGAGATTCCCTCTAATTACAGCTTCCCCCATTCTCCCCTCTCTGATCGGAGGAGTGGGTAGATTCACCATGACGACATAATAATAGCACAGAAAGCTAATTAGCTGATCACAGGGAGCCGGGAGCTGCTCTGCCAGCAGCCCTGCGTCACTCTGCAGCCCGTGCCAGAGCCAGGCAGGCACGGCGGGGTCTGGGGTGGGCAGCAGAGCAGGCAGGGCAGGGCAGGGCAGAGCAGGGCAGGGCAGAGCAGGCAGGGCAGGGTAGCCCATCAGGCTGCACAGAATCACTCCAGCACTCAGCACAGAGGTAGGAGAATCCCACCCCTCACACAAGGAGGCCTTTGCAGTTAAATTAAACCAAGGTGGAGACTGAGGATGGGATGAGGGAGAGAAAAGGAGCAGGGCAGTGGTTGTGTTGCTGCATCAACAGACACGGCCGAGTGCAATTGGTTTGAGGTGTTTTAGGGGTTTTTTAGGGGATTATTTCTGTTCCCTCGGTTGTGAGGGGTTGGAAGTGCCCAGGTGTGAGCTGGGAACATTGTGGTACCTGCTGTTCCATGCCCTCCTAAATGCCCATACTCCTTAGGGGGGGCAAGGAGTGTGTAAGGACCCCAAAAAAGGACCACCCGTTGTCCCCCTGCCAGGCACAGACTCAGAGCTTTGCAGGAAGCGGAGCAGGGACACGGCTGCACTTGAGCCTCAGCCGGCCAGCACCTCCACAAGCCCCTGAGGATGGTGAGGATGGTGAAGGTTGCCCATTCAGGAGTGCCAGGTTTTGATTTAAGTGCCCGACTGGCAGTGAGGTGCTGCAGACCTGCCTGTCCTCTCCCCTGGGAGAGCCCAAAACGAAACCAGCCATGGAAAGAACACTGACTTCTCAGCAAGCCAGGGGCAGGTTTGGGCAGGAAGGACAGCCACGGGGGCCATGCAGGAACACTGGACTGCCAGGGATGTCCCTCCAGCGCTTCTTGTAGGATCAGTGTCCAAGGAGCCGTGTGGTTCCTCCCAGCTCTGTTCTGGACGCTCACATCTCATTCCCTTTCTGCATCCCTCCACCCACTGGCGCCTTTGTGCTCTTACGGTGCTTCACTACGCCGCTGCCTCGACCTTCTCCGGGGCTCTGGTGGCAGCAGATGGTCTGTTGTGTCCAGCCAGGCAGCGCCGAGCCGAGGTCACCCTGCTCTGATGGGGAGACAAAGCCCGAGGCAGCGGTGCCGGTGCCATGGCCCTTCCCCGGCGGGGGCTGCACGGGGCCATTATGCTGCTTACAAGAGCCTCGTGTGTGCAGTGGGGTGGGGAGGGGAAGAATTTGGCTTTTCACTGAGCTTATGCATCCCATTTAAAAGGCAGCCATCTGTTTTCACACGCCCAGCAGAAGGCAGCGGGTTCAGGGGGATGCAGAGCTGCAGTTTGGCACAAAGAGGGATTTCAGGGAGGCTGCGCTGCTCTCCCGGTGGGCAGAGCTCGGTGCAGAGCTCTCTACCCTCCCTCCCGTGCCAAACCCTCCTGCCCATCCCAGGAGCTTCCCAGGTACCAGTCTGGGGCTGGCCGATGGCTCAGCCCTTTAGTGACCCGCCCCAGGACAGGACAGAGGCTGTGTCCCTCCCCTACACCAGCCCCATTAACACTCCCCGTTTCCCTCTCGTGCAGGCGATCCATGAACGAGATCGTTTGTGTGTCAGCGCCCTCAGCCCACGGCCTGGGGGCCGTTCCTGTCTCTGTCAGCGTGGACCGGGCTCAGCTGGAGAGGACTTTGCTGTTTGAGTACATCGATGACCCCAAGGTGCAGCACATCGAGCCCGAGTGGAGCATCGCCAGGTAAGGGCACTGACAGCACCTGCTCGGCCCTCCCCTGCCCTGGGGCTCCTCAGCACACAGCCAGGCCTAAGGAGGGGTTCTTTGGAAATGCACTTCCCACCCAGCACCCTGGATGGGTCAGGGCTGGGCATTCCTGGGGTCTACATTTAGCAGAACTCCAGCCTGGGGTTACCAGAGGGGTTGTGTTTAGCCAGGCAGTGACAGCAGACCCTGCACCGGCAGTGTGGGGGCAGCTCTAAAGCCCAGATCACCCCCTCAGCTGCAGAAGGGCACAACTGCCCCTTAAAGGCTCCTTCTTGTGGTCCTGGAATACGACAGAGCCAGCAGCCACCGAGAAAGGGAAAAGCTGATGTCAAAGTGCACTGCGAGGAACAGGGTGGCTGCTGCTGTCACATCATGGGGACATTGCTGTACTCACCCTCTCAACCCTCGCCCTCACGGCAGCTTGTCACTGGGGCTGAGCTCCGCAGCGCGGAGCCCCGGCTCTGTGCACACCCAGCCCACTGACCAGGCCTCTCCTGGCTTTCCCGCAGCGGACACACGCCCCTGACTGTCACCGGCTCCAACCTGGACGTGATCCAGGAGCCCCGGATCCGTGTCAAGTACAATGGGAAGGAGTTTGTCAACGTGAGTAGGGGCTGTCAGCTGGGAACCTCCTTCTGCATCCCCCTGGATGGGGGTACCGGTGCCAGTGCTGCCTGCCTGGGGAGGTTTGCCATGGCAAAAGCTGCTCTGGGGCTGTTTCCCCGCACTCCCCCAAACTGGGGGCACTGGGAAGAGGGAATTTGACACTCAAAAATGGGAAATTACCTCCTTCCCCTACCTGCATTCTCAGTCCATGAGTGAGAAACTGAGATGAACCCCCAGCTAAATGGGGACTGAGCGAGGTTCTTGTGTGTGCTGCAAGTAAGAATTGTACCTCCAGGACCTCAGAAATCATTCTGATCAAGTAGAACTGAAATATATTGTTTCCATGCAGTGATCTTTGTGACTGAGTCCGTATTATCTTGGAAAGGGCAAATCACTTACCGGTCTTTTCCTATTCCTTTTCTCCCCCTCAAGACCTTTTTCATCTGAGCTCTTTTTAAAAAGACATCTAATTTTGTTGCTAGCACTTGCAGTTATAGTGCTACAAAAATAATTCTGAAGACACAAAATTGAATGAAATTAAATCTTTCTCTTATGGAGGGAGGCCAAATGGTTGGGTTCTTGCTGCTTTACAAGGCAAGAGCCCCATAAATCAGAGATTTCCCTGCTTTGAGGGCTGGAGGAGCTGTGGGTGTCCTCAGCCCAGCAGGAGGTGACCTTCAGGTTCCCTCCTGCCCACCAGTGTCAGATGATCCTTCCCTTCCCTCGCTGGCATTTGGGAATGGCCTCTAATCACCCATTTGCAGTGTTCCCTATGGGTCTGCTTCAGAGCTAGAGAGGAGGAAAGTGGAAGGAAAAGGGGAAAAAATAAAGAAAAAGGAGTAAGAGCTGCTGTGCGAGCCTTTAGCTCTGCTGAAACACAGCTCATTTTGGGCTCACACTCCATCTCTACCCCAGTGCCTTTGTGCTGGCTGGAGGAGAAGCAAATTGCCCCAAACCAGGGTTGTAATGCCTCACGGAATCAGTAAGGTTGGAAAAGATCTCTGAGATCACGGACCATCAAGCCTGGATTAAATATTTCCAGCTAAGCATGAATCCACTGGACTTCCCAGCCATCAGAGCATCACTGTCCCGCTCAGGGCAGAGCGTTCCCTGCTGCCTCTCTGAAAGCACCCCCTTCCCCAGGTGTGCAAGGTGGTGAACGCCACGGCCCTGGCCTGCCTGGCCCCCCCGCTGACCCCCGAGTACCGGCCAGGCCTGGACGCCGTGGAGCGGCCGGACGAGTTCGGCTTCATCTTCAACAACGTCCAGTCCCTGCTGGTCTACAATGACACCAAGTTCATCTACTACCCCAACCCCACGTTTGAAATGCTGAGCTCCACCGGGGTGCTGGAGCAGAAGCCGGGCTCACCCATCATTCTGAAGGTAAGGAGAGCCTGGCTCAGCCCATGGGGAGAGTCACGAAAACCCCGGAGGGAGGGAGGGAGGGAGGGAGGGAGGGACGGGGTCGTCCCTGCTGCGGAGGATGGGGTGCCCTGAGCAGAGCCCCGCTGTTTGCACAAGTGGAAGCTGCAGGAATGTGCTGCATCTTTGTCGCTGTTGTGTCCCCAGGGCAGGAACCTGTGCCCGCCCGCCCCGGGAGGAGCCAAGCTCAACTACACGGTGCTGATCGGAGAGACGCCCTGCGCCGTCACCGTGTCCGAGACGCAGCTGCTGTGCGAGCCCCCCACCCTCACCGGGCAGCACAAAGTCATGGTGAGGGGCCACCTGTCCCATCAGCATCCCCTTCCCCTCTCCACCCTTCCTTCTCCTTCCCCAGCTCCCCGAGTCCCTTGGATACTGAACACAACCCCCTGTGTGAAGCCTGGTAGGGTTTTAGATTTTATGGGTGTCTAATTGGAAGTTTAAAATATTGATGTGGATTAGCGTGGAGAGACTTTGTCCTTCCCCGAGAGTCACTCCCTTCTAGAAGGGAAAATGCCCTTCAGAGCCTTCTAGAAGGAACAAATCTGTCTGGCAGTGCCTTTGGCACTGGGTGCCATCCTTCCGCTGGATGAGGTTGAGACCATTCCCAGTGTTCTCCCTCCTGAAGGGATTTAATCAGCCCACAGAGCCAGACCTGATCTGCCAAGTGGATGGAAAGGTTTTTCCTTTTCCCGAAGCAGGAGCCAGGAACATCTGAGCACTGGAGTGGTTGGATCAACACCCTCAGCCAGGATAAATCAGTGCCTTCCTCTGCTCTGCCTTTGGGCATCGCTGCTTCCTCTGCTCCCCTTGCAGACCAAACCCCAGCTGCCGAATTGCTGGAGCAGGGCCCAAATGAGATTGTAATTGTGATTTATTTCCCTTGAAGTTCAGCATCCAGAACATATTCAGATTATCACAGTGTGACTCCCAGAAGCGCGACCTGGCTGAGAGCTGCTCACATCTGTGGCCAGGGCACATCCAAGAAAAGCCTGTCCTGGTATTAACTCCAGCCTGTTTGCTGCACAGCTTCCACGTGGGCTTCCTCCTCCCTTCTCTGCCCTGTCCTTGCAGTCACTCTGGTTTCTTGTCAGTGCAACGATCAGGGGCTTGTTAATGTCCACAGTTTACAAAAAGGAGTTGAAAGCTGTAAAATGAAAGTCAAATGGAGCCATCAGATAATAGGAACAAAGCCCCGATAGTGAAGGGCTGGCACATTTATCATCACTTGAAGCCTCCCTGTGTTCACACAAGCGGCCTCCTCTGTGTTTGAAGGCAACTGGAGTTTTACATTCCTAAGCAGAGGTGGCTCACTGCTTCCAGAGGGATCTGGGCAGGACAGGGTTTGGCACAGGGAGGCACCCCCAGCTGCTGCTCACCCGTGCTGTGCCCTGCAGGTGCGTGTTGGGGGGGTCATCTTCTCCCCTGGCTCGGTGAGCATCGTCTCCGACAGCCTCCTGACCCTGCCCGCCATCGTCAGCATCGCGGCTGGCGGCTCCCTGCTCCTCATCATCGTCATCATCGTCCTCATCGCCTACAAGCGCAAGTCCCGCGAGAACGACCTCACCCTCAAGAGGTTGCAGATGCAGATGGACAATCTGGAGTCCCGGGTGGCCCTGGAGTGCAAGGAGGGTCAGTACTGCCGGGGCCGGGCGCTCTCTGCGTGCTGCAGCCCCGTGGGTGGGGTCCCAGTTCTCCCAGCACCCCGGGGTCTGCAGCGCGGAGCTGGCTGGGTGCTCTGTGGGGTTTGTGGTTGTCCCTTGGGGTTTGTGGGGGTCCCTTGGGGTTCCCACGCCTGCCCCACCTCGGGAGGATGGCAGCCAGCAGCATGTGAGCAGCAGACACGGCTCTGATGTGCAGAGAATGGGATTAGAGCTTGGGCCCGCTTAGGCGGCCTGCCTGGCTCACACGGCAGGGACGGCACGAGCCCCGCGTGCCCTGCACAAAGTGTCCCCTTGCCCGATGGCTTTGGAGGGAGGGGCTTTTCCAAAGGCACAGAGAGAGGGGGACAGAGGGGCTCAGACCCCCAAATAACAGCGTGGAGCCCACTTGGGAGGCAGGAGGGCTGGAAAGCTGGGCCAGTCCCTCCTCCAGCCCAAGTGTAAGCCCAGAGCAGCAAGAGTAGGTTCAGGGGGAGGAAGAAGCTCCTCAGGCATTTGCTTCTGGGAAGTTTTGGGTGTTATCTGGAGCATCCAGAGCTGCTGCTTGCGAGTTTCCACATGGACAAGTCCTGTCCCTTGCGAGGAGGCAGCTGAGCCCCCCTCACCCTGCAGGTGAAGGTGGGGTTTTGGGGGGTGCTGCTGTTGTTTCCTACATCCTCCCACCTGGGCAGGGGCTTAATCAATCAAAGTAACATAAATAGAAAGCTGCACATTTCATAGTGGAGAGAGTTGCACTGGATTTGTTCAGCTGATTTCAAGGGTAGCCTTGAAAGCACAGGGCAAAAATTGAGATGTATTCAGGAGAAACCACAGACAGCTTGGCACAGCCCAGCTGGGGTACAGAGGTCTCACTGAGCCAGCGTGTCACACTTTGGAGAGGGAACACGAGGAGACACATCCAGCTGTAGAACATGGTGTTATGAGAGGAAGAATAAATCCCTTCCTGACCCCTGCAGCAGCTCAGATTTGATCTGCATCAGATTTGATTATCTTGGCAACTGTTGATAGAGGAGGAAAACCAGAAGAAAGGAAAGGAGGGGAGGCACCAAGTTATGAAAACAGATCCTTGTTTCTCTGTGCAGCCTTGTGCTGATGTTATAGGTGTGTGTGCACAGGTGTGAACTGCATACAAATTAGCCACAGCTTTGTTCTCAGTCTCTGCTCTGAGCAGTGCCTGCTCTCCCACCCTCGGCTGCTGAGATGGAGTCTCCAAGGGTGTCTGAGCTCCTCGGAATCCTTTCCTGAGCTGGCCCCTCCTGCTGTGTCCACGGGGAGAGCAGGCAGCCAGCCCTGCCCAAAACCTTCTCCCAAAGGCTCCCGGAGCTCAGCTCTCCCTGCCCTGTTGTCTCCCCCGAACAGCTTTTGCAGAGCTGCAGACGGACATCAATGAGCTGACCAGCGACCTGGACCGCTCCGGGATCCCCTACCTGGACTACCGCACCTACGCCATGAGGGTGCTGTTCCCGGGCATCGAGGACCACCCAGTCCTGCGGGAGCTGGAGGTAACCCGGCTCTGCTCCGGCTCTCCCGGTTCCCCTGAGCCCTCAGGGAAGCCAGCAGGGAGCCCTGCAGCACCTTTACGGCTCCACACCAGAGCGTGTTGGATGCCCTGGGGTCAGCAGGCTGAGCCCCGAGTTCATTTTAACTCCGAGCCTGGAGTTTTATCTCTGCCCACATCACCGGCTTCCTTTCGGTTTCTCCTCTCTGGTGTTGGTTTGTTTTTATTTTATGGGGGTTTATACTGCTCTAGGGCAGCAGCAGAGCAGGGCAGAGCTGTTATGGTGTGCTCTAAAGTCCTCCTAAGCCGCCTCGAGGTGCAGGGGATGGCTGAGTGCCCGCAGCATCCTGCCCGGAGCATCCTGCCCGGAGCATCCCGCTGCTGTTCCCTCGCGTGTCCACAGGAGGGCAAGGGGAATGCCCAGGCTCTCCAGCCTCCGAGCAAGTGCTTCCATCTCCCTGGTTTTCCCACTAAGATGTGTAAAAATAAAGAAAAGATTTTCCCTGGGGATACGGAGGAATTGGGAACGTGCAAGGCTCCAGCGGGGCACCTGGCAGATGGGCCCTGCTCACCTGGGAGAGGGCCAAAAAAAGGATGGGGTTCACAAACATCATCTCACACCTGGGATGGAGCTGCCTTCCTTCCCACGGGATGGGGCTGTGATCCTCACGCTGGGATGAGGCTGCCGTCCTCCGTGTGGGATGTCCACAGGCTCAGCTCAGCTTTTCAGAGACTGGGATTGCCCCAGTATACCCTAAAATCCTGTTTCCTCCACACAGAGCAGGGTTGGATGCAGGAGGGAGGAGTCCTGGTTGCTCCAGGGCTGGATTCCTTTTCCAGGCAGGCACTTCCCAGCATTAAAGCGTTAATTTGGGTTCCTTTCCTCGGCCACCAGCACCGAGCAGTCTCTGTGGCGTTGCTAAAACAGAAGCAGCCTCTCCCAGCCCATTCCTGCTCCGAGTTTTCCAGCTCCATGCATTATGTTTGCTGTTGGAGTTGCCAAAGAAGCTGACGCTCCCGCAAACAAATATGAATGCTTTTTGTTTTACTCATGAAAAACAGAATTGCAGAAGTGATAAATGTGTTGCCAATTACACAGTTGCTTAATTATGTAACGTTAGTAAAACCAATACATAACTCTCCAAGATGTTTGGTAAAGAGTTGCTTCGTGCAGTTCATCATTTTCACTCGTAATGAATTACTTGAATCCGCAACTGGCTGAAAGCCTCAATTAATTTTTTACACTTGGCCCATAATAAAGCAATAGTCTAAATTAGTGTTTAATTTACTTACAAGAGTGCCACTTTTTGTGCAGAACAAGCAGAACTGGGTGTCATTTCTGGGGCCATTAGGCTCAAAGCTGCTGCTTTATGGCGTGCACAGAGCGCAGCTCCCAGCCAGGATTCGGGGGAGCTGTGGAGGGGGAGGTTTGCTCAGCATGGACCAGAAACCACATGCAGGGATGTTGAGACCCTGAGGGATGGGCGCTGAGGCCCTGAGGGATGGGTGCTGGCCTGTGCAGCCAGGGTTAAACCATCCTGTGCACACTTCTGGTGCCCCCAGCGTGAGAGGGACATGGAACTGCTGGAGCAAGTCCAGAGGAGGCCAGGAAGTCACTCAGGGGATTGGAACAGGCTGGGAGAGTTGGGAATGTTCAGCCTGGAGAAGAAAAGGTTGTGCGGAGACCACCCAGCACCTTCCAGGATGTGAAGGGGTGGCAAGAGAGCTGGAGTTGGGACTGTTCATCAGGAACTGCAGGGACAGGACAGGGAGGAATGGATTCAGACTGACAGAGGGCAGGGATGAATGGGATATTGGGAAGGAAACCTTCCCTGCGAGGGTGGGCAGGCCCTGGCACAGGGGGCCCGGAGAAGCTGTGGCTGCCCCTGGATCCCTGGCAGTGTCCAAGGCCAGGCTGGAGCACCCTGGGATGGTGGAAGGTGTCCCTGCCCATGGCAGGGGGTGGAATGAGATGGTCTTTAAGGTCCCCTCCCACCCAAACCATTCCATGCTCCTGTGACTCCCCCAGTGCTGGCAGCGCTGCCCTCCCGTCCCTTGTCCCCCCGTGCCGTGGCCGATGGCCGTGCTCTCCTCCTGCAGGTCCAAGGCAACGGGCAGCAGAGCGTGGAGAAGGCCCTGAAGCTCTTTGCTCAGCTGATCAACAACAAGGTGTTCCTGCTGACCTTCATCCGCACGCTGGAGCTGCAGCGCAGCTTCTCCATGCGGGACCGCGGCAACGTGGCCTCGCTCATCATGACGGGGCTGCAGGGCAAGCTGGAGTACGCCACCGATGTCCTCAAACAGCTGCTCTCCGACCTCATCGAGAAGAACCTGGAGAACAAGAACCACCCCAAGCTGCTCCTGCGCAGGTGAGGCCGGGGACAGGGAGGGGATGGATCCCACGGGCCGGCACGGCCACGCTGGTGGGGCAGTCAGGAGGGATTTCTCCATGGAGAGGGCTGGAAGGGGCTGCCCAGGGAGGTGGTGGAGTCTCTGGATGGCCTGGTCTGGTCTGGTTGACAAGGTGGGGATCGGTCACAGGTTGGACTCGATGCTCTCAGAGGTTTTCTCCAACCTAAATAATTCCAGGATTCTGTGATCTGAGGGCTCTGTGGGTGCTGGCGTTGGAAGGGAATCGCTGCTCTCCGTGGAGGATTCCCATCCATTTCCTCACCTGTCTCCAGCACGAGGGGTTAGCCCTGCTCTGGGAGCTCACAGATGTCTGGACAGGGTCTCAGACTGGATCCTTGGGCTCTGCCTGGCCAAAGAGCAGCATTTCCACAGCTGGGCCAGGAGCTCAAGGATGGATTGAGCAACTCACCCAAGACAGAGCTGGGAAGTGGCAGCAAGAAAATAGGGAAAAAATGTGCATGAATGTGGGGCAGAACAGCAGGCAAAAGGGAAAGTCTCCCCGTGTTCTCCACATCCTCGGGGGTCCTGCAGAGCCTGGCCTTGGCCAGTGCTGCCCCTCGGCTGTCCTGGCATCACACTGGAGAGAGGGGAGGGTTTCACAGCTCCAGAAAAATTTCAGGGGTCCCTCCAGCCACAATGAATATACTTGACAGGAAATTGCTTTAAATCTGGCTGTGTTTGCGGAGGCAATAACTCATCTCGGCAAAGGAAGCGGCCTTAATTTCCCCCGTGGTTTGACGAGTGGCTGGGAAGGCGTCTTCTGCCTCAGCCATCAATAATGACTTTTCCTGGTGCTCCAGAAAACACAGGGATGGTGATAAGAGCTGTGCCCCCTCCTCCCTGCAGCAGCCAGCAAGGAGTCAGGGCCGTGGGCTCTCTGTCCTGCACTGGGATTTACCCACTGCACAGGGAATTTGGATCTTCCCAGGGATGGGGCATCTACCACCCCTCTGGGCAACTTGGGCCTGTGTTTCACCACCCTTATAAAAATTCCTGCTTTATCTCTAGTCTGAATCTACTCCCTTTTAGTTTAAAACCTTTATTCCTTGTCCTGTTACTCCAGGTCCTATTAGGCCTTGGGCTGAGCCCTGGCCCAACCCTGTGCCCGGCTGTCAGTGCCCAAACCAGCCCAGCCTGGAACTCCTCACTCTGACTTAATAAGAAGTGATCAGCCATGAAGTGAAACACTATTTTTTAGAATGTTTTGAGCTCTCTGGTGACAGCAGTTGATAACTGACAGTCAGTTCTTTCCCTCTTTCTTCCTTGCTTTCCCCTCTCTCTTTCTTCCACGGCTGCCCCTCGCGGGAGACAGCAAGAAAGTTGACGTTAAATCAAACAGCTGCTCTGGTTGTTGGCAACAGCAGTTTGGAGACCTACATAGAGCAGGGAGAGTTAATAAAATACATATTTATTTTTTGGGTTCTCTCAGCTCATTTTGTTTAGGTTTGTTTTCTTCCCGTGCCTCAGGAAGCCAGCGGAGCAGCCAAGGCTGGGCTCCTTTGAAAAATCATCTCTGGATCGTGCCATGCCCTCTTTCTGTGGTCAGCATGAGAAGGCTTTGCTCCAAGCCTGGGGGTTCTCTTGTGCCCTGGTGATCTCCAGGAGCTTACTTTTTATTTTTGGAGTAGATCTTTAACAGCATCCAGAGGCCGGCGATGGCACAGAGCGGTGCTGGTAGGGGCAGCTCAGAACCCGGCAGCAGATTTGGGGGCTCAGCAGAGCCCTCCATGTGCAGGAGGAAGGCCAGGCCCTGGGCTGGCAGGAAGTTTCCCATTTCCAAGGCAGAGGAGGGCAGGGAAGCTCCGGGCAGCCAGGGAGGCTGAGAGCAGCCCCTCTCCCAGGCAGCGCAGGACAGTGGTGGTGAACCCAACAGTGACTCCACTGCTGGCTGTCCCCAGGACTGGGACACTGCAAATACCTCGTGGTCAGGCCATGCTGGGAGGAGATTCAGTGCTGGGAGCTCAGGAGAAGTGGGATTTGACAGGGATGCTCCGAGGTGTTTCTTTGTGCTGCTCCGTTCAGCTGATCTGGTATTGCTGATACAGAAATAAAAGGGAAGAGCCAGGCCTGGAGTATCCCATCCCATTCACCCCTGAAAAATGCCCCGACTTCTCTGTCACTCCTCGCTTCAGTGCTTTTTGTAGAGCTGGTGTCAGGCCATGAGCAGCCCACAGGGACAGGACACAGCACTGCTTCCCTGGGAGGGCTAATTGTGAGACTTGCTAATTCTTCATTTAATATTCTATTAACAAAGTAGTTTATTAAATTAATATCCCCCCTGAAGTCCTGAATGTATCATTTTCTGAGCTTGTCACCCATTCTGTGGTTTGTGTCACTGCCTCTCCATTTTCCAGGGCTGTTTGGAAGGGTGCTGGTGCTTCTCCTCTTTGATTGGGTGCCTGAAATACTTCAAACAGGAGAATGACGCGTGTGTCAATTTGTAGGATGAATTTTTAGACAGTTAATCAATTTAGGCTTAAATTCTTTGGGGATCTGCAGACATTTTCACAAATTCCTGGCAGATGTTGCCATCCTAGGAGATGATGGATGATGTGACCCCAGCTCTGTTGGCCGACTGGTGTCAGTTTTTGTTTGTTGAAATCTCTGGCTCCTGTTTATTCTTGATCTGCTTGGCTTTGGAATCGAACCCTGTGCTTCTTCAGTGTGTGCTTGTAATTCCAGGCACTCGGAATGCTGTGGGGATTCATAGCAAGAGGCAGTCCCTCATTTAAGGGGAAAAATGGGGGAAATGGGTCTGAAGTGGGATGTGGTGGTCTCCAGGCCAGGGAAGAGGTGACCTGGTTCGTGGTGAGGGCAGAGGGGACAGTCCCCAGAGGAAAGGATGCAGGGAATTGGATTCATCCCTCTTTGCTTGCTGGAATTTGGACCGGATCCTGGTGTTCGTGAGGGGAAGGCTGGTGGTGCTGAGCCAGGCAGGGGCATGGTCACAGCTGGCCAGGGGCACGGTCACAACTGGCCAAAGTCGTGGTTAAGTTGGCCAGGCTGAAGTACAGCAGCTCTTCCCTGCACGGGGCTGGGGCTCCAATGTGAGACACCCCGCGACCACCAGAGCCATCCCATCCCAGGAAAAGGGACTGTGGAGCTTTAAGGAAAGCCTCTGGGTCCTGCAGAGGCAGCATTAAAAACTATCATTAGGAGCCATTGTATTTAAATTAGAGATAATCTCGGGCACAATGTGGGGAGAGGACACTGGGTGGGACTGGGGAGAAAGCTGCAATTTCCCTGCCATTGTCACTCGGCTGTCCCTGATTGCCAGGAACCGCTGTAAATCCCAGTGATTTACTGAGCCAGGCTGTAATTTGCTCCACGTGCGGGGAGCTGAGTGTCACCAGGCTCGCTGTCACCAGCCCCACCGGGGGCTGGCAGCTGGCAGCGCTGCAGGAGCGGGGACAGCGCTGGCCTCATCCTGCTGCCCCGGGGCGCTGTGCCAGGTGCGGCTCTGGACCCCGGCTCTGTGTGTGATGTGTGCCCTCTGCCTTCCCCAGGACCGAGTCTGTGGCGGAGAAGATGCTGACGAACTGGTTTGCCTTCCTGCTCCACAGATTCCTCAAGGTGAGGAGAGATGGAGCGGGGTCCCCGCTGCTGCTTTGCTGTCTGACCCTGCAGCCATGGCCGGGGTGCATCTGGGGGTGAAGCTCTTCCATCAGGCTCCAAAAGATGGAGTAGAGAGGAAGGAGAGGTGGAAATTTGCTCTGGGGCTGCTGCTCCATGCTCACAGCCTTCCCCAAGCCTCAGGTCTCCCGGAGTAATTCCCAAGTAAAGGAGGTTCTGTTACATCTCTTCAGTACTTAAGGGAAATTCTCACATCTTCACGCCTTGGCTTCCATAGTTTTTAACTTAATTTGTGGCTTTGGAAGCCCCACTGAATTTCCTTCACGGGAATGAACAGTGAGATCGAGATCTCGAATTCCATTTTTTTACAGCCATATAGATTCAGGAGGGATTTACCCTGCCAAAGACCACCCAGCCACGGAGCAGTGGAGCTCGTGGGTTTGGCTGTGCTCTCCAGGAGCTGCTGGGGGCCAGCCCTGGGTTGCAATGTGCTAAGGATTGAGACAGTGGGGCTGAGCCTGTGCTGGGAGGAATCCTGTGCCAAACGGGGCTGGGAGCCCTGAAGGAGAGGCACCTTCCCCCTGTGTCAGCTCTGGTGTCCTCCTCTCGTGCAGGAATGTGCTGGAGAGCCCCTGTTCATGCTCTACTGTGCCATCAAGCAGCAGATGGAGAAGGGCCCCATCGATGCCATCACGGGCGAGGCGCGGTACTCCCTGAGCGAGGACAAACTCATCCGGCAGCAGATCGAGTACAAGACCCTGGTGAGTGGTGCTGCCGGGGGATCCTGCTGTCCCTCAGCTGTGCTGGCCCTTGGAGCAGGGAGCAGGCACTGCCTGAGGTGTGAGTGTTGCTGGGCAATAAGGACCCGTGTCCCAGCCAGGTGTGTCCCCAGTTTGCAGGTTTGGGAATGCAGGTCTGAGGGGAAGCTTTTATCTCACTGTGCACTGGGCGTTGCCCTCCTGCAGCAAATGAAAATGGACATCCAGGACTCCTCCCTCAGCCATGATTCTATCGATATTTTAGATGCAATAGCAGTGATGCATTTAGGGCTGCAGTGGGGTTTTATATGGGAAAGGTTTGTTGTGAGACGTGGTTACGCTTTAGAGCATGGTGTGGTTCTTTTCTTGAAGATCCTAAACTGCGTGAACCCAGACAACGAGAACAGCCCAGAGATCCCTGTGAAGGTGCTGAACTGTGACACCATCACCCAAGTCAAGGAGAAGATCCTGGATGCCGTGTACAAAAACGTCCCCTATTCCCAAAGACCGAGAGCTGTTGACATGGATTTGGGTAGGAGCTTCCCTGCCTGATGGGAGGGGGTGACCAGAGGGGCTGGTGGGCGACTCCTGGTGGGACTTGCAGCGCTCGGCCCCCTCTGACCGCGGATTCCCCTCTCCCCAGAGTGGCGGCAGGGCCGGATCGCTCGGGTGGTGCTGCAGGATGAAGACATCACCACCAAGATCGAGGGGGACTGGAAACGCCTGAACACCCTGGTGCACTATCAGGTGAGGGAGCAGCCCCACTGACAGCTCCCAGAAAGCTGCCAGCAGGGAAGAGGAGAACAGCAGGAAGTGAATTCCCAAGTGTCTCGTCTGCCCAGACAGACAGGGAGGTCACGTTGGTGTGATAAACCAGAAGGGTTCCATGTGCTTTAGCATTAGGGGGGAAAGCAACCTTGACACGGAGCTCAAAGGAAGCAGCAGAGTTGAAAATTGGCTGAATTAAACCTGCCAGCCGTGGGAGAGAGGCAGAGGGAGCCGTGCAGGGGCTGAGCTGACACTGCTGGGGATGAGGGGCCTGGGGAGGGGAGCAGGGGGGCCTTAGGACTTTGTCTGGGGGTCTGGGACAGCCTGGAGTACAAAAGGGGAGGCATAAAGTCATGGGAAAGTGAAGCCAGGCAGTGAAGATGCTCAGACAGGATGGGTGAGGAGGCCTGAGAAATTCTTGCCATCTTCAGCTCCTGGATGGGGCAGAGCTGTTGGGAAGGGCTCCTTACAGTGTGGGAGAGGGGAAGAGAGGTGAGGAGCGGGCTGAGGGAGGTTTGGTTGCAGGGAATCAAAGCTTTCCCTCCCAGCCTGTCTGCAGCACAGGATAACTGCATTAATTGGGACCCGTAACCTACTCCTGTCCATCACCACCTCCCCAGAAGTGTTTAGTATTTAATCTGGCATCTTTCCCTGTTTATCCAGCATCTCCAGTCCATCAGCCTGACTCACGCTGGGGGACTTGAATGGGAGCCAGTATTGACAGGAGCCCTGCAATCAGGGAGCGAGGCAGGAGAGGGGCATCAATATGCACCGTGCATGTTAAACAGCACCTCCGGGGTCAACTTTTCCAAGCAGCCCCCAGGATTTAAACACAGATTGCCGTAAAATGTCAGAGGAGTTGTGCAGATTAATTCCATTGTTCCTAAAAATCTGTTTTACCTGACAGTTGCAAGGGATTAACCAACATGCAGGGAAGCAGCGCGACTTTATTACGCCTTGATCTTTAAAAGTCATCGTGAGGAAGTCACAAGTGAAAGCTGTGCTTGTCTGACGTGCGCTGGATGCTGGGGGAGGGAGCGCTTTCATTCCAGTGCCTGTGGGAAAACCTGAGCCAAAAGCTTCCCCTTAAAATAAACAAAGTCCTCGCAGCACTCAAGATGCTGCAGCTCTTGCTGCCATTTGAATGTCAGGTTTGCTCTGGAAGAAAGGAGAAGTTGGCAGCCAAGCATCCAGCCAGGTAGTGACACGTGTCTGCCTGCTCTGGCCCGAGCTCTGCACAGCCCAACGGATTAAAGAGAAGCCAAATTCTTCTCACTGCAGCAGAAATCTTGTCAAGGCGAGGCTTTTGCCAAAATCTAATAGCAATAGATATTATTTTAAATTATTTTTTAAATTTTTTTTTTATTCTTACCAGTTTGGGGTTTTTTTCTGTTGGAGTAAATGTTTTTATTAGGTATCAAAAATACAGATGCTCCAGAGCTACACAGTTAAACAAATACCTGGGTAAAGGCCCAGCTTAAAGAGGGTATAAAATCATTGGAGTTCCAAGTGCTGCTGTCTCACCATTTAACAGGAGTGTGACACGTGAACCAGGTGTGGTTCGAGCCATTAAAATAAATGTGGGTTTCCAGAGGAGTAGTGAAGACGATTTCTAAATTTCTAGGAAAGAAATTGAAGCTGCTTTGTAAAGCTCTGCCCATCTTTTATTGAGATCTGCCTTGTCTTTGTTTTGCTCTGAAGGCAGAGAGATCCCTGGGTTTGCAGATGGTGCTGGGAGATGCTCAGCCCAGGTTCCCATCCCGGGGCTCCAGCTGTGTCCCTTGGACAGGTGCTGGCACCTGGGATTCTGCAGGAGGGGGCAGAACCCTGCTGCTCCTCAATTCCCTGCTCCTGACTCCCGGGATCCATTCCCCACAGCCCCATTCCTGCACCTCCAGGGCTCCAAACCACCTCCTCCTCCTCACTGTGCCCTGAGAGTGGGTATTTAATTCCAAGGGTTTCCCAGCTCCACACCTGGATGCTGGGTTTTGACACGGCTGCTTTTGTTTTCTGCATTAGAATCACAAAAATACAGTGAGAGATCAAACACATTTTTCATGGGAAGCCTCCACATACAAAACCCAAATTGGAATTAAAGAGAAATATTCACCTTTCTAATAGTTTTGAACCACTTTATAAAATTATAGAGAGCACTGTGCACCTCCTGCTTATTTCTTCATTTATAAAAATAGATGCCTAGCTTAAATAAGTGTAATTCTTTGTTAAATTCTCTGGTGCTTTTATACATGGCAAGGACTTGTATTACATTTGTGTCGTATCCTTTTGGTTTCATGCCTATTAAGCTCCATGGGAGAGCCTTACCCCATGTGGTTTCACTCAGGAAAAATGAAACACCGAATTTAATATCGAATGATTTACAGTGGCTCACGCAGGGTTAACTCAGAGGCAGCAGAGCATGAATACCTGTCAGCCCCTTCGAGTCTGGGGAGTCCAGGAGACCAGGAAACTGCTTTAAATGAAAAACTAGAAGGAGAAAGGGAAGGTTTGGGTGGAAAATGAGGCTTAGGAGCTGAGGGTGGTGTGGACGTGGAGCTGGAATCCTCATCGCGCCCTCGCTGCCCCACACCAACACAGCACCATGGCCTGCGCTCCCGTCTCCCCCTCCCCAGGTTTTATTTTCCCTGTCTTTAAGGTGTTTTGTGCGCCGTGTTTCCAGCTTGTAGAATAATCAGAATATTTATAAAGCTGTAAAGCAGCCAGGCAGCTCGGAGTGTGTCCCGGGGGTGCTCTGGGAGCGTGGCAGCGCGAGGGGGGAGCGAGCGCCTGCTCCGTCTGAGGCCGATCTGCAGCTGCTGGGGCTCAGCTGACAGCAGCCATTCCACCCGAAATTTAGAGAGTGGGAGTGCTCTTCTGTGTGTGTGGAATTTTTAGTGCCTCTCCCCCAGTTAAGCACAGCCCTGGTGGAAATGGATCCGGCACGGGAGCACCCTGGGCTCGGGTTTCTCCCTGGTGAAATGGAGCTGAAGTGGCAGCTAATAACAGCCTAAGGAAATAATATCAGCGCTGATCACTTCTTCCACTGACTTAATAAATTGGATGAAGTGAGGCAGGAGCAGCAAAGGAAATAATGGAGGTGTTTGGGGTGTTTTGCTTAGAAAAATCTCACTTTTGCGCCGTGAAACACAAGTAACTATTATTTCCACTATCACCAGCAGTAATAACAACTCGATTTTCCATGAAACCTTTCATCTGAATGCAGCCCAGGGCCTTGGAGGCAGCGCAGGTCGCTGTGTGCAGCTCACCTTGTGCTGCAGATGTTGTACAAATCCCTGGAGCTGCTGGGGGAGCAAAAAACCTCCGTTCATAGGGTCAGTGCTGAGTCCATCACAAGATTTCTGGCAAATAACGCAAGGTTTAGCCCCAAAAAGCAATTCCTGCAGCAGAAAGAGCCATTTCTTTTGTGCTGAGCCTCTAAAAAGTGTCTGCTGGGCCCTGGCAAGATGTGGTGACTCTCTGCTCCCTCGCTGTGCTGCACCACAGGTCACAAGTTCAAAATTAAAAGCCACTCAGGCCCATTCCCTGGAAACCTGCAGATCCTTAATTAAGGGGAATAAGTTAGAAAACTTCCAGTGACTACCAGATTTATAGGGAGGATAAAATTAAACATGGCTACTAAAATCTGCTGTAACAAAACCTTGTTAGCGCTAATGTTCATTTATAGTTTGACTTCCCAGTGTTTAATTCCTTCTCTGGAGCAGTAAAGGGATAACAATTAAATACCCTGAAAGATGGCTTTATGACTTGCTCTGCCATAAATCAAACTTTTAAAGTTCGTAAAAATTGCTAAAATAAAAAATGGTTTAATAGGAATGTTTTATGGCCCATAACGTTATTACAGCCCTTTTATTCCCTCTGCATTGTTACTTTAATTGGATCACAACAATTCTTGAGATTCTCATTTTTATTGGGTAAGGCATAATCTTAAATCAGAACGACCAAAAGCATCTTCACCACGTCTTTTGATTTATCCCTCATTTCCTTCAGGCTCTTGCTGTAGCCTGACCCAGCACAGGGCTCAGCCAGGCTGGAAGCGTGTCCTGGACTCCTCTCCCCAGGATCTGCGGGATTAGCAGCTGGAGATCACAGTGTGCACAGGGAACCCCACTGACCTTCTCCTGCTCTGCCTCCCCAGGTGTCAGACCGCTCCGTGGTGGCTCTGGTTCCCAAGCAAACCTCCTCCTACAACATTCCTGCCTCTGCCAGCATCTCCCGGACATCAATTAGCAGATACGGTGAGAAATGGGATGGGGACGGATGGCTCATGGACCAACACTGTGATTTAGGTGGGGAAAAAGCAGCAGCTTGCCCCAAAGAACCACCCAAAATGAATGTAAATCAACAGAGGAAATGTCCTTGGCTGCTGGTTTGGTTTGCAAAGGCTTTTCCAGCTATGAGAACAGCAAAAGGACCAGAGGAGGTGAGAGGAGGGAAAAGGAAGTGCCAAGCACAAGAGCAGCCTTTGGGAATGTGGGTCCTGGGAAGGTTCCAAGGGCTCAGAGGGGATGGGTGATGCAGGAAAGGATCTTTGAGCCCCTTGGCCCTGAGCAGGGCTGCACCACAGAAAAACCTGATTCCTTCCCCTGTTTCCTCTCCACGTGCAGGAGCCTGAGCTCTGAGCTAATGGGTCACAAATGGGGAAGGGCAATCTTAGCACAGAGTGCAGGGATGTGCACACCTGGGAATTCCTGATTTGCATAATAGCAGGGCTCAGCACATTCCAGAGGGTCCCTGAAGATGCTGCAGCCTGAGAAAATGAGCCTGCGAGGTGCCAGGTGCACGCTCGGAACACTAAATCCACAATAATTGTAATAATAGACTTCCATAAAAGGCAGCAGTGGCAAAATCTCTCGAGTGCTGATCTTTCATTATCGTTCATTTCACAGAGTGTTTTACCAGCAAAAAGTCTCCTGACAAAACCATCTCCTCCTCTTGTTTATAGCTCCCAAAATAATGTTGGTTTTTAGTTCGAGCAAGGGTTCTGAGGAGCCAAAAGCAGGGGAGTCTTGAGGTAAAAACCAGGAGGAAAGGCATTTCTCCCTGCCAGGTGTAGGCCCACAAGTGTCCAACACATCCCATAGCCACATTTCCATAAGTGATGGAAAAACCAAGGCTGGGTCTCACAGCCTGAGCCCTCAGTGCTCATTGATCTCTGTCAGCTGGAAAAGCTTTTGCAAAGCACCAATATGAGTGATCATTGCTCATGTTAAGATTAATATTTCTAATTGTGCCAGCAGAATTTAAATTAGATACTTATTTACTTCCCCAGCTATATATCAGTACAGAGATATGTTTAAAAATAGAATTACTGGATGCTTCCTGATCTGTCCCCCTGTCTGTCTCCTTAATTATATCAGTTGGAGCACTCATTTATCTAAGCCTTAATCAGGGATGAAAATCCAGCTACTTTGGTAATGAGTTGAGTATTTCCCTCAGCTGATTTATGATCGATCCCCGCACTCTTGACGAGGAGGGTGAGCAGTGAATTGAAGGCTAAACTTGAGAAAACACACGAGAATCCCAGAGAACAAAGAAATGTAGCAAGAGGAAAAACCCAGCAAGGCACAGTTGGGCTCCTCAGCCTCGTCTCTCATCCTGGAGATGCTGGGCATGGGATCCAGGGAGGGACTTCTTTGGGAAGTGAAATATATAAATGTGTCACATCCCTCCATGGCTTCTGAGCAATTAAGGGGAAGTTGTCTGGTGCCCTTTGAGCTCCCCTTTCCCTGCAGGGACAGCAGGAGGCTGGGCCTGCTCAGTCCAGGGGTGGCACAGGCTGCAGGACTGGCCTCAGGCTCTGCTGTTGATGCTCAGCTTGAGTCCTCACTGCTCTCCTGAAAGCCTCAAGGACAAGCTCAGCAGTTTCTCCTGCCCTTTGTGCTGGCTGTGCTGGGCAGCTCCTCATTATTTACAAAACCCTGGAATCAGGACGCTGCTGCTGCAGGAGTTGGTGCCCGGGTTAATGCGTGTGAGCTGGGACTCGGAGAGGATTTTCGCGTGGTTCTCTATGAGGAGTTCACACCAGGAAAGGATGTGAATGGGGCAGGAAAGTCCATGTCTGGGAGAAAAATCAGCTCAATTCTGAGGTTTTTTGTGGAGTGGAGACCAACACAGATCTTCTGCAAATGCCGAATTTTGACGGTGCAGAGCAAGAACATGTGCGGAACAAAACCACGGGGGTTTTCCATTTCATTTCCGCATTAAAAAGCCCCGTGCAAGTGGTTTGGGCGTTATCAGACATGGTGGGGGCACTGAGGGAAGTGCAGAAGGGTTTTGCTCCGAGCCTGACCAGCCTCTCTGCCCTGGCCCAGACTCCACGTTCCGCTACACCGGGAGCCCCGACAGCCTCCGCTCCCGGGCCCCCATGATCACCCCCGACCTGGAGAGCGGCGTCAAGGTCTGGCACCTGGTCAAGAACCACGACCACGGCGACCAGAAGGAAGGAGACCGGGGCAGCAAGATGGTGTCAGAGATCTACCTGACCAGGCTCTTGGCTACAAAGGTAACTGAGCTAAATTCACTTGGGAGAAGCGCAGGGAGGCTCATCCAGGGCTGCCGTGCAGCCCCTGGTGATGCTCAGCTCCCAGGCTGGCTGTCCCTGCTGGGTTTTCCTGGGGTTGGGGGGGTTCTGAAGTCCAGGTTTCCTCACACTCGGGTGATGTTTGTCAATGTTCATTTAGCTCCTCTGTATCTTCTGGCTCTGGGAATCTCCTTTTTGTTGATTGAAGCCTATCAGGCCTCACGCAGAAATTCTCAAACCCCCGGTGAAACAGAGCCTTTTCAAGAGAAAACTTCAGTTCCCCCCACCCTGGGCAGAGGCGAACAAATAAACAAAATAAAATTACATTAAAAAAATGTTCAAAGTTGTCTAATTTGCAATGCTCCCATCAGGGCACGCTGCAGAAGTTCGTGGACGACCTGTTCGAGACGCTGTTCAGCACCGTGCACCGCGGCAGCGCCCTGCCCCTCGCCATCAAGTACATGTTCGACTTCCTGGACGAGCAGGCGGACAAGCACGGCATCCACGACACCGACGTCCGGCACACCTGGAAGAGCAACTGGTAAAGGGGGACAGGGAGGCCGATAGGAGTGTTCAGCCATTGTGGGGAAAAAACCACATGGGAGTTGTTTTGGGAAGGGCTGGGAACAGCCAAGCCCCAGAGCGGGAGATGGACACTGTGCTGCCCCAGGGCGTGTGGCAGTGGGGTTTGAGCCTGGGCTGGGCTGCCAGTGTGGTGTTCATAGGATCATAAAATCATAAAATGTCCTCATTTGGAAGGGAAGGGGAATAGCCTGGCTACCTCTGAGTCCTCTGCCCAGGTGGGAGTTGGACACTGGCCTAATTTACACAGCTGGACTTTGGAAAGAGCCGGTCTGTGAGTGGGAAGCAGGGCTCCAGTGCCTGCCCTGTGCTGCCTGCACAGCCCTGCTGTGCCACAAATGCCAGCATTGGCTGGGAGGGGAGAGCTCAGCACCTTTCCCATCACTTTGGAAAGCACCTGGAGCGTTTGGGCATCAGCAGGAGGTGGCACAGGGACAAGGAGCCAGCTTTGCGTGCCCCAGCATGGGCTACAGCTGGGTCCAGCCTCTCCAAATAGTAGGAGCATTCACATCTCTGCCTCTGCTGCTATTTTAGGATTAAAACCTCCATGGGTTGGAAATTCACCTCTGCAAGAAAGGAAAAAAAAAAGCACAACAAATGGTTGCTCCCTAAAGACCTTGTATTTTCCCCTGAGTCCCTCGTGGTTTAAAAGGCCTTTAATCATCATGGCTGCAAAAGCTGGTTCCCTGCTAAGGCAGTGGGAAGCTCAAAACAATTCATTTAAAGCCTTAGAAGAAGGAGTTATTGGGATAAAAACTGTAGAATCACAAGAAATTACGAGAAAAAAGAAAGCAATAACCATCAGGGTTTGGTCTGCCAGAGCCACCAGACCCTACCAGGCCTGGGCCTTCCTTCTCCCCACCTCAGCTGAGCTGCAGCATTCCCACAAAGGGAATTTCGGTGGGGACATGGGAGAAGGCTGCCCCTGGAGCAGGTCACAGCAAATGGAAGTTTGGAAGAGAGAGCTGGGGTGGCTGGGGCTGGGGCTGAGCTGCTCTCCTGCAGCACTGCAAGAGTTAAGGCTGCAGCCTTCAGCGAGCTGGAGAGACAGAGAGAGCTTCGACTTGAAAGGTAATAGAAAGCAGCAGCTGCTTTTTTGATCCTGCTATACAGCTGGAGAAAAAAAGGAATAATAATTCCCCTTTGATTGCAAAGGCCCCGGGATTTGGGGACAAAGCCTGTGATTCCTGCAGGTGACAGAGCGCGGAGCCGCCGGGCAGCGCTGATTAGCGCCGGGGCTGCCCCCGGCTCACCCTGCCCTGCAGCCCTGCTCTGACCAGCTCCTCCTAATGGGCTCCTCCTGCAGATGCTCCCCCAGTACCCCCAAACTGCCCAGCTCTGCCCTGGCACAGCCAGCCTGCCCCTCATCTCCTCCACTGCTCCGTGTGGGATCCGAGCCCAGAGCGGCTCCCCAGCGTGGCAGGATCCACCACCAGCCATCTGAGCAGCACTGGGCTAACTGGTGCTTGATGGCCTTGGCCCAGCTCCTGTTTAAATTCTTCTCTTACTCCTCCCACCGTTCGTGTTCTGCCTGGGAGCACCATCTGCAGCAGGTGCCCTTTCCTCGCCTTTGTCTTCTCATTTCATTTTGTTTCTTGCTTTCCCTCCCAGCCTCCCCCTCCGCTTCTGGGTGAACGTGATCAAAAACCCACAGTTCGTGTTCGACATCCACAAGGGCAGCATCACGGATGCCTGCCTCTCCGTGGTGGCTCAGACCTTCATGGATTCCTGCTCCACCTCGGAGCACCGCCTGGGCAAGGACTCCCCCTCCAACAAGCTGCTGTACGCCAAGGACATCCCCAGCTACAAGAGCTGGGTGGAGAGGTGAGGGCAGCACGTGGGAGTGTGGATGCAGGGTGCTCTGGTCCTGCCTGAAACCCCATGGATCTCAGAATAGAACATCCTGAGTGGAAGGGAAGCACGGGGACCATCAGTGATGCTGCAGGGTGCTTCTCAGCCCCGCCGAGCATCGCTGCTCTTGTTTTCAGCTCATTACAGCCCAGGATCCTGTTTTGCTGGATGTAAACACAAAGCAAAAGGATGTTCTTATCCCTGCAGAGCTTAGCTTAAATCCCAGGGGGAAGAGGGACACTTGGAGCGTTCCTGTTTCTCATTTCTCCCTTGACCCCTCGTTCCTGCAGGTATTACGCGGACATCGCCAAGCTCCCGGCCATCAGCGACCAGGACATGAACGCCTACCTCGCCGAGCAGTCGCGCCTGCACGCCGTGGAGTTCAACATGCTGAGTGCACTCAACGAGATCTACTCCTACGTCAGCAAGTACAGCGAGGAGGTGCGTGTGGGCAGCGCTGTCCCCTGGGCCCTGGTGTCCCCTGGGGCGATAGGGCCCCACGGCGCGTGGGTGGGAGAGCAGATGCAGTGTTGGGTTGTGTAGGGATCCCTCTGCTGCCTCCAGAGCTCCTTCCCCTCCCTTCCCTGGATGCAGCCCGGCCATAGCTGGCGCCGCTCCTGCCCCGCTGTTCTCTTCACGCTCAGAGGGGTTTGGGTTTGGCCACACTTGTAGCATCCTCGCCAGGAGGATTGAGAGCTAAAATATTGTGGGAGCACCTGGATTCCTCGGCCCTGGCATGCACCCAGTGCAGTGGAAATCATTCGTGACCCAGAGAAGCTCCCCAGAAACCTCGGTGTCCTTTGGGAACAGCGTGGTCCAAATCCCCATTGCCGTGACACAGGCTCCTGTTTGCAAAGGCTCCCTGGCAGCCTGAGCTCCTTTAATGAATGCATCCCTTGAAACCAGGTTCTCGCCATCTGTTCCACCCCTTCATTTCCCCGCAAGAAGGAGCGATTTTGTAATTATGTCCATGAAACGGAAGGGTTTTGTCATCAAACTGCGTGTAGCCATTTGTGATACAACGCCACGGCTATTTTCCCATTAGGGTTGAAAAATCTCATCACTTTCGTGCTAAACAAGACAAGAAATGTGGAGTCTGAGGCACCAGAGTGGGTTTTGTTGGGTGGGTATCAAGGGGTCCAACAAACCAACGACAGCCAAGTTGCTTCACCATTTATTGGGATTTCGCACCTCCCCACTTCAAGTTGCTCATATCTCGCTGCCCACCCACCTCTCCCACCCCCTCTCTCACACTGATTTCTCTCTCTAATTCTTTTTTTCCCCCTTTTTCTGTTTCCTCCCCAGCTCATCGGGGCTCTGGAGCAGGATGAGCAGGCTCGGAGGCAGCGCTTGGCTTACAAAGTAGAGCAACTCATTGGGGCCATGTCCTTTGAGAGCTGAAGGAAGGTCACGGACAGCAAAGGGCAGAGGATCGCAGGGACTCTCGGGAATTTGGAGGGAGAACAAGCAAGGAAGGCACTGGACACACCCCCCCAAGGCTCTTCTGGAGGGAGCAGAGCCTGGCCCAAGGACTGGCTGTGCTCAAAAGTCATACAGGACCCAGTCTGAAAGGGCAGGAAGACAAGAAGATGAAACATCTCAATCAAAGTCCAAGCAAGGCGGATCATTTCTTCGAGCGTACACGGAAAGAAGGAACCTGGAAAGTCTGGATCTCTCCACGACTGCTGCTTTGCATGAAAATTGTTTAATGTATATTAGAAAATAAAACTTTATTTAAAGGGGTTTTTTTTAAAAAAAAAAAAAAAGGAAGAAAAGGAAAAAAAAAGAAGAAATAGAGCAAAAACCACAGAGGCCATAGAGATAATCCTGGCAAGAAGGAGCAGCTCTGAATCCTGTCCCCGAGAACCTCCCGAGGACACGGCTCAGGCATTCTGCGAACGGACTCTCACACCAACTGGAACGTCTGGAAAACCGAAATGTCTTTGTTTTGGGATCTTACAACAAATACGAGCACAAGTTTGCACCACACCTTTTTACACAAGTGAAATAGCAGTTTAGCCTGAAAATAGTCCAGTGGCTGAGTAACTTAGAGGCACTAGGAGGAACTTTACCTGAACTGCAAAACCATCAGATCATCCGACCTGTCTTGACATCCAGCTTTATCCATGTATTTATAGAATGTCTATTTTTTTTTTTTAATCCCATTTACTGTCAAATGAGGGAAGATCTGAATTTCATTGCTTTTCCCTTTTCCACCTCCATCCCACCTCGCTGGCTGCCGGTGGTCCAGCAGTGTCCAGCATGGCCACAGTGATCTGGCAAGGATCCAGCAGTGTCCAGCAGTGTCCAGCAATGTCCAGCATGGCCACAGTGATCTGGCAAGGATCCAGCAGTGTCCGGCATGGCCGTGGTGATCCGGCAGGGATCCATTCAGTGTCCACTGCTGGTTCCTGCAGGTGCCAAGGCAGAGCTGGGCCAACACCTCCAGGGTTGGTTTTGGGGGTCTCCAGCAGCCACCTCCGATGTCTCGCAGCAAAACCCCACAAACCCTGATGTTTACGGTGACAATACTTGAAAAGCCTGGACGCTGGGAGGGCAGATTGTTGTTGCTTTTCTGCTGGATGTGCAGAGTCCTTGGGCACAGGCTCCCTCTGGGTCTCTCCGCCAGCATTTGCCGCCTCACCCAGGGCCAGGACTTGCATTTCCACTGGCAAAGGGAGAGAAATCTCTGCTCCAGGGCAAGAGCAAACCTTAACCAGCACCCCCGGGCCAGCCAGCTCTGCTGTCGTGTCTCTGTGTTGGCGTCTCGTTGTTCTCTTCAGTTCCTTGCTGGCCCCCACGGCACACGTTCCTGTGGCCAGTGACAGGCAAATGTTTGTGAGTGTTATTTCTTTCAAAGACACCAAAGCTTATGTGTGTCCTTTTGTAGAGTGCCAGGAGGGGAAGGAATGCTGTAAATATTTCTCTCTGTAGTAAATATTGATGCGTGTGCAGGCTGCAGTGGGGAGGGCAGGGAGAGGAGGCCTAATGGAAATACAAGTGTTGGCTGCAGGAGCTTGGGAATGGCAGCAAAATAATTCCTGGTGTCTGCCCAGGCTGTGTCACACCAGACTGGGACCTTCCTTTGCAGCCAGTGTGTGTCGAAGGAAAATCCATTTCCATATCCATCCCCCTCCTCCACCATTCCTGCCTGGAGGAGCCCAGCAGGGCTCCCAGAGAGCTGCTGGCTTTTGGTGTCCTGCAGTCCAGCACCAGAGGAGGGGAGAAACATGTAGAGAAATACTCAGGAAACGTGGTTTAATTACCATTCAGTAAAAGCCATGCCAAGTCCACTTTCTTTTGGTAATCCACTTCTGTGAGTCTCTCTGAAAAGCAGAAAATACTGATGATAATAATCAACCTTGTGCAATAAGTTCTTGACATTTACAGCAGCCTGAGCACTGGATTTACTGAGACAGGGGGAGAGTGGCAGAAGCAGAGACTGAGAGGCAGAGCGGGGTTCCTACTGCCTGTTATCCAAGAGTTCCCTTCGCAGGGATCCTGCTCCTGCACAGTGAATCCCATTTCTAAGGCAGATAATGTGCAAAAGTCCTACTAAAGGTCAGGCACTGTGGAGCCCAGCACTGGGAATGTCACTGGAGCCCTCCCCAGGCTGGCCTGCTCTTTGCTGCAGGTACCACAGGACATGGCAGAGATTCAGGCTTCGAAATCCTGCAGTTTTTTGCTGGTTCTGTTCCTACTGTTCACAGGGAGGGATTTCCAGATCTGTTCTAGCTGTGATTGTTGGTTTGGGTTCACCAAATGCTCATGGTACTCTGAAACCCAAAGACAGCACTCCAAAAAGTTCCCAGACAGTTTCCAAACACCTCTGGATATCAGTCTGGGGAGTTATCTCTGCAGGACTCACAAAATATGAGTACAGCCCAAAGCAAAGGCCTGGCTGTGCATCACCTGGGCCTCATGACCATGTCCCTGCCCACCAGCCCTTGGGGTGCTCCTCTCTGCCTCTCTTTGAGAGGCTTTTTGTAGCCCTTTTAGTCCTGCTTTCCTCCTCCTGCTCTCCACCTTGTGGCCAGGAGCACCCCGCAAGCCAAGGTTTTGTCATTCCCCACTCCCCTGTATTTTCTCAGCAGAAGTGGAGGTCCCCAAACACCCCCTGGATTCTCTGGGAGAATGTTAAGGAGAAAAGGGGACAACTGAGATGATCTTCTGTGCTGTGGGAAGATTAGAGCAGAGAGAAAAAAGGGGAAGCAGCAGGAGCACTTTGCAAACCGATAAACTCTTACACTTCTGACTGAATTCCCACCTCTTCCATCATCTGGAAAAGCTTTAGGAGGATGGCAGAGGGAACAGCACAGCCCTGGCTGGAAGGGTGGCCTAGAAATACATTGCCAAGTATCTACTCACGGTGGTTGACATTAATTATGGATCTTTACAGGCAATTATATGGATTGAAGCAACATATCTCCCTGGGGCAAAGCTGGGAATCTCTTGCCCTGCTTGCATCTGACATTTCCATTCCTCCTTTGGGAAGAGGAAGCTTCAGATCTCAAAATGGCATTTTCATTGCACTCGCAGCAAACTGGACTCGAGGTTTGGTCAGGAGGGGGCACTTGCCTTAGATGAAACGATTTCACATCCCTCTCATTGCCCCCTTCCTCCTGCAAGGCCGCTCGGTGTTTGGAGTCTCCAGTTCACTCCGTTTCAGGTATTCCGACATCAAAGTGGGAGACGTCACTTTCCGGAATCTCTCTGCTGGTGTCACCGCTTGAATAATTCCGTTTAATCTTCCGCTCATGAGCTATCAAAGCACCCACTCCGAGGGGGAGCGAGGTGCTAATCAAACGCTTCTCCTCCTTGAAAGCCTTTATTAAAACCCCACACTCGAGAGTGGAACTCGCAGGCAAGGCTGGCCCCGCTGTGGAGCTGCAGCCACCAAAGCTCGGGGGATGTGGACAGCGAGTGGGCCACACTTTGCCATAGAGGATGGATTCAAGGGAGGCGGGAGGGATCAGCACGGCCGAAGCGCTGCCAGCCCTGTGAAATCCAGCATGGATATCCATGGAAACCCTGGATATCCTGTCTGCAGCTGAGTGAGGACCCACCGTGGGGACCAGCACTGAGAAACAAAACTGCTGCCACGGCCTCGCTGCATCCCAGCAGCATTCCAGGTGTGGAATTTCAGGTTTACCCCTGAAGGGTGGCCGTGGGGACAGCGGTGCCTCCCCGCAGGGCTCGGGGCTGTGACACGCTGGGGACGGCGAGCGCAGCCACTCGCCGCGGTGCCAACAGAGACCTTCATCACAGCAGTGCCTTCCACACACTGTCTTAAAATCCTGGTGGCCCATCCCCACGTCAGTGTTCCCTCCTACCTTCCACTGGACTCCACAAGAAATGTCACAATGTGGGAAACGGTTTGGGTGGGCACGTGGGGGGCAAAGGCAAAATGGGGTCGCGTTCGGCACGCTGCTGGCTCTGAGCTCCTCGTGGGAGTCTTTGCGTGTTTAAGTCTGTGGGGAAAAAGGGTCAGAGCATCCTCTCCTCCCGTGGGCACAGCCTCCAAACAAGGCCTCATTCCCAGAAGTCCCACAGAGCCAGCAGGGATGAGGAAGGCCAGGTTGGCAAAGGGCAGAGCAGCTCCTGGCACGGTCCCTGTGCTGCTCCAAAGCCTCGAGCCCATTCCCTGGCAGCAGCCCAGCCACGTTCTCCTGTCACTGGCTGTTCTCCATCCAGTTTCCTGCACTGTCAGAGCTCACCTGTCACAGGGACTCAGCTCCCCAAACTAAACGAGACTAAAATAGACCTGACTCGAATAAGCTGGGCCATCAGGGAGAGTTGGCGTGTGACTGTGCCCTGAAGAGAAGAAAAAATTTTCCAAGGAGGGTGAATAACTGACATCAAAGATGCATTAAAATGCCACAGAGCTTCAGCCATCCTACTCCAGAATCACGTTTGCACCAGGAATTGCAAGGCAATAGCGCAGGGAGCTGTGACATTGTACAGAGTTGTGTGCGAGGAAGAGCTCGGAGCACAGTCCTGCCCTCGGTGAATGTCTGCAGTGAAAACACCCAGCCCGGACCCAAAACCAGAGACCAGTGGGTCAGAGGCTGAGGGCAAAGCACTGGTGACAGCTCTGAGGCCACCTGCACGGACAGGATGGTTTGGTTTTATCCATGAGACATTCAGCAGGGAAATAATTGGAGTGAGAGGCCCTTGTGCGCTGAGAAGGCGCCGCTGGCGATCCGCTGAGCTGAGCAATTTCAGTGCAGTTTGGTTGGTTTAGTTTTGCAGGGGAAGAGGATGGGAGCCTTTGAAATGATTTTGATTGCCTGGAAGGCTTTGTGCAAAGCCCCTTCACCCTCAAAATTCAGGTGGTTGCTCCTGTTCTGGGCAGGCCATGGAACAGCAGCCAGAGCCCCAGCTGCAGGTGGTGCCTGGTGCCTTCCTGGCTCCTGGAAGAAAGCTGGGGGTCTGTGGTGCATGCCCTGCACCCCGGGGTGCTCTGCTGGGTGCTGGGACCGTGCTGGGGTCAGAGATGGGGAGGTGGAAGGGTGGGGCAGTGGGGGATGGCAGAGCCCGACTGCTCCTTGCTGGAAAAGCTTCTCCAGTCCCACCGGGACGTCTGTGCCCACGTTGCTGAGGTGGCACCCGGAGGTGGTGTGGCCGTGCCCTGAGCATGGCAGTGTCCCTGTGCTTGTTCTTTCAGATTCCCCTTAGTCCCCGTGTTTCCCATCCCTCTCCTTCCTTTGTAACCGTGGAATAAAATCCTGGAAAAATTGACCTTTCTGCAGCGCTGCGGAACAGGCTCCAAAGGCCCGCAGGGTCCATCCCATTGCACGGACAATATCCCAAATATCCCAAACCCCCTGGGCCTCCCAAGGCTGCCAAATCAAACACGAGATCTCCTGTATGGCCTTTCCTTTGGGATTTTTAATACCTCTCTTTCGAATAAGCTTGGAAGTTTATGCAACAGCTTCTCCAGCTGCCGCTTCCATCCCATGGACTGGGCACACACAGGTGGAGCCGTGGGGAGGGAAGGGAGCTGATGTTGCCACGTTATTTCACGGTTCAGGAGATAATGCAGTAAAATGTCCTTCTCTTACTGATGAGCTGTGGTGTTGATGGCACCTTGGGGGCCGCTAGGAGAGGCAGCAAGGGGAAGGGAATGTACAGGTACTAAAGCTTCTGGAGTCCCCCAGAAACGTCACAGAATGTAGAGGTATCAGCCATGGAACAGATTCTGATTTCTTCTTCCCCTTCTCCTTACAAACCAACCCCCACCAGTTTTAGGGGATTTGTGTATTGGCAGGAACAAGAAATTGATTTGTATCTGTGCCCATTCCACCGTGGCTCCTCCCCTCCCCGTTATACTTGACACACTGGAGTTCTGTATTATATTTTTTTTTAAGATGATTGTCTGTTTTTTGTTGTTTTTACAAGTGTTGTGGAAAAAAAAAAAAAAGCAAATGTAAGAAAGTTTAAGTATTTAAAAATGTTCCAAGGAAATAAAAGGGGGTTTTGTTATTATTCTAATATATTATTGTGTACCTATTGTAAATATGAAACACTCCTATTTTGCAAGCCAAGGACTCACTTTGTACTGTTGTTATATATAAATAAAGTTTACTGGTTAAAAAAGCCCTCCTGAGTGGCTCCTTATTTTCCAACATGTGCTGTGGGGCATTTATTGTGTGAGGAATATTTATTTACTGAATCCCAGCAGCAAGAAATGGGTGAGTGGAAATCCCAGAGGAAGGGACCTTAAATCCCATCCAGTGCCACCCCTGCCATGGGCAGGGACACCTCCCACTGTCCCAGGCTGCTCCAAGCCCTGTCCAGCCTGGACTTGGACACTTCCAGGGATGGAGCATCTGGAAATGACCCCTGAATGGTGAAAATGGGGTGCAGCTGGGCTGGATGGGGGTCCCCAGCCCCTGCAGGCAGGAGCAGCCCTTAGGGACTGTGAAATTCCAGTTATTTCTGCTCCAGCTGGAGCAGGAGCAGCAAACCCTGCCCGCAAATGAAGGGCCTGGGTGAGTTCTTCACGTTTCCCCTCTCTGAGATGCTCCTTCCTTGAGGTGAAACGCTTTTGCTTCCATTTCATAAATTCAAGCCAACATCTCAGCAAACGCTGAGAGGCATCTGCTGAGTAGCAGGAATCAGCGAGTGACTTCTCCAGCAGCTGTCTGTCAACTTTAATGACCAATATGGTCGCAATTACAGCAATGAACTTTCTCTAACAGCCCAAAATTACTCTGGATGATGATAAGTGACAGAAAAATGGAGACCCTTAAGGAAGCATTAAAGAAGAAACACGTGGATACGGAACAGGAGGGCTCACTGCTTTTTCTGGAGGATCTCAAGGGGTTGTTTTTTTTATTTTTTCTTTTCTGAATTAGGTACTAAAAGGGTAAATCTAAGCCAGAAGAGGAAGGCCTGGCACACCGTGGGCCACAGCAGGGAGTGCAGTGCTGCCCCGAGGTGTGGTTTTTATGGACATTTGACTCTAAATCTGCTTGTTTTAGTGTGGGGCTGATGGGGAGATGGGAAGCTGCTCCCGTTTGAGGGGGAATGCAAATCCATCGTGTCAGAGCAGCACTCTGCTCCTCAGGCAGGTCATTCCAGCTTATTTCCCTCAAACTGAGACCAAAGCTTGACATGGACCTCAGGGGGGCAGTTTGGCCACATCCTGCCAACTCCCACTTGAAACCAGCAGATTTTAACCTCCCCAGATGGATCCCACGGGCTCTGCTGCTGGAAGCCCTGGACCCATTCCAGTGCTGTGACCACCCAACGTGGAGTGGAGTTTTCACATGATTTGTGAATTAGAGAATAAAAAAGAAGACTCTTGTTTTTCACCTGTGCCTTGGGTAAGTCTAAAGTTAAAGAATGAAATAGGAACTGAGGTTCCTAGATCTTTCCTACAGGCTGGGGGAGTTGGATTTTGTGTTTTACCTTCAGAGATGCTGATCCTGTGCTGGTTTACCAGTGGCCACTGCGCTGTAGGAAAGACCCTGGAGGCAGGACAGCAGCTGCCAGGGAAATCTCCACTCCCTGTGCACCCTTTGGGAGATTATTGACTCCTTCAGCTCAGCAAAGGAGAAAGAAATTCCAACATGAATTGACAGCATCGACCGTGGGGTCATTTGTATTCATCTGCACCTTGTTAATAGATGTAATAAGGATACTCAATTAAAAATTACATTTTCTCTGGTATGCACTTCACAGGGCTTTATTGGCACTGACAAGGTCAAGTGATGCTTAGAAAAGGTTATATAAAATGCAGATGGCTTGGATGCCTTCATCATCCCCCACATCCAGTGAAGAGCCACAGACACAGCGTGGAAAGAACCAGGAGAAGAGCAGGTTTGGATCTTCCACGGGAAGTTTGGGGGTCCCAGCACTGAAACAGCAGCAAAATATCCTGGAGTTTCCCCTCATCCCCCATTTTGTTGCTGCCACCCCGTGCATCCCCTTGGCCAGCTTAGATTTCACCTTCTGAGCGTGTGGGACCGTCCTGTTGGTTAATCACTGTCACTCTGCAGATTGTGCAGCAGATTTTGGACATCCCGGTGCTGGCTTTTCCAGCCTGGTTATCAGGGCGAGCTAATGGAGGTGACACTTCCAATTATCAAATACAGTCGTGGCATTAATTTCGACCTGTTTAAATTTCAGCATCTTTTCCCTTCTGCGAGTGCTTAGCTAGAGGGTGACATAGAATTGGATGGAATCAGACAGTGATCTCAGACTGGCAATAACGGCCACAAAAATCTCCTGCTTTTTATTTATGCAGGGTCTGGTTATATTTAAGTGGCCAACTCATTTGTAATGGAAATTTAATTCCATGTCATTGGACACTTCACTGCTTAAAATGGAGCAGATCACTGAAACCCACATTAAATCCCCTCCTCTCAACTCCAGACTCTCTCCAGGGGACATTTGGGGACCCCCTCGCCTGCTGGGGCTATAAAAATTATAATTTAATTAAAATTTAAAGGTAATAATAATAAAATATAAAACACATTACCCCAGGTGCCAGGTCAACCTGGAACCTGCAAAATACTGATGTCTGACATCAACGTGATGAAAACTCATTAATTAATTTAGAGATCATCCCAAAGAGAGATCTTGTCTGTGCTCCAGTATATTGACAGGTTTGTGCAGGCAAGTGTACATAAAATAATGTGAAAGTATAAAAACAAAATATAAAGTAAATGTAGAGCATAATCCAATATGAGCTTGTCTCTGTCTATTTAGATCAAGAGTACGCCCCGAGGTTCATGTTAAACTTAAAATTACAAATATTTATGCCAAAACAAAGGGTTTGTTTTTGCTCCCAAATAATACTTAGGAAGATGGGAACCATTCAGGCTTTATTGTCACTTCATAATTAACTCCAGTGAAGGAATCTAATTACAAATGTTCAATGCTGCTCCGGGGCAATGTGTGTAGGAAAAGGGAAGGAGGATGGTCAGGCTTAAACAACTCAGGTAAAGATGAACTCCGTGGTAATATTTGATAATTAAGAATGTCTCTATCAGCTTATCTGGCCATTAATGAATTGGGCTGTTCTTTTCACATTTGATTACTGGAGTTTTATGATGCCTGCTCGCCTTTATTGCTCCTGGGGATGGGCTTCTCTGTGGGCTGAGCACCAGGAATAATGTTAGAGAATGGGTTGGGTTGGAAGAGACCTTAAAATTCATCCAGTGCCACCCCTGCCAGGGGCAGGGGCACCTTCCACTGTCCCAGGCTGCTCCCAGCCCCAATGTCCAACCCAGCCTTGGGCACTGCCAGGGATCCAGGGGCACCCACAGCTCTTCTGGGCACCCTGTGCCACGGTGTTGGGAGATTTAATTGTATTTTGAGAGCCTCAGCTGAAAGGCACCAGGGATTAAAACATTCCTTAGTCCTGCTGGGTGCCAGGGCTGGACACACGGAGCCCTGATGTTAAAGTGGTGGGAGACGGCCGGGGGTCTCTGGGATGCCGGGCAGAGCTGCTGGAGCTGGCTCTGGACGCACGGAGCCCTGGTGCTGAGGCGCAGGGGGGTGGCAGAGCTGCCGGGTGATGCCAGGCCTGCCAGGGCTGGCTGGCTCCGCACGGCTGGAATTGTCATTCCGCTCCAGCCGCCGCCGCCTGCCTGCAGAGGAGAAAGCGTTTTCTCTTTTGTTCGCACTCAATTAGGCTGAGCTTTGAGGAGAAGATAGAAATGCTTAAAAGTTCCTCTTTTTTGCCGTGTTCAGCCTTCACAAAGGGAAGTGTCGGGATGATCTCAGGGGGAGAGGCGCTCTCCACGCGTTTTTCAGGATTCTTTTGACGTTCATTTGATTTTTGCAGCGGGAACCTGCAATGTCTCTGAGCTCCCCACAAAGGCATCGCCTCGGGCTGTACAGGGGTTTATAGCCTGGGTCACGGACCTCATGCATATTTTATTTGTGCTCAAATGGCATCTTAGCCTTTGACAAGCCCGGGTCAGCGTGCCAGCACCCTTCTGGGAGGGACATGGCTCAAGGCAAGTCACACGGAACAAATGCACCAAACAAACAGATCAAGCACCAGAGATGCTCCAATCCACTCTGGGAGGGAACTCAAGGGATTGCTCTGTGCGTGGCCTGGCCTGTTTGCCTGCACAGGGAGAAGCAGGAGGATGGCCTGATGCTTCCAGAAGGGTTGGGAGCGAGGAATGACCGCCCTGGCCAGCATCTCTTACCATGCTGAAGGATGGAATTCCCCTCACCTGCTGTAGATGAGTAAAAGAGATCCGTGTTTCTAGAAGGCCTCGCACCCTCTGGAGATGCCGTAATTCCCTGTACTCCTGTGGGAGCAGGAGCTGCTGGAGCTCGGTGTGTACTGGCACAGGGGAGGGTGTAGGAAATGTGTCTGCAGTGGCCTCAGCGCTGTGCTAATTGCAGGTCTCAAACAAACACCTCATTTCCACACACACACTAATGAATTGGCTGCCTTTTGACGGGGAGCTGTGGAGTGGGGAGCTCTGCGGGGAGCTCCCAAGGCTGCACCTCTGAAAAAAGGCAGAATTCCCTCCCTCCATCTGCAGAGGAGCTGCTGGTGGGGAGCCAATGCCCCCAGTGCACGAGCTGGAGGATTAGCAGGCTGGTAATGGATATGGGTAGAGTAATAATCTGTGGAGTGATTAATATGGAGATGATTTTTGGATTAATAAGGATGCAGCAGAGCTGTCTGCTCAGGAAAGATGTTTGCACTCTGCAGCTTGAACGCGGTGACCGTTACCTTAATGCTGTGATTAAATCCACATTTAAGACACCTCATTAAATTAGAGTGTAAGAGTGAATTCTTATAACCCACAGCAGGAAATGTATTCGGGCCTGGTGGGTGAAGAATGCCAGAAGATCCCTGGAGCAGCTCTGGGAATGTCTGACAGCTGCCAGCCCCGCACCCTGCACTGCTCCCCAGTGTTTGGCTGTCATCACCTTCACCTCAGTTTGGAACTCTGCCCTCCAGCAGGGATCCCGACCGTGGTCACACGGCCACAGTCACCCCTCTGCAGCTGTGTTACCTTCAGTGAACTCGGTTCAGCTGCAGAACGAGTCTTGAGCAGGAAAATCCGCTGCGAACCACGGGTGTGGGGCTCCTGCCATGCTCTGAAGTGCACCGAGCTTTCCCACCTCTGCCGAGCCCTGAAAACGAGGGGTTCTCACTTCAAAAAGGGCTTAAACGTACAGGTGGATCCCTGACCTGTCTGCAAAGCACTGACCTAGAAGGGAAGGAGACTTTCAAGCGCTTTATGACCTCCCCTGTAGCTCGAAGCTCAGCTCACGTCCCCCTCAGCTGCCTTTCACTGCTCTGGGGATGAAAGCAGCCTTTGGCAGAGGGGATTGGAGAACCGAGGCACTGCAGATCCTCTCCTTCCAGCCCAGGCAAAGGCTGCTCCGACCCTGCAGGGACGGGAGGGGACCCTGGCAGCCAGGGCCACCCCTGCCCACGTGTGTGCCCAGGCTCGCGTGCCCTGTGCGTGTTTGTAAAACAATCTCTTTCATTTTCCGCCTGGTTTGATTTTCTGCAGATCGCAGCTGCTCCTTGCCCAGAGCTCCTCAGCACATTTGCACAGGTTCCCGTTTCCATACGGGAGGGCTTTTCAACCCCTCCTCGCCGTGTGTTTCAGGGATAAACCCTCCGAAATACCGCGCCTGCCTGGGACAGGGCATGGGGAGTGGGATGCACGGACGGCACACCCGATGGCACAGCCCGGGGTTGCTGTGGCTGCCCTGTGGAGGAGGATTTCATGGGGGTTCGCTCTTCACTTGTTTTTGCTTTAACTCACTGGCTTTGTGTTTATCAAGCCCGAGCCGAGGTGCTTGAGGATTAATTGATGCTCGCCGCTGAGCGAGGCTCATTAAGCAGCAGCTTTGGGGTGCAAGTGGCCGCTCGCAGAGGCTGTAATGAGCAGGACAAGAGCTCCCGGACTGGAACTTCTCTCCCCCAGCATCTGTTACCACAATTACGGCCCCGGAACCACGGGAGCAGCCACCAGCACGCACAAAAGAGCCTCATTAGAACGAACGGCTCCGGCCACCGCCTCCCGCGGGGGGAACGGCGGGGATTTCTCGGGGAGCAGCACCCTGCAGTGGGTTAATCACGGGTGTTTGGGGAGCCTTTCCTGCCGCAGAACCTCGCACATCCCCGCGGCAAACTGGGGAGGGAACGGCTCTGCTTAAATCAGCGGCAGAACCTCGGGGTGTGGGGCGGAGGGGGGGCTGGCAGGGGGCTCCCCCCGGGCTGGGGCGGTGGGTACAGCAATTAGTGTCCTATTGTGATTAATATGGTGCAATTTGTGCGTGTGCTGTAATTACAGGGACAATTTATGCACGCAGTTGATGATAGCGGAGCTCGATTGCTGCGGGTCCCGGCTCCCCAGGGCACAGCTCCGTCCCCCGGGGGCGATGCCCGGTCCGTGCCCCCCGCAGTGGGACACCGGCCCTGTGACCGCCCCCGGGGCGCTGCCAGGGCGAGGAAGCGGTGCAGGGGATGCAGGAGGTGCTGGGGATGCTCCGGTCCCGCCGCTCCGGCTGCCATCTGGTGGCTTCCCAGGGATTGTTTTTCCCTGGATGCGCAGCTCCTGGAGCAGCTCCCGTGGACTCTGAGCTGGCGTAGGAGAGGAGCGCTGGCCAGGCTTTGGACGGGTGACAAGGATTTGCACTGGGTGGGGAATGATACGGGATTTATTTCGGATTTATCTCAGTTTGCTTTATTCAAGCACTTTCTGATATTGTTTGGCTCAACTTTTCCCTGTTTATGCCCCGAAAGTGCTCCTGACCCCGGGCACACAGACTCTGGCGTCAGCCCTGTCTGTCCAGCTCGGAAGATGCCGGTGATGACCTCGAGGGCAAGGGGTTTGGAATAATGAGCTGCGATGTCCTCTCTTCCCAACCCAGCTGGGAGCTCGGATCCTGATTTGTAGCAGAGCAAATGGTAAACAAAACAACAAAAAAAACCCCCCAACAATCCTGATCTATGTGCAGAGGCAGCAGGCTGTAAATGTAAAATGTAAATGTAAAATATCTGAAAGCTTGTCCTCACAGTGTCACCCTGCGGCTGGGACAAGGCTCTGTGCTGTTCTGCTTCTGAGGTTTAAGGCTTTTGCCTCATCTGGAAAAGAAGGATAAAATCAAGTGAGAACCTATGAACTCAGTGGGATGGTTCTCACCCCAGAGTGCTTTAGGGACTGAGGATCAGCCCTTTGAGTTGCCCTGATGCTCTGCAGTGCAGGACCTGGGCTACAACGGACAGCAAGGACTGAATTTTGGAGGTGTGACCCCGCTCCAGATGGGATGGGAGCCCCTCAGAGCACAGCCACGACCCTGCAAGGACCAGCTGCTGCTGTGGCAGAAAGAAACCTGTGAAATAAACGGGATAAAATGCATTTTAGCCAGGCCATGGGCTGCCCTCAGTGTGCTCTGCTCAGGTGAGTGATGGGAACCTCCCTTTTGAGTCTGAAACCCCCCGAATTCCCTGGAGGAAACATTCCCCCCGAAAGCAGAAGGATCCTGCTCCCACCTGGCTCCATGGTGCTGTTAACAGAGGCTCTGGAAGGCACAGACATCAGAATAAATGTGACCCTCTTGAAGACGGCTGATGATGCAAAGGTCAAAAGAAATGACTGACGAGGAGAAAAGTACATGCTAATATTTCTCCAAGAGGAGGAAGAATTGCACATAATGGGTGTAATATTCAGAGCGAGAGAGAGCACAGTCTGGTGACTGATGCCAGCATTTTAAAGGCACTTAAGCCTTAAATTTCCCCTTGACAAAAGTTATGTCACGTCACTCTTGTGCTGACATGGGTTATGGAGGAAGTGTCACAAAAACAGAGCCGGAGGAGAGGAGTGCCAGGGAAAACAGCAGGAGCAGAGGGTGGGCACAGCTCTTCCCACCTTCTCCTTGGGAAGGATCCCCCTGAAAGGTGTGCTCAGCACAGCTCTGGGCACTCAGATTGAGCCTGTGCAGGTTTTTTGTTGTCCTTTGTCCGACAAGAAAGAACCCCAAATTCCCCTCTCTGCCGCAGCAGCTGGTTTTGATCATTACCAACAGCATCACACCCTCAGCTCAGACATGGCCAAGGGTGGGACTCGTAAATCCTGAGCTTTGCTCCAAGCCCACAGTGTTTGTGTCAGAGTGTTGTGAAACGAGGGCCTGGGGCTGTGAGAAATTCAGGGGTTTAGGCAGGGAAGGGCACAGGGTGCAGGGCGAGGATGCAGCATCCCGAGGGAGCACCAAGCACCTTCCCCAGCACCTCAGCTCCGAGCAGGGAGAAGTTCCTGCACCAAGAAACCCTCGGGATTGATTGATCTCTGAACTGGGCACACAAAAACCCCAACCAGGGCAGTAACCACAGTGATAAACTTTATGCTTCTCTATCACAAAAAATAATTGTTCTGCCTGAGCATCATTATCCTGACATTTTTCTGTTCCTGTGTCTCTCACCGAAAATAAAGGTTCATTTCTGCCGTTATAATGAGCTACACTTTCAATAATTCACAGCGATTTTTTTACTGGGCTTTTTTTTTTAATCTTCATCACAAGGCTATAAAATTTGTGCCACTTTTCCAGGTGTTCCTGGAGGATCAGCAGCAGGAGAAAGGAAGTACAGATTTGCTGCAGTTCATTTAGTGGGATTTTCCTGTGCTCTTTTGGAACTACTATTATTATTATTGTTGTTATTATTATTATTACTATTACTATTTCCAGTGCCTACTACTGAGGGAAGACTTGGGTTCAGAGGAGACTTGGAATGAAATTTGGGCCCCAAAGATGCCCTCCAGGCTGCTGTTTTAGAGACAGCATTTTCTATTCCTGATACCTGCAGAAGTCTCTGAAGCAGTGAAATCCTTGCACAACCATTGCAGGCTAAAAAAGTGCCTTTTCCCCCCTCTCCTCCTATTGTTTCTTACCGGGTTTGATGTGTGATAACTCCATGTGTGTAAATATACGTAGTAATTTTTCCATCTGGAAAGTTCTGCCTGTCTTCATGAAGACAATGTGGAACTTCCTTGACATTAATCTGGCAGCATCCCGAGTTATGGTGCTGTTCTTGAATGCTTTCTTCATCTCTATGAAATGATTATTTGACAGAACAGCCATTCAATATTGTTGGAATAATTATTATGCTTGTTTAATACATCAATTTGAGCTGTTATCATGGATTCTTTGAAATGTTGGATAATTACATAAATAATTAGGAAACAGTCTATCAGTGCATTTTAGGGCAAAGCAGAGCTGCTGATCTTTTATACAGACAGGACTCAAACTTGGGGAAGGAGGAGGGAATCCATGGCGCCATGAACAGGTGGCTTTCTGTGTATTCCCACTGGCTGTTGGCTCCTCCTCATCCTCTTTGTGCCCTCATGGCACCCCACATCCTTAAAATCATGGGGTGATCTGGTGATTTCCACAACTTAAATGTGTTAAAATGGCTTTTCTTAAGCAGAACGGTGCCTTGTGTCCAGTACAAGCCAAGAACTGGGGATTCCGTGGGATTCCATGGCCAACAAAGCCACTCTTGGCCCTTCCCTCTGCCTCTGCTGCTGCCCGGCAGGAATGCAGCACCTCTATTGATCCTCAGTCTCCTGGGGGTTTATTAACACACTGTTAATTAGCACAAGAGGCCAAGGGGAGCCCCTTCACCTGCCATTCCCAAACCCACCACCTCCATTTGCACTGGAAAGGGCTTTTTTTCCTTCTTTTTACAGAAGAAACCAGGGATGGGTGTGAAGAGCGGCGTGAGCAATCTGGAGAAAACAGAATTTCTTAATTTGGGAAGGATGGGGAAAGGATGGACCTGTGTCACTTGTGTCACCTGTGTCACTTGTGTCACCCGTGTCACCTGTGTCACCTCTGCTGTGCTGGCAGCCCAAGGATGGGCAGGAGAGGCTCTGCTGGATGCTGGAGCTGCAGCCCCAGCTGCCTCAGCTCAGCACATTTAGTGACAATAAATCAGGGGTTTGAATGAGGCTCCTTGAACATTGTGGGGAGGATTCGAGTGAAGCTCTGGGTTCTGACTGAATTTTCCTCCCTTTGTTTAAACTCCTCTGCGGTGAGGGGAGGCAGCAGCACCCCCTCAGCTGTGAGACCCCAGCAGCCCTGGCCCCCTCCCCGTTTTGGGGGGGACATCTGGTGCTGTCGGCTGAGCAGCTCCATCACAGCTCCCCTCCGCTGTCACCAGGAGACGCGGCGGAACGAAAACAAAAGACGTGACAAATTTGTCCTTTTCTCTTTTATAATTAACCAAAATATCTCGTTGTGTAGCAAAGCGTGGCTCCTAATTAACAGACAGGCGAGAGGCTATTTTTAAAATCCAGACCCCCAGTAATTATATTTGCAGCAGAGAATGATATTTCAGTCAAACGCGACAGACAGTGAGCCAAGCTCCCATGTGAGGCAATTAATATTTCACACCTGCCAAGCAAATCAGTGGCAGGGAGGGGAGGGGAGGGCGTTGAGGCTGCACTGGGGGGGCCCTGCCTGCTCACAGAACACCAAAAATCCTTCACTTGGCTGTAGGGTGGCCGGTGAAGCAGCGCTGGCTGCTGTTGGGACAAAGAGAGATGGCCAAAAGGGCCAGCAGGAAACAGAATGGGGAGAGGATGCATGGGAAGGCTGGGCCCTGCTGGAAAGGGGAGAGAAATAACCAGGAACACCCAGAATCCGCCCTGCCCTTCCCAGTACAAAGTTATTTTTCTTCTCCTGGCCCCTGGGGGCTGGAGGACGCCGCTGGCTCGGGCTGCTCTCCTCACCCAGGGCTCTGCTCCACGAGCTCCTCACGGCTGGAGCTGCCCCTCTCCTGTGAGTTGTCCACATCGGTGTGTTCGTTTTCCCTGTTATGCAGACAAAAGCTGTATTTTCCTTCCCACTGTTTGTGCAGCTCAGGATTAATCTGCCCGTTAATGGATAATCTGTCAGCCTTTGGATGCTCTGGAAGCTGGGAGGAGATTCACGGGCGTGTGATGCCATCTGCTTTATCGGGAGGGTTTGGAAACCTGACGTTCGATTTGTTCTGCAGGATTTGACGGCGGATTATTCTCCAGATTCCAAAATAATTAAGGAAATCAAAAAGCAGAAAGAAGGATGACAAGGAGGAGGAAGCAGAGGGAGGGGAGGCAGCTCTCGACCTGTGCTCTGGGTAGGACAGGCTGACAAACCCTGCCTGGGGAGGTTTTCTGTCCTTTGTTCCTGTGCTTGGTAATAAAACTCCACAAGCAGTGGCTGGGGCACCTCGGAGCCAGCAGGGCTGATCCTGGGGAACAGCAGAGACACAATTATCCCTTATTCCTGGGTAATTTTAAAGCTTTTGTGTTTAACGAAGGAGCTGGTCAGGGAAGGGGTTGTGTGGTCCAGAGTTTGCTCCCAAACACTCTGTGCAAGGTGCCCCGGGCACTGCAGCTCTGGAAATTTCCCTTCCAAATTATGGAGGAATCTCGCCCAGGCAGGAGCCTCTATTGACCTCCTGCCACCCTCCTAATGAGAAAAGATGATGGCTACACTCCAGGGGGAGCAAAAGCAAACAAACCTCCTCTCTTCCATAAAAACAAACCTGCAAACCTGTAACAATTAATCTGAGACCGGCCACGAGAGGTCCCAGGATGGGGTTTGCATTTCCAAGGCTCTCTCTGAAGCACTCCTGGTAAGCGACGGAGCCTCAGCCTGCCCGGATCGATCGTGTGGCCTTTGCCACCCCAGAGCTTTCTCTAAATGATGCGGCGTCACTTCCCATCACCAACCTCTCCCTGTGATAACAGATGGGGCTGGGGGGAGCTGTGTCCCACAGGATCGCAGGAAAAGTCCTTTTAGGTGGAAAAAACAGTCAGGTCGGAGCATTCCCCATCCCAAACTCCCCATGTGGATTCCCGCAGTCCTCCCACTGCCCCAGCCAAAGCCACACTGAGCAGCGCTCGTGACCCCGCTGTGGCCACCACGGTGCCATCCTGGGCATGGAGGGGCAGAGGGGCTGTGCCTGGAAAGCTCCTCCTGGCCCTGAAACCCTTCCAGCTGCTCTGGGAGCGCCCAGAGTCGTCAACCCTCTGTTCCTGCAGGAGGTTCTGTGCCTTGGTCATTTCTAATGCATTTTTTATTCTCTCATAAATGTGGGGTTTTTTGCTGTAGATCACCACAGCACTGAGAGGAAAGGTTCGGGATGGTGCCCACCATTTGGGTGCCTTTTCATGGAATCGTGGAATTACAGAATTATAGGATGGCCTGGGTGGGAAGGGACATTAAAGCTCATCCCATCCCACCCCCTGCCATGGGCAGGGGCACCTTCCACTGTCCCAGGCTGCTCAAGCCCCAGTGTCCAGCCCGGCCTTGGACACTGCCAGGGATCCAGGGGCAGCCACAGCTGCTCTGGGCACCCTGTGCCAGGGCCTGCCCACCCTCAGAGGGAACAATTTATTCCCAGTATCCCATCCAAACCCACTCTCAGCGCCTCTTCAGTCGGACCCTCTCAACATGAGATAAACTGTAATTTGTGGGGTAAAACAGCACTATGATTTTAAACAGCAATTCTGTGGGATGTTCCCATTTAATGTGACTGTCCTGCGAGTCCCACCTCCTCCTGAGCTGCCCCTCGCTCCCCTTCCCAGGAGGTTTCACTGGATACCATCTACTTCCATATGCGCTTTGATTCCCAGTGATCCTGGAAGCTTTTTGTTCTATTATTCACCGTCGGTCTGTGTTGTCTGTGCTTATTATGAGCCATCAGAAGGTACCTGGGAGTCTGCAGCCTTCCCAGCCACTTCTATTGTACAAACACATCAATAAATAAGTGGTGTCTGAATTTAGCTGTGAGCTCGTAACTGTTAGCAGAGCCCTGTCATTTTTTCAGGTCATCTGGCACTGCAGTTAAAATAGTTTTGCTGTTGCACCCTTCTCTTCAGGAGAAAACCAAAGAAGTGGCTCTTAGATTTCTATTTCTTTTTTATTTATCACTCCTAAGAACAAGGACAGACTTCAAACTCCAGACAAAAGGAGGTTTGGAATGCAGGCCCTGGCGGTTTCCAGAGCAGTGGGTCAGGAGCAGCAGGAGTTGGTAATGACCGAGGATGCTCCCATCCCCGTATTTGAACAATTCCTCCTTTGAAAAATGGAAAGCCTCGTCCCTCTGGGACCTCATTTCCCAGGTAGAAAACAGCAGCACTTTATTACCAGCAATTGCCAGGGTGGAGACAAGAGCCCTTTGCAGCCCCGTTCCCCTGGCGCTGCTGGGGCTGCCTTTCATCGCTGCCTCTGACGAGTTCTGCGTCTCCGATGCTCCAGCAACACCTGGCACTAATCTGGTGTTTACTCAGAGGAAAAGCCATCCCTTCATTTCCTAATTACAGTTTTGGTTTCTCCCTGAGAAGCACCACCAAAGTTGGGGGTTTTTTTAGGCTGTACTTCCTTTGCATGGATTACAGCTGGAGGGGGGATCTCCCTGGAAACAAAGGCAGTTCAACTGAGATTTTTTTCTCTAATTCCCTGGGCAGAAGGGATGCTCAGCAGGATCCAGCCAGGCTTCTGGCAAGTGTAAGCTTGGGATCAACAAGGCAACCCATCAGGTGGTTGTGTTTGAAGTGTATTTGTAAAGACAATAAATGAAACACATAAAAGCAGCCAATGGGAGATATTTTTTCACCAAAAGTTTGGTCAAGAATCGGAAAAGGTGACCCAGGGTGGAGTCCCCATCCCTGGAGGGATTTATAAGATGTGTGGAGGTGGCACCTGGGGACATGGCTGGGAACAGCAGTGCTGGGGAATGTTGGACTCGATGATCTCAAAGCTCTTTTCCAGCCTAAACGATTCCACGATCCCATCATTGCCCTTAAAACGAACAACGCTGCAAACAGCATTTATCTGGAATTCAATTTTAAATTAAACATCTCATCTATCTCGGATTCTGCTCTCTTGGGCCATCAACACGATGGACTTGCTGCAGTCCTGGCAGTGGGTGGAGAGCCCCAGCCATGAGCCCAGCTCACACATTCCTGTGACATCCACAAACGGGAGAAACAAATTGCAATTAGCGGGCTGCAGATCCGGGTGGAGGAGCCAATCTTCACCCTGAATTAGGAGACTTAGGCTTTAATGATTTTTATCGGTGTTTTGTGGTGCTGCTGTTTGTTACAGTGAAGCACTTGGGAGGGGGCAGCGATGGAAAGCACTCTGTGAAATCAGGTTAATGAGACTCTGCCACTGTCCAGGCACTGATGGATGGGGACAGGAATGTGACCGCTCCAGCTCTGTCCTCTCCTCTCTGCTCTCTCACATTCCTGCAGCTCCTTGCTGCTCCTGGTATATTCAACTGATTTTGGTACATTCAAATTAATGGGGAAATTTCCAGAAAAATTTTAAAAGAACAGTTTTTGAGAATATCTTGGTACCTCAACGCACTGAGAGTAGCTGCCTGAAATCACACTTCGTGCATGTGATGGCAGACGGGGATTCAGCTGCATCCCACAGAGATGGGTAATTCACTTATTTACTTTTCCCAAGGGATTATCATAAAATTCCAGACTGGTTTGGGTTGGAAGGAACCTTAAAAACCCCCGGGTTCCACCCCTGCCATGAGCAGGGACACTTTCCTCTATCTCAGGTTGCTCCAAGCCCTGTCCAACCTGGCCTTGGACACTTCCAGGGACGGGATAGCAATTAAAATATTGGGTTTAGAATTAAAAACCATATATATATATATATATGGGTTTGGGTTTTTTTAAATTTTTTTAACTTGAGCAAATTCTTGTCTCTTCACAACCCTTCCAACTGCATTTAACTGTGCCCTGCTATTTATCACCCTCTTGCACAGCTACTACTCACCCACTTACACAGAGCAGAGTCATTTCTCTGGGAGAAACAGCTGGAAAAACCCCTCAGAATCCCAGACTCTTGCTCTGCAGATCACACATTTTATTCCAAAAAAGCTCTTGGAAATCTTAAAAAAAAAAAAAAAACAAAAAAAAGAAGAAAGATGCATGGCTGCTGCAACTCTAACACGCTGTTAATAAAAGTGGTCTATTAAAACAAATTGCTCGGTATGATCATTCTGCTAAAATCAATATCTTCAAATAATAAAGCACATGTGAAGTGCACACACGACTGCAGCCCGGCAAACCATCTGCTGGGGAGATTGCTGAGGAGTTTTATGCCTGAAACTTTTACTCCAAGACTGTTGGTTCAAATCTAATCAAGGCAACGCTCATTTACTGCCTTCTGTGTGCTCAGCGCTTTGTGGGCTATTCCCAGGTCTTTAATCCCGGTTTAAGGGGCAGGCTGCAATGTAAATCAAGGCACTTAAGTGTTTTTCCATGAAACTCTTCCCCAGAGGAATATTTTCCTGCTGCAATACCGGAGGTGGAACGAGTCAGGAGGAATTGCCTCGAAAAACAAGGCGAGAAGGGGCAAACCCAGCAGCCTGCAGGGAGCAGATGCTTTTCCCAGCCGCAGGAACGGGAGTTTGGGTGGGAAGAAAGGAATTCTGGCACAGGATGGGCACGGAGCCGGGAGATGCTGGGCCGGAGCTGCTGGCGTGACCTGGAAACAGTTGGTAGCACATGGAGCAGCACAGGCAGGAAACCACACCGGCTGCCCCAGCTCCAGCGCTAAATAAAGCCCTTTGTTGTCCTGGAAAGGAATCCCTCCTGGATTTGAGACGGGAAGAAGGAGGTCCGTGGAGATGATATCTGCCCGTGCCAGAGCTCTGCTCCCAGCGCGGCAGACGCGGCAGCAGAGGGACCGAGAAAATCCAACAACAGCCAGGAAACTCATCTAAAAACCCCCTCAAATTGGGCTTTTGGCACTGTGAGAGGACAGGCTCTCACTGCAGTCCTCGGAATGCCTGGAGGAGAAAAAAAAGGAGGATTCAGGGAGATGTTTTAGCACCTTGCAGCGTCCCCAGCACCCTCCTGTGTGGGAGGGCAGCGTGCCCAGGGCAGTGCCAGGGCTCTTCAGGACACTCTGGTGCAGGAATTGAGGCCACAACCTCTCCAGAGCCACCTTCCCACAAAGGATGCCCTGGCAGGCGGCTCAGGATGGAGTTTGTGAAGCCCCACTGAAGGAAGCATTTCCTGCCCCAAGAGTTACAATACAATGATGCCACCGCGCAAATCCCAGCACAATCAAACAAATGGATGACAAGTTGTTCAGGAAATCACGATAAGGATGATACTACCAGGGCAGCTTTGGAGCTCTTTGACCTTTCTTGGATGAATCCCATCAGTTCATTCCTCAGGAACTGCCTGCTCAGAGCAGAGTTTGTGTCCTCCTGCAGGGACAGGAGCTGCCTTTGCTCAGCCCTGGGCAGGATTTGGTGCTGCAGCTCCTGCTAGCCCAGAGCAGATGTGATCCCAACAGCATTAATGAGGAGAAATAACCCAAACTCCACTAAAGCCCATTTTATTTAAGGCTTCACGCTCTGCTCTGGCTGTCCACCATTCCCAAAAGCTGGATCTCCTCCTGCAGTGTCTCCTCCTCCTCCTGTATCAGCAGATTTTGGGGGCTGAGTGTGCTGGATGTCGAGAGGGGCTGTGATTTCCAGGAAGGGCTGCTCTGTCTGGGAATGGGGCAGTTTGGTTGCTAAGGCTGAGGGCTGGGATGCAGAACTTGTGTCTTTTGGGGTTTCCCCGCGGCGTGGCCCTGCTCCAAGTGCTTCCACGTGCCTCTGGAAGTGCTGTGAAGAGTTATTACTCACTCCAGTTGAAGCGGGAAGGTTATTAAAATGCTTTGAAACTCGTGAATAGCAACGGGTAGGTGGGTCTAAGGCTGATTTATTTGATGTGATTTTGCACAGAAATAGCCCTCTAACACTGCACATCCTCTGGGTCAGCAGTGCTGGTGCCTTGGGAGGACGGTGGGAATGGGATTATTTCATCTGTCCGAAATAGTAACTTTTAAGAGGTGAGGAAATGACTACACCGAAACCATTGTGTGCCATCTGCCTGCTAAAATGCTTATAGAAAACATGTTTCCTGGCATATAGCTTCCCAGCCATATGTCTATTGCATCACTCACAATTAAATTAAATCACCCTTAAACACTTGGACAAAATCCCAGCCCACGTGAAGGAGCCTTCATCGCTGCACCGTACGAAATTCGGACACTTGATCCCGTAAATGTTTGGTTGGAAGGGGCTCAGGTGTTGTTAACCTGATACAGCTGACGCTGAGTGCTGTGAGATAATTCAAGGGCATGTTCCTTGTTGTGGTCTTTCAACTCCTGGCTATAAAAACGTGTCAGGGCTCTGAGAGAAAGGAAATAATTCTGCAGGATTCGCTTGCAGCACTCTCGAGTCACTTTAATCAGGTTTGAACGGAGGGTTGTATCCATGAGAAAAGGTGTTGTCTGCCACTCATGGAATAAACAGAAATAACTGAAGGGCCTGGTCACAGCTGGATATTTGGGATGTTTAGGATGTGCTCGGAGGTGTGTACACAGCAACTTCCAACAACAAAGCCTGGTCTGCTCCGTGCTAGGCTGGGTCAGCTTTTTGTCAGCTGTGGGGGGAAGGAGGCTCCCGCTGCCACCACCCCGTGCCGTGTGTCCAGCACAGCAATTCCTGGGCCACAGGAATGATCAGGCTCAAAAACCTGAGTGGTTGGATGCATGGATGGATGGATGGATGGATGAAAGCATCCCTAGATTTGCCCACAGAAGTCCCCTGGGGACAGTGCATTCAGTTAAAGAATAATCTTAATAAGTCACTTATTTTGTGGTTTTGTGGCTCTTCCTTTGAGGAAATGTTGGATTTCCCTGTGCTTAGCTGAGCCACTATCCCAGGAGGAGTTCTGTGGGATGGTCTGACATGGACAGTGCATAATTAGGAACGAAATTCCACATCTTTGACACAGGGAATGACGTTCCAATCCAAACCAGCTTCCACTGGAAACCAAACCCACGAGCTTCCCGTGCGCGGTGTCTGCCAGACCCGGTCACAGCCTATTTTTAGTGCAGCTCTCTATTTTCAATCTGGTTTTGAAAGGTGAAACAAGCCCAGCAGCCAGGCCCGGATGATCCCGGTGGTTTCTTTCATCCAGGAGTAACCTGGGCTATGGAAGGTGTCCCTGTCCATGGCACGGGTGGAATGGGATGATCTTTAATGTCCCTTCCAACCCAAACCATCCCATGGTTCTAGCAGTCTGATTTTCAGTAGTGTTATTCAACCCAAATTCTCACTTTCATAGACAAAAACATATCTGTTATTTAAATAAGACTCTTGTCTCACTCTGCCTTTCACATTTCATCTCTGAATTCATTTTCTGGGCTGATATGCAATGTAAAACCTGGTTACACACCGAGTCAGGCACTTCCCAATGTGCGCCCGTGTGTCTGAGGGAGGAAAAAAGGGAAAATTCTTGGTGGGAGCTGTTGCAGTCAGCAGGGCCGTGCCCACACTGAGGTTTTAGACCACGTTTCACTGGGGTGTTTTGGCCTTTAATAGAGCTGTGTGTCTCTGTCAGTCAGTAAAGGATTACTGAACATAATAGAAATCTTTATATAGATGTTGGAGCCCTTTGCTGAGCTACAGATGTTTCCTTCCAAGAAACATTTTCCTGCCACGGAATCACAGAACGCTTTGAGTTGGAAGGGACATTTAAACATCATCTCATCCAACTCCTGTACTATGCTAAAAGCAAAAGCTACTGGAATTCTGTCCTACAATAAATGTGGAAATATTGTTTGAGGATTTCTTTGTAGGTAATACCATCTTAACCCTTTTTTTGGTGTCTTTTAATCCTTTCTGGCTGTAGCCAAATGATGGCCATCCCTGCCCAGGGCAGGGACTTGGAATGAGTTTTAGGTCTCTTAAAACCCAAACCAGTTTCTGTGATTTTGTGATTGTAGAAGTGTTACAGGAGCATCCACAAAATGATAATCATGGAGTAAGAGCTTCCACATCCTTCTTTCCACAGCTTTTTTTCCTGTCCACCTCATTTTTCAATTTCCTGTTCCCAATGACTCCTTTAATCACCTCATCACCCAGCTGTAAAAGAAAAGATGGAATTAAGACTGAACTGGAGCTGCGTTTCCCAAGTGTTCATCTCTTTTTTTTTTTGAATACCCAAAGGCCAAAATTTGAATTCCAGTCTGGTTTGGGATACCAAGGATCATCTCATTCCACCCCCTACCATGGGCAGGAACACCTTCCACTCCCCCAGGTTGCTCCAAATCCCATCCAACCTGGCCTGGAACATTCCGGGGATGGACATCCCCATGTGAGGACACAGAGCATCCCTCACCCTGCCCTTCCAGAGCTGGTCTCACGTGTGTCTGCAGGGCAATCACTGCAGAACCAGAGAGCCAAGTTTCCCACTTGGTGAGGCCCAGCCTGGTAATAAAACTGCAGTCAGAGTTCCTGTGCTGCCTGCAGGGTTCCCACAGAGCAGTCCTAATGAGCTCGGGGAAGTTATTGCTCTCCCGTCCCTCTCCTGCTCCAGGTTCAACGCCAAAGCTTTTGCCTGTGGGTTTTTCTCTGCCCCAGACCTTCTCTAACCCATCTCAGCTGTGCTCCCTGGTTGACTGGAGTCAATTTAGTGGAGCTAATGGAGTTACTTCTCTTCAGGTCAGTGATGATTTCGCATCCTTGAGTTCCTTGCTTAATTTGCTGAGAAAATTTCTGATTCTGAAGCCCATTTTCAGCATTCCCCCGTTTTCCACGGTGCTGGGACCCCGCTCAGGGCTTGCTGGGCTGGACCTGGGGCTTCTCCACGTCCCTGCTCTCCTCGGGCTGTGTTTGCTTTGCTTTGAGGGAAGCTCAGCTGCAGGCTCGGCTGCAATCCCTGCATCCAGCTGGATCAGGCTGTGTCCCTGCCTTCCCTCGGACAGGAAAGCAGCAGCTCTCAGGAAAGAGTTAATCGCGGCGAGCCTTTGGGATCCTTTGCTGGGGAGAGGGCTGATCTTTTGTTTGTTTTGAAGCTGCTGGCAGGAAAGTGGGGAGGAGAAAATTACCTAAGTGATAGTGAGGTTGCCACGAACTATATAAAACTGGGAAATCAAAGCGGAGAAACTCCACCTCGCAGTTCTGAACCACAAGCACAACCCCTGAAGAGAAACCCACCCCACAAGTGAGTGAACTCAAAGGCTTGAACTCCAACCAAGCTGCATGAGCTCAGAGCTGCTGCGGGACTGAGAAGCCCGGCGCTGTCCCGGCCGGATCCCGCTGCCCCGGGAGCAGGGAGCGCAGCTCTCGGCAGCTTTCCCAGCCATGCAGTGGGGGCAGCTCCTGTGCATCGCCGCCTGCCTGGTGCAGCTGGCTGGTGAGTATTGATGCCCCAAACCCGCGGGTCACACGAGGCACCGGGGCGTGGGGCAGCTCCTGGGAGCAGCAGCTCGGTGGGGGGAAGATGCTTCTCCGGGAGTTTGGGATTGCAGTTCCACCCAAAAACCCTGCGGTGACATTTTACGGAGCATCAGCATCCCGGCCAGCACGCTCACAGCCATGGGCTGCGGAAAAAACTCGCAGCTGCTCTGAAAAGGACAGGAATCAGGATCTAAACTCCCTACAAAATTCTGGATAACGTGAGGGGATGGGAGTGCAGCAGGCAGAGTGCAGCCACAGCTCGAGTTGTCTCTCAGCCTGTGCTGGTGTAAATGAGGCACACTCCTGTTTTGTGGTTGGAACTAAACATTTGCTGAAAATCAAATGAATCTCCATAAATATTAAAATCTCCTATTGCAGCTCTTCAAATATTCATCACATGGAGCAATGAATAACAGCACCGAGATTTTCTCGAGGTACTACTTTTTAAAGGGTTATATTTTAGGGAAATATTATCATTTTTGTCCCAAACCCAACAACCATGAGGTAATAAAAAAGGACTAAAAAAGTGAAGCAGCACTCTGTGTGTTGCCTGGTGTGCTGGGACAGGAGCCAGGAGCCTGCGGGTGTCTCCTCAAATGTAATTTTTTCTTACTCACACGAATGTGAGCGACGAGATCCATTGCAGGAATTCGCTGGGTTTTGTTCTCCTCTTCCACAGAGCTCCTTTCATGTTCCCCTGGCTGCCCAGGTAAATGGCTCACCTGAGATGCTGGCTGACTCTCCAGTCTGTGTTAATTTTACAGGAATTGAAAAAACAACCAATTTTATTTAAGGGAAATGACATTCAGGACTGTGTGGTTGGGCTGAACTGAGCCAGGGTGTGACAAAGGTGTGAGGCAAACCCTGAGTTTCAAACCTTGAGTTCCTTGTACGAAGCAAAAGTGATGGAAAAGTGATAAAAAGCTTGGGTTTTGGAAGGACAAAGCTGCTGGACAGCAGGGGCGTTAATGCTGCACCGTGTCCTTGCACAGCCCCTGCCCAGCACTCCTGCAGGATATTCCTGGCTGGGAGGTGGAGGAGGTTGATTTTTCCTCAGGCAGCTCATCCTTGGGGCTCTGCTTGTTCCTCAGCTCCGTGGGGAATCCCAGAGAATCCATCAAAGGCTCCAGTTGTGCAACTCCCATGGAAATCCCAATTCTGTGGGTTTGGGCTCAAGTTGCTCCTGGCAGCGCTGCTGAGGGTGGGGGCAGCGGCCTCCTCCTGCTCCCAGGACACCTTCAGCTAAAGCCACGTGTTTTATGGGAAAAAAACCCCTTGTGCCACACTGGGGCAGGGGCAGGAGTCCTACAAATGCTGCTGTGGATGTGATGTGGGGAGGATGGAGTCTGGGTTCCAGGATCTGGAGCCAGGAGCAGCCTCGTCCAACCCCACAGGAGCAAATTCCCTGGGAAACCCAACCTCAAAGGCAGCAAATCCCCTGTAAATGCTCATTCTGGCCTTTGCCTGGTTCTTTGGGGTCCTTCCTGAGTTTCAAGGAGCAAGGAAGAGGTTTACACCCACCCCTGGTCTGCAGAGTGGGCTGCTGTTCCCAGACCCTCCCAAACTCCTGGGAGGATGCTGTGAGCAGCTTGTCTTGGAAAATTTGGGATGGATAAACCACATGGAGAGCTGTCCTGTGCTTGGCTCAGAGCGAACATGGAAAAGGGAGTACGGACTGTATCTGTACCCAATGAAAACACTTTATTTCTTTTACTTCACCTTTTATCTTTCTTTTTTGTTTATTTTTCATTCATCTCCCCCAAACTTGATCTTTAGAAAAATCTCTTTTCTTGCCATTTTCCAGCACTCTCTCTGTCCTCCACTCCTTTTGCATCACTTATGGAAGTTCTGAATATCAGGAAAGGAAAAAGAGACTTTAAAACTTCCAGCTGCTCGAGTTTAACATCCTTTAGAGGCTGCTGCTCCAGCCAGGAGAAATCTCAACCCCGGGAAGGTGCCGGGCTCCCAGGCTGCACGAGAGGCCCCAGTCCCAAGGAAAGCCTTGGAGCAACAGCTGGGCTTTGGTGTGGCAGCTCGGGGGGCTCCCCCAGCCCCCGCCCCCGGCCCCACACCCACATCCTGTCTGGGCGAAGGAAAAGGGGGAGGGAAGGGATTTTTATCAGATATTTCCAGAGGGAAGAGGGCTCCACCCGCTTGAATTCCTGCCACATGGCTGAGAGCTGTGGAGATGGAAAGGCATGAGTAATGCCGGCTGGAGCCCTTGGAGGGGCTGCTGCGGGGAGCCGGGGCTGGCTCCGGCTCCAGGGCTCGGCATCCCACGCTTCCACAACTCCTCTCCTGCATCCCGTGCTTCCAGAACTCCTCTCCTACATCCCAGGGTCCTGCACCCTCCTGTCCTGCATCCCGTGGCTCCTCTGCAGCCTCGGGACCGGCAGTGCCCTTGTGCCAGCCCGGGGCATCCCTTTGCCGTAGCCCCTGGAGCTCCTGGAGCGCTCAGGGAGCTTGGGAAGAAACTCTGTTAAAGACAGAGCTGGAGGAGCTCCCCTGGCCCAGGGTTTGTGTGTCAGCTGCCCAACGAGCCGAAGGTTGAGCACAAGAGCAGAAGGTTGAGCACAAGAGCAGAAGGTTGAGCACAAGGTTTGCCAGAGGTTGACAAAGAGATCTGAGGCAGGATCAGCACAGGAGCTGCAGGCCCTGCCTGGAGATTCCCAGTGGGATTCACCTCCCCCGGTTTCTTTGCTGTGGGTACAGGATTGGGCTCCAGTGGTGGAAACTTTCCTCCTCTTTCCTGAACCTTTGCCACTGCAGAGCTGTTTTGTGGCCCTGGCTTAGTGCTCAGGGATGGGCCTTGGAGCAAGTTTAACATTTATATCATTGCCTTTTCTTTATTCCATCTAAGATCCTTCCTAAGCCCCGTTATTAAAAGATCTTTAAGAAATAATTTACTTTTTAAACCCAGGTGGGTGAACACAACGGGTGCTGTGAAGTGCAATTTTCTTTCCCATCTCTGCATGGTTTTGCTCCTGCACGTGCTTGCACCGCCAGGTGAAGATTTCTCCCAGGTTAATAAATAGCTTGGCTTAAACTCTAAACCCTCAATCCTAACAAACTGACGAAGTTTAATAAAGCCATTAAAAATGGATGGTGCAATAAATAACCCTCTTTAGCTGAGCACCACGTGGATTATCCAGCCCACATCTGGATCATTATTTATCTCATGAGCCCAAAGATTTCAAAAACTCCTCCATGTTCTGTGGAAGAGCCCCTGCACATGCTCCAGGAAAGGCAAGAAAAAGAAATCCAGAGTGACAGCTCCTCTCCCAAATTACACCAAGCAACAGCCAGGCTTCCGTTTCAATATTCAGTGCTGAAAAGGCTTTGATTAGAAATACCCCTGGTGCTTTACAAACATCTGGAAGAGTTCAGAGGTGCTTGGGTGGCTGTGGCACTCGGGGAGGTCAAGCCCAGGCGCTGCATTGTTCTGCCGATGTGAAGTTTCCTGCTCATGGCCACGAAAACACGGAGCTGTGCGTAAAGCCTGGCTTTAGCTCTGTGCTGCTCGTTATTCTGGGCACGCAGTCCTGCCTCCTGCTTTTGATTTGTTAAAAGTCGTCAGGAAAACGTGGTGATTTAATCAGTTGGAACTGAATTGTCTTGGAGAAGAAGGAACTTCTCTCCCTGAAATAAAAGCTGTGCCAGAGCCTGAATTCCAGCTCCAGACACCTGCACCAAGCCCTCAGCAGGGCCCCCCCAGAGCAGCTGCAGCCCAGGATGGGGTGGGATGGGGTGGGATGGGATGGGATGGGATGGGATGGGATGGGATGGGTTGGGATGGGATGGGATGGGATGGGATGGGATGGGATGGGATGGGGTGAGATGGATGGGATGGGATGGGATGGGATGGGATGGGATGGGATGGGATGGGATGGGATGGGGTGAGATGGATGGGATGGGATGGGATGGGATGGGATGGGATGGGATGGGATGGATGGGATGGGATGGGATGGGATGGATGGGATGGGATGGGTTGGGATGGGATGGGATGGGATGGGGTGAGATGGATGGGATGGGATGGGATGGGATGGATGGGATGGATGGGATGGGATGGGATGGGATGGGATGGGATGGGATGGGATGGGATGGGATGGATGGGATGGGATGGGATGGGATGGGATGGGATGGGATGGGATGGGATGGGATGGGATGGGATGGGATGGGATGGGATGGGATGGGATGGGATGGGATGGGATGGGATGGGATGGGATGGGATGGGATGGGATGGGATGGGATGGGATGGGATGGGATGGGATGGGATGGGATGGGTTGGATGGGATGGGGTGGGATGGATGGGATGGATGGGATGGGCAGCCCCAGTGTGGGCAGCCCCACAGGTCCAGTCTGGAGCCCACATTTCCCCTCTGGCCCAGCCTCCCACAGCAGGACCATCGGAGCAGCTCTGCCCCTGTCACCCACGGCCAAAACAAACCCCAGTTACCTCAGGCTTTGCTCTTCACAAACCCTTCAGGCTCTGTGGACCTGACCCATGACGCAGAACAGCTCCTGCCAGGCCCATCCCAGTGCCCAGTCCCACAGTGCCCGGTGCCGTTTCCCTGGCAGCAGGTCCCGCCCAGAGCTGGCGCCGGCGGCTGCTCGGGACCTGCCAGAGCTGCTCCATCTCTCAGGGTGGTTTTGGAGGATGAAGTAACTTTTCTTGGAGCTGGGGCTCCCCTGGGCAGAACTACAAATGAAACAACACATTCTGTATGATTTTCTCTTTAGTGCCTGGATAAGAATCTTAAACACCAAGAGCCCTGGGGTAGAGGCTGACGCTGTTTGTTAAAAGTGGGAATAGATCTTAGGGAGAGAGGAGGTTAAGGAATGGGGAGAAATGCATTTTCACTGACTCACATAGCTCATTTCAGAAGGACAAGCTGCAAGTGTCATCTCTGTAACACAGCAGGAAGCAATATATAAACTTTAGGTTAGAACAGCAAACCACTCTCCAAACATTCTGCTTTACCTCCAAAGATGTTTTCGCTCATGAGTCAGGGCTGATCCCAAGCCAGTGGGAATGTTTCTATTTACTTTGAGATTGTGCCTGCAACTGTAAATCCAACTTATCTATCCTGAGGCACACAACTGATTTCTTCCAAGGCTTGATTCTTTCCTCCCAGGATTATAAACCCAAACTACTATGAAATCCAGCTTTGTGCAGCTTTGTGCATCCACCAGTGAGCTTGAGGATGGGGTGGGTTAGGGTGGGAACGAGCCTGTCCTTCTCCTCCTGAGAGCCCTGGAGCCCCTGCAAGGGCTGCACCAGAGTCTGGTGCTCACCCAGATGAAAAGTTTCATCCCTGAGCCTCTCTCCTGCCAGTTCGAGGCAAGAAAAAGCCAATTTGTAAGAGCAGCTAAACCTTTCCTGCTTTCCCACAGAGGCTCAGGGCTGGGCTGCGGGTTCAGCAGCCCCTAAGAGCTTCCTCTTCCCTCAGGCTGTGCTGCTGGGAGCACAACAGCCACCCCCACACCGACAGCCACCCCCACACCGACAGCCACGGGCGTGAGGACGAGGGACACCAGCGGTGGGACAGCCAGCGGAGCCACCAATGCCACCACAGCCACCAGAGATGCCAGCAGTGCCAAACCTACATCTGGTAACCACTTCCCTTGTTCCCCCCATGATTCCCAGTAGCGTTTGTGTTAATAATTAGATTTATTAAGTGCACAGGCCCTGTGCTGCTGCTGGCTGTGGCAAATCAGTGCTGTACCTCAGCCACCGCGATGCCACCGAGCTCAGAGGGTTTAAGCTTTCTCCTGTGTACTTCTCTTTGCATTTCTACCAAGCTCAAGCCACAGTCGGGTCCGTGGCCACCAGCCTCACATCATCAGGGGTCAGTGGGCAGCTGAAGACGAGCCCCCAGCCCAACCCAGCCCCCACATCCCCGCCGGGCACCTCCCTGGAGGCACATGGGAGCTCGGGGGTCCCCACAACCCAGAGCTCCCTGACACAGCCCAGGGACCAGGCAGAAACCTCGGGCTCCGTGGCGGCCGGGACGAGCTCTGCGGCCACCTCGGAGCATCCTCCTGTGCCAGCTGCCACCACAGCCCTGCACGCAGCCAGGGACAGCCCCAAGGTGAGGATGGACTGGGTGCTGTGGGCTGGGGGACCACGGGGAGGTTGGATTGTCCCCCAACCCCCAGCAGGGCACTGATAGCACCGCTATTCTCCTTTCCAGCCTCCCTCCCCTGCCATCACCTGCCACAGTGCCAGGGACGAGGGTGACACTGGAGCCATCTGCCTGCAGCTCAACCAGTCCAGCAGCTGCGTGAGTGGCCCGCGTGTCTCCAGGCGGGGAACGCGCAGCGGGACGGGGCTGCGAGGGTCCTGCAGCGGTGGGGGCACCCCGCACTCCTGGGGGGGCTGTTCGGGGTGGGCAGCGCCCATCGGTTACCCCTGGGCAGAGCAGCCGAGCTGTGCCAGGCTGGGGCAGGAGGGGACGGTCCCAGGAGGATCCCAAAGGGGTGCATCCCAAAGGGATCACAGCAGTTCCAGGGGAAATACAACCTCCCCGTTGCATAAATCCTCCCTTTTTTTAGTGATTGAGCTCTGGGGTCAGCCCAGCTTCTAAAGCATCTCCCATCGTGTCTGACAGGAAGCTGCCTTTGTTCTTCTTCTTCCTCTTCCCTGTTGGGAACAAAAGTGCCTTTTTTTGTCTTGCCAAGTGCCTTAGGAAAGAAAACAGGGCACTGCAAGGAGCTGCTCAGTGTCCCCATCAACTCCTGAGGGAATCCCAGGCTCTCTGTGACCGTCCTTGGCCTTGTGCACCAAAAATGAGGCATTTGTAACAGCAGAGGGGGGTCTGCTGTGGGTGTGAGGAAGAAACCTTTCCCACTGGAGGCACGGAGGGTGGATGGTGCTGGGTCTTGCGAGACAGCAACGCCCTGGGTGTGAAATACATATAAAATATATCCCTTTGGTTTTGGCACCGAGCCACACTGCTGCCGCTTAGGGTGAGTGAGTCTCACTTGGCTTTCCTCTGCAGATGAGTGGTTAAATGGCATTTAGGCTCGTTCCTGTTTACAGCGACTGCGCTCGAGCAGGAATCCACAGGGAAACTCCTGCGGGAGCCCGTGATTCCGATCTCAGATGCCATCTAGTGGGCTCCGATCCCTTCTGGGCACAGGGTTTGTGCATCCCGCGCATACAGCACACCCAGAGCATCGTACAGAGTCATAGCTCACATACCCCGAACCCTCCCTCCACGTGAAACAACCCAAACACCCCCAATTCCCACCGTGTTTTTTCTGGGAGCTCCCACCCCGCAGCAGAGCCCTGCCCTCAGTAACCCCGGGGTGGGAGCAGGCGGCTCGGGCTGGAGCTGGGAACCAGATAAGAGCAGTCCTAGAGTGGAGCAGCCAGGAGGGACCGTGTGTCCTTCTCTCCTGCTGGCCTTTCCCGAGGCAAATGAGCAATCAGCTGGCACCCGGCGCCGCTAATTGCGAAGGGAAACTCTGACACTCCGATGAGTTCTTTCCACAGCACAGAAAGGAAAATACACACTTGGGTCTCTTGTTCCATCTTGGCCTTCCTCCCCCCGAGCCAAGCTCTATAGAAACAGCTGAAAATGATTTGTTTGTTGTTCTCCCGTGGATGAGTTTCTGCATTTTCGAGCGCATTTTCGGGGGATGGAGGGACCCGAGCAAGGTCCTGGGGCAGCTCCGGGGCAGAGGGAGGAGGGCACAGGACCGTGGGGTTCTCCTCTTGTGCAGCCCCAGTGGTGGGATTCAGCCCCGGGCAGGGGCAGCACAGGGCTCAGGGAAGCTGCCTCTGTCTCTCGGGGTGGGCACGGCCACTGTCCCAGCTGGGAGGGTGTCGGGGAGGCTGATAAGGTTTTAGCAGCACTGGGCTCTGTCTGCAAGCCTGGCTGTGGCTGAAAATAGCCCCGAGGAGAAAGCCTTTCCTGTCTGAGGCCTGCAAAGCCTGCAGCTCCTCACTCCTCTTCCTCTTCCACCCCAGAGTCAGTTCAGCTCTAAAATGTGAGAAATTTGTGGTTTTTTACCTAGCCTTTGATCAGCAACCTAGCAAAAACATTGAAGACATTTCCTAAACAGGAAGGCTCAATGCTTCTTTGTTATTTGCCTCCTTTCCCAGCCCCTGCCTGCGACTCTGAAACAATAGCGCTCTTCAGTTGTTCCAGCCCAAAAACTGGGGAGACTTGCCATGAGATTCAGATCCTAAATTTAGCTTCGTTTAAATGCCATTTTCAAGAGTTGCTAATAATATCTCCATTTAATTTATTCTCGTTGAGACACGAGAAATGAGCACCTCCACCTCCAAGGTGTTGGGGCTCTGGGCAGTGCTGGAGCGGGAGGGGAGGGTCTGACACCCAGCTCAGCTTTGCAGGACACAGAGGAGACACCAAAACTCACATGGGACAGCACAGCACCTCCACCAGCGTGGCTGAGGCAGAGAATTGCTCGGTTTGGTTGTTTAATGTCTGTCCTTTCTGAAAATTTTGCAGGAGCACTTTTTAGAGAGGAAGGGATCGGATTTATGGCAAGCACTATGTGAAAATAGAACCTACACCGTGGACTCCTCCTGCGAGATCAAACTCATTCCATCCAGCCTGGACAGGGACTGTTTGCTCCTCATCCTCAGAGGAGAGAAAGGTCAGTGGAAGCGATTCCTTGGCTGTGATCCATGGATAATGACCCTGGTGTGGGCAATGGGACAGGGATTCCTTGTGGGAAGGGCTGTGAGACAGATCCTGGGAGGAGAAACCTCTCTGCAATTCTGCTCTTTCTTCTGGGGTCCTGCTGCATCCCTGGAGCCATGGAACTGCCTCCAGGAGCAGCCTTGGCTCCTCGGTGCACAGCCGGGCTCTTTGGTGTGCCATGAGCTGCAGAGTGTGTCATTGATGCATGGAATGTACGTACCTAATGTGTGTCATGTGTGTCATGTGCTCTCCCGTTTCCAACCTTGCAGATCCTGACAAACTGCTGAACATGCTCCAGAAGTCTCACTGGGAAAAGGTAAATCCCTTAAGCAAATTCAGCTGCAAAACATGCCTGGCCCAAGTGGCTGGAGACATGAGAGTTTTACATCAGTTGAGGCTGGAGGAGATGCTGACACTTGGGCCTGCCTCCAGTTTGGAGGTGCCTGAGCAGCTCAGAGATCCCTGGCAGTGTCCAAGGCCAGGCTGGACATTGGGGCTTGGAGCAGCCTGGGACAGTGGGAGGTGTCCCTGCCCATGGCAGGGGGTGGCACTGGATGAGCTTTAAGGTCCCTTCCAACCCAAACCAGCCTGGGGTTCTGCGGTAGGAGCCAACCACCTGTGAGGCTGTGATGCAGCACAAGAGAACCAACACAACCCATGGGGGCAGAAATGCTTGGACTGGTTCTGTGAAACGCTGCAGCATTTTCTTAGCAAAGGTTTAGACCTCAACAACAACTCTCAGGATGCAACTGGCACTTGGCTCCTTCCAAGGACCAGGCTGACATAAATGAATTCCTCCTCCCAGCGCTCCGCTGAGGCTGCTGCTGGCTCGTGGGGCTGAGCCCGGGTGTCTCTCAGGGTGTAAATTCAGAGCTGCAGCACACAGAGAGAGCTCAGCCGTGCACACGGGCACTCTACACCCCGGGGTGTGCTCCAGAGGACAAAAGTTCCCTGTGCCACAGGAGACTCCAGGCTGGGAATGAGGCTGTGAGGACGTGAGGGCTGCCAGGGCTGGGGCAGGGCTGGGGCAGCAAAGCCCAGCTTTGTTTTCATGCGCTTTCCCAAGGAGGTGAGGAGCAGCATTGTTTGAAGCCTGTGCAGCAGATGCAAATGTTTCCTGTTTGTCTCACTCCCGGCTCTCTTTGGTGTTTGTTTTTTTTTTTTTTTCCCCCCAGTTTGGAATAGAATCCCTTAAAAAGGAGAGCGCGAGGGGCCGCCGGGACTCTTCTCAGAAGACCCTGATTGCCCTGGTCACATCTGGGCTGCTGCTGGCGTTCCTGGGCCTGGCTGGATATTTCCTGATGAGGCGGCGCAGCTGGAGCCCCGCGGGAGAGAGGCTGGTCAGTGCTTACAGGTGGCAGAGCTGCAGGTAGAGAGGAGCCTGGAGCACAGAGGGGTCTGGGGGGACACAAGGGGCTCTGCAGCCACCCCCGTGTGTGTCCCCAGCTCATGGGACGGCCCAGCCCCGCGTTGGGGCCGGGTCTGGGACAGCCTGGGTGAGGCAAGGGGCAGGGGCACTGCACAGGGCGAGGGGAAACCTCTCCTGCCTTCCAAAACCAGCTCCTGCAGCAGCACCGCCCCTTTCTCGCACGTACTTAAGGTCTAACACTTATTTCTGCTCAGCAGTAAGAACTCATCCAGCAAGAGTCACCCTGCAGAGCCACTGAAACCCTAAGAATCTGTCATTAAAAGTGATGCCCTTTAATTTCCACTCCTTGTTTGAGTCCCGTGTCTGTACCTGTGCTGTAATAAAGGCTGTTCCTCCCCATCTGCCATGGTAATAAAACATATCCAGAAAGAAAGAGGCAGAAATTTCCTATTTCCATTCTCCCCCATTCTCTCTCCGGGCAGGCTGACCCTGAGGGCTCCTCCCCACCAGTGACTTTTGTGTCCTGGGAGGCCATCAGGGTATTTCCTGATCAGAAAGGAGCTCCCAGAACACATAGCTGGGAAATGCCTGTGTCAGAGGCAGGGACACTGCCTCCTGTCCCTGATGGGAACCCCTGGCAGTGCCAGTCCTGATTCCAGGTGAGACGTGTCCAGCCCTCCCATGGAAAAGGGGCTGAGTGAACGCCAGCCAGGAGAGTGCTGAGGAAATTCCAGCTGGGAATTGCCACCCCAGATCACCAGTGCCCATTCCAAGGCTGCATAACATCTGGGGAGTTCTTGTGAGAGGATGGAGGCAGCTCTGGGTGGCCCTGGACCCTCCAGAGGCAGCTGCTCTTCACGGCAGTAGCATCACCCAGCCCTGCAGAGGTGAAGTTCGGCACCCCTGCTGCACCTGGCAGCAAGCTCTGCACCTCAGAGGAAGGGGAAGGGAAGAAAAAGAGACAATTTCCATCATTTCCATTCAATGGTGCTTCTTGCTTGGCCAAAGTGGCCAGCAGAGGTTCTGTCGCAGCGCCAGGTCAGCTCCAAAACCTGGTTAGGAGAAAACACCAAGCCCCGACAGCTTCTCTTTCAGGTGCAGGAGGAAAAGCTGCAGCTCCTGGGTGGTTTTCTTCCTCCACATGGGTTCAGGCCCTCTGCTCCCCTTCTTCTGAGCTGTGGCTGTTTGACCCTCCTGCCTGGGGACTGTGGGCAGCCCCTGCCCCCAAACCAGCCACCCTTTCCCTCCCCTCACTGTGTCCCTTGTGTCCCTGCCCAGGCTGAAGACCCCTATTACACGGAGAACGGCAGCCAGGGGAACACGATGCTGATGTCACCCTCCCAGGAGCCAGCGGAGCTGCAGGAGAAGCCAAACCTCCCAAACCTCAACGGGGGCACCCAGGAGAATGGGACAGGCCAGGCGTCCTCCAAGAACAGCCACTCAGCCCGGCAGCACAGCCCCGCTGACACCGAGATGTGACCGGGCCCAGAGTCCCCACGGGAGCCACCAGGGCAGCGGAGGGACAGGGCAGGGCAGGAGATTTCTGTGGACAGATAGGGAATTGCAGACCTTCGGTATTGTTATTATTGTCTCTGTGAAGAACTTCAAAATCAGCCTAAAGCACATTGAGGGCCAGAGCTGCCAAAGAACAACTTCTCTGCCTCCTCCTCCCACTGACCACACAAGACACTTTTTTGCAGCTGTTCTGTGCTTTTGTTGTTAGAAGAACATCAGGACAAGTGCAAGTGCCCTTAGCCCTCCGCAGCTTTTAAGCAGAGGCAGAGTCTGACTCCAAGCAGCCCGAATTTCTGGTAGCAATATGTTAGGCTGACTAAAGTAGTTAAGTTGGGATTGCAGTGACAAAAGCCTCTCAGGTTTCAGATAGTTTGGGTTAACAGAGTTGTTTATAATCTCATCTTTATGTTTAAGTGCAGGATTTCTCCCTCTTCTAAGGCCATCAGGCATTTAATCCCCTTCCTGTGCTTTAGGCTCCTGTCCTATTTCCTACTCCAGCAGAATTTGCTGAAGCTCTGTAAAACTTTCCACATGGAATTGAAGACTGGAATGTCAATAGGCCTCAACCTTGTTTCTTTGTGAATCCTACCAGAACTGTGTCCTGTAGCTGTTTTAGAGGAAAAAACCTTCCCCGGCCTCCTCCTGACAGGGGCTGGGGGTTTGTGACGAGGCAAAGCCAGCAATTCATCCCTTGAGTGAGATGGAGAACTCTGGATAGGGCTATGGGGCTCTGTGGGAGCTGGCACCTGGGACAGGAATTTGGGAATGAGAGGTGCCAAAGGGCTCCCAGAAGGATGAGTGGGAGATCAAATCCCAGCTCTGCAGTGGGTGTTCCTCTCCCTGCAGCAGCAGCAAGTACACGAACAAGGAGCAGGATTTTCACGTTGGGAAGCACCAAATCCCAGGAGCAGGAGCAGGAGCAGGAGCAGGTCTGACCTCTCTCTGTGCTGATCCTGCTCCCAAGGGAAGCACTGCTGCAGCCACATCAAGCTCCCAGCAGCTCGGTGGGAGCCAGGGACCCAGGGCAGGTTTGTTCCCCATCCCAAGCACATTTTTAGGGAGCCAAAGCCCTGATTATGCCAGCCCCGTGCTGCTGGTGCCAGACCAGGAGGGGTGGTAGTTCAACACGAACACCAACAGCCACCTCCACACCCAAAATAAGCCCAAAAATGGCCCTTGAAGCTGATCCACCCTCTCACGAGTGAATTCATCCCAACCTTTCCTCAGTGCTGAACACCTGAGGGGAGGGGTTTTTTCTGGTACAGCGTTCAAAGCAATGACAGCAACGTCCGTCACCACCTGGGGTTGGTTTTTTGTGGGGGCAAGAGTCGCTTAAACACAATTAAAATATTCCAGGCTGTTTGCTTTGGTGTGACTTGCTTCTCCCACATCTCATTGTAAATAATCCCCGTTGAAAAAGAAAAATAATGAAGTGCTAAAAACCGGCTTCTGCGTTGTGTCCTTGGAAAAGCAGCGTGTTTATCCCTCCGGGATGTGTGGCTCTGGCTGCTGCCAGCAGGATGGGAGGACAACGCCTCACAGAGAGGTTCTTTCCCAGCAGAAATCCCATGACTAAAGGCTCTGGTTTGCTCTGAGCACATTCCCCCTCTCCTGACAAACACGAGTGGCATGCAGCAGACTATTACACCTCGTTTGTTTGATTTGGTTTTTTGATGTTTGAGACACCCAGTTAAATCCTGGAAAAGTAAGTGAGACTCCAGAGCGTTGTGCAGGGCTGGGGCTGATCTGACAGCAGGGAAGCTGCACCAGGGGAGGCTCAGGGTGGACAGCAGCAGGAATTTCTCTATGGAAAGGGCAGTCAGGCCTTGGCAGGGGCTGCCCAGGGAGGTTTGGAGTGCCCATCCCTGGCGGTGTCCAGGGACGTGGCACTCCAAGTTCTGGGCTGGGGACAAAGTGGGCATTGGGCACAGGGTGGAATCGATGATCCTGGGGGGATTTTCCAGCCCAAAGGATTCTGTGGGAATGCAGGGAATGCAGCCCTTTAGTGCCTTCTCCCGTGGTGATGCTCGAGCTGCCCTGAAGGCAGGAGCTTTGGGAATGGGGATCTTTCCTGATTCCCTCTCCTCCCTGCGATGTCTGACCCTTCCCAGTGCTGACTGCCTGGCACAGGCACATCAGGAACTGCTCAGGGGACACTGCCCAGCCACTGACTCCTGTTTTGCTGTGTTTTGGGGCAGTCTGACCTCTGGCAGCCCGGCCAGAGGGGGAACAGATGCAGGAAAACGAAATCATTTTCCCAGGGAAAGCTCTTCCAGAGGCTTGATTAGAGCTGGGAGGTGGGACAGGGAGCTGGGGCCGGCTTCTCTCGGGGCAGTTGTTTATCTAATCAGCACTGTATCAAGGGCTGGAGATCTAATCAAACGTCAGGTGCACTTTTCACAGCTCAGGGTATGTCCTAAAGCCAGGCAGGGACAATAAAGTTACAGTCGAGTGCTCTGGCAAAACAAAAGGTTCCTCCAAAGCCTCCAGATTGAGGGAAATGCAGGGAGCAGGCAGCAGAGCAGGGCTGGTGCTGAGCCAGCGGAAAAGGCTGGAAAAGGCTGCACTTCCAGCTCAGGAAGTTTTTTGCCTGTGTGTAAACACAGCCAGGCTCAGCCCTGGCCCGGCCAAAAAGGTTTTTATTATTATTCCTTCCTTATCAGCCCCCTTGCATTCCTTCCTTGCCCCCTCCTCTCACCATCCCCTGCAGCCTCACAGCTGCTTTTTGAGCCATTTTGGGGGGTCTGAATCCATTTCAGCTTCCAACAGCAGCCTGATTTCCCATAAATGTGGTTCAAGGTTGATGCAAGTGCTGCTCCCTGGTTCATGAGCTCAAGTTCTGCTCCCACACAATCTTCAGCTGGTGGGGAGCCTCATATTGAAAGGGACGCTCTAGAGGAAAATAATTGGGATGAAAACATCCTCTGGGGAAGGATGGTGGGGAATACAAGGCGTTAAATACAAATACAAACACCAACACAAGTACAAATACAAATATAAATAATATAAATGTAAGTGCAACACTGCCATTAAATGCCAGGTCCATTTCCCAGCCTGGAACAGAAGCAGGAGCTCTGCCACCCACCCAAGCAGCCCCCAAATCCTTCTGCAGGCTGACATCAAAGATTTTTCCAGAAATGAAGGAACACCTTCCTGTCTGAACTACCTCAAAATTCTACCGTGAGTTGAAGGTGGCTTACTCTGCGCATTGCTGAAGCCAAACTTACGAAAGCAAGCAAGTTTTAATTAATTCTTATTAACCACATCCCTCGGTTGGATGTTCCATCCCGCTCACAGTAAAACCAGCACACCCCTCCCAGGTGAGCACTGCAGCATCACAGCCAAGCAGCCGATGCTGGGGCGGGGGAGAGCAGCTCCTGCCTCTGATTGCTGTCACTAATTTCCCGTTCGGTGAAGCGGAGGGAGGTCAGAGCCGCGGTATCGCGCACGCCGAGGATCCTGCAGGGCTCTGAGGAGGCACATTTGTACTCCAATGCTGCTATCTGCTGGCTGTGCTCTGCCAGAACGTTCAGGACTGGGCTCTAGAGGGCAGCTGGAACTCGGGGAATGGTGCCCAGGCAGAAGCAGCTCCCAAAAAAATGGGTCCTGCCCCAGCACAGCGCCCGCGGTGCTGCAACCCAGCCCGGGGCTCAGTGGGACGATGGAATTACGGAAGAATGCTTTGAACAGCGGGACTTGGAGCCCATAATCCAGGAAAGGCGAACAGCCAGTGACATTTCTAACGTGGATTTCACATCAATTTCTTCCCCATCCAATTGCTCAGGGCCGGGTCCTGCCAAACTCCTGTGGGAGTTCTCCCATTTTTGCTGCTCCATCCCCTGCAAGGCCACGCAGGATTTTTGGTCTGAGACAGGGAATTCGGTGGCACAGGAAGGGTCTGGTGACATCCAGTGTCCCACCTCAGGGGGCTGATGGAGAAGAAGATGGAGACGCGTCAGTGGGGCCAGGACATCCCTGAAATCTGAGCCAGGGATGCAGCAGTGCCCTGGGCTCAGTCCCTCTAAGCGCCAGCTTTGAGCCAGGCTAAACCTCTGTCACCATCAGATTGCCAAAAAGATGTTTCCCAGAGCTGGAAAAGGGTGATGATCAAGCTCATTTCTTTTTTTTCCCTCGTTTTCCAGCCATGGTGGAGGACCTGGCAGCGCTGGGTTAATGGTCAGACTTGATCTTAGAGGTCTTTTCCAGCCTTAATACTTCCATGATTCTGTCTTTGCTTTCAAGGTAAAAGAACAGCATCTGTGTAGGGCTTTTCCATGCCAGGAAAAAAAAAAATATTCAGCTCTTTGCATTACAGGCACTTCCCGTGTGTTTGGAGCCTTTAATCTTGGCCTTCAGATCCATTTAATTTGCTGCTGTTTTGATTTGTAGTAACAGACGTAAATGAGATTATCCATCCCTCGAGATCAACTTTTGAAGGCAAATGCTGAGGAATTGGGGTCTAAAAACATTTTAATGTGCTGCAAACCCCGAGATGGGCAGAGATCAGGGAGAGCCAGGACTGAGGTCCCAAAGGTCCCAGGCCGTGTCAGCAGGACCGTGGGGTGGTGCAGAGCTGTCCCCGTGTTCCCAGACTCCTCGTTCCTGAAGGACCCACGGGGCAGGAAGAAACACCTTCACAGCATGCAAAGAACATCCTGAGTGCTGTGGGGCTGGAAATTTTCTTTATTAACTTCAAAAAAGACAAGGATGGGTGAGCCTGGGGTACTGGTTTTGGGTCGGTGTGGAGTCACACGCAGGAATTCCCTTGGGTTAAGATCTTCCTATTGAAAATTCTTTGTGTTTTTCTTCTGGAGGGAAAAAAAAAAAACCCAAACCAAAAAACCCAAACCAACAAACCACCACAATTTTGAGTAGTTTTGCTGTTAATTTTCTAACGGCAACTTCTGGTGTTGGGGAAAATGGGTTCCACTCCTGGTTCCACTGCTCTGACTGCAGAGAAACAAAGGTCTGAAAAGTCCTGTCCCGTTTTGTCCCGCGTAAGACACAGATGCCCCAAGGGCTCCTACGTAGGAAATTCATTCTCAAGTTACTTATTTTTTATTCCTATAAATTAAGCAGTACATAACCCTTCTGACTCTTAGTTATTTGTTTGCTATTTCTGGTTCTTTTAATTTTTTTTTCCTACATATTTTTTTAATCTTCATGTTTGCATCTTCCTTCTTTCCTTATCTCCTGCTGCCCCAGAGGCTTATTGCTGCTTTGGCAACATGCTAACGTGTTTAGGAATGATAAGACGTCTAATTAATAGTTTAATTAGCAGTACAAGGTCTTAATAGCTTATTAAAGGAAATACATTCAGAAAATTCTCTTCCTCTCCTCGCGCTGGTACAATATAATTTACCAGAAAATGATAAAACAGTTTGAAACGTTCAGATTCTAGAGAGGGAAGTGGGGCTGGGTTGGTGATTTCACGGGGGATTTTGCACTGCTAATGCCATTATTTTGTTGTTGTTGTTTTAAAACAATTTAAGAGATTAACAAAAGCGATTGGGAAGGAGCAGGCAGTGCAGGCAGGAGCCTGAGAGAGGAATTAGACACAACTGCTTTCCCTGTTCGTGCTTATAAACAAGTCCTGGGGAAGGCAAACTTGCACTTTAAGAGGCTCTGGCTGAAATGTCAGGTCGCGGTCGGAGCCGGGGCAGCGCAGTCTCCTCCGGCTCCTTTGCCACTAAATTACTTAAAAATCATTATTTTAAACATCCTTGGCTCATAAACTCCAGCAGAGTCTGGCCCACCTCTAGACCCTGTGGCTGCCTCTTGCTCTCGGCAGTGAGAGCCGCAGCGGTGAGAAATCCTGCGGTGAGAAATCCTGCTGGGACTGAGCCGAGGGAAACCAGAGCGCGCCGCCGCAGCTCGGATTCCCCGAGCCGCCGTGTTTTTCCTCTGACCCACACAAAGATTTCTTTCTAAATTTATCACAGCGTTCATCGGCAGTCCCACTTAGTGCAGATTAGGAGGCTGGGCAGGCAGGGCCCATCGGAATGAGGGCAGGGGAGCCTGGAAAACCACGCGGGGCAGGTGCAGCCCCAGCCCCGCTCCCCCAGATTCGCCGCTCCCCCAGATCCCCTGGTGCACAGGATCCCTCCCGGCGGCCGGAATGCTGCTCACCATGGCAGCGCTCCACCTCCCGGCTGGGTCCAGGGAGGTTTTGCCGGTCCCTGGAGGCCCCAGCGCTGGCACCGCTGGGGAATTTCCACTGGGCTGCGGAATTCTGGCGGCGCTGCGCAGGGCGCGGAGGTGAAGCAGCACTTGGGGAAGGCTGGAGCGGGGCTTTGTGCAGCACCCCCGAGCAGCTGAGCATCCGTCCGCCTCCCCAGAGCTCTCGCGTCCCCCCGGTCTATACCTGCACGTCCTGCCCACCTTTGCGGTGGGCGGCCGGGGGACCGGAGCTGTGGGTTTGTGCCCCGAGAAGCCCCGCGGTGGGGACACAGACGGGTGCTGCCGTGGGTGCCGGCTGATTTTAGCTGCGCACTTTGCAGAGATGAAGCCCTGCCCAGGGAGTCTGAGCCGTGTTTGGAATCACGCAGGGAAATTATGCCGTTCCAAGGATGGCATAATTGGGAGAACGCTTGACTAGCGCAATTTTCTTGTGTGCCTGTCAGCAAATCACTTAATGTGTGCTGTGCCAGGTTTCCCAGCCGTTAAATGGGGAATGATTATCCCACCGCTTCCTAAGAGGGAGTGAGGATAATACCCACTAATGACTGTAGAGGTCCTGGAAGGTGGTCCTGGAGATCTGCAGTGGCACACGCAGGGGCTGCAGCCCTGCAAGGAACACGCAGCACTTCAAGCCCGACAGTCAGGCATTTATTTCTCCTCATGCTGCTTTTTTTTTTTTTTTTAATTGAGGAAAATCCCGAAATAGATTCGTGTGTTTGTGCCGGCTTTTCAAAGACTTCGCTGTCATCCCCTGGGATGGGACATCCCAGCTCCGATGGGGAAGAAGAGGAAAATGCCGGGGGAAGGCAGCTCGGGGTGGGTCTGGAGCGGACTCCTCACTCCTCCTCCGCTCCCCCGGGCCGGCCCCGGGATCTCGCTGCCTCCTGGGAATTGTAGTCGCTGCGGGGTGACCTTGGCCCCGCCGCCGCCGCCTCCTCTGAGAGGGATCCCGGAGGGCCGGGGGGCCCCGCCGCCTCCACCGCCCCCGGCCCGCCCCAGCTCGAAGCGGCCCCCCGGCACTGGGCCCGGGCCGGGGATGCTGCGCCAGGCGAGTACCGCGGGCGCGGAGCGGGGGGATCGGGGCCGCCGGGGCCGGGCACGGCCCGAGCGCACTCCGCGCTCATCCCGCGCACATCGTGCTGTATCTCCGCGCACATCGCGCGCACATCGCGCTGTATCTCCGCGCTCATCCCGCGCACATCGCGCTGCATCCCCGCGCACATCGCGCGCACATCGCGCTGCATCTCCGAGCACATACCGCGCACATCGCGCTGTATCCCCGCTGCATCCCCGCGCACATCCCGCCGCTCCGCGCGCATCCCGCCGCAGCCCCGCCGCCGCCCCGCGCACATCCCCGCGCACCTCCCGCCGCCGCCCCGCGCACATCCCCGCGCACATCCTGCTGAATCCCCGCGCACATCCCGCGCACATCCCCGCGCACATCCTGCTGAATCCCCGCGCACATCCCGCGCACATCCCCGCGCACATCCCGCGCACATCCCGCGCACATCCCGCTGAATCCCCGCGCACATCCCCGCGCACATCCTGCTGAATCCCCGCGCACATCCCCGCGCACATCCCCGCGCACATCCCGCGCACATCCCGCGCACATCCCCGCGCACATCCCCGCGCACATCCCGCGCACATCCCGCTGAATCCCCGCGCACATCCCGCGCACATCCTGCTGAATCCCCGCGCACATCCCCGCGCACATCCCGCGCACATCCCCGCGCACATCCCGCGCACATCCCGCTGAATCCCCGCGCACATCCCGCGCACATCCCCGCGCACATCCCGCCGCAGCCCCGCCGCGGCCCCGCGCCGCCCGCGCGCATCCCCTGCCTGCATCCCGCCACGCTCATCCCCTTCTCATCCCCTGCATCCCCCCATGCTCATCCCCTGCTCGCTCCCCACTCCCGCCCGTCCCTCCCGCTTGTCCCCCTGCTCCTCGCTCGGACCGGGACCCCCCCGCCGCAGCCCCGGGCCCGAGGCGAGTGCGGCCGCGGCCGGGGGAGGGACTCGCGTGGGACGCGGCAAGGCCTCTCCAGAGTGATGAGGATGATTTAAAATCATGATAATGTTGATAATGACGATGATTACTACACTAATATCAATAGGAGCAACAATAAATAGGAATCATAATAAATAGGAATACTAGCAATGATAGTAATAATAACGATAATGATGATGATAATAATAATGGTGATAATGCTAGTTATCATAATGCTAATAATATTATAATTCTGTTACATTCAAATAAAAGCTTATATAATAATAATAATAATAATAATAATAATGTTACATTTAAATAGAAGGGTCCACAGGATAAAATCTTAGGCAACTCTGCCCAGGCTCCCTCCTTCCCAGTGGATAAGTGGGAATGACAGCCCGAGGCCAAATGGGAACATCAGGTGGAATTTAAGGGGTCTCTCATTTCCTATTTTAACCCAAGGCCATAGGGGTGGAATGAGCTCCTTTACAGCTTCGTATTTTCCCCGCTTTTCTATTTAGCAATAATTGCTCCACACAGCATTGTAACTCCCATGCCATGCGTTGTTATGTTCTTGCTCCTTTTTTTCCCCTCCCAGAATATACGATGCAGTTTCTGTTTGTGGACTGTTTTAATAGCAAGGTGGCTGAGACAAAGTTTACTCAATAAACTTGCTGTTCCCCTTGAGCAGCTTTAGCTTAGATAAACGGGCTTTAAAGTCCCGGTCTAGCGTGGGACTATGACTGTTTACCATTCATCATTGTTAGTTAATTGCTGTTTGCTTAAATATTTAGTTTGGATTAAGTTCTTTTATGCTCTTTTCTTAAAAAATAATAAATAAAGGTGTGTTTAGCAATGTGGTAAAAGGCTTTTTAGAAGGCTTTTTAAAGACACTGCAGGGGGGAAGCTCCATAAAGTTCTTTTTCTATATTTTGCATTTAAATTTTCTTATTTGTAGTCTGCTGTGTTGTTATATTTGTAATTAGCCAGGCTGAAGCAGCAAGAGCATTTCACTGTTCTCTGCAGTGGCTGCAGACAGTTTTATTCCTTATTTCAAAGAGAAGAACCCATTGAACCATGGAATATCCCGAGTTGGAAGGGACCCACAGGACCATCAGGTCCTGCTCCTGGCTCTGCACAGGACAGCCCCAAATACAATTCTCAGCAGGGTTGAGAGCCACCAAATCCAGCTCGAGGCCTGCAGGTGGATTGGTTTCCTGTAAGAGGACAGCTGGAAAGGCAGTTTTGGGAAAGGCAATTTTGGGAAAGGCACCGAGGAGGGATTCACAGCCCTGTGAGGTGTTAATGAGCCTCAGGATGAGGAGCTGGGTGCCGGGGCTCAGCCCCACAGCAGCTCTTTGCTCTCAGGTACCAGGTCCTGCTCCCTGCAGAGGTGAACGAGCAGGAGGAGCCGGTGGGGACAGAGGGGGGAGGCGTGGCAGAGAGCAGCAGATCAGTGCCTGCTGGAAAGGGCCTTTTTTGGTTCAAACTCCCGTGTTCCACAGCAGCAGTGACCCAGTCGTTACGTAAACACGGGTTTAATTTTGGAACTTTAATATTTAACGGGTTAGGTTTCCTCCGCTTGCTCTCACACAGTGCCCGGCTGACAAAATGCTTCTCACCCACATTGTCGGTCACTAGAGATGTGTCCTGTGCTGGGTTCGTGTCCACTTGAGTGAATATTTGGTTTGGGGATAATTCTGTGTCTCAGTACTGCTCTGTCAGGCTGGGGCAGGGGTTTATAAGGTGCCGTCACCACGGGTGGCTCCTCTGAGCTCTGCCCTGCCATGGCCAGGGAGGACAAGGAACACCAAAGGGTTTTTTTGCACTCAGTAACCCTTCTGCACAGGCCAGTGAAGGTACCACAGGCATCTCCCGGGAGGGGACAGAAGCTCTGCCTGTCCCCTGCTGCCAAGGGCAGTGATGGTTTCTCACCTGCGGTCCAACCCTTCAGCCTTGACTGGGCTGTTCCAAAACCAGCAGAGAAGTCAGAGGAACAGGAAGCAAACTGCATTAGGAGTGCTTTGAAGGAAGGAGTTTCCATGGAGATGGGGAGCCGGGTGGGTTTATTTCGGGTTATTAGGAGGCAGCAGGTCCTTCCCAAACGAACCTGTGTGGTCTCCATCCCACGACTTCTGCCTTTCCTTCTTGCTGAGCTGTGTTGGCTTTGGTGGTTCCCTCCCTGCCATCCTCTCCAGTCGTGGAATGGCTGCAGCTCCAGCTTGGAAATATCCCTGGACCACTCTGAGCATTCCCTCCCAATGCCAGTGGGATGGATTTCCCTGTCTCATGTCTGTGAAAGGGATTTGGAATCACAGAAAGGTTTGGGTTGGAAAGGACCTTAAAACTCACCTTGTTCCACCCCCTGCCGTGGGCCGGGACACCTTCCCCTCTCCCAGGTTGCTCCAGGCCTCCTCCAGCCTGGCCTTGGACACTTCCAGGGATTTACAAGAGGAAGCTTTTGTTCTCTGTGCTGCAGGAATTACACTGGTATTCTGGGAAAGAAATATTTGCCTTTAAACTGCCATGTAGCATTTCCCTTTTGTTCCCAATACTTCCTTACCTGGGTCTCCAGGGCAGTGGCCCTGCCACCGCATTCCCAGCCAGCTGCCGTTTCCATAAAGCACTGGGAGAGGGAATAATGGAGACTTTGCACCCTTTAAATATGATTTAATGGTGCATTTCTCAGCGCTGGCTACGCTGGGCTGTGAAATGGGTAGGAGCTGTTTGGGTACGGCCTGAAACTCGTCCCTGCTGTGTTTACCTGGCCTCCCACAGGTGCTCTGTGACCACAGCCCGTCACGCTGCGTGCCCAGCACAGTTTGTCACGTAACTGCAATGATGCAAACACGGGAATTAGCCCTGCCCTGCTGGGGCTGCACAAATTCATCCTGCCAGGAGCCTACCTTTGCCCCACAGAGAACACCCAGGGAGGAGCCCCCAGGCATGGCAGGAGCTGCAGCCCTTCCCAGCCAGCTCTCCCTGTACTGCTGAGTAACGCCGTGTCCAGCACTCGGCGTGTCCGCTGAGGCTTGGTGGGCTTGGGGTTTTTTAACCCATCCCTTTGAACCTACAAATTCTGAATTTAATCAGATCATTTTCTCCCAGCCACTGCACATCAGCAGCTCCTTCCTCTGCTCCTCACCCTTTTCCCATGGATGTGCCTCAATGACTTTCTGTCATCTCCGCATACTCAATTTTTCAAAATGTTTGCAGAATTCTCAAGAACCTCCCAAAATCCCGGCCTGGTTATTTATGTAGATTTGGGCACTTCAGTTCTCATTGGTGAATGCTCCTCCTGCGGCAGCTCTCCTCTTGGACAGCCTCATTGTAACCTCCCTGTTCCGGGGCAGGGATGGCTTTAGATACCCCAGATTCCATCCCTGGGGCTGCTGGGTTTGGTGTCAAGGCCGTGCAGAGCCAAACACTCCCCTGGACCCTCCTGCAGCAGGGAGGGGAAGGAGTGCTCCATCTCCAGCAGAGGACCTGCAGGTGTCCAGCACAACCTTCCAAAAAGCATCTGTTACATCTCACCAGGGAATTCTAAGGAGAGAGGCTGGAAAGCAAACTCCTGGGAATGCCAGAGCTCCTGAGAAAGGCTGGGATGCAGGGCTCGGGCATTCTTGGCTCACTGCTGGCACATCCGATGGCCTTGTTTCCTCCTGCCACACCCCGTCTGCCTCCCTCCATCCCCCCGAGCTCCTCTCCCCCACCTGGGATGACTGGGGCAGCCGAGATGCCAGGAGACGCATTCCTGAGCATTTCCCGTTTCACAGACTCTCTGATGAATATCCTGGACCTTTCACGCTGCCATAGATGCAGCAAACATCCTCCAGACGTGCTCTTGTCCCCTGCCCCGTGGCAGAACCAGCCCAGCCAGGTCCCTGGGGACGCTGCTGTCCCCCGGAGCTGTGCTGTGCCCATCTTCCTGGCACACCCCGTTGCCAAGGAGCCGACGGTGCTGCGGGGAGCCCTGGGCTGCTCCAGAATTCCCGTTCATCCCCAGCTTCCTCCCCCACCTCCCTCTCGGCCTCTGCCACCCCGGCGCTGGGAACAGGGACGCTGCAAACGCCGCCTCGCTGTGCTGGGACGTGCTCGCGGAGGATCCCGGGGACGGAGCAGGGTGTTACTACCGGGGGGTGCCAGGCACCTCTGCGAGATAGCTCAGGTTGCCATGGTTACAGGTGGAAAACTGGGCTATGGGTTACCTCGGGCCAGTGGCACACGGAGCAGAGCATCTCGTGGCGTTTGGGGACACCTGAGCCAGCCTGAGCCGGGCTGGCGGCCACCAGAACCCCCTGAGCCCCCAAAGTACAGCTGAAAACTTCCCCAAACTTCCCAGGCAGGAGTGGCTGTGGGCAGCAGCCCCAGGGATGGCATCGGGCTGGGGCAGAGCAGCCTCCTGTGAGACCCTGGCAGAAGGAGCCAGTCCCAGCCCTGGGGCCTTTGGTCACTTCTGGGTGGTATTTGGGCACCCCACATTTGGGCATCCCAAATTTTAAGGTTGCAGCCTGGTCCAGTGGAAGATGTCCCTGCCCATGGAATGAGAAGAGCTTTAAAGTCCCAACCCAGACCATTCCATGATAATTTATTCTTATTTTCTTGGTGGTTTTTTTTGTTGTTTTTTTTTTTTTTTTTATAATTGGTTCTTATTTTTTGGGGTTTTTTGGGAAGGGCTAGTATTAGATGCCGGCTTAGAGGCTTAAACCCAGTCCTTGCCATTCCTCAGGTGCTGGCCCTTCCTGCAGGATGAACAAGAATCCTCAGCTTTCCCTTCCCCTTTCAAGGAGTAAAACAGGCTGAGAAGGAGCTGGTTTATGTGGGGTTTTTTAAAGAGAAAAATAATTGGCAGGAACATGAGCAAAGCTGAAAGTATTTTCATCTGTTTTGGTTTGTAATGTTTAATGTTTTGGTTTCTACTTTACGAATTATACAAAGGAATCACTCAAAACAAAGTTCTCCCATTCTGGTAAGGGAAAAAAAAAATCTGTGATGGGACTAATGAGATTAATGAGAATTGGCTAAGAAAGAAAAAATCCAAAATATCTTGAAAAATAACAATATCCATTTTTTCTTAGGAAAAAAATGGAAACGTTCATTCTCTAATTGAGCTTTGTTTGCAAAATAATTCCAGGCTGAGAAGAGTAATCAACTCGTGCATAAAAATACTGTTTCAAGATTAATTTTTATTTTATTAATGGTAGCTTGGGTTTTAGAAATTACTGGTGGTTTTCAAATTATTTTTGCTATGGAAGTACAAAATAGCTATCCTAAATTTGTGGGCCCTTGTTTTATGAAAGGCTATGGAGAGAACTGATCAAGAAAACACATTAAAAAAAAAAAAAATCTTGGCAGTTTGAGGCCAAAACAGCTGTGAAAGGATCCTCTCCTTGCCCCCTCTTTTTTCCAAGTATTTTAAAAGATAACAGCTTAGAACTCCTTATTTTTAGAAGCCTCTAGAAGGCTCAGCTGAGACCCAGAGGCCACAGTGGCTCAGCGCTGTACAAGCAAATTATTTAGGCCAGTTTATCCCCGGCCAAAATAATTTACAATCCCAGTTTCCAGGCTGAGACAAGAGGCAGAGAGAAACCTCAGCCAGCGCTGCCAGCACCAATCCCAGCAGGAACAGCAGAACGCCCCGGTCAGCGCCGGCGCCGGCGCACCCAGCCAAGCTGATGAATATGATAATCCCAAATATGATAATTTTCGGTAATAAAAAGCACTTCAGGATTTTTTTTTTTTTTCTTTTCTTTCCCCCAGATCAGTATAAATCATTCGTGGCAGCGAGGTTCTCGTTCTGGGCGTTCCCCTGGCAGCCGGGGCTGGGCGAGGAGCCGGAGCTGCTCCGTGTGTCTGGCAGCTCCCGGGCGCCCGTGGGTGCTGAGCCGGGGTGGGAGCGGGGCTGCAGCGGCTCGGATGAATCACGGCACATTTCCCAATCCCTGCCGTGCTTGGAAAAGCAGCCACGCCAGGCAGGGCTGGCAGACACACACGGGCAATGGGATGTGCCCTCCCACCCGCAGGGAGCTCCGAGCCAGGCCCGGGGCTCTGTGCACGCCTTGCGGAGGGCACGGGGAGCAGGGATGCTCCCGGGCACGGGCTGCTGCTGGCCCAGCACGGTGCTGAACAGGCTGCTCGGGAATGCCTGAACAGATTCTTTCCCCGTTTGTTCATTTCCCAATTGGAAAATGTTGCTTTGTTACATTACAAGGTTGGCGGAACTTTTAATGGGAGGTTTTTGTGTACCCAGGGTGCAACTCCAGGGAGCCGGGAGCTGACAGCAGGAGGGACAAGCAGCACTGCGGGACAGCCAGAAACTCTGCTCTAGCATCAGCTGGGCTGCAGGAGACTGGGACTCTGCGGGACTGTCTTCTGGGGAATCAAACAGGGCTGTGCAGGGGAATTTCTGTCAGCTCGGGGCAGTGCCCAGCAGCCCACAGGTACCAACTGCTCTGCACTGAGTCTTTCTCATTTAATTGAAAACAAAAAAAGCCAAATCCTGGATCTGCATTTCAGTGCAGAACCCTAAAAATGTAAATTGAAATCTTTTCTGATCAGCTCTAAGCAGAAATACTGTTCCCCCCAGCACACCCAAATCCTTCTCCCCACTCAGAGCAACCTGCCAGCCCTGGACACGGGCCTGTCTCTCTCAGGGCTATGTCCCGGCCTTCACCAGGACTTTCAGTTTTTATTTAAAACATCCCACCATGCTCAGTTGGACATTTAAATGAAACCCATGCTGTTCCCCCTGTGCCTGCAGTTGTTCCTCAGGTAAATCCAAGATACTGAAGTTTGATTTCTGACACGGAAACTAAAAGAAACCCCAGAGCATTCACTCCTGGTGTCTGATTAAACAGAACTAAGTTGTTATAGCTGAAGGGATATATTTTCTGGCTAAATATTTAAATAGGTAATTAATATCCATCCCTTTGGTGGGAAAAGAGTTGTTTGCCAGAGTTTCCTAGACTGAACAGGACAAATAAACTTACCAGGGTTTGGAAAACAGAGGCTTAAATCTCTTTATTTCACACTAACCATTTTGTGACGCTGCTCATGAGGAGCAGTCGCCTCCGAGTGCGAACGTTGTCCAGGAGGAAATAAAACCAGCAGGGATTTCTGGCACAGCCCCGCTGCGGGGCTTTAACCAGAGCCTGGCACGGGCCACGCTCAGCGAGCCGGGAGGGAGGGAGGGAGGTGCCGGGGGTTCGATCTTTAACCAGGGAGCCGCAGCCCTGCCCTGCAGAGGTTTGGGTCAGCGGCAGAGCAATTTGCAGCAGGGAGCGGAGTTAAGCCGTGCTGGGCAGCTGGGGCCGGAGCCAGGGCCGGCAGGCGGGGACGCTGCTGTCACTGTCACTGTCACCGTCACTGTCACCGTCACCGTCACCCCCCGCGCCCCTGGGTTATGCAAGAACGGGCACCGAGTGCCCCCGGCCCCGCTGCGGCCACCCGGGCACCGAGCCCCTCTCCATTCACCGCCTCCTGTGCCCACGGGAGACGGGAAACCTGGGAAAAGCAGAAGTGTGGCTGTAATTGGGATTAATCTATTTTTAGCAGGCTGTCTGCTGCCCTGTCCACGCTCCAGCTGAGCTGTTTAATTCTGTCCAGCTCGACTCTTTCTGCAGTGGCACCCAGGACTGCTTTTTCTTTTATTACAAACCTTGAATTTGTTTGGGTTTTGGTTTGGTTGTTTTTTTTTTTTTTTTTTTTTTTCATTCCATTGTTATTTTTTGTTTTGTTTTTCCAAAAACCCTTTCCCCCTCCCCCCCCCCCCATAATAACTGGAAAATCCACACTAAAGTAATACAAAGGTTGCTGTATTAAAAAAAAAAAAAAAAAGTAGAAGGAAAAAAAAAGTTATACAACGTTTACTATCGTTATTATTCATTTTACTATGGAGTTTGGAAACCTCGTCATAGATCAGGAATGTGTTGTACCCTGCGCTGCACAAACAGCACAGAAGGAAAATTGCCTCTTCCAAGCGATATTGGATAAAAACACGCAGTGATACCGAAAGGGTTTTTGTTAAATAGCAGCAGGACAAGATGTTAAAGCCATCTCTGAGCGCCTCTCCATTCACTGGCCCCGCATTTAAATACCTGCCGAGCGTTCCTTTAACCTATTATGAGGTATTTGCAAAGGGAACTTCAAGATTAGCGCTTCGGAAACCACCCTGGAACACGGCTGGACCGACATCAAGAGACTCCTCCGGCCGCGCTGCCCGGCCCGGCAATGTTCGCCTTTCCCAAATACTCCTGGCCCTGGGGACGCCCTGGCCAGGGGAGCGGTGCCTTTAGCAGAGCATGGGGCGGCGTGGGGGCTGGTTGGGGTTTTCCTCCCGTGGGCGGTCCGCGGCCTCGGGATTGGGGAAGATGCTCCGCAGGGAAAACCAGGCTGCCCTGCCAAAGCTCCCCCTGCAAACCCAGCCCGGGGCCGGTTCTGCTCGGGGCACGGGCAGGGCGAGCTTGAATCCTGCCCACCGCACCTCTGCCCCCGCCCGGGGCTGGGGTGACTCACGGAGCTCCGGGTGCTGAGCCGGAGCGTGGCTATTTCCGTGCTCCCCCTGCAATCCCCGCTCCTCCGGCTGCGCTGTCAGGCACCTCAGCACCCCCGCCGCCTCTATTCTTAGCAGCTAATAGCTGAAATAATTCCTTTTGTCTCCGCGCTGCCGGCTCCTTGGATCGGGAGCTGAGTGAAAGCTGCCCCCACAGCCGCTCCCAGGGCTGCAGGAGCGGCCGGGGGTCCCGGGGGTGAGCGCAGTGCCCTGTGCCAGCCAGGAATTCTGGCGAGGGCTGAGGATCCCAAATACCCCGACCCCGACTTCAACACAGGCCATTAAGCTGTGCTTTGAAGCAGCTGGGATGTTAATGTGGTGCCACCTCTTTGAAAAGGATCCTGGCTCTTCCAGCTGGGAGTTTCCTAGACTTCACCGGAAAAATTCCGTGTTTTCAGGGGGAGGGCCAGGTTTTCACCTTCAGGCTCCCATTTCAGTGCCTGCTCTGTGGCGTGGGCTCGGTTTGCACCGAGAATGCGAACGCTCCATGCAAATGTGGCTCCCCAATGCCAGCACAGCCGTGCCAACACATCCCTGACAGTGCCCGGGAACGATCCCACACCTCTGGCAGTGCCGGCTTCTGATCTCGACACCAGCTGCTCCTCACAATTCCCTTGAACCACCTCCCAAAGAGGACTGTGGACCCCCCACCCTGCTCTTTGGGGACTGTCAGCTGTGCACACCCGAACAGATGCACGGAATCGGCTTTAAAACTGTTTGGGAAGGGGTTTATTGCTCTTTATCTGCCTGCTGCTCTTCCTCCTGCTGCTTGGGACCCCAGGGAGAGCAACAGAGTGTTCCAAGTGGGACAGGGTGCCCAGAGCAGCTGTGGCTGCCCCTGGATCCCTGGCAGTGTCCAAGGCCAGGCTGGATGGGGCTTGGAGCAGCCTGGGACAGTCAGAGGTGTCCCTGCCATGGCAGGAGTGGGACTGGATGGGCTTTAGGGTCCCTTCTAACCCAAACCAGTCTGTGATTCTATGGGCTGGTAAAGAAAGGACTCACTGGCCATTTCTCTAGAATGCACTAAAGAAGCTTGTCTGGAAAACAATAAACCTTCTGGAAAAAACTAAACCTAAATGTTTGTTGTGACTCTGCAACTCACTGAGGTTGTGTTTGGTAAGGATGAGGTATCACTGACAAACTCAACAAGACCTACCCCACATCAGCACTTGAAAAACATGTTATTCTGAATTTTAAAGCAGCTTTTAGGCCTCTGGGTTGGTAAAGTGAAGAAACTTTTCCATTGCCCTGTCCACCTTTGCCCGATTCTTTGCTCCTTCCGTTCGTGCCCAGCCACTCCCGAGGGGATGTGCCAAGACTCCCCTTCTGTGGCTCCCGAGGTCGAGGGGTTACAGATTTACAGCTGCCCAGACTTGCTCCGTCCCGGGCAGGAATTCGTTTGGCATCAACGAGGCCTTTGGATTATTTATCTCAGCCTTTCAGTTAAACAGGAACATGCCCTGATTTTAACAATCGTGCTTCCTGAGCTGGGGGAAGGTGTGGCCGATGGCATTTAAACCGAAACCCGAGCCAAGGCTTCCCCGGCAGGAAGCTGGAGGTGCGGGCAGGACCACGAGGGTTTCCTTCAGCACTCAAAACACCCAGGGCCTTCCTCAGGTTATTTTAGCACCCCCAGCAGCAATAATGATGTGCACGAGGGCGAGATTTGGGCAGTGTCAGACTCCATATGTTGTTGCTATTAAGGTCATCGTAGCGTGAGAGCAGAAAATCGACGGGAGACGCTGGAGAACTGAGGATGAGCCTTTAGGTACAGCCTGGCACAGAAGCAGAGCAAGCCCAAACTTCCTCTGGAAGCTGAGGAAACGCTCCCTGGTGGTGCTGAGGGAACTTTTTTTTGTGGTGCTGAGGGAACTGTCAATGACAGCCTGGAGGGTCAATCCCCTCCCTCCCTCCTCAAAAAATTGTATTTTCCCCCAGACATCCAGCCCAAACCATCCTGGTTGCAAGTTGTGAAATCTTGTTAATGTCTAGCACAATAAAAACTCTTTATTTTATTAATCAGCACTGTAAGCACTCGGGGCCCAGCTGTGATCAGCCATGGGGTCACCCCCAGTTTTGGAAGGGATTCCAACCCTGCACTGATCTCCCCAGCCTCCCTCTGACCACAGCCATGGATTATTCCCACTTCCCAAGCCTGCTTTCTAGCCCAGGACTTTGCACCCTCATAGGCAGCTCTTACAAAACCAAACCTCTGCCTCCTACTTTCAAAGTCTGGAAGGAAAAGAAAAAAAACTAAGGAAAAAAAACCCAAACCAGTACCAACACATGGAAATGGGCTCCAGTTAAACCAGAGAAGCAGCCTAGATTTTTATTGTGGAACCATGGCCTCTATTTCCTTACAGAAAATGTCAAATCCTGCCCAAGAGTGTCAGAAGATGACTTTATGTTTTAGGCCTCATCACTCAGTTCTGAGGGCTGAAGTTTTCGCAAGATTTCTTAAACAGCAGATTGTTTCCCAGTGCAAACAGCTCTGAGTTCTTCTTGGGAGCCTGAGTGCCACCAGCAAGTACTCAGAGCCAGGTAAAGATAGAAACATTCCAGGGCTGCTGATTTTCAAACGAAAGCAAACCATAAAATAAACGCCACAATTCCCCTGAAAGCCACCAGAACAAGTCATTTGAAATAAATCAAAGCTGGTTTCACCTTCTTAATGCACCACGGGCCTGACAAAAGCGGTGTGAGCTGAAAGCATCAGTGAACTGCCCCATTTCTGAGGCTCTGAGTGTTTCATCTGGCTCTGGTGTTTCATCTCGCTCTGTCATGTTCGGAGCTCCGTGGATCTCGAGGTGGCCTCTGCCTGCCTGCACAGTGTGCTGCAAACCACCGGGGAAAAGCGGGAACGCGGAAAATCCGCCCTGGCCCTGCGTGCTGGGGCTCCTGGGAGAACTGGGGGTGACCACAGCAGCGCAGGCAGCTCCACATCTCAGCTCACCCCGGCCTGCCTGGGCGGGGATGACTCATTTCAGGAGCCTGTGCTCGCTTCGAGCCATTAAGGAAGGAGTTAATCCCTGCAGCTTTGGCCACAGAGTGGATGTGTAAGGCCTGAAGTCCCATGGGCTCGATTGCATAAGAAACCATGTATTGTGGCATTTAGTTGATCATGCACTACTTCTTCTGGTCACATGGAGGCTTGATTTCCCCTTGCATCAGCTACTACAGACTTTACATTTCTCGTCCTGGTGTCTGTTCGGTTACCGGGGTCATCCCCTTCAGCCCACAGCAGAGCCTGTGCTGCTCACCCAGCCCTGATCCACGGGATCTCACTCTGTTTTTTGTAGGATCCTATCAGAGGAACCGGGCGCTTGTAATTTTTCTCATTTGTGTCTGTGCGTAACAGGTGTCATTTTCAGTGTAGTACAGACAAATCCCAAAATAGCTCAGGCTCTTCAGACGCGGCGAGGAGAAAAAACCGTGGTTACTTCAGCTTTGGTTGTAGTGAAAAACCCAACGCTCGCAGCCGGCTCTGAAGTCGGAATTAAAATGGCAGACGGAGGTGGGGAGCAGGGATCTCTCTGCATTCCGTGCTTCCTGACGGACTGCTCCTCGCTGCTCCGTGTGTGCACATGAACTCCCTCACACAGCGCTGCCTCCCCATCAGCTTCCCTGATTCCCAGGAGCTGCACCTACCACGGATCCTCCTCCACACTTCCCGGTGCCGGCAGAGCTCTGCTTCCCCTGCCGGCTGCCGGGGCCGGACGGAGGCACCGGAGTTAATCGAGGGATTTGGGGGGCAGAGGCAAGGAGAGACCGTGCAGCTGCAAAAGGCTCCTTGCCTGGGGATGATGCCTGCTGTGCTGAAATGCAGAGCTGCTTGTGGACTGTCTTTGTCGGGGATTATTGGATTCTGGTGACTCCAGGAACGCAGTTATTAGTTCCCCTGCCTACGCCGAGCGTTTTGAATCTGTGTGTGTGATAACACTTATTAATACTGCTCAGATTAAGAAGATCCTATGGCTTTCCAGCACTTTCAGCACCTTATCTCACACCAGGCATCTGCCCAGCAGCTGAACCACGCTCAGATCAATGTCCTGTGGCCAGCAGAGCAGGGGCTTGTGGGGCCAGCAGTAGCCTCATGCCCAGAAGTCCTGTGTTTGTTCACAGCAGCAGCTCCTCTTAAGCTGCCTTGTGCTCCAGGGGATCTGCCTGCTGAGGATTTGCAGGACGTGGGCCTAAAATATTTTATTTCAGGAAGTCAAGCAGTGGTTCCTGTCACCGAAACAGTTAATCAGAAAGCACCAACTCTCTACTGCAACGTGTGTGTGCGTGTGTGTGTTTTTGTTTTTTAGAGCCAGCAAGATTTGCTTTGGTTTCTTTAAAGCAGAAAACACCAGAAAAGTTGGCTGTGGTTTCAGCTGCTATCGCTTGAGATTTGTACTGCTGACTACCAATCCTAAAAGAGTTAACCTGGCAAGTATGACTCAGAAGCAGAGAAGTGGATGCGAGGCTGAGAGCCGGGAGGAAGTGCAGAAACAGAGGTGAGGAACAGAATAATTGCCAAAAAAAGGTGCAGAGTCCAGGAGCGACGTTCCCTCCGATCTGCCTGGCCCTGGCACCGCTGGCACGGGCTCCCTGGAAAGCTGCAGTTCCGCTCTTATAACACAAGGAGCAGGCTGGAGAATTTAGAGCTGCGTCACAGAGCTCAGCGAGAGAGTGAGAGAGCAAGCTCCGTCGATAGGTCTACCAGCAACAGCCCTGCTGCAGCAAGAGGGGAGAGAGGCAGCAAGAGAGGCAGAGAGGGCTCCAGGAAGAGAAGTGGCACCAACACCACGGACTGGGCTCCTGCCACCATCCACTGTCATTTGCACCTTGTTCTCGGGCTCGCTTGGTGTAGGAGGCTTCGCCCATTGACGATGCTGGAGACCCGGCGCGCTTAATCCCGCGGGGAGGGAGAGTGGGCAGACACCGAAAGGGTTAACGGGAAGGAAATTTCTGGAACCTTCTCTTCTGCGGCGCTCCAGAGCGAGCGGAGGGCTGAGGACTGCGCAGATGGTGCACGGGCACAGCTCTTCGGTCCGGTTCGTCTCCCTCACGTACGTACCTTTGATCAGGATGGGGCTGGAGCTGCAGCTACGTATTTGGATTATTTGCAGGGCGTCCCTCTCCCCCGGCGTCCGTAAGTTCGGATCCCAAAGTGCCTTTATTATTATTTTGGCTGGGTAGGATTGCTCTGTTCTGCGTCAGAGCTGTTTTCTCAATGGAGCGACGGCACAGGTTGTACTAATGTCACTCTTGCTGGCATTGCTGTACTGCAGAGGAGGGTAGTAGTCGTGGGGGAGAGATGACAACTTTGCAAAGACTGCTGTTTTCCTGGTTTGTCTGGGCTTTTTATCCCCCCCCATGTCCCCGGAGGCTGGCATGTCGGCGAGGGGTTGGTGCAGGGGTTAACAGGCACCCTGCGATTCAGAGCTCCGAGGTTTGTCACTGCGTAGTTCGCAAAGTGGCAAACGGTGACGCAGTGATCATTGCAGGGCACGTCGTCCAGTTTTTAAAAGCACTGGGGACAGGTAGACGGGTGCCTTCCAGACGCTTCCACACCAGCTGAAAGGGGTTAAAGATGAGTCGAGCCGGGAAGCGAGCATTTAGGGATTAAATGTCATCATTTTGGCGTTGGAAAGTTGTTTACCTTGCTCTCTCGGTGTCTCCATGCTGGCAGGCGGCCAGCTCACATGTGATAGTCTTCCCTGGACTGCTGCATCATTAACGAGAGCCAGCGCGGGCTCCCATTGGCCGCGGCGGGCGCAGCGCCGGGGCCGCGCCGCCATTGGGCGCGCCGGGGATGGCAGGTGGAGCGCCCGAGCCCATTGGCCGCGCGGGGAGCAGCGCAGCGCCGGGCCGGGCCGGGCGGAGGGGAGCCGGGCCGGGCCGAGCGGAGCCGAGCCGGGCCGAGCCGAGCGGAGGGGAGCGGAGCCGAGCCGAGCCGGGCCGGGCCGAGCCGAGCCGAGGGGAGCCGAGCCGGGCCGGGCCGAGCCGAGCGTAGGGGAGCCGAGCCGAGCCGAGCCGAGCCGGGCCGGGCCGAGCCGAGCCCGCGGCGGGCACCGGCTGCTGCCTGCTCCCAATTCCCTGCCTGCTCCCAATTCCCTGCCTGCTCCCTGTTCCCTGCCTGCTCCCTGTTCCCTATTCCCTGCCTGCTCCCTGTTCCCTGCTCCTCATTCCCTGCCTGCTCCCTGTTCACTCCCTGTTCCCAGTTCCCTGCCTGCTCCCTGCCTGCTCGTGTCAACCAGAGCGGCCGAGCAGCACGGCAGGCTGCTGCCCTGCTCCCTATTCCCTGCCTGCTTCCTATTCCTTGCCTGCTTGTGTCAACCAGAGCGGCCGTGTGGCACAGCCAGCACCGTGCTTCTGCCCACTGCTCCCTGCCTGTCCCCTGCTCCCTGCCTGTCCCCTGCTCCCTGCCTGTTCCCTGCCTGTTCCCTGCCTGTCCCCTGCCTGTCCCCTGCCTGTCCCCTGCTCCCTGCCTGTTCCCTGCCCTGCTCCCTGCCTGTCCCCTGCTCGCTGCCCGCAGGTGTCAAATGGGAGCGTTCATCCAGCGCTGCAAGCACCGGTGGCTGCCCCTGCCCTGCTCCTTGTTCCCTGCTCCCTGCCTGCAGGTGTCAAATCTTAACATTCATCCCAGCACTCCGAGTATCTGCCTGCTGCTCCCTGCCTGCTCCTTGTCTGCTCCCTGCCTGCTTCTGCCCGTTCCCTAACCTCCCTGCCCATTCCCTGGCCTGCTCCCTGCTTGCTGCTCCCTGCCTGCTTCCTGCCCAATCCCTGCCTGCTCCCAGCTCCCTGCCCACTGCTCCCTTCCCACTCCTGCTACCTGCCCTCTGCCCACCATTCCCTGCCCGCTGCCCACTCCCTGCCCGCTGCCCACCACCCGCTGCTCGCTCCGTTCCCACCTCAGATCCCAGGATGCCAGGCGTCCCTCGGGCAGCAGGCAGGACAGGAGCCGGTCACTGCTGGCTGTGCTGGGTGCAGCCCTTCGCCCACGGGTACTGCTGGGACATCTTGTTTCCCTGTCCAGTCGCGATGATGACGATGACGATGACGTGTCAGAGCTGCAGCCCACGGGGCAGGGGAAAGTACTGGGGTTCAGGGCTTTTCTCCTTGCTTCCTTCTCCCTTGTGAGGTGCTGGAGTGTTGGCAGCACTGTGAACAAGCAGCTTGGGGCAGGGATTGCACCTGGAAATTATGTTGTGGGAATAGTCAAAAGAAGTGAAAACGACTCCTGCCCAAACTCAGCTTTTGTTTGCACAAGTGTGAGTTTGCCAGAGGCTCAGTAACATCACAGAGAGATGGAGACTGCCCTCAGTGATGGGTCTGCAAAGACTTGCAAAGGAGAGAACAGCATTAGAAAGCAAGGACTGAAGGACTGGGAAGGACTGGTTAAGGATGAATGGGAGACTGAGGGCAGAGAGCAGCTCCAGAGAGAGGATGAGGAAGTGAAGGGGAGAACACTTTTCCCTCTTAACCATTTACTATACTATTTTTTCACCTCTCTTCTTAAAGCGACCAGCAGTGAAGATGGCAACTCTGCCTGGAAGTGCTGAGGACACAACCAGCCTTGAGCTTGGTCCTTCTGGCCGAGGAAGTCTCCCGATTATGCAGTGGAGTGGTAACTTTGCTTTCTCATACGACAGGGCCCATTATTCCATAGCCTTTCATCATTCCAAAGCTTACCCAAGTTTCAGGATGTGCTAGCAGGAGTGTTTAATCTCTCTTACTCACTGGCTGACATCTCCACTGTCAGGGTTGGTTGGTTAGCAACAACCGCTGGGCTCAGCACCGGCTCAGGCACCGCACGGCCGCCGTCCCCATCTGGGCTGCAGCCCGGCCTCTGCAGGGTGGTCTGGGAGACAGGGAGACAGGGAAGGGCTGGATTTACACCCCGAACGGAATTTCGGTGGTTTGGTCGCGAAGGCCGCAGGCGCTGCGGATTTTTCCCGACTCCGTCCTTTGCGCAGGGCCGCCATTTCCAACGGCAGTGCGGTGCAGGGACGGGGAGGGAAGAACCCAACAGACTCTACGTGCCACTCCCCACTTTCTTTCCCTCTTTCCCATCTCCATCTTTCCTCCTTCCCCTCCTTCTGTGCCCGATTCCATAGGGAATTTCAGCCTCTTACTGCAGTCATCACAACCCCACCTGACTCACTGAGCCTTCACTGGCTGTAGCTGGCTCCCTCGGAGCATCCTCACGTCCTGCAGCGCCAAATCCGCAGAGCAGGGGAACAACGGGAACAACAGAAACAGCAGCGATGACGGTGGTCCCTGCAGCCAGACAGACAGGCATAAATACTCCCACACCCACGAGAACAGGCCCAGGCAGCTGTAGAGGGGGTTCTGTACGGCCAGGAGCTGGACAAAGGCACGATGCTGGGTTGTGTGGATGATGGGTGGGTCGAATCTGTTTTCCCCAGCGTTGGTTGCATGAACAACTCTTTCCGGTTTTCCCCAGCACAGCTGTGGGGTAGAGAACCCCTTAATTTGTAAAGCTAGTGCTGTTTCATGGCTTTCAAGGAGGTGCCACTGGCTGCTGAGTGTGTTCAGCGTAGGGATGCATTTGGTTTAGTTCCTTTTGCCACCGTGTTTTGGCCACAGCGATGGTTTAACTGTGCCTAACCGCAGGGAGGGTAAGGAGACGGATAAAAGAGGAGTTATTTCAATGTTAAACTCCAATGTAAATCTCATTACTCAGGAATTGAGGTTACTGTCAGCAGGTAAATCTGTGGGACTGGCAGGAAACAAGGCTAAGAAGGGGACAGGGCATATTTCCGTAGGACAGCAGTGATGGTGTGCACAGGGATGGCACTGTCACCGTGAGCTGTACCTGGGTAACTGTTCCATAATCGTTCTCTGCAGAGTGCCGCAAAAGGACTGGGGAAAGCTGTGATTTCTCCCTCCCTCCGACACTCGTGTGTGACACTGTGAGAGCTGATTCATTTTCCTCTATCTGGGTTTCCCTGCTCTGGGGAGTGGGGTTTGCTCTGCCTCGGCCTTGGTGCAGCATCGTGACGCAGCGCTCGGTACCGCGCCGACAAAACACACGCAGTTTTCTCGGGCGTTCTGACCGCTCAGGGACCGCAGGATTCGGGGAAGGAAGGGCAGGATTTCACATGCCCATGATATAAATTTAAAAGCATTACCTCTGCTTCTCTGCTAGTGGAGGAAGGCTCTGTGAGGGACGAGACAGCCATGATCTCCTCCTGCACTTGTTTTGCCGATGGTCATGTTACATCTGTGACGCAGACGAATTTTGCTGTTGGTCTCTGTCGGTGCTTTAGGGAGTGGAGCTGATAAGGGCACAAGCTTGAATATGGTTAGAAACATTCACTTCATATCGATGTCAAAGTTCAAACCGCACCTGGAGGGTCAGGGGTATCAGATCCACCTACTGACCCCCCCAAATGGTGGAGGAATTCGGATGAGCCACAGCAGCCCTGGCCATTTTGCTGCTCGCAGAGCAGGCTCGGAGCCTGCAGTGCTGCTGCTGCTGCTGTTCATTTCCATGTTATACAAATACAGCGTTGGGCTCTGTGTCAGGAGCTTTCTGATGCTGTGAGAAGCTTAAAGTCTACAAGCAAATGTTTTTCTTTTCTTATTTGGGAACATTCATTAAAATGTCTAAATGCCAAGTGTTCTACCCTCTCTCCTCTGACAAATCTCTCCCAGACCTATCCAGAAAATTCAGTGCTGCTGCGTAGGATTTTTAAAACTTTATCGTGGTGTTTTCTTACAGTTTAATATGGGTGTGGCTAGGGAGGAGAGTAAGATTTAATTTGGTTGAATATCTCTAATGCTGATGTTAATGGACAAGGATGTAGGCAAGAGACAGGAGTTGTCCACATCCTCTTTATCTCTGTATATAGATAGCCCCAAGCCCAGGCTGTGAGGAAAAAGGAGGGAATACTCCATCCCATTCCCACCCACCCAAACAATTTCGGTGCAAAGGCAGCAGTAGAAAAGGCCAAGCTGGAATGTCACAAAATGGTTCCCCCAGCACTCAGAGATGCCAGTGCCATTTATCCTGGCACGGCTCCGAGAGCGGCACTGCGAGCCGCCTGCTGCAAGGTCATTCCCCTGACTCATGGTCAGCAACCAGTTGGTTCAGGAACTCCCAATCCACTTCTCTTGCAATTGTGCCCATGCCTGAACCTGGAGGGGAGGCTTGAAAATTAACATTACTGCAGTAGTGGGGGCACTGACCCCAAACTCCATAAAAATCCTGTGTCTCTGAAAGGTTTTAAAATCCCTATCTGTAATTTGTTTCTTTGCTAGCTCCAAATACTTTGCACTACCTCCCTCATCCCCTTTTCCCCCAAGACTTCCTCTGGACTGCTGGGAATCAGGAGTGGCGTGTATTTAAGGACTCACAGTCTGTTCTAGGAAAAAAAACCTTGGTGTGTATTTGCATTTCTGTAGCTGCCAGGTGGACCCTGCAGGCTCCCCACAGCCTGTTGAGCCAGGGGTGTCTCTCAGGTGCTTTCAGTTTCAGCTACCTCAGCTCAGGAGCTGTCTTGTCCCCTCCCAGGTTTCCCCATTTTTCCCTGGTGTTCCTATTTGTCCATGTCACTCATATTTTCTGTTGTCTCAGGACAACATCAGCCATGGATATGCTTAGGGCTGGCTCTGGATGTCTCAGCCACACAGGCAGCAGTGGAGTGATTAATGCCTCTGAGCAAAATAACTTATTTAGTCCCCAAAGTTCAACCTGGGGGCACGTTCTGTGAATAGAGAGGGGCAGGGGGAGCAGTGCAGGCCAAGCAGGGCCTCCCGGAGCTGCCAGCCCACCTCACCAAGCCCCCAGCCGTGGGCAGCCTGACCCTGCTCACCATAAGCCTTCACCTTCCCCACCATTATTCCCTGGTTTCCAAAGGGACAGAACCTGGCTGCCAATCCCGATGCCAGTGACGACTCCTCGCCCACAGGGAGGCAGATGTGATGGCTCGTCTGCTAAAAACTGAGCCAACACACTGTGATTCAGTCCTCCAGCTTTCCAAGGAAGAGCTATTTCTGAGTGAAGCTCATCTCTTCAGCTCCCCCCACAAATTCTCACGGTGCTCAGGAGTCCAACAGCAGCCACGGGGTTTGCATTTGGATATCCAGCTCAAATGCTTCTTAAACATCGACAGTGGCTCTTGGACACACGGTGATATTCCAGGGATGGAATGGTGGAAATCCTGGGAACAGGGACAAGCCAGCAGCTCGTGTGCTTGGGGGAGTCAGCCAGGAGTGTTTGGTCAGTGCTTTTCTCCAGCTGTTCTGCCAGCTCCTGGTACTGCAGGTAGTGTTAAACTAAAGGCTTGTTTTCAGAGGTCTGGCTTAAAGGCAGGGTGTACTTCAGTGAACATCTTCTGGCTGGGTTTGTTTCCTTCTGCTCCTCACTGGCACAGGACATTCTTTTGTCTCTTGAATGACACAGAAGAAAAATATGGCTTCCCTTGCCATTACCTAGAGGAGCTGCAGCGGTGGTGTTGGGGGAACACCATGTTCCTGAACTGACTGCACAAATCACAACAATCATCTCCCTGTGAGTGCTTTCAAGCCCTGCAATCAGTACTTTACATTCTAAAGTGATGCTTAGGTACAGAAGTTAGGAATGGAAAATGGCCTTTCTGGTTGCAGCTGCTTAGGTGGATCACTTGTTTGAGTGGAGGGAGTTTTGCTCGCTCAAGCTCTGTAGGGCTGAATTTGATGGTTTTCATTCCTACTGCCCTTCCCTGACCTCAGCCCTGTAAGCGCGATGCTTCTCTTCCCCTGTGTGAGTTTGCCTGTGAAAGCTGAAATCCTCCACAGGATCCAGGGCTTCAGCAGTTCCTGTGCCCTCCAAACAGGCCGAGGGTTTGCCCAGGAACTCTCCTGAGAGCAAAGGCGGGGGAGAACTGGATGACTCCAGGCAGGCCAAAGCAATTTCAGATGAGCAGGGGGGGATCACGAGATGGGGAACTGCAGCACTAATATTTAAGCACAGCTCTGATGGCCACCATGCTAAAACAGACACTGCTGAGTGCTCTGACAGATTCCCCTTAACAGGCATTGAAATCAGTGACTCAAATCAAGCAGGCCTGACAGTCCCATTGCTCAGAGTTAAAAGGGACACAAGGCTCCACAGGCTTTTACCCCAATTCTGTCCCAGTGTTCAGCCTGCCTTGGGGTTTTAGACACAGAGTTTTTAACTCCATTTGTACTGCAGTTGTAAGGCTGCAAGAGTAGGACTGAAGGAATAGGCTACGTTCCATTCAGGATTGCAATGTGCAGTTTTTATCGCAGTCTTTATAAGCAACAAAAAAAAACCTCCATTATGTTTTAAACTCATGAGGGAGGTACCTGGTTTTGCTGCCCACAGCAGCAGTGGCATCTCCAGAGCCATCTCTTAGGCACAAATATCAATTTTCCTAAGCAGTGCAGCACCTACTCTGCCTTTCCTCAGCCCAGGCCCGTGCTGCTGACACACCAAGTGTTCCAGGCTGAGCACTGGCTTCAAGTGCAAGTCAGAGCACATTTGTCCATAGCTGACCCACGCAGCACCAGACCTGCACAACAAAGAGATGCAGTTACAAGCTCCCCACGCCGAGAAGGCTTTTTTAGAAACCTTAGAAGTTCACTCATTTCCATTCCCCTTACAGGTCACCACTTGTACTGTCACACCCCTTGTCCTGCACCTGGCCTTGGGCTGATTCATTCCTTCACTGGGAGGATGATGCATTGAGCTCAGATTCTCAGCATATAAAACAGGGATTATTTTCTCCAGGGGAGACCAGAGCCTGATGAACCACGAGTTTCACCCCGTGATGTGAAAATGGAGGAGAAAATTTATGATGCACACTGAGATCTGTTTTGCTCTCTGTAAAAGCCCCAGAACTGCCTTTCTATGCAAAGTGCAGGTTGTGAAAAATCAGGTCTGTGACATCCAGGCTTGCCTTGTTCCTGCAGACTAAAGGGCTCAGGGTAGAGAGGAAGTTCCCTTTCACAGGGAAGGCAGGGATTCCCTTTCTGTCTTTGTCTCCTATGGAATGTATAAAGCAGTGTGAAGTCCATGACAGCCTTTGAGATGTTCCTCTGAAAGAAGCTACAGAACAGCACTGCCACTAAAACATCTGAAAAGGAGGAAAGCCACAGAATGACATTGTACTTTCCCTACTGTTACTTACTGGGAAGTCCAGACCACTGTGACCAATCCAAGGACAGGGGACAGTACTTGCTGGTTGCCACGCAGCAAATGTTTGAGACAAGCACTGCTTCATTTTCTTCCCTGTGAGGGTGGGCAGGCCCTGGCACAGGGTGCCCAGAGCAGCTGTGGCTGCCCCTGGATCCCTGGAAGTGTCCCAGGCCAGGCTGCAGCAGCCTGGGACAGTGGAAGGTGTCCCTGGCCACGGCAGGGGGTTGCCCTGGATGAGCTTTAAGGTCCCTCCCAACCCAAACCATTCTGTCATCCCGTTTTCCTGCCCATGTGCACGTTTCCAGCAGGGTGCTGTGGATCACAGCATCCTGAACCATTCCTTTACTCCTGCCCAGACACACTGAGAGCCTTGGAAAGGAGAGCACAGACAGATGAACCCTTCCCAAAACATGCACCTGCACCTTGGCAAGAAGGGCTGACACCTTCTGAGGAGCTTGTGAAGGCAACAGGACAAACTCCAGGTAGCCTGGAGGAGGGACAGCAGCATCTTAATTATGCTGAAGTGAAACCTGGTTTTATCAAAACTATAAATAATAAATGAGCCATTGGTCTTCATCTGCTGCATATTTCTGGAAAGGTTGGTCTCCTTTGCAGAGGGGAAGATGTGCAGAGGTTTTCAGTCCTTCTAAGTCTCCTGCTTTGACACAAGTTCCCATTTTCAGCAGCACAAAATGAAGTGACATTTCCTCCAACCATTTTTCAAAACCCTAATGAGGATTTCTTTGTAATGCTTCCTACTGAGGCAAGGAAAACCCAAAGTAAACCTCACTCTGAACCTGTTTCTCAGGGATGCTGCTGTGATTCTGTGATCCGTGCTGCACCTGCCTCTCCTCACCAGCAACTCCTGGTCCAGCTTTTCAGGAGTAAATCTCACCTGATAATAGAGGGTGCCTCATGAATAACTGTGCCAGCACGGCAGGCACTGGGGAGGGAACCTGCTTTCCACTCGTCTTTCACCCTGTTGCCCCAGATAATGGATTTAGAAACACCAGTAAATATCCAGACACGGGAATCTAGTCCAGTTATTTCCCCTTCCTCCACCCCTCTTTCTTGGAAGGACAAGCTCCTCTCTCTGAGCTTTCCCTCTGCTGCCTGGGAGTGTGCATTAGGATGGAGGCACTGGAGCAGGTTTTTGGATGTGGTTACAGCAGGAATACACAGAGTTGCCAAAAACCCAGGGCATCAGTAAGTGAAAGTGCCGACTGCAGTTGTGCTTTACTCCATTTCACATCGGCCTCTGCTCCAGCACAGGTCAGACACTTATCCAAGGGTTGATAGCTCCTGAATTATGCATGCGTGGAGCAGTTCAGAGGCTTCACAAGACCCCATCTATTCCCTCTGCTCTGAGCCATGGCCACTGCAGGTTAAGTGCACTGCTCAGCCCTGCTGCAGTTCCAGGAACCATCAGCCACTCATTTCCACACTCTCCTTCCTCAACAACTTCCACTGAACCATTTACAGTTCAATTTCTGAACGCTCCCTTTTTGTTCTGACCCACACTCAAGGCACTTCCAATCCCATTTATTTTCATTCTGCCTGCAGAATTTAAAAGTTGTCTCACAAAAATCTGCAAGTCCTCGCTTATTTAAAGCACAGGGACTGGTGACAGAGGAAGCTCTATCAGGATGGTCACATTTCCTTTTCTTGTCACAAAAGCACCTGATCTGCCCTGTACTCTCTGATCAGTGAGTGACAGAAAGCCAGAACACTCTCTGTCTCGGACAGAACGAGGTTTAGAGCCTGGTTTCATCCGCAGTGAAATGGAAAAAGCATTCCTGTACAACACGAGCTTCCCACAGTCACCCCAACAGCATCGTGCTCTGCACCACCACGAAATAAAACCTCGATCCCCACTTGCTGGGAAGAGCTTGAGTGCATTCCCCTGGCTAGGGCAGGGACAACACTCACTGCCAGGCTGGGGCTTTCCTCACCACATACTCAACTTCTCCTACACCAGCCTCAACCATCCGCAAGATGCCACAAGAAAGTGTATCCATAAAGTAGCTAAGCCAAAGGTAACTGTCTTGCTATCTAATAAAATTAAATAAATGAATTTTTCTCTAGGTACGGTGGAGATGAAGGATTTTCTCCCTCAGCCTGCAGCCATGCACAAGATGTGTCTTCCTCTGGAAGCTGGTTTCACATGGTGGCTTAGATTTTCCCACTTTGTATCTAGCACCATTTGAAATCAGTGTTCTAGGAGCAAGAATTACAGCGTGGGAGGAGACCAAGCACCTGCTCACTTCAACAACATCCCTTGCTCCTCAGATCAGCCCCTTTTCCAAAGGTTATTTTTTTGCCAGCCATCCACTTTGTAACATCATCTGATTTCTAGACACTTCTCCAACCACTGTATGCACGATCCCAAGCCAGGGCCACGCCAGAACAGCCTCCTGCTCATGTACTTCTGCTTAATAAACAATGGATATGAGTTCAAGTTGTCCAGAGTAAAGTGATCCAGAAGTTGCATGAAAACCAACGTGGTGCTTCTTGCACCTTGACAGGCAGAGTGTGTTTAATATCCAAAAAGTAGGACCAACATTTAATTTACTGCCTCAGAGCAAAAGGATTTCCACTCTCTGCTTGGGGACTCCATCACCACAAGCTTCTCATTCCATAGCTCCCAGAGACTTGCTCTGCAATCACAGAAATTCCCTCCAACAATTTGACCTCAGCAGTTAAACACAGAAGTGCCTTCAGCAATCCCAGAATCCCAGAACCCCAGACTGGTTTGGGTTGGAAGGGACCTTAAAGATCATCTTGTTCCAACCCCCTGCCACGGGCATCTTGAAGGTGCCACACAGCACACACAGAGCCCACTCCTTTTTCTACAATTATTTTCCAGTTTGCTGCTGGTAACATCCAGCAGTCTTTCACTTCTCCAGCCCTGCATCCCAACCACTAAAACGAAGTGGAACTCTTTTTGTTTGCCCTCACTGATGTCCAGCGTGTTCCCAGACATGGAAAAGCTGATCCCTGTGCGGATGAAGGTTTGGTCAGAGCACTGAGTAGTCATCTCTAAAGAATGCATAGCTGTCATCTACAAGAGGATCCTTCTCTGAGCCAGGAAAACATCTCTTACACAGGCTGACCGATTTCTCTTGGTGTTCAGAGTCTCAGTTTTTGTCTAGCACCATTTGAAATCGGTTATGATGTAGGGGGAAAAGCAACAATAGTGGAAAACTTCCTTCCCCCATCCCCAAGTCACAAACAAACACCATCCAGAGCACAACCTGGCCTCCCAAACACCAGTGGTTTGCTGTTCTCTGACCTGGAGTTCCCCCCACAGGCCGAACATCCTGCACAAAAGGAGGACAGTCAGCATCCCTTTCAAGTAAGGATGGGATGCTTCCACACAGAGAGAAGCATCTCTTCAAACATAACTCAGACTCTTCAACTCAAGCAAGCCAGGGCCTGGGTGTGACAGCACAGCCTCCCAACCTTCTACTCCATGTGCTGTTTGTTTGCCTTAACCTGTTCTTTACACAGATTTTTTTTTTTTCCCTTTTAAATAAAATTGAGTGCTCTACGCTCCTGGGCTGTGTCTCAGGTAGACAGATCACCTGATTCCCTGCTGGACAACACCTAAGTGCTGCAAGTCTCTTCATTTCAGCCCCCAGCTCCACTTTCCCCACTCTCAGAAGTATTTAGATTCAGAGAATCAGAATGGTTTGGCTCGGAAGGGACCTTAAAATCATCCAGTTCCAAGCCCTGCCATGGGCAGGGTTTAATTTACACTGACCTTAAGCGTGACACTGAGAACCCACCAAGCACTGACACTTTGCACTATTTAACCCTAAACCAGGTGACTCTGGACCTGTTACCAGTAGATGGCAACAACACATCTTTTCTCCCTCAGCACAGAGCTCATGTGTTCATGGCTCTTCAACTTTCAGTTCCAGACTCCAAAATGAAACAATTCACGCAGCACTGAGTTTCAGAAAAACAGCACAGGACTCACAACAATTAGGCTAAATTAATTTGTAGTGTTTAAGTCAGATTCCTAGAATCACAGAGCAGAATCCCAGAATGGTTTGGGTTGGAAGGGACCATAAAGATCATCCCATTCCATGCCCATGGGCAGGGACACCTTCCACCAGAAACTCTGCTTATCCCCTCAATGCTCACTGCAAACCCAGAACTTCATGGTGCACAGTTGTTTAGTCTGGCATCATTTCCACACCAACTCACTTTGAGTGTCACAACCACAAACTGGGAAAGAAATACAGCATATGAGGTTATTTTTTCTATTCCACCTTCTGAAAGGCTTCACTCTGTCAGGCAGCTGACTCCACACATGGCTTTGCCACAGAAATTAAGTACATTTCAAGTGTGAAACCCCTACAATTCCTAAACCTAAACCCACCAGGGCTGTATTCCCTAGGGATTGCATTTGTCACACACTGGACAAAAGGGCCAAAACACCCTCTGGGCTTTGCCTCAAGTGTTCCACCAGAACAGCCCCAGGATAATCTTCCTCTTCTCCATCAACTTTTCACCAAGTTTTTCAGGAGTCAACACTGGAAAGTTTTGGAGGTTCTGGGAAACTCTCTGCAATTCTAAAAGAAAACCCCCAAAGGCTGCTCAGCAAATTAAAACACATCCCCTACACTACCACTGAGTAACTCTGTGCACGAGCTGCAAACTTCAATCTCAGCAGTTACCACCTGATGTTTGGGACATGAAAAATCAGCTGGGTAACAATGGGAAAAGAGCTGCTCAGCACCATGACGAATGAAAGACAAACACTTACTGCTAAATAATTTAACATTTTTATTTGCAATATTACAAATCATCGCTAATCTTTACATCCAGAAAGAAGTGCAAAAATACGGCCAACTTTTACAGTGATTTCACTTGCCAGTGAAGTGCATTTCAGTGTATTTGAGGACATTGCAGATGCCACGCAAAGCAAGCTGAGCTCCTGACCACCACTGCACTCACTCCCAATCACACATCCCAGTGTTTACAAACAACTCTCAAACTCAGATATCAGCCAGGCCACGAACAGCAAATCCTTCTGCAGAGCCAAAGCCCCTTTCTAATAACGACAGCCTATTATGAACTCTAATAATACAACTGCTGGGATTGTCCCAAAAAAGCTCTATAAAGCCCTAAACAGTTCTGTGCCACTCCAACAATCTGATGATGACAGGGAGAGCAGTGCCAAGCAGCCACAGACAAGCCAGAGTCGTTTCAGTGCTGCCTCAGGCATCTGAAGTGAGGCTATTTGGGTTTTCTGCGAAAACTGGTTCTTAGAAGCTGCCTGCATGTTGATAGTGAGATTCATGAAGCTAAAGTCTGGGGTTTGCCAAGGAATTAGAAGTAGCAATGAGTCTCAACTAATGGCAAACACTGTGGTGGGAGCTCCTGGAGTCAGAACCTGGACTAAAACCTTGATGAACAAACAGCAAACAAGAGACCACCACATCTACCAGCACTCCCACAACTGAGCCAGTCTGGTTTTCCTTTAACGTGAAAAGTGAGTGACAGGGAAAAACTTCTGCTTCTGAACACGAATGTGATGCTAAATCCAGCCTTTCAGAGCTTGATTTAACATCACAGTCCACAGACAGAGGTTAGAAATGTGGAATATGTGACTTCAAGTAAAAAAGCAAGGATGGGGGAATCGCACAGCATCCATTTCTGCCCTTCAAATCAACAGAAGATCTCCAGAACTGACATCAAGATTCCCTAAAAATCAAGCACCCTAAGGAGCTTCCACTGTGCTCATGACAGGACATGGTCACCACTGAGCTCTCAGCAGTTCCTTTAATTAGGGAGCTCCTGTCAACAGGCAGGGGATGCCTCTGCTACAGAACCCTTCAGTTTCCTGCTCGAACAAATCCGCTGCAGTCTTTGGTGGATTATACCAAAGAATCAGAAATATATATATATGGCTTTTTTCCTTCTTAAAAGCAAAGGAAAAGCTATAAAACTCTGATTTCAAGGCACACTTTAATTCACTATATATACAACAACCACCTTGGCAAACAAAGAGGTAGAGTATATAAGATCTTGATTGTGATCGTTCCCAAATGACATCGCCTTCAACGGCACCAAACTCTTCAGGGAATGAGCAACAACACATTTCAGAGTACAAAGAAAACAACAGAACCATTTACACCACCTCAACTGCAAAAAGGGACGGGAAGGACAACCAGGTTTGAGTGATCAGAGCTCTACAGGAGAGAGGAGAATACTGGACATCTTCTGAAAGCAAAGAGGTGGCACTGAAGGCAGCAGGCAGCAGCAGCTGGCACTGGGACAGTGACATTCCAGCACTCCCACAGACTCTGGCATGCCACAGGTATTGCCTTTCCCCCAGCTCACATGCACAGAAGGACAATGAGGGGCACAGAAGGCGAAGCAGGATCTATCTGTGTTACCTATATACATACACACTTTTTATCCTATTAAGCATCTCCTCCTGCAGTTCATCAGCAGAGCAAGACACAGCACAAGGAACTCATCGACAGCAACTCACTGCAAGGGCAGTAATTTTGCAGCTCTGACAGGGATATTCCACCACAAAGTCCCTCCCACCCCCCCAACAAGGCCAGTCATGCTTTACACATCTTATATTCGGCAGAACTGGGAGTGCTCTCACGTTTCCTACAAACAAAAAAACAAGTCAAATCAGAGGTTTTACATTTCAACAGGTTTTACATTTACACTGAAGCACATCCTTAGTTTTATCATTAAAGCAGCAGGTAAAGTCACAAACTGGGTCATTCTTTATCCTCTCTTTCCCAAGCAACTGCTGGACTGAGGAGATTTGAGCTTCATTCAGCTACTGAACTGTTAGGAATGACCCAAGGAGGAGAAGAGCCCTTGATCCAATGGGATCGTTTCAAGTGATGACTGATATTACCAAAAACTAACACCAGAACAGGTACAGGATTCCCAGAACTCTACCAGGTGCACCCTGAAATTCATTTTCATCACAGTGTGTTGTTTATCTAACCAGAAATGGACTATTATTCTGTGTGGATTTTGATTCTGCACTCCACTAGCAGCAACTTTACAATACTTAAACATTCAAGAATTAAAATTCACAATAACATTCTTATGTATGTCCCAAGTTCTTGAATAACTCCTGTTTTGCTTTACCAAAAAACCCACTCCACGCCAAACCTCGGTGCTATTACTCCAAGTCTCTAAGGAGTTCCACATTCCATAAGAAAACTTCCAGACTTTAACAGTGTTTTCACACACCAGACCAGTAATTTCTCATATCATGTGTACAGGTAAGATTGGAATGAAGAATTCTATTCTGTTCTATCTCCCAATTCCTTTTCTCTCTCCAAAAATAAGCCCAACTAACTCAGAAAATGAATCCTATCTTAATTAGAAACATCTTTCTTCACAGTGAAGATGATATTCCTTAATCTATACAATATTTTAGAAGAAATGCCAAGCTTAATCTTCATATAAAAACTCACCAAAAACACTGAAAATTCACTTGTCCTTTACAAGTCAATAAAATCAAGACTATGCACATGAAAGACCTTTGCATTAAGCTGGAATAAGAGAACCCGTCACCTCCTCAGAATTTGTGCAGTGGAGAAAAGCAACACAAAAAAAGAAGATGCTGGTTCAAAAAATATTTGTAGTTCCAGCTCTGTTAAGGCAGCAACGACAAAATCCTGTCAAGGAACAGTCAAACTGAGCTGTCCTGTCTGCAAAGCGTTCTGTTCAAACAAGGTTTGGAGAGTCAGATTTTGGAAGAGCTTGTCTGACCCTACACAAGTGCAGGAGGAACCCCAACACTCATCACATGCATCTCACCACTGGGCTGAGCTTTAGGTTAAAGTACAGGAGAGGACAGCAGCAGCAAACAAGCAACTGTGTTATGATCCTTTTTAGGGCTACAGAACTCTGAATTTGAAAAAGAAATCACCTTTTCATAAGAAGGCTTCAAAAGATCTTGTTAGAACCTTTGTTTATTCTCTTCTAGAAAGCAAAAATGCAGATGAATCAGTAATTGTGAGAGATGTGATCTGGTTTTCTCTGAAGGGATGCACAACTACTTTCAGAGTTGTAGTGTCCAAAGGTGGTTTCCAGCTTCTGATTACAGGGAATTGACAATCAGCTAAGTAAAGTAACTCACCACTGGAATGGGTGCAAACATTCTGCTGAGCATTGAAGGCAATACGCTACTCATTCCTCAAAGACAACACCAAGAAATGGGATTTACAATCACTGGAAGCTATTACTGAGAGTGCTAGATGATAATTCTTTATGTATTACATCCTGTTCTCCCAAAATGAATGAAAGGTTAAGATATTCTTTCCTACAGGAAGCCAAGGTTCCCAGCTAGCCGGATTCCACACTCCCGAAATTCCAAGTAAACCACAACAAAAAAGACACTTATGCTGCATTGCAAAAAAGTCCAAATGAAGTGGAAAGTTATACCTTTTAAAGATTCAATTAATTCATTTGTGCAGTTTCTTCCATCTCAGCTGGGACATTAGTTTTTAAAATACATGTTTCCTTGCAACTCTCATCAACTGTGTACGAGCTGAACAGCAGAAGGGGAGAAAGGTCTAATTGAATGTCCCATCCAAGTGGCATTTTAAACACAAAAGAAAGAGAGGCTGAGGAAAGATTTGCTGCCATTTGGAGGCTACAAACCAGCAAGGATCAGGGGCTGGAAGCACAACAGCTCACAAAGGCTCAGCTGCATCAGGAACTCAGAACACTACACAGGGAGATGGAGGCCTTAATGAAAGGAGATTAGATCAGGGTTTTCAGACACGAAAGAGCTTTAACAGTCAGATGTTCACAGAGAGGAAGATAAAGGGAAGCACTGGGCACAATAAGGCTTTTCATGCTGTCAAATATTCAGGAATGTCACATTCTTTAATTTTTGATGATGCTGGTTTAGATCCCTCCTGCTTTCTACACCCTGAGAAGTCTCTCCACGGATGAAGGCAGCAAGTGCTGCCCTGAACTGCCAAGAGCTCTTCTCTGGCCCATCCAGGCTGCAGAATATTCAAGCACTGGATGAAAAGCAGTGACTCAAAAGCACCAAATTACTCAGCAGCACACTCTGGCCCTTGGACTGATACTGCAGTGTCGGTTCAAAAGACACTAAGGCCAAAATCTCACTGGATATAAACCACCTCCAGGGCTCTCCCTAGTCCTCTGTGTGTACTTTACTATGAATAGGAACCACAGGAATCTTCCCACTGGTTTACTTCCTTTAAAGCATCCCTTCCTTTGTTTCATGTCCTCCAGATAAATCCCAACAGATTTTGGTAAAAGACAACACAGTTTTGATGAGATGCTTATCCCAACATTCCGTGTGTACCACCTAACCTGCTCTGGATTGGGTCAGTGTTTTGTGTTACAAAATATTTCTCTGACAAAAAAGGTTTTTTCCAGAAGATAAAATCAGGTATCACAGCAAAAAGCAATGCACAAAGAGGCATTTAAATCTCCTGCCACCCCTCCATGAAAAACCACACATAAACCCCAGTTGTTCTGAAGATAAAGTTTAAAACACCCTACATGTCTCATTAAAAACAGAACACTAATTGCTCATGCACAAATCTAATATTTTACAGTTGATTTTGCAAGTCTTTAACAATGGACACCAACACTGGGACTGCAGGAGGAAAAGAAAAACCTGAAAACCTTTTGGCAGCACAAGCCCACACAACCAATGCTCCCCCTGGCTTCAGCAGATAAACTGACATGTTTGAAGCAGATGGACAAAATGCTTTCCTCGTCCAGTGGACGTTGCCAAACACACACTTAAGAACGGGATTTTTCCTTCCTTGAAATTAGTGCAAGCGTTAATTAGCAGCTGAGCTGAACAGCAGATCCAAACCCAAAGTCAAATACAAGGTTAGGCTTTAGCTTCCATCAGCTGCTGGCAGGAGCTCACACAAAATCAGACATTTGAAAAAGAAAGGGCACACAAAGCTCAAAGAACTTAAACATCAGCACAGCTTTGGCTCAGTCATTTGGAAATTTGCAATATTAATAAAAAAGGAAGCTTACTCACCCATTCTGTGAGAAGAATTTCTTGTAGACCCAGAAGGCTGCCAGGAGCACCACAATTACCACAATCACTTTAGGAAGAATTTAAAAAAAAAAAAAAGCCTTTGAGTGATAAAGATCATCTCCAGCTGACAAAAAAGCATCAAAAAATTTTGCAGAAATAGCCTTGTTTTCATCTACAGGTCTACCCCACCTCTACACTCCCCTCAAAAAACCCCCACAACCCAACTAATTTTTGGAATAAGCCATGCAAATTAAATATTTGATGCTTTACTCAAGACTCTGCAAGATAGTTCAGCTCAAAACCAGTGACCACCATGATGGCAAAACCCCACCAGCTCAGGAACACGAAAACAGGAATGACAAGGCCCTAATGTCACTTTTTACGAGTTCATACAAATCTGGGTAACAAATGCAAGGACAGAAGAGGCACTGAACACTCCTGTTCACTGCAGAGTTATTCACTCACACCCCCAGTAAAACCAAGCTCTGAAATCTATCAAAGCTGCTAAGTTGTTGCAAACTGCCTTTGAAATGCGACCTCACCACACGAGAAAATACACATTTCACACTAAATTAAACTAGAATTGCTAAGCAATCTTTTTTTTTGAATCATGCAGCTTTAACCAACGCTCCAAAATCACACTGCTGCCGTCCCACGTGGCTGGAATCAAAAATGGATTTTCACATAAAAAATATAATTTGTGTGATATTTTGTTAAGGTTTTAGAAAACACTTACCACAGATGATGGCTATAATATATCCACCTAAAAAGACAAGGAATCAGTATCACAAGAGGAACACAGGTGCTTCTTACCCAAACATTATTATAAAAATATTCACAGAGCTATTTCAAGTCATCAAGCACTTCTGTCAACACAATCTTTGAAGAAGGCCAGTTTAAATCATAACACTGATTTAACTTTAAATACGAATATTGTAATTAATTTTATCCAACCCTATTTTTCACATCAAAATAAAAAAGGAAGTTGCACTAAATTATTTCTCCCGAATATAAAAGGACTGTTCCCGTGGATGTATTTTCACCCTGGTGGAGTTTTTGCAGTCCATACTTACTCAGCTGGCAGGTTGGCACTGCAGGCACCCACTGGTTGTTTCCAATGTACTGAATCTGAGCCTCCCCATGCAAGGTGTACCCTGTGTAACATTCAATGGTAATGAAATCCCCCACGGAATAGGAAGGTTTTTGTCCAGCTGTTACTCTGCCGTAACTTATGACTGGCGTGGAACCAGAACCTTCAGACACACCTGGAAAGAAAAAGGGGGAGTAAAGAAATTAATAAAAGATGTATTACTGCATCAGACATCTCAAACTTGTCAGTCTGCCCCAGTTTCAGCAATTGTGCATTTCACTCACAGGCACAGCGCTCTAAAGCACCCCAGGAATTCTGCTCCTGACAGGTCACGGTCACCTCTGCAGAGCCATCAGGGAAGGAGCAGCCAGCATTGCACCTGACCTGCACAGACTCTCCTTTGCCATAGGCAGCCTTGGCTGGAGTCAGGACCGCGTTGGGGATCTTCGGGGCAGGACACACATCTGCAGTAACTAACACAGCAATTACAAACAAGTTTAGTGAGAAGAAACTTCAGTAACTCACTCCACACACATACACGTTCTCCCGTGACAGCACCTCAGTAGTTTATTACCCTTAATTTTAAGTACAAATATTCCCTTTAGACAACCTCAACATCACTGTAGGTATTCATTAAGGCAATACAACCCTACAGTGTGGCAGCTCAGAAATCTGTACTGGTTCATTATTTCTCTGAGCTCTAGAATAATTTCTAGAAAGTAGGAGCTGAAGAGCTGCATTAAAAAAAAAAACCATACACAAAGACTTCAATTACTGCAGAAGGATACTACAGCTTTCCTCATTGTGCAAACTCCTAATTCTCTGTATCCAATCTTTTCTCCTGTATTCCCCACCCTTTCTGCTGTCTTTACCACCACGATGCTCTATTTCAGCTGAAATACTTTCAACACACAACAGAAGTCAGAATCTTACAGAAAGTCTTACTTTTCTCACAAGTTGGTTCTGGAGGAACCCAGCTGCTATCTTCTCCACAGGTAATTACCTCTGCTCCAACCAAGAAATAGCCTTGATCACACTCAAACACAACTGCGTCCTTGTAACTGTAGGAAGGTCCAAATCCAGATGTTTTTCTCCCATGTTCAACTCTGGGGTTTTCACATTTGACCACTGACAGAGGGGAAACATTTGTTAACACAAACATCTGTTAACACTAACGTTGCAACAAACACAACATCCTTTCCCTACTTGCAAATTTCTTTGCAAAAATTGTGTTGCAAAACAACAAAAAAGTTGTTTTGGAGGGAATCTGGTTGATTCCTGCACTTCCACAGTAGCTGTGTTTTTAGGAAAAGGATTCTTCCTTAGCTTTTTACAATTCCTAACCCGGCTCCAACATCCTTGCCATTGACACAATTTTTCTGTGGCTACCCAGGATTTGTGGTCTCTCAGGTCCTTCACTTTGGCCTTGTCACTTCAACCAACAAGACACTCACACAGGTATTTTTCAAGCTTTAACTCAAATTTCAGTCATATTCTGTGTCATAATCAATCAATATCCACCATACTGACGTGACCTCCTCTGGAACTGCACCAAACTTTGTACCAGAGGATTTGTTTCTTCTTTCCTAGAAAGAAAGTCCATTCTCCCCCCGCTGCTTCCAAAAAAGGGACAAACACTGTAATAAAGAATGAAAAATCCCAACAACCTCTGCATTCTGGAGGTGGTCCACTCCAAACTCCATTGAAGTGTGCATCAGATGTGCAGTGAATCGTGTCTGTGCCAATGAGGGAGAAGGGATCCTGACACCTGTAGGTCACTGAGCTCTGGTACACATAGTCAGCTCTTTCCTCATACCTCCCGTTGGCTATTTCAGGCGGTGGCATACAAGGAATTACTGTAAATAAAGCACAAAAATTGGCCAAACAGGGTTTTGCTGTGTTAGCTGGTTCATTTCAAAGAGCAAGCCCTGCTTTTCAAGTAATTTCATCGAAAATCTGACACAGCTACTTGAAGTCACGCTACAGAACCTCAATTTCAACAAGAAGTTGATTTTAATATGAGATAATTACCACAATAACTGATATTTTTCATCCCTGTTTTACCATTATTTTTTACACTGGAAAGTTGACAGCACAGCTGATTTTGTATGAACTACCACCCTCTGAACAGAAAATCCAACACAGCAATGATTTACTTACTTTCACAGTAAGGCAGAGGTCCACTCCAGTCAACACCTTCATTCTTGATAACACAGGTAATCTCCTCATTACCCCGTAATCTGTATCTAGAGAGGTAAAAATTTCGAAAGAGGGGAAAATTAAATCTCTCATTTCTCCAACAAGCACCTAAAAATGGGTTTATAATAATTCTGTTCTGTGATTATGGGGACATAAAGGCTTTGCTGTAATGAGAACAGAATCTCATTTATTTTGCTGACAGCCTCACTTTGAAAGCAAAACAGAAGCAAATGAGACATCGCTAAGGGAACTGTGGAAATCTCACCATTTTCAGATATACTCTCTAATACTAAAGTCCTAAAACTACTAATTCTACAGGAAAAGGAGAAAAAAACCTCCTCAGTGTTTTTGACTTAATTGTTCAACAATGAAGGATGATGAATATCTATTTATGCCCTCTGCCACAGGAGCATTAAAAGAAGCCACTAGAGGTAACACTCTAGTTCTGCAGAACCTCCCTAAAAAGCTTTGGGTTGATGCAAAGAGTAATTAAACCAGGGAATCAAAGTAAATTCAGCTGCAATTTCATTTGCTACAGGTAGAATTCAGATTTCGGGTCAGAACTGGAATAGAAAATTTGGGTTTGGTTCAAATCAGGTGTAAACATAAAAAAAAAAAAACTAAAAGGATTCATTAACTTCACCAAACACTTACCCTTCTTTACAAGAAAATGTCAATTTTGAACCAAATGTAAGCTCTGTCGCATCAAAATAACCATTTTCCAAGTCTCCTGGGTACTTACATTTTCTCTCTGGGGAGATGAAAAAAAAAAAGAAAAGAACCAAAATCTACATTTTTGTAGTTACATACAAAGACAAAGTCTGTGGCATTTACTGCTCTTACCTGCACCAGCGTTTTCCAAGCTTCTTTTAAAATACGACAAAACCCTCATTCCCACTCACAAACCAACTGAAATTGTTACATATCAGAGGAAAAAAGGGGTACAAAAAAATCACCTGTACAGAACACGCCCGTGGGTGACCACTGCAAGTCAGCACCACATGTCCAGGTCAGTGACATCCCCGGGACTCTCACGTATCCCGGGCGGCAGCGGAACGTCACCTTGCTCCCAACTGGAAAACTCTGCTCGTCCCTGGAGCTCTCGTCGAGCTCTGCGTACTGCAGCCGCTCGGGTCTGGGACACGCGTCTGGAGAGGCAGGAAAAGGCAACACAGCACCTTAGCAACGAGCAGAGAAACACGCCGAGGTGAAACAGCACGGGAGCCAGGCTAACTCAGAAGGCTTTAAGGATATATTTAACTCACTCCCAAATTTTTAATTTCGGTTTGAACTGCAGCCAGAGTCCAGCTCTACACGTGTACAGGACACGTCACTTATTGTTTTCTCAAGTTCTTTCGTCATTCTACCCAGATAATGCACTTCCTTCCAGACCACAGCTGTTGTCTATTTGCCTTTTTTAGAGTGAAATACACGACTTAACTCACCGCACACCCATCTAACTTGCTGCATGAAAAACAAACAAGCCAGCCCCGCTCGCAGAGCTCACCGTCCTTTCTTAAGGAAAAAAGAAAGCGAGTCTAAGGGACAGAGAGCGGAGTTTAAAATCAGCTCCAAGGCCAGGCTGGACGGGGCTTGCAGGAACCTGGTTTAGCGGCAGGTGTCCCTGCCCATGGCAGGGGTAGAACGAGACAGGTTTCGAGGTCCCTCCCAACCAAAACAGTCTCATAATTCTACAATTCGAGCCCGCCCGAAACCGCCCAAACCCTCGTGGTTCCACCGCCGCCCTTAAACCATTTCCTTCCTTCCTCCCCCTCCCTCGCCCCTCCGGGCAGGCCCCGAGGGCCCCTTCAGCACCGCGGGGACCGGAGCGGGGAGCAGGGCACGATCCCGATCCCCATCCCCATCCCCATCCCTCCTCCCGGCTGCTCCCGGGGGCGGCCCCCGCGGGGGCTCCGCACCGCGCCCGCCCCTCCGCGCGCCCCTTCCCCACCGGCACCGCCCGCCCGGGGCAGCGAGCGGCCGCCGCTCACCCTGAGCCCAGGCTCCGCCGAGCCGCCACAGCAGCAGCACGGGCGGCAGCAGCAGCGCGGGCACCGGCAGCGGCCGCATCCCGGCAGCGGGACCGGGGCTCCGCTCGGCTCCCCTCAGCTCCGCTCGGCTCCCCTCAGCTCCGCTCCGCTCCCGGCGGCGGCAGACGCAGCGCGGGGCCGGGTGCGCATGCGCGGCCCGCCCCGCCCGCAGCGCGAGGCGCCATGGCCGCGCCCGCCCTCCGCGGCTCTGTGGGGCCGGGGCAGGGCCGGGGCACAGCTCGGACACAGCTCGGACACAGCTCGGACACAGCTCGGACATTTGCTCCGGTGCTCGTCCACGTTCCGCAGCCCCGCCTCTCGGTGCCGTTGCTGCACGCAGGAGTGCGGGGTTAGGTCGGTTTCCAAGCACAGCCGCTCTGTTGTGATGAGTTAATTTGCACGCTAATGGCGCAATCCCGGCTCAGGTCCACGCATGCTCGGGGAAGGCTGTGTTTGACCCGAAAGTGTGGTTTTTAGCAGGGTATGTTTGACCCGAAAGTGTGGTTTTTAGCAGGATAATGAACCTAGTCCAGCTGTAGGATACACGGACCCAGATCATCTTGCCAAATTAGCGGTGTACACCTAGAGACGTATCAGCACCTTGATTTACTTCATCCTCAAAACGTGTTCACTCGGGGATGTCCTTGGCTAAGGGATGCTCCTGCCTGTTCCAATCATTACATCTCCTTTTTTTATGGATTAGGATTTTAGGTACGAAAAGATCTTCTGCCAAAAAACGCCCTGACTTAAAGTAATCTTGAATATGTGGGCATATTCCGCCTTCTAGAACACCCTCAGTGCATTACAGCCCCGGGTGTGAGAAGATCAAACCCTTTCCTGGGCAGCTCAAGGAAAGAGGGGGAAAAATCAAAGTGTATTTAGTTGTGCAGCTGCCAAGATCTGAACACCTACGGTGATTAATTAAAAATAACAGCCAGCGCAGGATGGACACCCCTGTGCAGGGCTGCTTGCCTTTGGAAGTTCAAGCCCGTGTGTGGCAGAGCAGCATTAAAATAGAACAGCCAAAAAAATTTAACAGAACAGCAGAAATTACTTAAAGTTCTAGATAGACCAAGAAGACACAGAATTGTCATCATCAGCTTTTATTAGGTTAAGCATTGGTAAAGGAACACTGCACATAAGCATTGCTGGAAGGAAATAAAGATGTAAATACAGCTGTAATTAAGATATTAATTAACACGTGGTGACTTCCACCCCTGTTTTGGTGGGCACAGGGAGACAGGGAGAGGGGGTTATGGTCAGTGCTTTACACATTGTTTCTCCCTACCAAAGCTTGGGGTTATCCACTTGGTTATCCAGTTTTTTGGGAATAAAGGAAATATTCTTCATCAGGAGCAGTGCACAGAATTCCCTCTGAGGCAGCATCTGCACTGTGTGCAGTCTGAGCCTCATTAGATCCTTACAGAAACTACTGGGAGCAGAAGAGCGTTAAAGATTTACAGTAAAATGCCCTTTTTTTTGGCCAAAGAATTCCAGTCTCCACGTGAGCAGCGCTTCCTCGCTGTGGGGAAAGAGCCCAGGGCCCGGTTAGCAGCAGCACAGACGCCCAGCCTAGGAAAGAGATGATATCCTGGTGTTGTCATCAGAGCTTTCCTGTTGTGTAGAGATTCCATCACCACCCAGAAAGGGAGGAGGGGATTTCTGGGAAATGCTTTGTTTCAAAGAAATCACGGAAAAAACCCAAAAGAGCTATTGTTTGCACATGCCTCTTTGTAGGCAAAGTGCTGCCAACACCGTTGGCTGCAACAGATCCACCACAGAAAGTAGATTCACCTGTAAGTAAAAATACCATTGTAGTAAATGTGAAAGCAATAAAAAACCCCCCAAACCAAGTTCAGTGTCCTTTTCTGACTCTACTACAGCTTTTTCCATTTTTTCATCATCTGTGCAAATTAAAAGCAGCTTTATGTCAACAGCAAGGGCTGGTCTGGAAGTCTGACCTGTGCACACCAGATTATGGAAAAGGAAAGCCACGCATTGAGGGTGGTGTCGGAAAGAAATAGGATGTTTTAAAGCCCCAATATGTTTAAAACATCTTTTATTCAGCAAAAGAAATTATTCTATCAGAAGATGGAGGGGAAAGAGGTTTCTACGTGAACGACTGTATTAGGAAAATAGTGACTGAAGGAGACAATGTAGTCAGCAATGTAAACAAGTGACAATGCAATTATTGCAGCTGTAACTGATATTTTATGTAGAGGAATAGAAATCCATACCTCCTATGGGAGACATGAGCCTTTCTGTTCAGTTGCTGGGTTCAGGGGGGTTCTGCAATTATAGTTTTCATACGTACGATAATAGCTACGTGAAAAAGAAGAGAACAGTGAGTTGCTTTGTAAAAAAACACTCACGTTGGTTTCCTTTAGGAAAGAAAAGCTTGACATAAAATGACATAACCATGCCATGGATTCCCAATTCTATCATTTGCGAGTCTGAGCTGAAGGTAAAAAACCAATTAGGCCTAAGCACACTGAGGCAAATATTTCAAGTGCTATCAAGTGTACAAAGCTTGGGACTTGGCAGCAAATGATAGGAACAAACCAGCCTTACCCTTCCTTCTGCTTGGAAATGATTTTCCAGGCAACGCCTGCCCCCAGGAGCAGCACAACTGCCGCGGCTGCCACTCCTGAGGGAGAAGAGCCCGGGTTATTTTCACCGTGTGTGTAAAGCACACGAAATACACAACAGAGTGTGTGTGCCAGGTAAGCAGAGGGAGCCTGTGCCCCTGAGCCACTGACCTCAAATGCAAAATGTTTGTAAGCTGCTTACCTAGGCCCACTGACCCAGACTTGGGGGATGCTGGAGGGAAGGAAAAACAGAAAAATCAGAAGATTGTTCTACCAAAATACAGCATTTCTCAACTGTCCCTAATTGCTTTACCGACAAACTTTTTAGAATCACGGAATGGTTTGGGTTGAAGGGAGTTTAAAGCTCATCCAGTTCCAGTCCCCTGCCATGGGCAGGGACACTTTCCACTATCCCAGGCTGCTCCAAGCCCTGTCCAACCTGGCCTTGGACACTGCCAGGGATCCAGGGGCAGCCACAGCTTCTCTGTGCCAGGGTCCCACAAGAGACCCTGCTAATACCCACAACACCAGATTTCTTAAAACCACACCCTTATACACTTCTTTTTAAACGCAGACAGGCATTTGCATGTTTAAAATGCATTTACATGTTTCTGTTTGATCTTTGCTTCCTTCCCGTTCCACTCACTCAGTTTACAGGCTGGCACAGGAGGGTCCCAGCTGAAATCCTCTTGGCACTGGGTGTGACTGATGCCTTCCAGCATGTAACCATCTTCACATTCAAGAGTGATGTTAGTCCCAGAGCGGTAAGTATTTCCTTTAATGGCTCTTTTAACACCTTGGATATCCGGGAATTCACATCTGATCTCTGAAATTGGAAGCAATAAAAGGAGGACATTTAGAGGAAACACAAAATATGTGAAACACAGCTGTGGGTTATTTAGGACATTGCTCTTGAGTTCCTTCTGAGTGTAGCCAGGAATGAATTCTTATTCCGCAGGATAATTCCTTTCTTTGTGGCTGCAGAAGTGCCTCAATCCCACGTGAGATTTCGAACAACAAAGGAAGCACAGACTCACCTTTGCACTGAGGGAGGGGCTGGCTCCAGGCTCCCGACACCGTGCAGTTGATGAAAGCATTCCCAACCAGCGAATAACCAGGATCGCAGCTGTAGGATACAGCGGCTCCATAGGGAAAGGTGTCAGAGGTGTTGCCTTTGAGCCTCCCATTGCTGATGTTTGGAGGCTGCAGACATTTCACAACTGGAAAGTCAGGGAGAGACAAACAACAGGATGCTGAAGGAGTGACTGGGACCTTGTCCCTCTGCAGCCTTGACTGTTCCCTTTGAATTTCTTCCCCTGGACTCAGCAACTCAGACCCCTGTAACTCCAGCAGGCCTTGGAAAGGCTAAAAACTTGAGCTTGTTCTTGTCACACATTCTGTACCCAGATTTAGACCTTCTACAAACCTTCCCCTAAGGCAAGACTTGTTAAATGTCCTTTGTTCTTAGCTCTCTGCAGCCACACACACCTTGGCAGACCGGAGGGGGATGGCTCCAGGCTCCAGACGGTGTGCAATAAATGGATGCTGTCCCCAGGAGAGAGAAGCCGGGCTCACAGATGTAGTTTACAGATGTTCCCGGAGTAAAAACTGCTTTTGCTGGGCCACGGAAAGACCCGTGGGTGATATCTGCAGGCTTGGAGCAGTGCAGCACTGAAAACAGAGACGTGCAGGTCAAAACAGAGCTCAGAGGGGCAAGAGGGAAATCTTGCAGGGAAGGCTGGACGCTCTCTCCCACAGCGCTGACTCCAACAGCCCTGCCCAGCGCTCTGCAAAGTTCCCTCGGAAAAGCAGGACAGGTTGGGAGACGGAGTTAGAGATTAGTAAATCAAATCTCACCTCTTCAGGTGAGAGACCTACCTGGCTTTGTTGTGGTATCAGGATGGTGATAACGTTCTGCCACTCCATCTAGATGCAGCATTAAGAGTTTAAAAATGTGATTGAGCAAATAAAATGCACAAATTTACTTTCATTCCCCATCATCCTGATGTTATGTTTCCAGGAAAAAATTCACTCCTCTCTGATTGTCAGTGTCCTGAAGCTACCAAATTCCTCACTTCCAGGGAATGAAGAGAATGTGGATTATGGATTGCAACTAGCAGTGTGAGAAAGTGCAAATCGTGCCAATACTTACAGCATTACCCTAGCCCTGGCTCATCTCCTGCGTGTGAAGAGAGGCATAAATGAAAGGAAAAATTTCTGCTTTCTCATTAAAGTAGTTGGGGCAAACGGGAAAAATAAAAGCAACTTTGGCTTTGGTGAGTGGGCAGGAGGAACCAGGAGGAATGTGCAATCCTGACAAGCCCAAGTTCTGATTCTTACCCTTCTCACAGACAGGTACGGGTGGGTGCCACCTCCTGTCCCCTCGGCACTGGGACGTGGAGTGGCCCCGCAAGGTGAAGCCCCTGCGGCACTTAAAGGTGACAGAGTCCTTGTAGGTGTAGCGGGACTTAGGGCCAATCACCTTCCCGTTGTGGATCTGTGGGACTGGGCACACCACCCCTGAAAGAGAAATTGCTATTTAGGGATGCAAAGCCATGTGATGTTGTAGTTAACACATCCTAAAGTCCATTCTCAGTGTGCTCAGAGGAGTTTCACTGGTACTACTTAGAGGCTCAGAAAAGAATTTCAAGAACTGAGGGGTTTTAGTTTTTTCAGGTGCTGTAAGGGTACCACAGTGTTATTTATATAAACATACTTTTGTGCCTATAAACAGAATGGTGCAAATACAGTCTAATAAATGCATGAAATGGGGTAGAAATCTGTCAGTACTGTCATTCCCGTGAATGCTTTACTGTCCCAACCTCGTGCCTTCCAAAGCAATTCCATCTGAAGGAAAGACTAATTGCAATGATCAACCCCTGCAAAACATCCTTGTGCTTTGGGTAACAGTACAGGATTTGGAAGATTCCACTTCAATCTTACTCAAAATCCCTCTCTTCTACTACAAAACACTTTTCTTCCTTGATTTCTTATGTATGCTTGTGAAACAAAAGGGACAAGTCCCTGCAGGCATGTCACAGCTCTCCAGTCTGCATTGCTGTGACAGATTTTTAGAAGAAACCAAACATGCAAGCATAAAAAAAAACTGTCCCAGAGGAGTATTATACTTTAATGGTATTATTCCTCTAGTTCTATTTATTTAAAGGAAATGCTTTTTCATTTCAAGGACTTAATTTGGGAATTCTGGCCCCAATCTAGTGGTGACCTACTTACTCTGACAGGTGGGAGGCGAACCAGTCCATGCAACATCTCGTCCCGAAACCTCACATCTCCTGTGGGACTGTCCAACCAGTCTGTACCTGGAGGCACAGAGAGAGAAATATCAGCTCATACCAAGTCCTTCAGCTTGGATTTTGCACTCCCCAGAGGATTCTTTCTGCAGCCTCCTGATTCCAGCTGATCACCAAGGTCCCTCTGCTGGTTTGACACATGGGAATGAAGGACACCAAGTTCCTTCTTCCCAGATCCAGGAGGAGCAGCACTGATCCCAAAAACGCTGGGTTAGGTTGGTCAGGTGCTAAATCAGGACCCAACTGATTTCCAGTGGCTGGAGCCTCCTTGCAGCACGGGCTTGCTCCCACTCCCAGCTCCTGCTCGAGGCCCCCTGAGAAGGAAAACTGAAACTGGTTTGCAAATTAATCTATTGAGCACATGAGGGAAAAATTAGACAGTTCTCCCTCTCTAGAGCAGGCAACTATGGCGAAATTAGAACCAAAATTCCAATTCTGGTCTGCTGTGGGAGAACAGATGTGCAGAGGAGCAGGCTCTGATCCTTTACCCAGCACCAAACTCAGACACGGAGTCAGCAAAGGCAGCGTGCGACTCACCCTTCCTCACACGCGTGGCTCACGGTTGACCCAAAAAGGAGATCAGTCAGAACAACAACTCTGCCGTTCTTGGGGGTTTCTGGGTATTTACATTGCTTCCCTGGGAAAGAACAAGGCTGAGTTTAAACTCCTCCCTTGCAGTTGTGTAACACACTATGAGAAGGTATCTTAAGGTTCTGTCCATGCTCTGACACCAATAAAGCTGTGATTTTGAAAAGGCCCAAAGCGGCCCAGACCATGTGACAAGTAAAGCCATGTACAAATCTGTTCTTCAAAAATTGCTCTAAGAAACCCACAAAATAGACAATTTCCGACAAGCAACACCAAACTGATGGAGCTATTCACTTGTACAGAACTCTGGGGCTTCAGACCACGTGTGGTTTTGGAGGCAAGTCAGAGTTTGGGGCATTCTGTGGCGTCTCGAGTGTCCCGGCCGGCAGCTGTAGCGCACAGTGTCTCCAACAGCAAATTTCAGCTGAGTTTTGTATTCCTTGGCTAGCTCAGCAAAGGTGAGGTTTGGAGGTGCACCACAGCCACCTATCAGGGGAGAAAACATAGGGAGAAACGGGGGTGTCAACGACAAAAGTTGTTTTAAAATGCATTTTGAGTACGTACAGATATAAATTTACGTGCAAAATGGGGAAAAAAAGGGGAGGGTGAAGGATTCAGAATTTTGGGAAGGGTGAGGATGAGTCCTACAGGCAGAAACTCCCAGGCTATCCTTAAGTCCAACCTTAGAACCGCAGTGTACCTGCACACTGAGGGACAGGGAGGCTCCAGTTGCCAGAGTCAGTGCAGTAGATGGATGCTGCTCCCAGCAGGCTGTAGCCAGGGTCACAGCTGTAGTTCACAACCATCCCAGCGGGGAACACCTCCAAGTCCTGGCTGTCGTGGTTTCCTTTGTCAATATTTGGAGGTGAAGGGCATTGCAGCACTAAAGAGAGAGGACAAAACAGAACTGAGAAAAGGGCAAGGCCGAGATGCTGGGACAGGCTGGGGAAGTTGGGGTTGTTCCGGCTGGAGAGGAGAAGCCTCTGGGGAGATCTTAGAGGGGCTCCAGGAGAGCTGGAGAGGGACTTTGGACAAGGATCTGAAGGGACAGGACAAGGGGGATGGCTTCCCAGTGCCAGAGGGCAGGGCTGGATGGGAGATTGGGAAGGAATTCCTCTCTGTGAGGGTGGGGAGACCCTGTGAGGGTGCCCAGAGCTGCTGTGGCTGTGCTGCCCCTGGACATGTTTGGAGCAGCCTGGGATGGTGGAAGGTGTCCCTGCCATGGCAGGGGTTGAGATGAGCTGATTTTACACTTCTTTAACCCAGTGTCATAGGAGAAGAGTCACTGTTTTCAGGAGTCTGCCCAAACCCTTCAGAGGAGGGAGCAGTAAAGGAGAAATCACAAGGCTTCATCGCACAACAATTTAAACAAATTAGAAGCATCTGCAAAACTTACTTTTGCAAAACTCCTGGGCTTCAGACCACGTTAGGTTTTCAAGACATGTGATGGTTGGTGATATCTGTGGCTGCTGAACGTATCCAGGCCGACAAGTGTAGTTCACAGTCATCCCAACAGGAAACTCGGTCTGATTTTTATATTCCTCACTTAGCTCAGCAAATAACATCGGTGTTGGTGTGCCACAACCGGCTGCCAAGAAACAAAATGGGCATGAGAACTGTGTCCTTGGCTGTGAAATGCAGCTAAAGAGAAACAGGTGCTTTGATAGGCACTGCTGAACTCCAAGTTATTAATATATCTTCTGTGTAGTCTGACATTTGTCTGCATCAAGTAGCACTCAGCATGTAAGGACACAGGCACCGATTTATATGCTCTTAAAAAAACCCCTAAATAAAACAATGCCCCCCCAAATATGGCCAGCATGGTGCCTTCACACATCTTGGGCTGTAGAGCACAGAAATCTTTAATTTCAGTATTTAGAGCACCCAAGCCTGCCTCCTTTTGGGAAACTTGAGCAATGCCACCAGCTTATTCCCAGTGCCACCAAAGTGAACACAGCTCCTGCGTGTGGTTCCCCCTGTACCATGCAATCCTGCAGGCTGGCAGGTTTGCCTGATCCAGGCTGAGCCTGGCACGGGATGGCTGCTGAGCCTGGCACGGGATGGCTGCTGAGCCTAGCATGGGATGGCTGCTGAGCCCAGCACAGGATGGATGCTGAGCCTGGCACGGGATGGCTGCTGAGCCCAGCACGGGATGGCTGCTGAGCCAGCCCCACCTGCGCAGCGTGGATAGGGAAGGCTCCAGTTGCCCCAGGCCGTGCAGAGGATGGAGGGGTCCCCGAGCAGGGAGAAGCCGGGCTGGCAGCTGTAGCTCACGGAGGTGCCGCTGGTGAAGTTTGTCCCCGGCTCGGCGCTGAGCGTGGCGTGGGCGATGACGGGGGGCGGCGGGCAGAGCGGCACTGCCGGGGCAGGAGCAGAGAGCAGAGTTTTAGGGATTTTACCTGGAGGTGGATCACTTGTACCACAGCAAAGCCTGTCACACCTGGCTCACCTGGATGGCAGGTGGGGACCGCGGGCACCCAGCGGCTGTCGGGCTGGCACTTGGCCCCGCGGCTGCCCCTCAGCACAAAGCCTGGGTGGCACTGGAAGGTGACGTTGTCCCCAGGGCGGTACACGGCCCTCTGGCCTTCAGCCACCTCTCCATCCTTGATGCTGGGGTGGGTGCAGGTGATCACTGGGAGGGAAAAGCAACAGAGCTCGGGCTGGGGAAGCAGCTGCCAGAGCTGAGGGGTCCCCTTTGGGTTGGCGAGGTCACAGTTCAGGGGAGGCACTGTGGTCACGGCTACTACAGTGATCATCCATCTACTGCAGCGACTCCCTTTCCCCGTGGGTAACGGCATTTGCAGCTCACCTTCACACCGGGGGTAAGGGATGCTCCAGGATCCCGATGGCAAACAGGAAACCGTGGTTTTCCCAGTGAGGACGTACCCCGGGTCACAGTAGTACTTCACTGACATTCCAGGGATAAACTCCTTCATACCTTTGCTGTCGTGCTGGCCATTTCTGATATTTGGAGGGGAAGGACACGGCAGCACTGCAAGGAGGGGGAAAAGTCCCAGCTAGCCAAGAGCTGGTACCACAAACTCCCCGTGTAGGGTAAGGCAGCCTTTTAACTTTGTTGTTTCCCATTAACTTCTGCCCAAGAGCTACAAGGGCTGTCACTGAATGGTATTTCCATCCTACCCTCTCTTACCTTCCAGCTTTCATGTTTTCTGAGCTTATTGACATGAAAATGGTAGTTTCTCACTACTTAGGCAGCTACAGTGGTTTGTTTCCATCTGTGGCCCTAACAGCTTGCTCTGGTTTTTCTGGGGTTTTGAATGATATCGGGCACCAGCCTGGCTCCTTGGATTTTGAGGATTCACTTAAAGAGCCCTCCATTTAACAAGGGTCTGAGTCACAGAATCATTTAGGTTGGAGAAGCCCACCACTACCCCACGTGCCCTAGTGCCACATCCACATGTCTTTTAAATCCCTCCAGGGATGGTGCCAGATGATGCCCACACCTCCCTGGGCAGCCTCTTCCGGGGTTTGAATGGGGATTATGAGGATGGAAGGACAGATATGTGCATGTTTTTCCTTTCCAGTCCTTGAGAGCAGCCCCTTTACCTCCACACAGGGGTTCAGAAATCAGCTCCCACCCTGTCCCTCCTCTGCACTTACGCTTCTCACAGGTGGGGACAGGAGGGTCCCACTTGCCCCCAAACTTGCACTGAGACTCTTGAGAGCCCTTCAAGGCATAACCAAAGTTGCACTCGAAGACAACAATGTCCTCCAGGCTGTAGGTGGTCTCCAACCCAGCCACTTTTCCATTCTTGATCTCCGGCCGGGTGCAGCCAATTGCTGGAAGGGAAGAGCACGAGGATGTGAGGAGCTGGGGATGTGAAACCCATCCTGGCTGTGGAGGGACACTGGGCAGGGACAGCACCTGCTGCTGAGCCTTGCCATCACTGTCACGGGCATTTCAACATTACTGACTCTTGTTCTTACACAAAGTATCATTGTTCAGCTCTTCCTGAGCGTTTGTGCTCAGTGGGGACAGAAAGGGAAACCCAGAGAGGCACATGGGGCTCCTCCTGCCCGTGGCACCTCTGGTCTCTGCCTCTCCCAGGAGATTTGATCTGCAGCGATCAAACAAAGAGCCAGGAAGGAGGAAAGAGCCCAGGGACAGGCAGAGGAAGTCACACAAACACACCTTGGCAGCGGGGCTGGGGCCGGCTCCAGGTTCCCGCGGCCGTGCAGCGGATGGAGGCGTTCCCGACCAGGGAGTACCCCTCGGTGCAGGTGTACAGCACCACCGAGCCCAGCCCGTGCCTGTCCCCGGCGCTGGCACTGTGCTGCCCGTTGGCGATGCTCGGCGGGGCAGGGCACCTCACCTCTGCCAGGGACAAGGAAAGGCGGGTGAGAAACAGGGACAGGGGAAGGAAAACAGCAAAAATCCAACCTTCTGAAAGCAAAGGAGGGAGACAAGACAAGTGTAAGCAGTCAGGAGAAGGTGATATGTAACTTCTCCAGGACCTTTGCTTAGCTCTGTTCTCAATCAGAGGCCAACATCCTGGGCTTTTAGAGCTTTGACAAAAATAATACATCAAATTAAAATGTAATGAAAACTGAAGTAATAATTGGACTTTCCCATCAGCATCAAGAAGGAAAAAATGTTACACTAAGGCACTACCCAAATAAGCATTTTATGCCTAGGAAAAAGATAAAAATGCATTGTAAATTCTTCGAGTTGCTTTGAACACTGACGTTAACTGCTGTGAATAAATATCAGTCGTGTGAGCTGTCGGCGGGTGCAGGTCCCAGCACAGCCGTGGCTTGTCCCTTGTGACAGCCCGGGATCGGGGGGCACACCCAGAGCTGTACCTTGGCACCGCGGCGCTGCCCCGCTCCACGAGCCGCGCTGCCCGTCCGCAGAGCTGCAGGACAGGGAGGCGTCCCCGGCCAGGGACAGCCCCGAGGCACAGCTGTAGGTGACCACGTCCCCGAAGGAGAAGGTGTCCCTGGAGCTCCCGTTGTGTGTCCCGTGGGGGATGGCCGGAGGGGGATCACAGGTGATGCCTGTGGGCAGTACAAGGGGACGTTCAGCACTGCCCAGGGGCTGCAGGGCACACACACTGCCCAGGAAGGGCACTGATGGAGAGGAAGCCACCTCAGCAGTGACACAATGACACGAATTCTCCAGGAACGAACTTTGCACGCAAAAAAATCACATGTGGGAGGGAAAATCTGTGCCCTCCTGTGAGTCACTTCCTTGCTGCCCGTGTCTGGAGTGCTGGGACCATTCTCACCTCCCTTCCTGTAACCACTGGTGACACAGAGAGAGACTGGCCACACCATTCCTACAAATGCCCCCCGGAGAAATACTTACCCACTAATAGGGAGTTTAAAATAGTAATGTTTCCTCCCTGTTTGGACCAGAATAAGTAAAAGTCCTTTGAAAACATTTTCAGAAGCATCCACAACAAAATGAAAAGGAAGGATTTTACACATTCAGTGACTTTAGAAATCTTTTGTAATAAAACCTTTGGCTTGAAAGCAGTTCCACCTTATCTCGCAAACCATCTCCAAGGGCCTGTTGTGGTGGCCTACTTACGTTGGCAGACAGGAGCATCCCCACTCCACGAGACACCTGTGCCAGAGACCTCACAAGTTCTCTGGGAGCCTCCAACCAACTTGTACCTGAACCACACAGAAGGATTAATTAATTTAACAGTGAGATTTCTTGGCTTGAGATTTCTTTACAACCCTTGCAAGTGGCAGCCAAGAGCTCTGACTTGGGAACTGGGTTGTGTAAAGCTGAAAATCCACTTCACTCTCACCTGGCAGCTGAATTGAAGCAGAGCAGGACTCACCCTTTGTTGCAAGTGTAATTAATTTTGGACCCGAAGAAGAGATCTGTCAGGACAACAGCTCTGCCGTTCGCTGGGTTCCCTGGGTTGGGACACTGCTTCCCTGGAAGGGAACACCAGCCTCTGGTAGCCCTGAGCTGCTGCTCACATCCCAGCCAGGGATGTCACCACAGAGAGCAGGCAAGGAAACCCACAAAGCTGGGAAAACATGGGAAACCAGCCCAGCCTGACACTGCAGTTTTTCCAGCACTTGTAGGACGTACTTTTACAGAACTCCAGCGCTGCAGACCACGCCTGGTTCCTGAGGCAGGTGATGGCTGGTGACATCCCCGGGAGCTGGGTGTACCCCGGCCGGCACACGTACTCCACCCTGCTCCCCTCGGGAAACACTGTCTGGTTCCTGTAGGGCTCCTTCAGCTCGGCAAAGCCCAGCCTGGCAGGGGCTCTGCAGCCAGCTGCCAGGAGAGAGAACCAGCCCGGGTGTTAAAGAGCCAAGAAGAGACAGATTTGGGAGAGCAGGGGATGGCTAACACCCTGTTGGGACACTTGCCCTGCTCGCAGACCGGCACGGGTGGCTCCCAGGTGTTGTTTGGTTGGCACTGGACCTCTCTGTGGCCACGTAGGGCATAGCCCGGGTCACACTCAAAGGTCACGGTGTCCCTGTGTGTGTAGGCAGCCCTGGGAGCCACGATCCTCCCATTCTGGATCTGTGGGACAGGACAACTCGCCGCTGAAAAAAGAGAGGTGCAGGTGCTCAGAACAGGCCCTCAGGCAGAGCTGTGCAGCTGAGAAGCCACCAAGGGTTGCAGTTTTAAAACACAAGCCTGAAAATCATTTTCCTAGAGATTATGTTGTGCCTGCACCCAGCAATATCAAACATCTCCAAGGGGAAAGGGGATCCTGGGACAGCAGGGTGACCCTCCAGCCTCCCCTACTCTGCCTGGCCTCAGCTGCACCTCAGGCCCTGAAAATCCTGGGGCAAGAATTCCAGCTGGCTGGAGTTTCCCAGTCTTTCCCAACATGAAGCAGCAGTGCTGGGAGGATTGCTGGGGGTCCCTGCACCCACAGGCAGCACAGCCCCACCTCCACACGCCGGCAGGGGCTCGCTCCACACGCCGTTCTTGCCGTCGCGGGTGGTGCAGTGGATGGAGGGCTCCCCGTGCAGCGGGAAGCCGGGGTTGCAGGTGTACTTCACCGAGGTGCCGTAGTGGAACTCGCTCAGCAGCGTGCCCGTGTGCTTCCCGTTGGGGATGTCCGGAGGTGGCATGCAAGGGATGCCTGCAGAGGGGCAGAACAAGGCTTCTCAATTCAACAGCAGCACCAAATGCTGGAAATCCATCAGTCTGTGGGGCACAAGCACTTGTTCTAAAGATGGAGTACAGTGACCTCCCGGGCAAGACCTTGTTGGCAGCAGGATCCCACCTCCCTGGCAGGGAGAAGGCAGAGCAGTAATCAAACCTCTGTGGAGGAAACACCTGCGTGCTTTGTATTTTCTACACCTTAAGGAATAAGAAAGCAAATACTTGTTTTGCATCACTTGTGTAAAATCCTGGTGCCAAGACATGGAGCGGGTACAGTCCGTGTGTCACCTGTGGTTCACACCTCCCTGAAGAACCTGGGAAATGTTTTAAGACCCAGAATGTACCAGCAAATGTTTCTTTCTTTGTATGAAACTGTCCCCTAATCGGCCACATTGCTTGACCAGCAGAGAAACACCCAGGTGGAATTGCTGAGGAGCAGCACAGCAGCTCTTGGGCATTCGCCAGTGCTTGGAGAGCAGGAGCAAGCCCACAGTTTGGGATTTGGGGATTCACTGCTGTCGCTCCTTAGGACTGACCCTTGGTCTCTGTGGGTCTGACAAAACAACCCCTAAGCTGAACATGTTTTCCCTTCCTCTCCTGCAATGGGTTCGTGGTGTCAGTCAGCAGCAGGATACTCAAGCACTGCTGGAAAAGCTCCAGCTGAGACATTGCTTTCCATAATCCGTTAAGCTTTGGGATCTTGTACCTTTTCCCAGACTGCTTTCTTATGACTTCCAAACCTTCTGATGGTTTTCCTGCCCACAGAGCAGAGAAATTGCCTGTGAAAGCTCTGACTGGAAAGATGTGGCAGTCTCTGCTGGAAAATATTTCCCAGATCCATGCAAATCCCCGGAGCCATAAGCTACTTACGCTGGCAGAAGGGAACGTCACCGCTCCATGCAACTTGCTCCCCAGCGATCTCACAGCGTCTGCTGGACTGTCCAATTAACCTGTGCCTGGTGTTAAAAGGATTGGTCATTCATCCCAAGCCATTCCATTCGGAGTTATTTCTCCTCCCAGCCACCTGGGATGTGGGATCAGCCCTCCTGGCAGCAGAGCTGTGGCCCTGAAGGAGAGGTTCTTTCCTCCATTTCACAGTATTTGTATGTACAGACACAGCAGTGAGCACCTTCTGTGCTCTGTAGGTACAGAGCCATTTACTGGGAGTGAATGAACAGGAGTTAAAAAAGGGGACACTTACCTAATCCACCTCTAAAGCAGGACTTACCCTTCCTCACAGCCGTAGACCACTGTAGACCCAAACTGGAGATCTGCCAGGGAAATAATCTTCCCATTCATAGGCTCATGAGGGTGACTGCACTTTTTCCCTGGGGGAGGAAAACACCCTTGGTTTAGGCTCCTGTCTCTCTGTAGCACAGTACAACAGATGTAATTATTCCTCCAGCCACCCGCCCACATTCCCAGTTACCCCCAACACGGGTTTCTAACAGCAGAGAGTTACATGGCTTTACTAGTCACATATTCAGAATAACATTGAGGTTTTGGCAGCATGGACAGAACCTGGGACCTGTTCCTCCTGCAACAATGGACACTAAATCAAGGAGTTATTCACTTTTACAGAACTCTAGTGCTTCTGACCACACTCCGCTCTCAAGGCATGTAATAGTAGGTGACATTCTTGGGACTTTAGCATATCCAGGGCGGCAAGTGTATTGCACAGTCTTCCCAACAGAAAAATCAATGGCATTTCTATGCTCCGCATTTAGCTCAGCAAACTGTAACCTTGGGGGAGCATCACAAGCACCTATTGAGAGAGAAAAGAGACATGAGGACCAGGCAGGACAGGCACGTCGGGGGCAAGAGCACAAAGAGCACTGTTAGGAGGAAAGGGGTTTGGTTTGCCTTGCAAAAATGTTTATTTTGGTTAATACAGCCATTAATCAACACAAGATATTTTCCAAAAGGATTGCAGAGGATTAGGTTCTTATTCCCAGGGTAGGCTTAAATCTTCCCCTCAAAGGGTTTAACAACATTTTTTAAATGGGGTTAGGGGACATAAAATAGCAGTGTATCCTGAGGCAGCTACATCATGATTTACCTGGAGACCTGTTTAAGGAGTTCTGGTAGTGCAGTGGTCTGTCACACACAGGAGCAGGGGGCTTCCAGCTGCCATCCTCCTGGCAGGACACCCTGGCACTGCCCTGCAGGCTGTACCCATCGTGGCACTGAAATGTCACCGTTTGCCCAGGAGCAGAGAGAAGTCCGTGACCATCGATTTGCCTTCCATTGGCTACGTTTGGATTGATGCAGACAGTCACTGGCAATGAGGGCGTGCAGGAGGAGTCGGAGCAAAAGAAAACACAAAAGCACAGGCTGTTAATATTGCAACAACAAACTCAGTGTGATGTCCACACAAACCTCCCCAGCCATAGGAAGGCTTGACATTAATTGATTCCATTATACACTTTACATGGAATTAACCCTCTTGCAGGATCTGAGAGTTTGTCTCGAGGGGACAGAGCCCGGACTCACCTTCACAGCGAGGGCGGGGCTGGCTCCAGTTCCCCGATGCTCTGCAGGACACAGCGGCATTTCCGACCAGGTAATAGCCGGGATTGCAGGAGTACATTACAGACATTCCAGCGGTAAAAAACGCTTTGCCGTGGCCGTTGTGGTTTCCATTGGCGACCTCCGGAGGCATCGGGCACGGCCGGACTGCGAGAGGGAGATGGGAAATTTAGCTCAGCGAGAGAACAGGGAGCAAGGGGAAGGCAGCCAGAGTGATGCTGCACGGATGGGTTAAATCCCTGCCTCATCCCCTGTTCCTGCCCGCAGAGAGCCCCTGCCAGGCAGGGCAGCCCTGGGGAAGCAGCAGCACCCACACTCACCCCTCTGGCACACGAGCACCGGCGGGTCCCAGGTGCCCCCGGGCTGGCACCGAGCCTCATAGGTGTCCTCTGTGGTGTAACTGGCATCACAGGAAAAGTGGAGAGTGTCTCCAGCTCTGTAGGTGCTCTGCACGTTGTAGACCTTCCCATTCTGCACCTCGGGTACCTGACAGCCGATCGCTGTGGGAACAGTGACAGCAGCCTTCAAACTTCACTGCGTGGGCCAGAGCCTGCACACACAGAGCCTCCCCTCTGCTCACTGCCATAAGCTCTGATCCTACAGCACACCCAGCACCCTTCCTGCCCCCCCACCCCGGGAGTGAAGCATCCACACACCTTGACAGCGGGGCAGGGGTCGGCTCCACAGCCCGCTGTCCGTGCAGGTGATGGACACATTCCCGAGCAGCTCAAAGCCCTCCTTGCAGCTGTAGGACACGGTCACTCCCCGGGAAAACTTGTCCGAGGACTGTCCACTGTGCAGCCCATTGGCGATGCTTGGTGGCCGAGGACATGTCACCTCTGCAGAGGGAGGGGAAAAGCTCATGAGAGTTTGGGAGAGGTGATTTCAGAGAGCCAGCTCAGCCCCACCCTCCAGCATGTCAGACTTTGGGAGGACAGAGGGCTCGAACCGCAGGTACTGCCAGGTCCATCCTGACAGCAGCCTTTGGGTTGTCTCTCCTGTGATTTTTCTGAACAGAGAGTATTGAAATGATTCATAAAAACCCAGCTGGTCTCCCCCTAAAAGCTGTGTCCCACCCCATGCCCGTGCCTGGTCCCAGCACTGTCACCATCCAGCTCTCCATGGACATGCTGGAGCCAGGCTGTGACCGGAGCACAGGGAGGACGGTGCTGCCTTTGGATTCATGGATCTTAGCTAATTCTTTAAATATTATAAACCCGTATATTTCATTAAAAGGGAATTCAGTCTCTCACTGAAGGTCGCAGTGGCAATGGTGAGGGTGTCCCCTGTGCTCAGAGCCACACTGAGAGTTTGTCCCGAGGGGACAGAGCCCGGACTCACCTTCACAGCGAGGGCGGGGCTGGCTCCAGTTCCCCGATGCTCTGCAGGACACAGCGGCATTTCCGACCAGGTAATAGCCGGGATTGCAGGAGTACATTACAGACATCCCCATGGTGAAACCTGCTTTGCCGTGGCCGTTGTGGTTTCCATTGGCGACCTCCGGAGGCATCGGGCACGGCCGGACTGCGAGAGGGAGATGGGAAATTTAGCTCAGCGAGAGAACAGGGAGCAAGGGGAAGGCAGCCAGAGTGATGCTGCACGGATGGGTTAAATCCCAGCAGCACCCACACTCACCCCTCTGGCACACGAGCACCGGCGGGTCCCAGGTGCCCCCGGGCTGGCACCGAGCCTCGTAGGTGTCCTCTGCTGCATAACCAGGCAGACAGTCAAAGTGGAGAGTGTCTCCAGCTCTGTAGGTGCTCTGCACGTTGTAGACCTTCCCATTCTGCACCTCGGGTACCTGACAGCCGATCGCTGTGGGAACAGTGACAGCAGCCTTCAAACTTCACTGCGTGGGCCAGAGCCTGCACACACAGAGCCTCCCCTCTGCTCACTGCCATAAGCTCTGATCCTACAGCACACCCAGCACCCTTCCTGCCCCCCCACCCCGGGAGTGAAGCATCCACACACCTTGACAGCGGGGCAGGGGTCGGCTCCACAGCCCGCTGTCCGTGCAGGTGATGGACACATTCCCGAGCAGCTCAAAGCCCTCCTTGCAGCTGTAGGACACGGTCACTCCCCGGGAAAACTTGTCCGAGGACTGTCCACTGCGCAGCCCATTGGCGATGCTTGGTGGCCGAGGACATGTCACCTCTGCAGAGGGAAAGGAGGAGTCCTGCGGGTGAGCTCTTTGCTGGTTTGGGTTGCTGCTGGGCCAGCTTGGGTAAAGTCAGAGTGATATCCCGAATTCTGCTCTGTGTTCCATTTGCTGGATCAAGGCTTTAGTTCTCTAAAGGTGCAGCTGCACCTGGAAGAAATTGCTGGCAGTAATGGCAGTCCCGAAGGACAACGGGCACATCACAGGGTTTGGCAGGGATCCACACGGACGTGGAAGCAGCAAGAGCAGTGAGAAGCTGTGATTACTTCCCGTTCCTCAGTGAAGGTGAAAATGCCCCACATCTCCCGGGAGCAGAGTGACAGGAATCCCACCAGGTTTCAGATCCTGCCATCCCACGGGGTTAACTTCTCCCCATCCCTCTCGGAGCCCCCGACAGGGCACAGCCATCCCCATGTCCCACCCCAGCGTGTTTCTGTCTCTGCCAGCCACGCTGGCAGCACTTTGATTGGGAAGGGAAGCCAGGACAGATCCATCCCGGCTCTGCCTTCCCACGGAATCTGAGAGGACAGAAGAGGGAGCTTTCCTCGCGGCCGCCACTGCTCACACCCCCGGGACGCTCACCCTTTTTGCACTGCGGCGGAGGGGGGTTCCACTTGGAGTCAGCTCCGCAGCTGCTGCTGCGGGGGCCCTGCAGGGTGTACCCCGGCTTGCAGGTGAAGGTCACGGTGTCCCGTCTGTTGTAGTAATAGCGGACAGGGTACACCCTCCCATACCGGACCAGTGGGGACCGGCACCAGGCAGCTGGGGAAGGGAAAGGAAATGTTTACCGACACAGCTCCCGGGGGTTCCTGCCGTGATGGAGGGCGTCCGTGCAGCCTGGTGTCCGGCAGCAGTGGGGTGCACTGCAGGCTGCAGCTGGGGCGGGGGTCCCTGGGGCTGCAGGACCCTCCCTGGGCTCCTGGGGGACCCCGCGGCTTCCTCAGCTGCCAAAAATCTGGGTGTCCAGGATCTCATGTCAACCACCCAGCGAGGTCCTGGCCGTTCTGCAGGCTCTGAAGCCCATCCTAAGGGCCCAATCCTGCCCAGGAAAACATTGGCAGGGCAGTCCAGGACCGACCCAGCAGCAGTGCAGGGATCTGTGCTGCCAGGAGCACACGGCTGTGCCAGGGAGCTGGGTGGGGGTGCCCAGCCTGGGCTGGGGGTGCCATTCCCAGGCCGCGGACGTGTGGCTCTGGTGCTGTCCCAGAGGGTCTCTGTCGTCAGCAGAGGAGCTCGGAGGCTCTGTGATGCCGAGCTCCACCTGGGACCGGCGCAGGGCTTCCGTTTTCCCCCGCAGGGAAAAGCACAGGGGTCAGCGATGAAGAAGAGGAGGGCCGTGGGAGGAAGGCCCCAGAGGAGCAGAGCTGCTGGTCTGCCTTACCTTGAGCCCCGGGCGCGGTGCTGAGGAGCAGGACGGAGCTGCCCAGCAGGCAGAGGGTGAAGGTGGGCACCATCCCCGGCACAGGCGGCGGCTCCCGGGGGCACGGGGCAGATATGGGCATCCCAGTTCCCCCCCACTGCCCCCGTGTGCGGAACGAGACGCTGCTGAGGGACTTCCCAGGGCTGTGGGACAGGAACCTGTGGGCTCCCCAGCACACGCAGGCACAGCCAGCACCCCCCGGAGGCTGCAGGTGCCTCACGCTGCTGCTGCTGCTGCTGGTTTTGGTACTGGAGGATGCAGAAAGAGGGGTGAAAAAGGGGCGAGTGTGAGCAGAGGCGCTGTAGCTGCCCTGTGCCCACGGTGCAGAGCGTCCTCCCTTAGGAGAAGTGGCCCAAGCTCTGTCCCAGGTCCCCAGGTGGTGGCACCTAAAGGGACACGGCACAATTCAGCTGCCCAGGTATGGGATGGGCAGAGTGGGGCATTCCCTCCTCCCATAAAAATGGGCCCCAAATCCTCCTGACCCGACCCTGGGCTCATCCCTCACCACTGGCAGGAAGAATAAAACCCCCCAGACAGGACTTTGTGCTGAAGGAGCAGCCCCAGCAGCTCCAGCTCCCCACCTCACACAGGTGACACTTTCTGAGCCTAAAACAAACAGCGAGACAAGAACTGCTCAAGTCCTTTTATCCCTTTATTGACAGAGAGCTTCCAATGCTTACAAATCCAACATTCACACTTCAGAATTGCACTGGGTAGTTTGCACTCAGATTATAAAGTAGAATTATGCACAGTTGATTGCAAATACAGTAAATAAACCCTCTCCATGGTAAATCTTGGTGACCACACCTGTAAACCTCTGTCACAGCATTCACAATTCCTTTCATTTGGTTGTGGGGAGATAATTCCAAGCTGATCCCCAAATCACATGCTAAATCATTTGAAAAAAAAAAAAATCACTTTGGAATATGCAGTAGGAGTAAATGTGCTGGGATTAAAATAGCAAAGCCAAGCACAACCCAGAGCTGTGAGGCTTTAGGTTGTGTCTGGTCCGTTTAGTCACTCCCGTGGCTTATGGTAAGAGAGAAATAAAAATAACCAGCAATGTGCAAGTGCTTGTTCTGCAAGGCTGAAGAAACAGGATCTGCAGTGGCCCTGTGACAGCTGAACAGGACAGTGCTCTGCTGGGAAGGGAGAACTTTGGGGTCAGTTTGGAACAAGGCTGACGTGTGGATGGAAATGGTTATTTGTTGGTTTCCTCCTTATCAGAGGAATGTTCCTGCTAGCAGGAAGGCACTGGGGAAAATGGAGAAACCAAAGGCCTGTAGTAGACACATTTTGGATGGTTCCTGTTCCCAAGTGCGCATCATGAGGAGCTCCCAGATGGGTGATTTATCTCTGCAGCACACAAAACCCCGAACCTCAACATTTTGCTTTACCAGCAGCTAAAATTCTGAGTGTCTCAGGCTTAAATAGTCAAAATTCCACCACAGTGTTGTTTTCCTTCTAAACAGGAAACCTTCTAATCTTAACTCCAGTTTATGACACCTCTTCAGCTTATTCAGTGATCCTTTAGCCAGGCTGAGTTACAAGCAGGAAAGGACCCCAATGCCTCAGCATGGCCTTTCCATCAGCCACACAAATCCTGGGCATTTTGTCCACATGGTTCCTCCCTCACCTCTCTCTGTGCTCACACGCCATCCTCAGCACAACCACGACTGGGTCAGGTCAGGCAGGATGAAAACAAAGTGCCCAAAAGCTGTGGGGTTGGTGTCCTGTTCCCCACGGAGGACAGGGGATCCCATCAGGGATTTGGCTTGATGTCCATCTGCACCTACTTGGGATCAGAGCAAGAGCTGTCCCCCAGCCCTGCCCTGAGCAGAGCAAGAGCCCAGGATCCTGCTGGACAAAGTGGTGTTCGGTCAAAGGCCGGACTCGATGATCCTGGAGGTCTTTCCCAACCTTGAGCACTGCGTGGCTTTCCGTGCTGTCAGTACTCAGAGATAAGGCCGGACTCGCGCATCCTCCTTGGATCAAAGCAAGCACAGATCACTCCCAGGAGGACGTTCCCTGCTGATCCTTCAGCAGGGACTGCACTTCCCACCTCAGGACACTTCAGGGACCCCCGAGTCCTGACCAGCCCCAGGCCCAGCGTGCCCTCAGTGGTGCTGAGGAACCCAACACGTGTGGCACCCAAAGCACAGGGATTTCTCGAGCTCCCTCTCTTGCAGCGTGAAGGCCTTTGGCGTCTCTGTGACTTCACACGGGGATAAGGGCCCTGATTTCTGGGCAGCATGGTGGCAGGGAGCTTCCAAACCACTCCAGCCCCACATAGCACTGCGAGGGTTTCCTGGCTGGGCTTTGCCAGCCGAGGGTGGGCGGTTGGTGCTTCAAGGCCACTTTCACAGGAGGAAAAAGCAGAGCACTGCGAGCACTGGGAGCACTGGGATCAAGTCCAACGTGTCTACAGGTGCCTTCTCATTGCGCCCCTTCCCTCACCTAGATGTTCATAACCAGCATTGCCAGGAGGAAGGGGAGGATTCCTACAAGACACAAAGAAGAAGTTTCAGTCTTTTCCCTCCCTGGTCCCCTTTAGCTCCCCCTTCCCTTTCACATCCTGATTTAAAGCACCAACAATACCAAGATGAGCACAGACTGCAGCTTTGAAGCCGATTTCAAGCAGAACACATAGGACACAATAACAAAGGCAGGCAGGAGCTGGGTAAGGGAGGGACTCAGGAATCCAGAATGTCATAATATGTCAAGTTGGAAGGACCCACAAAGATCAAGTCCAACCCCTGGGTCTCCGCTACTCACCAACAATGATCGTGTTCGCTCCACCTGGAAAGGAAATGAGACAAAACATGAAACTCTGCGCCCATCCAGCACAGGAATTCATGAACTACACAACGTGCAGCATCTCAGACTGGAGCCAGTGCACGTGGGAAACATCAGCAGCACACAGAACGGGACCCCTGCACAGCCCAGCTCCACAGGTTAAAAGCCAGATGGATTTATTGCAGGATCTCCCCATGGAATAAATCACTGAGGTGCCCAGTCAGGCCAGAAGAAACATTTCGTAACACCCAATTTCAGCGTTACACCAGAGTGAACAGTTCTCACATCTGATTATCTTCATCTCTCCCTGGTACTGGAGACAGAAAGCTTTCCTCTTGTGAAGGTTTTCCCCCTAATTTCTGCTCTTGCCTTGCTCTTTCTCTTTTGTCAGAATGATTCCTGAATTGTACAAGAGTATTGCACCTGAGGCCTCCCAGCCTGAGTTAGGATTGAAATGCTGATTTTTACAGCTGGTTGATAAAGAAGCACAAGTAGGAGCAGCCCAAGGCCACCAGCAAGGCAGCTCCACCAGAGCAGTGCCAGCTGCTGTTTAATGACTCTGTGCAGGGATTGTCCCTCTTACAGTATGGAGGTGCTGGATCCCAATCGACTCCATCTCCTGCTACCACACATGTGGCAGAAGACTGCTTCAATTTGTACCTAAGGAAAGAGAAGAAGTTTAGTACTTTGCAGAAGATGACCCAGCAGGGTTTTTCCCCACGCTCCCCACCACTGCACACAGGCAAGGGATTAACCAGAACTGTCCCGCTGTGAAATGGGACCTGGCCACAGCAAAGCCACTGAATGAGGGCGCTGATAGGAGCCAGGCTGGAGCAGCTCAGTGCTGTTTGTCATCCAGCACACGTGTGTTGCCACGCTGAGGCCCAAAATACAGGGTTTCACTGGAGAATTGCACAGGAGGGATGGTGCTGCCTGTGATCCCAGTCCCAGCCCCCCGAGCCCGTCCCTACTGAGCAGGGATCCACTCACGGAGGGTCGCAGGTGAATGTCACAACTCCTTCAAACGGGAAAGTCTTGGCATTTCCGACCACTTTCCCGTGCTCTACCCTGGGAGCAGGGCACTGCTGTCCTGGAGGAAAAGAAAGCAGCACAGGAATTACTTCAAACCCAGAGATGGACACGACCCAAATTTCAGAGGGACATCCCAAGCATGTCCAGACCCCTCCCACGGTCAGGATGAAGTGGAGATGCTCACGGGTACAGGATGGTGGGTTTGCAGCAGACCAGGATGAGTTCTTCTGACAGGTGACAGCAGAGGAACTTCCAGGCGCTAGCTCGAAGCCTGGCTTGCAGCGATACATCACTTTCATCCCGAAAGCAGAGCTCTCACCCACTGCCGTTGTTGGGGAGGCAAAAGGGAATTCTGGGGGACGACCACAGCGGACTAAAGGGAGACAAACACAGGGCTGGTTACAGAAGATGCCCAAAGGCCTGGACTAACAACAGTGAACTGCAGCTTTGGAGCACAGAAATAAATTTGTCTGTGCTCACTTTCATCACAGGTTGGCAGAGGTGGTGTCCAGGTGCTGTTTGCATCACAGGTAACAACGTTGCTGCCTTTCATGGAATAGCCAGGATTGCACTCAAAGCTCACTTGATCTCCATACGTGTGCTCAGATCTGAAGCCAGATAACTTTTTCCCATTTGTCACTTCTGGATTTTCACATTTGACTTCTGGAAGTGAAGATAAGACAATAAGAATATTTATTACATTATTACCAGAGATGTGGCGTGAGAAGCTTGCTGGGAGAATCACAGAATGGTCTGGGTTGGAAGATTTTCTGGTTCCAACCCCCTGCCATGGGCAGGATGTCACCTACTAGATCAGAACTGTCACTTTGACACGGGCAAGTCCCCAGTGGAGCGAGAGAACAGAGACATCATTAAGAACCTCTGAACACTTCATTTCTCATTTGCAGAAGCCCTGGGCATGGGCAGGGAGAGGGAGCTTTTTGTGGGCTGAAGAATCTAGTAAACCAAGCCCTGCCTCTGACCACAACCTGGCAGCCCACTGCTGGGAATCCTTTCAGGCTCAAATCCACCTTCTCCTATTTGGCAGCCCATCAGGAAAGCACATTTAACATTTCTTTACCTTTGCATTCAGGGGCTGGACCGCTCCAGACTCCCTGGAAGTTCCTACCACTGTTACAGAAGATTGTGGCTTCTCCAATAAGAGATAAACCTTTGTTGCAGCTGTATCTTACAGCCATGCCAAAGGCAAACTCTTCATTCTCGCTGAGGAGATGCCCATTCTTAATTGGAGGCGGTGGTGGGCAGAGAATAACTGCAGGGGAAGGAAACGGTAAGAAATGAAAGAACATTTCCATCATGTAGGTTTAGCTTTGAGGAAGAGATGTCCATAAACCAGTTAAGATCTGCTTACTCTCACAGGATGGAACAGCACTCCAAGAAACTTTCCCATTTCTCACCACACACTCTGCAGACGGCGGCCCAACCAGTTGGTACCTGAGGAAAGGAAAGGTGAATCTCTCTGAAAAAAGTGAAAAACCCTCGGGAGCTTGAGGAAGTTGAAGAGTTTCTAATTGTATTCTCTGGAGGAGGGGAACCCTAGGATGTAATCAGCTGGCTCTCCTATAAAATATGATTTTGTCAACACCTAAAGAAATGTAATATATGACGAAGTTGAAGGAAATACTTGCAATGGGTGGATACAAACTCACAGGACCACGAGCAGGACCTCCTCTCACCCTGAGTCTGTTCAGTCCCGTCCGTGCAGCAGTACACCCAAACAGGAATTTATCTTCTGAGCAGATTCAGGTGTCACCGCTCTTCCTGAAGGCCTCTCCTTCCCTCTCACCCTGCTCCGGGCATCCCCAGGACACCACAGCCCTTTTTTCGGCAAGCCCTCGGCTACCATACAGGCAGCCTGACTCACCCTGACACACCCCTCAATTACTAATGAGCAGCCATAGGAAACGAGCACAATTCTTTGCAAAGCAGCTAACAAACAACCTGCAAAGTCCACACGAGGGCCCAGAAAATTGTTTGGTTTGACAGCAAATCAGGGGAACAGCCCGACCCCCGTGGTCCCTGATCTGAACACCTGAGAGCCAAGGAGCAGCCCCCAGCACTCAGAGCCTCTGAGTGTCCTCTGGCTGCTGTCACCCAGCCTCGACCCAGCGGCAGCCCGGGGTGACACCTACCCAGCGTGACAGGTGAAGGTCACGGTGGCCCCAAAGAGCAGGTCGGTCCTGGCGTAAAAGTTGCCATTCTCAATGTGCGGTTGCCCGCAGGACTTTCCTGAAAGGACAAGTGCTCGGCATTGGCTTTGCTTTATAGGATCAGAGTGGAATGCAGGTGACAGCAGATGTTCAGTGTCATTGCAGAATAGGTGACCTGATTATCAGGTACCTGACTGCCCTCAGAGCAAGTGCCAGCACTTGCAGAAGAGATACAAGATCCACGTTAACTTATGAGGAACTGAAAGAAAAGCAAGTAACAGCAAAGACAGAGCTGAGGACAAGTGAGAAAAAAGTTGGGGTTTATGTGCTTACCCAGAAAGGACAGAGAGAGAACCCATGGGCTCGGGACAAACGTCTCGGTCCATGGGAAAACAGCGTGAAGGGGATGGGAACAGGAAGAGACCCCCCCACCCAATTCTGAGGCCTGAAGGGGCTTGGGGTGCTGCAAAGGATGTGCCCTCCCCAGTCCCGGAACCCACTGGTGCAGAAGGCGGAATTCCTCGACCAGGAGTTGGCGAGACAGGTGACATAGGGGAACTCCTCGCCGTTCCTCACGTAGCCCGGGCGGCACCTGTACTTCACCACGGCCCCCTCGGGGTAGGACTGCTCGAGGGGCATGATCGGCTCCGCAAAGACGATCCTGGGCGGCTGCGAGCAGACACCTGCGGGCAGAAGGGCGATGACGGCGGGGCCGCGCAGCCGCTGCCCCATCCCCGTTTCCCCGCGGGTCCATCCCGCGGAGCCCCATCCCCAAGTCCCCCCGTGTCCCGCCCCTGTCCCCCCGTGTCCCCGCTCACCCGCGGCTCCGGGCAGCGCCAGCAGCAGCGCGCAGAGCCAGCGCAGCGCCATGGCCGGGGTCGCTCCCGGGGCCGGTGCTGGCTCCGCGGGATGCGCAGGGATGCGGAGCGCGGCTCGTTCCGGGACGGGCGGAGGGCGGCTCAGCCGCGGATTCCCCTCGCGGCTGTTGCACGAAGAGGCGTTCTCCGGCTACGGAGGGAAGCGGGGGCTTTGGCTCGGCTGAGCCCCCGGGGCTGCGGGCAGGGTCCCCGGGACGGTCAGCGGGCGCAGCGGCTCCTCCGCCGGTTGCCGCGGCCGCTCCCACACCGGCTCTGGCCGTTCCTACGGCGCTGCTGCTTTATATCATTAGGGAATGGCACCGCTCGACGAACGAGGAACGGCGAACCAGGGGCGGCTGGCGCTGGGCTCGGGGTTCCTTCCCCCCGCCCCCCGGCCCCTCCTGCCGCACCCGCCCGGTTCCAGGGAAGGAATTTATCCCCGGGCTGCGCAAGCCGGCATGCAGTGCACGCCTTCCCGTAATCAGCTCTCTGAACTCGGGGAGTGTCCGCCTTGGGAAAGTTTCCCGTTCTTCATCCTACCCTTGGAATTCAGCGCGAGGTCACCAAGGTTTCCTTGGAAGAGCCCTTGTCCTCCTGCCACGGTGCTGCACCACCCACACGTGCAGCAAAACATGCAACGCCGGGTGCGTGAATGGCCTGTGCGCTGTAAATCTGGTCACGCTCGGAAAAGCCGGGTGGCCATTGCCTCTCCCTCTCCTCTCAGCAGGACCCCACCTGCCAGCACAACCCCACGGGAATGCTCTGTGTCCCAGTACGATAACAAACACAACAGCAGAGTCTGATAAGGGTCTGGCACTTTTGTTTCCCTGTGGCACTGCCCCTGTTTCTCCAGAATAACCAAAACCCCAACCCAATCTCCTGCAAACACTGATAAAGCAGAAAGGCAAATGTTTCAGCTTCTGCTTTATCAATATTTTGTCCCCATAGCAAAGCAAAAAGGGGAGCACAAGCTGAGCATGGAACACGTAGTTTAATTCTCTGAACACCCCGCTGCAGCTGCAGCCTGGTTTTTTAGGCAGAGAAAATAAAACCAGTGCAGGAACACTCAGGGTCCACCCAGGGAAAAGGTTCTACCTGGGCAGAGCTCACACCTTCCCTGGCACATGCCCAGGTGCTGCCCAGAGTGCACACAGGCTCCCACCCAGCAGCGCTGCCCCACCTCCATCATTGCCATGCTCAGAAAAGGCCAGGCACGGGACACCAGTGCAACAACAGCAATTAACTGAGCAGAAGTAATTAATGAACTTGAATACATCCGCCGAAGAATGAGACTGCAAAAGGAAAGCATTCTATGGGAAGGCTTGATTAGTAACTATGAAATAAACCCCAGAGCCAGGATAGCAGTATTCCTTATTTTACATTCCTTTTATTTACAGAACAGTTTTACTAGAAATACTGTAAATCTTGTACTTCTATCTGCACACTAGGAAAAGAACCCCAGTCAAAAAAAGTAGTTTAAAAGTACAAATAAATCACATAAGATTGTGCAAAGAGGAAATTATTTTCCTAGTGGAATGAAACGTTTACTGACTTTTCGAACTCTTGCTTTAAGAGTTGCAAAAATACTTTGTTCATACAAAAATAAACAAAAAAGTAGGTATTAAACCAACACAGAGCTGGGTTTGAAGTATGTTTGATTTTTCTGCTTCTTTGCCAAGTCAGGTGAAGTCAGACCCTTGACTTCAGGTCTATTTATTGCACTAAGAACCGAACCCCTGACAGCGCCAGGGATCGGTGTCAGAACTCCCCTTCCCTCCTCAGCCGCTGGATTTATCCTGCAACGGGAAACAAGCAGTAATCAGGGGGACTCCCTCGGCCTGGGGAGGGTTTATGGAGCCCTGGCCCCCTCCCCAGAGACCCCGGGGTGTTTGGGGTGCCCCGTGCAGCTCCTACCATCGGGTGCCAGGCGCTGGGGCTGGCACAGGTGAGCGTGGGTGGGCACCGCGCACACGGGGCAGACGTGGCAGCCGGGGCTGTGCAGAGGGACCAGGTGGACCTGGCTCCCCTCCGCGGCCAGGGGACACACAGGGCTGCTGGCTGTGTCCCCGTGGACAAGTGACAGGAGCTGCTGGTCCGTGCAGGGAGGGCAGACAGTGCCCCATGGGCTGTGGGGAGAGAGCTGAGGGTGAGTCCCAATGGGATCGTGACAGAACCTGCCCCTCTCCAAAGCACCCTGCACAGGCTCCAGCACCCACAAAAGCTGATTTCCTTCACGATTTCACTTTTTAAACTCAAATAAGCAGTGATTCAAGAACGCAGATCTGGAACTGCTCCCCCAGGATTGGGGCCCACAGCCAGGCACTCACAAGAATAAATGAAAAAAAAAACCCCAAACAAACACAGCAACAAGGAGTTCACACTTCCTAAAGCCAAAGCAAGCAGATGCCTGTCAAACCATGTTGATCTGTTTTCTCCTATGAATTTGCCTCTGTCAGTGGTGACTCTCTTAAGGAAGCTTTGTGAGCCTGAGAGAGCACCGGTCTCTCATAGGCAAATGTCAGAAGATAAATAAATAAATGAACTGAGCCAATAGGCTTACCTTGCTCACCTCATCACTGCTCTGGCCCGAAACCTGACCTTGCCACAGGCAAATGAACCATACCCACAGGTGGGAAAAGCCCTGGGCAGTGGGTGAAAAGAGACTCCTGCTGTAGGGTCTCACTTGGGCTCTTTGCTGCTTAACCAAAACCAGAGCTCCAAAGAACACAAGGCCGAGCCAGGTGAGCACAGCTGAGGGGCACAGGCTGCTTCAGAGACACCCAAGGAAACTCCACAAGCACCATCTGAATAAACCTCACCCGGTTTCACATCTCTCTGCTCAAGCAGGCCCCACACTTCTGCCCTGGCACAGGGCTGGGAGCAAGTGCCACCAACATTCACACACCGCCACCTATTTCTATTTTAAGTTATGCAATGAACTCTCAGTTTTGAGGGCACTGGGCACACACTGCAGTGCTGCTGCTGAGAGGAGCTGGACAGGAGCTGCCTGCACTGGCCACACTCACCCCTTGTCCCGCCACTCCCCCGGTGTCACAGCACTGTTGCCATCCTGGCCAGTGTGGGCACGGAGCCAGCTCTCACAGATGGGACAGATGTGGTCACTGTGGAGAAGAACCATTGAGGATGTGCACTGAGAGCATGGATGTGCCTTCCAGGCCATGTTTCTGGGGCTTGGAGCAACCTGGGATAGGGGAAGGTGTCCCTGCCCATGGCAGGGGGTGGGAAGGAGGTGAGCTTTAAGGTCCCTTCCAACCCAAATCATTCCAGGATTCTCTGATAAGCACAGTTCTACTCCATTCTGAAGTGATTTTTGTCCAGGCCAACTGTGGCATCTGGTTATTTTTAGGTGGAAGACTGACCTTTTGTTGTCCATGGGCTGCTCTGCCTCACTCCACCACGGAGCAGCTTCTCCTGTGCCATCTCCCCTCAGCACATCCACAGCTTTGGCAGGAGAGCTGAATGCAGAGAGAGAGAGAGAGAGCAACCTGAGTGTGTGGCTTTCCAAAAACACCTACTGCCCGACAGAGCCACTGCTTTCTAAATATCAAAGACTTGCTGCCTCTAAAACAGCAACCACATGAATTCCAACCGCCAAACTCGCTCTCTCCACACAAAGATGCTTTCTCCCCCTTTCCCCTTGTTTTGCTTTCCATGGGCCTGTACCAGGGGAGCAGGAGCAAGCCCCTGTTGATGCTGTACCTGGTGCCTGCTGTGCTTGGTCTGTCCCCATCCCCAATGCTGGGGACCGAGTAGGTGCGGGGTTTTTGGGGCTGGGAGCTCAGCCAGTCCCGGCAGGCGGTGCAGCCGTGGCGTGCGGGCTCCAAGAGAGGGGACAGGTCACCGTGGAGCTGCTCCTCACAGCTGGGACACACGTGGCAGTTCCCTGTGTGGCTGTGGATGAGAGATACAGGGGAAATCCCTCCAGAGAGCAGCCAGCAAAGCCCGAACCCTCCTGTGAGGCAGCCGGCGCCCTTTGCACAGCGGGATGTTCATCGTGGTGTTTGAAAGTCAAAGACCGCTCAGAGATGTTCTGCACGGGTGTGCTCAGCACCAGTGAGACCCCTGGCTGTCGCCAGAAGTCTGACACAAGGTTTTGGGCAGGTGAACAAGCAAACCTACCAAAAATAGTAATTCCAGGGCTTGGGCTGCTTCTTCTCATGCGTTACCTCCGGGCGCATCACTGCATCCCTTCCCTTCGTCTCGTGCTTTTGTAAACTCACATCGTACGAGCTGAAGAGACAGAGAGGAGAAAATTTGTAGAAAAAAAAGAAACTTAGCAACACGAAAAGATAGTGCTAACCATGCAAATATAATGAAGGTGTAGGGCTTGAAAGGAAATAGCCACTTATCCCTAGGGAAGGTTATGATTTACGAGGGGCAGCTTAGTGTCACTTACTGCTTCTCACTCTCTTTCCGTCTCACGATGATCCCAGCTAGAATTCCAAGGACTACTGGGGGAACTAACAAAGAAGGGAAAGGGAGAGTGAAATCAACCATTGACTCCAGGTATTTAATAGCAAACAGCTTTGGGGTAGGGAAATGTACTTTCAGTTTTAAGCTACTTACCGATGCAACTCGGAATGAGGATGCTTGCTGGGGAGGGAAACAATGAAATGGGTGTTAAAAATATGAAGCCCAAAATGTGGTGCAATTACAGCAATTAACAGGACTTTTAAGAAATGGAGCTCTTACCCAGCCAGTAAGGGTTGTCTTCCAAAGGTTTGGTTTGGTTTGTCTCTGCTGTGGTTTTAACTAGAGAGAGACAAAGGAAAAGCACTCAAAATGCTGGTTTATGTGGTGCTCAACTCGCACATAATGTACATAATCGCTCAGTGAGGAGTCAACATCACATGGGCAGGGACAGGGACCTCTTGTGACACTCCAGGCCATATGGACAGAGGGGATTCTGCTGTTCTACTTGGCGTTATTGCCTGGGTGTTGCTGGACACGAGATATAAATCCCTTCTAAGTTCACTCCACCAGCTTTGCGGTCACTGCTACATTTCACACACGGTTAATTACATTTCTGCCTGTTCCTCTTGAAGGGAAAACGTAAAACCATGCCTGCTTGTGCAAGAAAAACTGCTGGGGACCGGGATGGTTGTGAGGAGAGGGATGAGTGCTCACCCCGGCACTCGGGAGGGGCCCCGCTCCAGGTGCCGTGGGTCCCGTTCTCCGTGGTGCAGCTCAGGGTGTCCTGTCCCACGAGCTCCAGCCCCGGCTCGCACGTGTAGGTTGTGACGGAGCCGAACACAAACTCCTCCGAGCTGTTACCACTGTGCTGCCCGTGGGGGATGGCTGGAGGAGGGGGACAGGAAATAGCTGTGGGAGGAAGAGAAAAGAGTTCAGGAGGTGACCCCTGGGATGCTCTTCTCGGCAGCCTGAGGGGACGCTGCTTCTGTCAGGCTTTCACAGGCAGAAGGCAGCAGTGATGCTCCCGGGGAGTCCCTGCTTTGTGACAGCAGCTCTCCCCTTGTGGGGATGCTGACCTGACTTCACTCAGTGAAGTAAACCAAAAAAGGAGCATTTCTGGGTTGGAATATTTGGTATTTCCAGTCAAGCACTGGGCAACTTCACTTACCCTGACAAGCTGGAGGAGGACTCCAGGCAGCTTTGTTTCCCTGTAGGAGACACCTGATGAAAGGTGATGCTCCCTCTAATCTGTACCTGCAGGAGCAAAAGGCACATCCCAAAATCAGCTTGTTGTCACCAGCCAAGAATGTGCCACAAGGGGTGCTGAGGACTCGGTATGGGCAGAGCCCCACGTCCCAGTTCACACCCCAGTGACTCTGGCTGCGCAACTGGGATGCAGTGGGCAGCGGCTTCACACTCACCCACGGTCACAAACCACCCTGGCTCTTGCACCCAGCAGGTGATTGTCTGCAATAATTTGTCCGTGTTCTGGATTGGCTGGAATACCACAAGATTTCTCTAAAAAAGAGTAAGATTATCCTTAGGACACTGTGAGGCTGGGAAAAACCCCGCAGACTTAATTTCCATGGCAGTACGGCAATGTCAAACCAGGCAGTTAATGGCATTTCATGTTAAATGGCATTAGAAAAGAGCAATTTTAAAATACAGATGTGGCACTCGGAACAGAGTGCTGGAGAAAGTGAAATGACACGGAGACACTCACTCTGACACAGCTCAGGAACTTTTGTCCACGTTAAGTTGTCCAGACAGGTGCTGGTGGGGGGCTGGTCTGTGGTGTTTTCATAGCCCAGGCGACAGATGTACCTCACCGTGGTATTAACGGCGTAGAAGTTCTGCCTTTGATCTTGTGGTGATATCCCAGCAAATGGCACGGATGGCGGTCGGGGACAGCTGCCTGGCAGCCACAGAGACAACAGAAACAGAGCAAAAATAGCAATATTTAGCTTTCAACTATGAACATAAATCTGAGCGATAACGCACGAGTCTCACTAAGAACATGGGTGCCCCAAACAGTGCCCTCCTCCCTGGCCTCCTCCACCAGGGAATTCTCTGAGGAGGGAAAGTGCAGCCAATTCTCACTGTAGAAGTTTCCAAGTCCCCAAAGCCAAACCTCCACCCTTGTTTAGCCCTTTGATCACTCAGTGCTTCGCCCCTGCAGTCCTTCCCCTTTTCCATGTGCTTCCCAAGCTGTTCCTCTATATTTATTAACACACAAGTGCCAGCACGGGGCTCCAACAGCCTCGGTGGCATGTAGGAAAAAAGGGCAGCGAGAGAAGTGGCCAAACCACTTCATCCTGTGTCGCTGCAGATGAGGAAACCCCTGAGGCAGCGATTGCCAAAGCCGTGGATGTTTTCACAAGCAGCCTGCACCCTCCTTGTGTCAGAGAAAGGGAAACGCTCACGGCCACAGAACTCCAGCAGGCTGGACCACTGGGAATTTGGCAGGCAGCGGATGGTGTCGGAGAGAAAGGGGAGCTTGGTGTAACCCGGGACACAGCTGTAGGTCACCGTGGAGCCCACACTGAAGCTTTCCTGGTGTCTGGTGTCCCCTCGGGGCTCGGCGTGGCTGATATTTGGCAGCGGCCCGCAGTCCCCTGTGGGAAAATAAACGAGGATTTATCGGGGCTTCTGCTGCTGCTTTTGTAGCCCGGGCTGGGCACACGCAGAGCCTGTGGGAACGGGCGGCACACAGAGCAGGGCACATGGAGCACACCCGGGGCAGCGCCAGGGGCACACAGACTCGAGGTAAGTGGGAACAGAGCACACAAACCCGCACAGAGCACACACGGATGTGGGTATGGGGCACACACGGAGCACACAGAAAACACACGTGGAGCACAGGAAGCACATGGAGCACACACACAAGGATCACACATATGCACATGGATAACACACGGAGCACACACTCCCAAGGATCACACACGGAGCACACACACAAGGATCACACACGGAGCACACACACACACGGAGCACACACACACAAGGATCACACACGGAGCACACACACACACGGAGCACACACGGAGCACACACACACAAGGATCACACACGGAGCACACACACAAGGATCACACACGGAGCACACACACACACAAGGATCACGCACGGAGCACACACTCACAAGGATCACACACACTCCCAAGGATCACGCACGGAGCACACACACACAAGGATCACACACGGAGCACACACGGAGCACACACTCACAAGGATCACACACGGAGCACACACTCCCAAGGATCACGCACGGAGCACACACACAAGGATCACACACGGAGCACACACTCGCACAGAGCACACACACAAGGATCACGCACGGAGCACACACACAAGGATCACGCACGGAGCACACACTCACAAGGATCACGCACGGAGCACACACACACAAGGATCACACACACACAAGGATCACGCACGGAGCACACACACACACAAGGATCACGCACGGAGCACACACACTCCCAAGGATCACACACGGAGCACACACTCCCAAGGATCACACACGGAGCACACACTCACAAGGATCACACACACACACAAGGATCACGCACGGAGCACACACACACAAGGATCACGCACGGAGCACACTCACAAGGATCACACACGGAGCACACACTCGCACACCGAGCGCACGCCCGCGGACGCGCAGAGCGCTCCCGCACGCAGGGAACACCCAGCCCCGGCGAGCCGGGCTCCCCGCACACCCCACCCCTCCGCAGGGGCTCACCCCAGGCCGCGGGCAGCAGCAGCAGCAGCAGCAGCAGGAGCGAGCAGCGGCGGCCGGAGCCCATCGCGGCCCCCCGGCACTGCCCGGGCAGCGGAGCCACTCCCGCGGGGCTGGTCCGAGCTCCGCAGCCGGAGCCCCCGCCCGCCCCTCCCGGCCAGCTCAGCTCCGGGAAATCTCTGACGAAAGCCGTGTGTGAGGGGGGGAGTGGGACTGGGTGTGGAAAACGCGGTGGCCGCGGTGCCCCCTCCACCAGTCACGCCTGGCATCCCAAAGAGCGGCTCTCCGGGAACCCGCTGCCTCAGCAGCTGCTTCTCAGCGTTACTCTGCACCTTCTAAAGGTGAAGACCCCCCTCCTTCCAAAGCTGCCAAGTGCCAAAGGAAAACAAAAGACCCAAAGCAAAAACGGCAGGAAGGGGAATGGGTCCTGCCACCCCGAGGAAAGGGCAGCCAGCAGCAGCCGACCTGCACCTTCCTGCTTCCCTTTGTTATCCAGGAAACAGTGATGTTTCCGCTGAGAAGCTCAAACTTACCTCTTTTACTCTATTTTTTTTTTTAATTTCCACTTTATTTTCCATTCCAGTACAATTTCATCCCCAGCAGATGTAACAAAGGCATTTGCAATGAGACGCAGAGATGTTTTCCTAAGGGAGGAATCCAGCACCTTGGATAACGTATTTCTTTAAAATACTTCCTTGTAAGCACCATGACAAACTACGTGGAGACACCTTGGCTGCGTTTTTACAGTCACTGGCCTGAACGGGGATGGGGGCTGCGTAACGCTGAAGAAATCTGTTAACAGGAAAAAAACCACACCTTAAGTTCTGGGGAATTCTCCTGTATTAGCTCAGGGCAGTGACCTTGGCACGGGGCAGGAGATGCTGAAAAGTCTCTGGCAAAGGCTTCGCGTGATGCCCAGCCCCCGCAGGGAGCGGCTCCGCTCACAGAACCAAGGGCTGCAGCTTCAGCTCAGTAAAATCCTCTTGCTAACAGGCTGGACCCTTGAGCCGGGTTGTTTTCCTGCTTGAGCAGGAAACAGGAGACGTCTGTACCACCGGCCCGGCTCAGCCCTGCCCCTCTGCACCCACATTTGCTGCCCCTTTTTTGCCCCAGGAACCGGGGAAGCACCATCTCCTTCCACGCAGCAGCTGAGCCCCACGATAGCAGCTCCGTGCCTGCCCAGCCAGCGACGGCCACTTGCTTTATCTGGCCCGGACATCCCTCCCTGCACGGCAGGAATCAGGCCAAGCAGCTGCTGGTGGCAGAAGGACACACTCAGGGAGCAGCCTGACCCGAGCTGGTGCAGGGCTGGGGCAGCGGGAGGTGTCCGGCAAAACCTGCCAGCAAGAACAGCGCTGGAGCTGCTCCAGGCCTCCCACAGAAACTCAGCCTCAGCTCCCAAAACCCTCTGGGACTGGCCCTGGGTCTGCATGGGCTGAGCCACAGCTCAGGGGCTGCACGGCTCAGGCCCAGGGTGGCTGAATGGGATTGAGGGAGGTGTAATTCCAGCTTCCTTTTCCAGACCACTTCCCAGAAACACATTCCCACACATTCCTGCATGGATTTGATTTTCTCCTTTACTACTTTTTTTTTTTTTTTGTATAACTGAGTTTAACTTGCCCTGAATGGCATTCAGAAAATAAATGTTCAGAGTGCTGATAAAGAACTGACTGAACATCAAACCTGAACATTGCCAGGATATACCTAAAAGCTGATTCCTTCCTGAAAAAGAGAATAAAATATGACAAGGGAACAGCAGGGAGCTGAATTTACAGACTGTCCTTTATAAACAACTACCATTTATCACTAAATATAAATAAAAACCCAGAGAGGCTTTGGGAGTTTTAGGCCTTTAAGGACAAAATTGGGGTAGGCAGCCAAAGGAATGAGCATGACATTTCCTGTCCCTCTGTTGCAGGGTGGCAACACTGGGGAGGATATTTAGGAGCTGTATTTCTGTGTCTGGGAGTGCTTCATGTGCCCACAGCATGACTGAGCTGCCTCCCTCCCTCTGGAAAGCAGAAGTGGCTCCTTTACGTTACAAGATTAGGGATGCCCGGCCCACACGTGGCTTTATCTTCCTGTGGTAGAAACCAAAACTGCAAGGAACTTTGGGGCTGATACAAGAAGCTTTTCCTAAAGGAAGGGCTAAAACCACTCAGGATAAAAAGATCAAGCCATTTAATAGCCAGAGTACCACGGTTTCCTAAAAGAAGTCAGCTCATAACTCTGCAGGACGGGGAAATCCGTGCTTTGCTTTTCAGCCCCACTGGCAGCTGGATCCACGGCTGGAATTCCTGGGAAGTTACGGGAGCAGCTCAGCTCCCCAGGGAGGCTGGGGCTGTATTTAGGGTTTGTTGTGGCGTTGCCAGCGAGCAGAAAACCTGCGGCCCTGGAAACACAGCATCAGGCTGGGCGTGACATAGCCGGGCCCCGGAGGAACTTCTGCCGGAGGTCTGAGGGTTTCTGGGACAACGCAGCCTCTGAAACTCTGGTGGGATGAGCAGGAATCACAGCTGGAAGGCAACTGCTGTAAGAAAAACGCAGATGGGAGGAGCAAGTATGGAAATCAGCCAATGCTTGCGGGAGTAACTTCCAATCGATTTCTTGGAATGCTAAAACATCGCCATTAAAAAGTTACATTTTATATGTGGGACAGACCTGACTGAGGTCATCCTTTATCTCAGAGCAAAGTGTAAGAGTCCTGATGTGTGACCATTGCATGGGGCACTTTTGGAACAGATCAGGAACAGTTAAAGATTTTCTGACTTTGACCCAAGAGACAAAAGCCAGGGATGGGCAAACTCAGCTTGACCCTGACACCAGAGAAACACTTCTCACCATCCCCCAGTTGGACACTGAGACCCTCCAGCGGGTGTTGCCCTGCTTACAATGACACAATTACAGCTCCCAGCGCGTCCCACAGAGCCAACACTCACCCTTTCATGGATGGAATCATCCTTTGCAGCGGGTGGGGAATCTGGAGGAGCAGCACTTCCGCCGTGTCCAGCTCCTCCTGGCCACCCACGACCTCCCTGTGTGGAACAAGGTTGGCATCAGCACCTCAGAGCAAGGACAGGAGCCCTGGCACTCTCAGGGCTACGTGGTACAAAGTTATCTCATGCTTTTCAAAAGGCCCAAAAACTGAGTTAAAAAAAAAAAAGAGCGGTAATAACGTGAGGGCAAGGAAGAATTGATAAATTAAAATGTATTTCAGATGAAGCAAAGCTTTTTTAGAATGGGAGGTCAGTGCAGCCAAAGCTGAGTTGTGAACCAGAAGCCCAACCAGCAAAAAATATAAATTATACAGAGAAAACTTACGGAGAACAGAACATGACAAAAACCCCACTCACTTCCATGAAATGATGCAGCTTTGGACCATTTCAAGTTTTGAAAGCAGCCGGGTTGGGGGAGGATCCCCATGTACTTTGGAGGACACATGAATCCTTTGCTGGTCCCAGAATAGGATTTTGGGGATTTGTACAAAGGTAGAACAAATCTGAACTTTGAGGCAGCCCAGCTCCTGCTCACTGAACAGAAATATGGGGGGAAGAAAAGAAAACTCTGGGTTTTAGGGCTGGGAGTAAGCAGGAAGTGCCACTGATGTCATCATCCCTCCAGGACTGACCTGGTTCCCTGAAGAAAGAGGAAGACTGGGAGAAGGAAATGGTATTTTGGAGCGCCTTTTGATAGAGGCTGAGCTTCATCTCCCACGTGGAAGTTTTCTTAGAGGGCTGGATTCCATTTCCCTGTGGACCTGAGAAAAGGAAATTCACGGGGTGAGCTTCATCAGGTGGCCTTTCGTAGAAATGTGATAGAGGAGAAAAATAAATGGGACTTGATTCAATGTCGAGTCATTTCAACTCACTTTTGGGAGGAACTGTCCTCTTCATGTCTTGTGCTCTGAGTCTGACAGCTGAGCTTTTCTCTGGGGGACAAAGAGTGAGCATTGCTCGGGGCACTCTGCCTTCCTTGCAGAGACTGCTCCATCCTTGCTCCAGCACTGCCTTTTCCCCCTTTAAAATTTCCTTACAACTGACATTTGACACCTCCTGCACCTCATAACCACAGTATTTTAAGCTGATTCATCCTAAATACTGAATTAATAATAAATATTAAATATATAAATAGTAAATACATAACTATATAAATATTAAGTATTCAATATTAAATATTAAATATACAAATTTACAAATTTACAAATCTACAAATCTACAACATACAGCATACAACATACAATGTACAATATACAATATACAATATACAATATTAAACATTAAATATTAAATATTAACCATTAAATATTAAATATTCAATACTCAATACTCAATATTCAGTATTCAATATTCAATATTCACTATTCAATATTCAACAGCAATAAATAATGAATAATAATAAATAATATGAATGAAATGATGAAACCACCTTTGCACTGGGGCGCGGCTCCGCTCCAGGCTCCGCTGGTTTTGTTCCTGCTCGTACAATGGATGCTCCCATTCCCGACCAGCTGGAAGTTGGGGTCACAGCTGTAGGTCACCGTGGAGTTAAAAGCAAAAATTTCAATGCCTTCCCTGTCGTGTCTCCCGTGGCTGATTGGAGGAGGTGGAGGGCAGGTAATTGCTGCAGGAGAGAGGGACAATGTATGTGTGCTAAAAGCTTCGGTTTTAATAAAAATACAAAATGTTTGAGTCTAGCTAAGGTTCCTGGAGATAAACTTTGGACAGTGAAGGTGGGTAACCAGCACTAGATGGGTAAAGCACTGCTGCCTGTCCCAATTCTCTCTTGTTTGTCCCTGAAGCGTTTCTCTTCTCACACCTTTCTCCCTCTCACAACACGGCCCCAACAAATAAACAGCAGCTTGCCATGCCCTGACTCAGGATTCCTGGAAATCTCACCCCATCGCCTTCAGTCATGACAAAAATGTTGATTTTGTGGGAACAAAACTGCTGAAACTGTGTCAGCAGCAGAATGGGCCTTTCTCAGCTGCAGTGTTCGAGACAGATCAGCCACAGAATATCAGCAGAAACAATCCAAAGAGAGGTTCGGACTGGTCATGGGGATGCAGGGTCTGCTGGAGTGAAGTAAAAGGTTTAATCTCACAATTAAAGATGAATCTCACATTCACAAGTTGGAAGTTCGCTCCATTCAACATCGTTTCCTTTCAGCTGGCACCGGATGAAATTATTCCCAACTAGTTTGTACCTAAAATACACGAGGAAAAATTCAGTGTAACTATCCAAAATCTGTGAATATTTCCCACCCACCCCCAGCACGAGTAGGATCGGGAGTGTAAAGCCAGCGGTGATGATGACACTGCCGGTTACCAGCAGAACTCCTTCCAGGATCCGTGTTAATCTATTTTAGGCGATTCTCTGCTCTGACTCGGCATTTTCCACGGCAGGGGAATGGGGCTGGCACAGCTCTCCGGGAATGCCAGACAGCGCCGAGCTGAGGTGTGGATTCCCACACGGATTTGCTGAATCAGAGACTCCGTCCCTGCCGGTTTCCCAGCCCAGCAGTGCTGGGGTTGATTCATTCTGCCGCCACCCAGGGCCTTTCCCACGCCGCTGTCACCTCCAGGACGAGGTGACGAGGGTGCAGCTCCCTGCCGAGCACACACAGCACCTCCAAAGGCTGGGGCTCAGCCCTGGCTGCTGCTCGCTGGGGTCACGGAACTGGATCTGCCAAACCCCTCGGTGCTGGTGGGGCAGGGCAGGGGCCCCAGTGTCCCCCAGTGCCACCTCCTGCCCAACACCTGCTTTGGGGTGTCAGGTGCAGCTGTTTTGCTGAAGTTTTGCCAGAAAATCAAACACCTGCACATTGTGGGGGCACCTTCTCAGCTGATAAGGTGCTTTCCCCAGAGATCCTGTGGACTTCCCATCCCTGGAAGTCTCCAAGGCCAGGTTGGATGGGGCTTGGAGCCACCTGGGCTACTGGAAGGTGTCCCTGCCCATGGCAGGGCATGGCACTGGATGAGGTTTAAAGTCTCTTCCAACCCAAACCAGTCTGGGATTCTGGGATTCAGATACATCCTTCATGTACAGCAGAAACCAGTGAGGGGCAACAGGGATCGATCCACATCTAATTAAAGTGGTTTCTGCATTGGCTTGCTGGAAGCTCATGGATCTTGTTCTGACACCTTCCCCATCTCTGAATTACCCTCCTGTGCTAAAGCCCTCAGCATCTGGACATGATGGAAATTATCTGATCTAAATTATATGAGCAACATCATCCCTCCACCCTGCTGTAGATTTCCAAAGTTTCTCTCAACCCCAGAAGGGTGGGACATGCTGTCATTTTCTTTAATTACATCCTGAGGGAAAGAACAAACTCCTCTGCTATATTTGGAGCTGGGCAGCACAAGCCAGATGATGCCAGGTGCATCCTGCTTGGGAGGGAGGAACACTGGCTGGAGTAGCAAGAACTTGACATTTCAGCTCAGTCCACTGCATTTGGGCCCTGATTGAAAGCAGGCAGCAGCCGTGAGTCAGCTCCTGACTGATGGAAACTGTGCTTCACTGCACTTTTCCAGCTGAACTTAACTGGATTTTAAAAATCCCCATGTAACTCTTTTTATTCGGTACCTCTCAACTATCTTACGCTGAAATATTTTAAATAACTTGTGTTGAAGTCCAGAGTTATCAGCTGAGAGTGCAACCAGCTGGTGCTGCTGGGAATGGACACTTAAAGCTCCTCTGGGTGGCACTTGAAGGAAAAGGTGAATCCTGACCCTGGTCCCCTCCCTCCAGCTGTGTGCCACTCTGCAGCTGTGTCCCAGCCCTGCCCCGCCGTGGCAGTGCCCAGCACTCACCCATCCTCACAGAACACATCCACCCGCGCTCCCAGCTGCAGGTCCGTGAGGGGCCCCATCCTCCCCCCGGGCGGCGCTCCCGGGGCGCCGCAGGACCTCCCTGGGGGACACAGAGAAGGCTGAATGAGACATCAGACACAGGCTTAGAGGGTTATTCCCAAAGGTTCCAAAGCATTTTACTGCATGGGCGTCACAGCCGGGCTGGCAGGAGCGAGACTCAGCTGCAGGGGAAGGTGGGGATCCCAAAAGGCTCCACACTCACAGAGGTGTTTCCATCTCACTGGATTAGGAAGAAAGTGCTTGACTGTGAAAAAATATTCCTCTCATATCACCAGTCTTAATATTCCATGGGGGTCACCAAGAGGATGCTTTGCCCTCATTTTGAAGTTCAGTGCTAGAATAGCAGATTGGGATTTGTCCCCTGCATGTGCCATGTCCCAGTGAAAACGCCTTTAGGATTGTAAAAATGTTGGAAAAGACCTGTAAGCTCATCGAGTCCAACCAAACGTTCCCTAACATGAAAATCAAACCACATCTGTTTATGCCAGCAGAAAAATAAAGAAAGAACATCACTGATAGTTCTGCTGTTCAGTCTTGAATAGGGATGACAAGGAATATCCACCCAGCTTTGTGCTAATGGGGCTCTTGGGATGACAACCAGGCTGCATTTTGGGATGCAGGTTGGGAGCAGCCAAGGCTGCTTTTTTGGGGCATGGGGTGGAGCAGAAATACTCACTCCTGCACAGCTCAGCAGCTTCTGACCACGCCAGGTTCTCGAGGCAAGTGCTGGAGGGGGAGCTCTCCGAGGTGTTCTCGTAGCCGGGCCGGCAGACGTAGCTCACGTTGGTCCCCACAGGGAAGAAATTCCTCCTCTCATCCTCCTTGGACAGGGCAGCAAACCTCAGCCTGGTCGGGGCAGCGCAGCTCCCTGGCGGCCCAGGAAAGCCGGCCTGAAAGAGCTGCCCACCAGGAGCGTGCCAAACACACCCTGAGATCACGGGAAAGCTTCTGGAAAGCTCCTGGTGCTCATGGCAGGTTAATTCGGGTTCCTTACCAGGCTGCCAAACTGCTGCAGGCACCAAAGCGGGGATGGAGCGGCATTAGGAGCCCGGGGAAGGGGTTAGTAGGACATGGGAAGTACATGCACAGGCTGGGGGGGCACAGGACCCCAGCTCCACCCCCCTGACTGACCCCTCTCCCAGCCCCCGCGGCCACCAGCGGCTCCGAGGGGCAGCGGCACAGGGCAGCGGGTTTGGGGTTTGTCCCTTGGGACAGGGACGGTGCCAGCGCAGCGCAGCCCCAGGAGGGACAGGGATGTCGACCCGGGGCTGTGTTTCGGAGAAAGGAGGGTATTTACGGCCGCAGGGGTCCAGCAGCCTGGACCAGAGGTTGCCGGGCAGGCATTCCGTGGTGTCCGGCAGCCTCGGGATCTTGCGGGCGCCCTCCGCGCAGGTGAACGTCACCCTGGACCCCACCGGGAAGCTGCTGGGGTGCTCATCGCTGGATGGCCTGGAGTGGGTCATGGCAGGAGGGGGCCCACAGTCACCTGTGGCAGGAGAACACCTCCTCAGGTGAGGACCCCTGGCCCCTTCCCCGCCCCAGGAGGGTGGTTGGGATGGCCCAGGTGTCCCCTGTGGGGAAAGCCCCAGCCAGGGCTGGATCTGACAGCACCAAGCCATGGGTTGGTCCCCAGGCTTGGGGGTGGCATCAGCCAGCCCCTGAGCAGCCAGGTGGGATCCAGGCAGGTGTCTCTGGTCCTTCCCATGGCCCTGTACTCACCACGAGCCACAGGAATGCTGAGGAGCCCCAGCACGGCCAGGAGCAGCAGAGGGTGACCAGAGGCAGCCCCGCAGGTTGGGGGGTCTGGGTGTCCCCCCGATGCTGGTGCCCCAGCCCTCATTGCAGCAGTTCCTGTGCTCCTCTGCTGAGCACCGCTGCTGCCAAGGGCTGAGTGCAGAGCTGGGAGGAGATGCTCTGCAGCAGGCTCCACCAAGCCTCTGGAGCGTGGAAACCTTCCCAGAACACACACGGAGCTGAAATCTCCGTCAGGAACACAGAGAGCAGCCGGGGTGGGGACAGCTGTCACTCACAGGCTCGGGAAGAGCCTGCTGGTCCTCCTGCCCCATCAGGCTCAAGCCTTTTATTTGTCCTGAGGCTGGCAGTGAGCACTGACCAGCACAGTTTTTCCAAAACTATGTTCCCAGAGGAGGAAGGACTCCGTTCCCACGCCAGGCTGTGTCCAGGGTAGGAAAACACCTCCTCAGTTATTTGCTGGCAGGTGTTACACCACAGATCAGCAGAGTCAGTGAAGCAAAGAAAAGCATTTTCCTTTTTGTTTATTGCCTGACTCATTAGTAATGAGGAACGGGTGTGAGCAGCATATCTGTGTCCTGATTAACCCTGTGACAAGTCCCGTGTGACATCAGCCAGGGCTGCTCAAACACCCTCAGATACACCCAGGATGCAACACCCAGCTTTTACCCACACTTGTGGGTGCCAAGCCTTGCACAGGGAGGAAAAAGCCCCTGTCTGCAGTCCCAGGTAAGCTCGGGGTGGAGGGGACCGAGGTGTCACGCTGAGAGGGTGCAACCCTGCTTGTCTGGTGGTCAGAGAGCACTGGAGAGCAGGGATCTCTTCTCATGGCAGAGCTCCTCACCTGGGGCTGGAGAAGCACAGGATGCATCCCCAAGCGCCTTTCTGTGCCAAATTAGAGACACCACCTCTTCCCTGGCTGTTGTTTAGGCTCTGGTAACAAGTAAAGCGATTTCAGTAACTTCTAAAACACACATCTGGCAGCGATGCTCGTGCAGGAGGTGAAGGCTCCTCCTTCTCCCATCCAGCCTGGGCTGATGCAGCTCCCCGAGCACCCCAGGACTCACCCAGCTGCCAGGGCTCAGCTTTCCCCCAGAACCAGCACTGGATCATGCTGGAAATCTGCCCCATTTACAGCCAACATGACAGATCACAATTCACCCCCTGGATAAATCCCCGGGAATAAGCACTGCAGCAGAGCCTCAGGATCTGATCAGCATTTATTGAGGAACAGGGATTTGCTGCCTGATTCTCTGCACTTGCAACTGGTTGAATTCCAACATCTATTCTCAGCATTTGCTCACCAGAAATAGGGATGTGGAGGATGAGACCAACTCAGATGTTTGGCGAGGCCAGGAACCTGTGCCCTGTTTTAAATCCAGGGATGGGGCAACAGCAGCCTTTAGAAATGCACTTCCCATGCACTGCCCTTAGCCAGACAAACAGAAATCAGGAGCTGGGTGAGCAGGAAACCAGGAGGTTCAACACTTACTGCACCGCTGTTTCCAGCAGGGTGCAAATGTACACAAACCCCAGCAGAAGCACCTTCAGAGCCAACCTCCAGACTCAGCTTCTCTGGGCTCTGCTGCCATTAGTCTCAGCTTACCGCAGTTAAGGCAGTGACTTTAAAAAGCTAAATTTAATCTCTTTCTATGTCTCCTAATATGAAATGTGAAACCATTTGTTAGTTAAAGAGGAAATCAAGCTTGCAGGTTAGAGCAAAACCCACTCGGTGCTCTGGCATGTAGCACAGCCTCCCATGCACTGGTGAGTATTTTTCTGGCTCCAGGCATGCAAACATAAACCATAAAATCACCCAGAGCCTTCTTAGAGATGCTGCGACTGCACAAACTGTGAGTTCACCGAAGGAAACATGAGGGTTACAGGGGTCCAGTTTTGTTTCAGCTTTTTAGTTCCAGCTCTAGTTTTTTAATCTCCAGGAACAGTTTCTGTATTTCCATCAGAGTTTTCACTTCTTCTACAGGCACACCACAGTCAAAGGTCGCTTTCATGTAATGAACCTCTTGACACACATCAACATCACCTTCTTCGATCTATTAAACAGGAAAACAAATGCCAGAAAAGCCTGTAAGAATGGACTGGAGCAGAGGGAGAGCCACCCACCCCTCAGCTCCACGGCTGCCCTGTCCCGACAGGGGCTGCATCCTCCTTAGGACCAGAAATGAAAAGCTTTTGAGAAGTTTGAGCAGTTTTCATGTTAGAAATCAGGCAGCATCCACCAGGGGCTCAGCCAGGCTCAGCAACCTGGGGCTCTGAGCACTGGAAAGGTTGAACCATGGCAGGGGTGGAACTGGATGATCTTTAAGGTCCTCCTGAACCCAAACCATTCCGTAATTCTGTGGTACTCACACACTTGGGCAGCGGTGTCCAGCTGCCATCAGGCAAGCACGTGGTGGTCCCAGTGTCTCCCAAAGGCATCATTCCATTGTCTGAAAACTGGTACCCGTGAAGGCACTCAAAAGTGACAGTCTCGTTGGTCTGGTACCACTTTCTGTCACCCAAAGGGCTTTTCAGCCTTCCATAGGGAATTCGTGGTTGTGGACACACAACTGAAAGGAAAACCCACATTAGAAGGCAGCTCAGCCAGGGGTCAGTGCCATGGGGGCAGAAAAAACCTGGGAGGTTCGGGAAGGCTGAGCAGGTGCAGAGGAGCTTAAATCTGTGGAGCTGTGAAATCAAATGCTAAAGCAAAAATACTTCTCTTCAAGAGGGTGAGGTCAGAGCAGCCCCTGAGAGGTGCTGTGAATTTGTTCTGGATTTGCTGTTTTCTGGCAGCATCTCGGCTCAGGCACCCCCACGATGGGGGTGGACATTTGGCAAGAAGGGAAGGAAGGGAAAGTCCAGGAACTCCTGACCTGATCTCAGAGCCTCCTTTACACACAGCTGTCAATAAAAACTCAACTATTACCTGGAAAACATCAGACTTGGGAAGGTTGTTTCTTCTGCAAAGAGGGGAAGGACTCAGGGAGCCTCGAGGACAGACAGAGCCAGGCAGTGCTGCACCCCAAGCCCTCTGCTCTGCCCCAGGGGGCACAGGCTGAGCAGGGAGATTTTGGGAGCACCCGTAAATGCCCACCACGTTTGCAGTAGAAGGACACGGTTTCATTCACCCCATACCACAGTTGGTTAGTGAATCCCTGCATCCTCCTGCCGTGGGGATTTGGGACACTGAACTGAAAGGGAAATGCACATTAAAAAATCAAGGAATGGGAGGAGGTGGAGGAGGAAACGCTCACTCACCTGGCTGGCAGGTGGGCACGGGAGGGTCCCAGGTGCCATCGGCCCGGCAGCGGCTCTGGGCAGCGCCGCGCAGCCTGAAGCCCTCGTCACAGGAGAAGTGCAGGAGCAGCCCGTAGGGAAAGGTGAACCTCTGCGGGGTCATCCTTCCCCTCTCCACCACGGGCCTGGGGCACCGAACCACTGCGGGACAGAGCAGAGCTGGGAGTGGGGTCTGGGGACAGAGGAGCTGGGGCAGAGCTGCTCCTCCCGACCCCCTGATGGCCTCCAGCTGGGAGAACCAGAGTCTGTCACTTCCAAATGGATCATTCCCCCTCCTGTGGAGGAAGCAGCACCTCCTGGCAGCCCTGCTGGCTTTAACCCATTGAGCTGAGTGCTAGCACTGCACCCAGGGCCTGACCCCACACCCCGACCCCACACAGGACTAACCACTCACCCCTGCACTCTGGGGCAGGTCTGCTCCATGCCAGGTTCTCCCCATCCTCGGAGGTGCAGTGGATGGATTCGTCCCCGATGAGGGACAGCCCCTCTGAACAGCTGTACTTGACTTCAGAGCCATAGGGGAACTGCTTAACCCCCATGCCAGAGTGCTGCCCGTTGGTGATTTTGGGAGGGGCATTGCAGACTGGGTGAGGGGAAAGGAAAAAGTCAGGTTTTCCTCATTCCATGAGGGAGGCAGAATGCAGGGAGGTAACAGGAGAGGCTGGTTCTCGATGTTCATGCCAAATGCTGCTCTGCCCACAGTCCTCCTTGCCTCTGGCCAGCTTTTCCCCTGGCCCTGCCAGTGTTCCCAGTCTGAACCCAACCCTCAGCATGGCCCCAGCACTGCAGCATCTGTGCCCTCCCCTTCAGCCCCTTCCCCTTCCTTATCCCCTCCTCTTTTCCATGAGAAACGATCCTAAACAAGGTCAGGGAATGGTGAGTATCATAAACCCCTTGAAGGGTCCTTTGAGAAGCAGCTGCAAGTCCCATTAACCAACGCATTTAATCAATTTTGGTAGAAGATGGAAATGCTACAGCCCTTCGGTGCTGTGCCTCGGGCACCTCCTCCTCATTCCTCACACGATTTTCTCCCTGCTGTCCCTCCCCACGGATGGAATTCCCCCAGCTCCTGCTGTTCCCACTCACCCCTGTCACAGTAGGGCACGGGGGGTCTCCACATCCCGTCGGACAGGCACTGGACCCTCTCGCTGCCCATGAGCACGTAGCCGTGGTCACACCGGAATTCCACCTGCTGCCCGAAGGTGTATCCCTCTCTCCTGGGGCTGGCCTCTCTCCCGTGGGGGATGACCGGGGTGGGACACTGCACCTCTGAGGGGAACAGCAGCACCAGAGAGGAGAGATTTGCGCAGAGGGACTCCCAGCAGTGGTGCTTCACTGACCCAGCAAAGCTGCCAGGCAGCCTGATAGCGCTGCCAGGCACCTCTAACCAGAGCTGGCAGGCTCAGGGGTGGTAATTACAGATTAACAACCATTCCTCTTGGAAGGCAGAAGGATGTGAGCGCCCTGTGATCAGCTATAAATTGTGCTGAGGGGATGGCATGTCACGGCTGCATCCCTGAATCCTTGTCTGAGCGGCCAAATAACCAGGGGGAGCTGCAGCTTTTCCTGTCCAGCCACGCCACCCTTTGAGCAGCGAAATTATTGCCAGGGAGAGCCAAAGCTTCTCAACAAAGCCCTGCTGGCCCAGCAGCACGAGCAGGGGTTTGAGAACGGTGTCATTAAATTGATGCTTTGTTGGCAAAGCAAAGGAAGTGTGGTACTCACTCTGGCAGAGCCTTGGGACCGAGGACCACGTGAAGTTTTGAAGGCAGGTGATTGCTGGGGACACTCCAGGGATCAGAGAGAACCCGACTCTGCAGGAGTAGGTCAGCGTGGTCCCAACGAGGAACTCGTGCCGGTGCTGGATGTCGGCGTGCTCCACAGCGGGAGGGTGGGAACACTGCCCTGAGCCAGAGCAGGGGACAGCACAGACCCTCAGCACTGCCCCATGCCAGAGCAGGGGACAGCACAGACCCTCAGCACTGCCCCATGCCAGGGCAGGGGACAGCACAGACCCTCAGCACTGGGAGCTTTCCCTTGGTGGAAAACCCCAAAAATAAGTGAGGGACAGCAGCACCCCCGAGCGTGGCTGTGGGGTGTGTGGGGTGAAGGGAAAGGGAAAAACGAAGGGGAAAATTCACCAGAGGATGTGAACTGAGGGGGAATCTTTATTCTCTGCACTTTTGTACCTCGTGGGTGCACCCTGCAGGAGGGGACAGCCCTGCCACGCTTCCCAGGGCGATCCCAGAGGGAATCCTGCCAGCCAGCACCGCTCCTGGTGATGCTCACCCTCCAAGCCCCACTCCAGGTGCTTTTGGGGAAATGGGAGCAGCCGATTGCACCTGGTAAAGGTCGGGAGAGGGAACCTGAGCGTACCTGGGACGCAGGAGGGCACCCGTGGGTACCACCTGCCGTTGAACGTGCACCGCACCGTGGTGCTGGTGCCCAGCGCCGTGAAGCCGGGGTCACACTCCAGCGTGGCCGTGCTGCCATAGGTGAAGTTCTCTGCAGATCTCAGCTGCCCGTTTGCAATGGAAGGGATGGGACACTGAGCCTCTGGGGATCACCAAAAGAAAGGGGATTTTCAGGGGTGTCCTTACACAATCCCACCATGGTGACCAAGAGTCACGGCAGCTCTGTCTGGGGGGTGAGAGGAGACAAAGCCGTTTAAGGACTGCAGGGATTGAGGCAGAGGGTTTGGGGGTTCATAAACATCCTGAGGAGTCACTGGTAGGACCCCAAACCTGTAGGGTTTCCTTCCCACACAGTCAAACACCTTTTCTGCCCTTCCCTTGGAGCCCTTGCTCAGGCAGGGCACAGACAACTCACCTGCACACTCATGTGGGTGACTCCAGGGTACAGCAGCCCCCTCCAGCTTTACAAAAAACAGAGGCTCTACAACAACTGCATAACCTCTGTCACACCTGCACATCACTGATGTCCCCAAAAAAACTCCTCTTTCCATGTCTCCCATGAGAAATATTTGGGGCTTATCACACATAGCAGAGAAAACGAAACTCCAGCAGCTCTAACTGGGATTTCTTCATGCCTGGCAGTGCTGGCAGGTCACCAAGGCAGAGTTAAAAACATGTTAGGACATCCTGGCTCACATCCAGGTGCAGCAGCATCCCACACCCGCACCGTGCCCGGGCAGTGCCAGCGATGCTGCCTTTGGTGCCATCCCCATGGAAAATATCCTGTACGTGTCTCCTCCAGGCCCCAGATTAATTACTGGCGCCTCGTTAGTAATGTTTGGCTTTGGGGAATGGATGGAGAAGCATCAGGAAGTAAAAGCAATAAACATTAAGAATAAAACCAGTGTGCACAGGCGGTGCTGGTGCAGGGAGGTGCTGGGATGGGCTGGGGAAGTTCCTCGCAAGGTTTGGTTTTAACTGAACCCCCAACTTCCAGACAGAAACTGCTGCTTATTCCCCTTCCCAGAGACATTCATTGCTCAGCAGATTTGCACTTCTCCAGTTCTCAGGTCAGCCTGGGGGATGCCCGGCATTGCCCCTGCTGCCTTGGGCAACTCTGGAGGGTGCCCCAGGGCTGAGGCATCAGCCTGGGCATCACAGAATCAATCAGAGAATCATGACTGATTAAACTCGGAATGGAAGGGACCTTAAAGCCCATCCAGTGCCACCCCTGCCACGGGCAGGGACACCTTCCACCATCCCAGGGTGCTCCAAGCTCCATCCAGCCTGGCCCTGGACACTGCCAGGGATCCAGGGGCAGCCCCAGCTGCTCTGGGCACCCTGTGCCAGGGCCTGCCCACCCTCCCAGGGAACAATTCCTTCCTAACACCCAATCTAAAACTTCCCTTCTTCACCTTAAACCCATTCCCCCTTTCCCTGTCACTCCATTCCTGGTGAAAAGCCTCTCTCCAGCCTTTGAGGAGCCCCTTCAGGCACTGCAAGGCTCTATGAGCTCTTCCCAAAGCCCTCGTGAAAGGAAAGCAGAGCCCCAGAAGCCGAGAAGCCGAGGAGGGAGGGGAGGACACTCACCCAGAGTCCCCGTGGGCTGCAGCACGAGAATCACCACTGCCAGGAGCTGCCCCAGCCCGAGGAGCCCGGGCATGGTGCGGGATGGGAGCTGCCCTGGGAAGGAGAGATCCTCTCCCCCGAGAGCCTGCCAGGGAAGGGGAAGCAGCAGTGGGAAGTTGGGGACAGGCCAGACACGCCACTGACACCACCCCCAGCCCTGCTGACCTGCCCTGGGCAGCGCTGACCACCCTGAGCTCCCCAGCAGGGATGGGCATGGCAGGGGAGGCTGCTCTGCCCCTGCCCTGCTGGGCACACAGGGAGCGAAGGCGTTTTACAGCTAAAAGAGCTCTGCAGCAGCCTGGCCACGTGTGTGAAGCACATTTACCCCCAGGGCAGGCGGGCTGGGGGCTCAGGCTGCTGTGAAAACACCCCCCACGCCCCCCTACTCTCATGGAACAGCACCTCATCAAGCAATATTTAATATATACACTGTATATATTATATATACTTCATATATATTATATAAATGCTTCCCTTTACGAGGGATGGGATGGATTATTGAAACCCAGACAGAGCTGCCGTTACAATTGCAGGTTTATTGTAATCCCTGGTCCCATCACAAGACATGTGGCCCACACAGCGCTTCCCCTTCACTGGATGTTGCAGGAAAAAAAAAATTTAAAATCAGCCATTTCTTTCTTTCTGTACATTTTGATTTGTCCTTGGTGCATGCACGGAGATGTGGCCCTGCTGTGGATCCATCCATCCTGCTCGGGAAGGAAACCTGGCGTTTTTGCTTTGCTAGAAGAGAGGCTTTGAGGTTTTCTTGGCCACGAGAAAAGTAACTGGGCAGTGCAGGGGTTGTTCTCACTAGTGAGTGCAGCGTGGGTGAACTGGGCAGCACTGGGAGAGACTGGAGAGGTGCAGCAGCTGGGAGGTGAGTGGCTGCCACCACGTTCCTGTTTGTACCACAAAAATTCTCCTTCCACTCAGTTCCTTCCCAGCTGTGCACTGCCAGTGCAGCAAACAGATCTAAATGTGAAGCTTTAAAAGGCATGAGGTGATCTACAAACTCAACCTGGTGAGCTCTAAAAGGTGACTCACAAGTCACTTTGACTCCTCGTGTGACCAGATCTGTGGCCAATTGCTAAATTCTGTCCTGGCTGCTTTAGCATTAGCACGAATTACAAAGTAATAAAAAATCCTCAGTTAGATCATGATTCAACACCCAGGGAATGGTTCTTACAATCCCAGTGCCACCAGTCAGCTGTAGGTGGGGATTTTTAGCTCCTTTTCAAGTTTCTGGATCTCCAGGTAGAGCTTCTGGACTTCCAGCAGTGTTTTCAGGTCTGACAGAGGGATCCCACACTGGAAAGCTGCTTTGTTTTGCAGAATCCTCTCACAGGTATCCCGCTTCTTCTTCAAAAGAACAAAAGCAAAGGCAGGGTGAGACTCCAGTGCAGGGTGACAAAGCAACCGCCCCTGTGAAGCTGGAGCAAAGCTATTCCAGGCTGTAAATGGGGCAAGAAACAGGAAAAATGGGGCAGCTGGTGGTACTTACACATGTGGGGGGCGGTGTCCAGGTGCCATCAGCTGAGCAGGTGGTTTTTGAAAGTGTCCCTAAATACCCATCACGTTTGCAGGTGAAGGACACGGTTTCATTCACCTCATACCAGAGCTTGTTGAAGTGAACCACAGCATCCTCCTGCCTTGGGAGCCTGGGGCACTGAACTGAAAGGGGAAATGCACACAAAAAGTCAAATAATGGGAGGAGATGGAGGAGGAAACACCCTGCAAACTCCCCCTGTGAGCCAGCAGAGCAGCCCCCGGGCTGTGCAGGTGGGGCTGGCACTCACCTGGCTGGCAGGTGGGCACGGGAGGGTCCCAGGTGCCATCGGCCCGGCAGCGGCTCTGGGCAGCGCCGCGCAGCCTGAAGCCCTCGTCACAGGAGAAGTGCAGGAGCAGCCCGTAGGGAAAGGTGAACCTCTGCGGGGTCATCCTTCCCCTCTCCACCACGGGCCTGGGGCACCGAACCACTGCGGGACAGAGCAGAGCTGGGAGTGGGGTCTGGGGACAGAGGAGCTGGGGCAGAGCTGCTCCTGCTGCCGCTCTCTGCAGCAGCTTTGTACTCAAATGCAATAGCTGACCCTCAGCCACCTGCAGCAGCCCTCGAGGACACCCTGAGGCATCCTGGTGTCACACAGGAGCTGCACTGGATCATCCACTCCGGGTTTGGAGCTCCTGGAGCAGGGCTTAACCTGATCCCACACTCACCCCTGCACTCCGGGGCAGGTCCACTCCACGCCAGGTTCTTCCCATCGTCCGAGGTGCAGTAGATGGACTCGTCCCCCACGAGGGACAGCCCCTCTGCACATTTGTAGGTCACGTTGGTGCCGTAGGGGAACACCCTGTCCCTTCTGCCAGAGTGCTGCCCGAAGGAGATTTGTGGAGGCGGCTCACAGACTGCGGAATAAAGGGAGGTGATAAGGAAAGAAATGTGCAGTTATCATCTTCAGGTGAGAATCAAAATCATTTCTGGGCACCCAGTACAAAGTTCCCTTCGTGGTTGGTGTGAGGCAAATTCACAAGAAGCTGCTGCCTGGATTCTGGCCTCTTACACCAGCTCAGGGCTCCAGAAATACTGGGATATTTCCAGTAGTGGACTCCCTGCTCCTGGAAGTGTTCAAGAAACAGGTGGATGTGGCACTGGGGGCTGTGGGTTAGGGCATGGTGGCCTGGGCCTGATGATGTTGGAGGTATTTTCCAACCTTAACGATTCTGATTCCACCTCCAGGGAGGGGACACCTGGCTCAGCTCCTGTCCCCGGGTGCTGCAGGCAGATCACCCACTGGTGCTGCTCCTCAGCACCGAGGCAGGAGATCCCTTGTCCCTGTGCATCACACGTACCTTTGTCACAAAAGGGCAGCTCAGGCTCCCAGCTCAGATCGGCCCCACAGGTGATGGACTCCGAGCCCCGGAGGGCGTAGCCCTCGTCACACGCCAGCCTCACCTGGGCCCCCACTGTGTAGCCACTCCTGCGACTGTAAACCTCTTTCCCATGAGGGATGTCAGGCTTTGGGCAATGTGGTTCTAGAAATAATGGAAAATAAAGGATGTTGTGTGTTTCCAGATGGGACTCCAGTCACGCTTTCTGTGGAGAAGAGCTCCCAACAAATCTGAACTCTGGGAAGAAAAGTGACCATCACCCAGGCGCAGGGCTCAGGCTCCTCTGTAACCCTAAAGGGTCAGCACAGGGAATTGTCCATGCTCTAATGTTGGCTGCCTTGGGAGGTGGAGCAGGTTTTTCCCTCCTGGCAAGGTTCTCCTGAGCTTTTGTGGATATTGCTGCAGTGCCCCATTGCTGGGTCAGGAGCTGGAGCAGTGTCAGTAATTCATGCTGTTGCATTTTCTGCTGGGAGGGAAAATGCGTTGGGAACATCCTCTGCTCCCCAGCCTCGTGTCAGCAAAGCAGCCCCAAACACAAACCACACTCCCTTCCAGCTGGGTAAATGTCTCCCAGGCTTCTCAGGAACCTCCCAAGCCTCTAGAAGCTTCCAACACACCCTGTGCACCCCTCCGGACACCAGCTCCACCCTGCCAAAACCCTGCCCTTTTTCCATGGGGCAATACAATGGCCCATTGGGATTTTTGCTGCCTGTACATTCCAAGTTAACCCAGGAGAAGTAGATCTGGGGCCACCTGGAGTGGGGAAAAACTCTCCATGGCTTCAAGCACCATCATCCCTCCACTCTGTCCCACCTGGAATGCACTCTGGTACTGCTGGGTCCCAGCTGCCGTCGTGGCTACAGCGGAGAGTGATGCTGCTGCCACGGCTCTTGAAAGCAAATCCTTCACTGCACTCCACCTCCAGCCTGTCCCCGTACTCATAAACCTCTTTCACGTGCCATGGGTGCATGGGCTTTCCATTTGGGATGTGTGGATCTGGGCAAAGAATTCCTGGGAAATGCCAAACATCAGCAAGGGTGAAAGTGTGGTAAGGCCAGCAGGGTGACAGGAGGTTTGTTGTGAAGACAAGGACGGATGCCTTGTAGGACACAGACACATCATGACATTAAATCCGCCCCAAAACCATCCCTGGGCTTTCCTGGAGGGTGGAATGTTTGTGGTGCACCCTCCCCTTGGGTGGAACAAGGCACCCTCAACACCAAAACGGATTTTTCCAGAGGCTCAAGGGACTGGAAAGCAGAGCTGGCAAATAAAGCAAAGAAAACGCTGCGGCTGGGGAATAAATCAAAGGAATTCCAGACTCAGCAAAGGCCAAGCTGGGCCCCCGGAGCATCCCCTGTCCCCCAGGCAGTCCCCACGCCACGTGCAGCTCCTTCACACGTTCTGGCAGGTCACAGGGCACTCACTTTCACACGGAGGTGGGGCTGCGCTCCACCCAAAATCCGGCAGGCAGGTGACGTTGCGGGTGGTTTCCCCCGTGCTGAACTGGTGGCCCTGCTGGCACTCGTAGGTGACCACAGTGTCCACAGGGAACAGGTTCCCAGCCAGCCTGGCCTTCACAGCATTCCTCACATCAGGGGGGTCATCGCAGCTGCCTGGGGGTGAGACACCAGTTTAGGGACAGTGGTGCATCGCGGGCTTGGCATGGAGGGAATTTGGGTAAAAACCGTGGGCTCGCATTTTTCATGAACCACACGAGTTCGGGGAGGGTAAAGAGGGAATGCAGGGCAGACAAATGAAGACATAATTTTTTTTTTTTTTTCTTCTCCAGAAGAGAGACTTCTCACAAGGGTGACAGGAAAAGGGGTAAGGGCCTTAAAAAGAAGGAGGTTGGGTTTAGATCAGATATTGGGAAGAAATTCTTCCCTGTGAGGGTAATGCCCAGAGAAGCGTCCCAGGCCAGGCTGGAGCAACCTGGGACAGTGGGAGGTGTCCCTACCCACAGCAAGGGGGTGGAATAAGATCAGCTCCAAGGTCCCTTCCAACCCCACCCATTCCATGACTGTGTGATTCCGGACTGCATGGCAATTTTCACTGCTGTAACAACGTCTAATTTCCAGTCAGGTCCATACTCTCCGAGCAGGGGTGGGTCTCAGGGGCCGCTGTCCCTGCACACTCACTGCGCTGGCAGAGGGGCAGGGGGGGCTCCCAGACGTCGCTGTCCCTGCAGGTGGAGGCATCGCTGCCGCTGAGGCTGTAGCGGAAGTCGCAGTCGAACACCACCGTGTCCCCGAAGGTGTAGTCGGGCCGGTACCCGCTCAGCAGCTTCCCGTTCTCCACTCTGGGCTGCTTGCAGGTCACCACTGTGCCAGGGAAAGCACGCAGGGAATCGGCAGTCAGGCTCCAGAGGGGAGATGAGGGTGTTGAAAATGTCCCCATCGCCTTCTGGCACCATAAAGGCTGGAAATGGCCAGGCCACCCAGCAGGCTGACGGGGTGGGTTTGTTCACCTCGCTCCAGGTCACAGCAGCGGCTTTTAAGGCAAAGCATAAAGAGAACAAGGGGAAGGGAGCAGCAGGTACCCCAGCAGGTCTGGGAATTCTTTGCAGGGGTTCTGTGAGATGGATCACCTGCCCTGTGAGCACAGTAAAATCCCAGTCCCACGTCCCTGCTGACGCGGTGACCGTGAGGGGAGACCCTAATTCCTGTCGCAGCTACCAAACTCAGAGGATCCCATCTGCAATGGGTGATTCAACTGCAGCAGGACGAAGCAGAGGAGGTTCCAAGAGCGGAAACAGCAGAGCAGGAGCAGTGCAGGGGCTGGTGCTGGGACGTGGGAGCAGCTCACCTTTGCATTCCGGAGCTGGGCCGCTCCACACACCATTCAGGTTATCTCTGGTTGTGCAGAAAATCGAGGCCTCTCCCACCAGGGAGAAAGGTCTCTGCCCCCTCCTGGGGCTGTGGCACCGGTAGGTGACAGATTCCCCGTACACAAAATCATCCTTGTCTATCCCACTGTGCTGCCCATTCTCTATCTCTGGAGGGGGTGCACAGGGAATCGCTGTGGAAGGAGGGAAGATGAGCATGGAAAGGAAGAAGAAGAGAAAAAAATTTAATTCATTTCAAACCAAAGATCTGGCCAGAAAAAAGTGGAAACAGGGGATGGCAGAAGGGTCAGAAATCAAGGGCAGGTCTTGAGGAGCTGCACACCAGCCCCAAGCTCGGACTGGGCACCGAGGGGGTTTGGGATATCCCGGGCTCAAAAGCAGTTGCATCACTCCCAGAGAGCGAATGAACATTTCTGCAGGAAGGGAAGCACAGATTAAAAATATCTTTCCAGGCTCCACCGTGCACTGAGACACCAAAATCCTCACCAGAGCAACACAACAGCTTCTTTATCCAGCCCCAGTCACATCCCAGATACTGAAAGAACAGATAATTAAGGCACTCTGCTTACCCTGACAGGTGGGGATATCTCTGTTCCATGTAAGAATCCCGTTTCTAACCACGCATTCAATCTCAGAGTGTCCAATCAGTCTGTACCTGCGTGAGACAGGGGACAGGGAATTTCTCCACAAACTCAGTCCTGATGTGTTACCCATGACATCACCACCAGGAAGGTTTGGGCTCCTTTGTCAGAATTCCAGCAGACCAGAAATTGGCCAGCAGCATCATCTTCTCGAGGACACGCTGCCTTTTGACAAAAGCATTTTTTAAATTTAAAAAAAAAGGACATGTTCCTAAGGAAAAGCATCTACTTTATCAACTGCTCACAGCTCTGAGCTCAGTATTCATGTCTTTCCTTCAAAAAGACACTGAAACTTTGGGAATGGTTTGGAAAGAGCCAGGAGGGTGAACCTGAGTCTGGGAAGAACTGCCTCAAAGGAGGAGATCAAGACACTCACAGCCAGTCTTAAAGCTCCCAAAGGAAAGCTTAAAGGGTATTTCAGTCAGGGTCTGCAATTACCTCCATGGGGGAGGCTCTGACAGCACAGGCTTTCCTCTTGAGGGGGAAAACTTGGGGGAAAACGGCTGGAGGGGAAGAAGCCCTGTGGCCCAGGTGCTCCTGGCTTACCCAGCGTTGCAGCTGAAGTTCACTTTGGAGCCAAAAGCGAAGCTTTCGGCCAGGACCAGTCTGCCATTGGCCGGCTCCCCCGGGTAGGTGCACGCCTTGGCTGGGGACAACAGGGCTCCAGTCAGCTCCCAGCTCAGCTTCTTGGCAGGAAAGCCAAAGACTCCCCCAGTTCTGAGCCAGGGGATGGATCAGAGACCTCCAGATCTTCCCTCCAACCCAAAGTTATTCCATGATTCACGATGCTGGCCGGGCCTGCCTCGTGAGCTGCTGCCTCTGGGGTTTGCAGTGACCCACGACAGCGCCTCTTCCCTGCTAAAGGATTCTCCCTCTGCAGGTCAAGTGCTTTGGTAGACCCAAGAGTTCAAAATGCCTGAGCAGAAGGACATGCTTTGAGTCCGCAGTGAAGCACAGCCAGCACCAGAGCTGATTGCAGCTCCTGCCATCACCGCCAGCACCCAGAGGAACAAACCCGGTGCTTTCCATCAGGTCACTCATTGTCACCATCCCAGGGCTCCCTTTGGATCCTGCTCCAACCAAAGGAGCTGACAGCATCAGCAGACAAGAAGAAAAGCCACAGAATCACAGAATGGTTTGGGTTGGAAGGGACCTTAAAGCTCATCTTGTCCAACCCGAGGGCAGGGACCCCTCCTGCGGGAGCAGGGACACCAAGCCCACCCAAACCACACTCACCTATGCAGATGTCACTTGGCCCACTCCACATGCCGTTCACTCCACAGACCAGGATGTTTCCAGTGCGAGCATTTCTCACAAAGCCCGGCCGGCAGACGAATTCCATCCTGTAGCCGTAGGGGAACAGCTGAATGCCCTGGAGCTGCTCCTTGGGCTCTGCCGACGGGGAGCGCGGCGGGGCAAGGCAGCGACCTGCGGACACGGACCCCATCAGACACGTGCAGGGGGGTTCCAGGCTGGATTCACTCTGGAGGTCCAGGGGAGGACCCTCAGTGGCCCACAGACTCCTCAAAGCCAGAAGCAAAGAGGAGAAGTGCAGCCTGTGGCTGGGGATGGCTGTGGCTGGCAGGGATCGGGAGGAGCTTCACCCCTCCAGTCCCGCTCCTCACACCTCACCCAGCAGATTCGAGGGCTGGACACAAAATACAGATTAAGCATTTCTTCTCCCTATTTAGTATAGATTAGTGCACTTTTTCAGCTGAAATAGTTTTGTATCTGCTTCCCACAGAAAGGGAAAAAAGGGCAAAGGAAGATGGATTCTGATCACGGAGATTTACAGCATCCTTGAAAGGCAAAGGCAGTGAGGAAAAGAGAAGGATCCAAGTCTTGTAAAGCCCTGGAGAAGGTTTTCCTTCAGGGGATCTTCGTTTATCCTGATGGACTCATTCACTTACTGTGGACAGTCACAATGAGAGCGGCAGTGAGGAGTGACCCAAGGACAGCAGCACAATTCCTCTGCCTCCTCAGCTCCAGGGCTGACATGTTTATTCCTGCCTGGAGATCCCACAGATGTTACCACATTCTTTTCCTGGGCCAACGTCTGTGAAGACAGCAGAAGGGTATTTAGGGGTATTTATACTCAGGGCAAGCACAGCTCATCTGCCCAGGTCTCATTTCTCCACCCCTGAGCACTTCCTACAGTCCCAGGAGGGGAGCAGGAGCAGGAGCAGGAGGTGAATTTCTTTTCTGGAAACTTAGGGGTAAAACACTTTAGTAATAAATCTCTTGGAAGTAAATTCCTAGTCAGATGAAATCCTGCTGGAGTCACCAGTTCAGTCCCCTAACAATGAATTACCCTCAGGGAGAGAGAGGCATCTAAGCAAAAAGTTCCATCAGTTCTGTGCAAACAGCATTACGTGAGTCAAGCAGTAAAGCTGACAAATCAAACCAAATTGCTTTACAAAATGGAATTTAAGGGCAATTTGCACTCACCTGGCACCCCTAGGGATCAGTAAGAGCCCTCTCTGTGTTATCCAGGGTCATTCATGAGCCTGAACCCTCCCAAAGCTCTGAAAGCTCCATGTGCCTGCTTTCCTCCTGGAAATGAGGGTCCCCCTCACTGCTCCCTGCCCTAAACCCAACACTCCCCATGGCTGTTTCACTCCTCTGCCTTTCTTCCAACCCTTGTCACACCTCCTGGTTTAATCTGGTTTCACTTACTGCCCTTCGTGCCTGCTGGAGTCGCACAGAAGCTCCAACCCAGGTCCCAAGAGCAGCACTCGGAGCTGCAGGGCTGGGAATTGTCTTACCTGGAGCTGTGGAGGCAGCAGATGGAAAGCCCCGGCGTGTCCAGCACTTGCAGGATGAAACAGGGACTGCTCTCCTCCAGCCCCTCGGGCTCCAGCCCCAGCCAAAGGAGGAGTTTGGAAACGCCCACATGCTCAGATATGGCCCCATGGCAAGAAGCTCCAATTCTGCAGAAAGCAGAGCTGGCCCGTTGACCCATAAATCATTAACTCCTCCCGAGCAAGAAGGAAGGAGTTTATTCCACCCACAGAGCAAAACTCTACAAAACCGAGTGCAACCCAGGCAGATGTTGAAATTGTTTGGTTTTCATGTGTGGAGGTGCCAAGTCTTTGAGATAATCCTCGCTGAGCTGCTCCACTGGGCAGCACCAGCACAGGGAGCTCGGGCACACTGTGGGGTGTCCTCAGCAGAGCTGCTTCACCCCAGGGCATGCCACCAAGAGTTCATCCCCTCTGACCTCAGAAACCCTTGGCCAGCATGCAAAAAGGGGTTTCTTCAGCCAGCTCCACTTAATCCCATTAAAGCAGCAGCAGCTGGAGCTCAGCAGCACCAGAGGTCCCTGGGAGCATCGCTTGGAGCTGAACACTGGAGAGGTCCAGAAGGGTTTGGTTGGAAAGGACCTTAAAGCTCAGTTCCACGGAAACCCTGGAATTCTGAACTCTAGAAGCTCCAATAAAAACATCCTTAAAACTGAGGAGAGAAGGGGAACAGCAGTAGGGTTCGAGATTCGCCCTTTTTGACTCCAATTCCCAAAGCCAGGGACAGCTGCCCACCCCTGCAGCCCCTCTTCCTCTAAGCACATCCCAGAGACTCCCCGAATTCCCCACCACCTCAGGAAACCAGCACCTGGTGGAGAGTTAGAGCAAACAATGGAAAAGAACAGAGGAAATGATCTGCATTTTTTTAAGTCTCTTTATTGTAAATAAACACTGACAGATATTTATGCTCAAGTGCACAGAGCACACAACACACAGCACAAGCTGATGGACACTGCAGCGTTTTAAACCTAAAAAAAAAACAATTAGAAGGCAGCAGAGCAGCAAAGTTAACAAGCAGCTGGGCAAGACCCCTCTCACCAAACCCTACAGACAGAGCTGCAGCCTGTGAACAGCGCCCAGGAGCAGGGGCACAGCAGGGGTGGCACCGGCAGCAGTCACCCAGAGCCCTTCAGAGGGGCACGGGGTGAGGCCTGGGGACAGCCCCCAGGGCAGGTGGCTCCTGGATGTGCTGGTGAAGGTGCCTCTCCTCCCTCAGCAGCTCCTCAGCCCCTTGGCACCCGGGCCAGGCTCTTCCCTGTCACCCAGCCGAGCTGCCGGGAAGGGGACGCCCGGCAGAGGTGGCAGCTCTGAGGTCACAGCCAGTGTACACAGATCAGCCAGCCAGGCTGGGTTTAACTCTTTTGCCCCATTTTCCAGATTTTCCCACCACTGGCAGCAGAGATGGAGCAGTTTCAGCCCAAGTGCTCCTTTTTCTCTGCAGTGACACAGAGGGACAGGTCCCACTGAAGGTGACAGCAGCCACCACCACCTTTGCTGCTGGGCACAGAGGGACAGAGAGTCAGGGGGTCACAGAAACCCCCAGCTGTGGGGAAATGCTCAGGAAGGTGCCAGGCCCACATCCACACCTCCAAACCCACCTCCACCTGCCCAGCCCACGCCACTGATGCCACTGACAGCGTGAGCTGCTGCTGAGCCTGCTCCACCAAAAACATCTCAAAAACCCCATTGTGCAACGTTTGTTTATTCTGGGGTGTTTGCCCACACAGTGCCAAGGAAATCAGGTGGTTTCAAGGAAATCCCTGGCACAGGGAGCTGCCAGGAGATGCCCGCTGGCAGCATCCCAGCCCTGCACCTCGGAGGGCTCAGCAGGACCCTCAGGGCAATGATCTGCTCCCAAATCTGCTGCTGCTCTGCTCCAGACACGTTTGCTTTAAACCACAAAGCTTTTCAAGGCTAAAATGCAGGAGGAAAAAGCTTTAATCAAAGCACTGAGGCACAAACCCTGCAGAGAAGGACGAAATTCCATCCCACAGCCCAAAAAGGGACCCACTCCATGGGAATAAGGGACCCCCAGCCACTGACCCAAACTGCAAAACACCTGATTTTCAGCAGTGATAAAAAAAAAGTCACGACCACCAACACATCAACAGCGACATTCACGAATCCCGGCAGGTAAAAATAGAGATTTTTGTCTCCTTACAATCATTTACTGCTCAGTGATATGAACATAATGAACTCTTCAGCGAGCCACCCCAGCATTTTGTGCGTAAACATCCTACAGTACGTTTTCCACTCCTTTTTTCCACAGAGCAGGAGGGGTTTGGTCGGAGCAGCCGGCCTGACAAGGACGGGGTTGTGCATTCAGAGCATTTTGGAGTGTGACAGTGAGCACTGCCATGGACAGGCTCTAAACCTCTTCCTTCAACATTTAATCTTTTTTTTTTTTTTTTCTGGTTGATTTCTAAGCATAAAAACATTTAAAAGTCAAAACCAGACAGCTGCGCCCTGGGGGGAAAAGCCAGAGGAGGAAAATTTAAAAAATTCAATTTCTCACCACCAAATTTCACCCCTCTGTGGCACAACTGCTTTAGATCAACACATTCTTCTGCTCCTCTGAAATCCTGAGGGGTCAGGATTAGTGCCTTGGTCCTATCTCAGTTTTATCAAATTATAGCTCTGGGAGTGTTTAAAACAACCAAATTCGAGCTCAAAATGCCCAGCTAAGCCTTGAACTCTGGGGTTGCTGAGCTCCTCCACAGCCAGGGCACAGTTTCCCTGCTGTGGGTATATCCAATGTTAATTCCCACATTTTACATGAGCAACTTCTGGGGCCCAGAACTGCTCAGAGAAATCCTGGAGTCACCTGGGAACAGCAGGTCCAGAACAGCCTCCTGCTCTGCACCCAAATGTTCCTTTCTTCACCCAACCTGAAGGCCCTGCCCTTATTGCAAGAACAGCTGGAGTGGGGTGAAATGGAGTTTGGCAAAATGCAAGTCAAGACTTGTGGGAGAGAACTGAAAATTTGGGGTTTTAAGGGATTTAAGGAAAGGACTGAAGTCAGACACAGCCACACGGAGCTGCAGCACCTGTGCCCTAAACTCTAAACCAGCTTAAAACTATGAAAGGCAGCATTGGGAACATTCACAGCTTATTCATAGGCAAGTTAAAAGCTTGTTGAGGGTCTAAAATTTGGTGCATTAAAAAGAAAACTGGTAAAAACCTTGTGCTGCCTGCAAACCCTGCCCAGGAGCGCTGCTGGTCCCAGCCATGCTCCCGTTTTCTGGGGTAAGGGATAAAACATCCCCAAAACGCAGGAAAAATGAGCGAGAGGATGAAGTTTAGGTGGGGATGAGGAGCTAAAATAGGGTTTGAGGTGGGATTTAAAGCACTGGGAGCTTCCAGAGAGGGACAGGAGGCTTTATTGCCATCTGTCCCTCACAGGAGGCACGCCGGGGGATGGATGTGCTGACCTGGCAAGTGCAGGGTGTTACATCCAAGCAAAAGCCTCCCCAGGGCAAAGGAAGTGGCTCAGATTGGGGGATTCACACCAGCACTCACGGAGGGAAAGTCAAACTCTACCTGGAGCTCCCTGGACGGCTGAACAACAGAAAAAATTGTGTTTGAACTTGGAAATAACTTGGAAATGGTAATGGAGGAACAAAAGCTCAAGGATTTGGCCTGAAAATGCCTCTTCCAAAGAAAAGCTGCCTCAGTGAGTAAGAACATGATTATTTTGTCCTCCCACTGAGGTTAATTTTGGCATCTGGCCAGGAGGAAAGACGTGGGACACTATTTCAACACCCGGGGATGCGTTGGCTCACGAGCGTTAAAAGCAGCTTGGAAAAATCTCCACAATAAATATTCTCCAGCCTCGTGGACAGACATCGGAGAGAAAAGACACAGACAGGCTCTAAAAACACAGTTCAAGGCGAGTACTGGCCGAGGTGGCTCGTGGCTCACTGTGCTCCAGGGATGCTCCCGTCCCAGCTGCCAGGCTCCTCCCAGCCGTGGAATTCCCAGCCGGATCCCAGGTGAAAGCAGGGACCCCTACACAGCTAAAGTGGCCATTCTCTGCAGAGAAAAGAGAAATAGGAGAGGGTAAAGCAGGAGACAGCTCAGCTCAGCACACTGAGAGGTGAGTTCCAGCTCCACGGAATTGCTCCACACGGCAGCAACCACCTGAGGATTTCCTTCATCACTTCCATCCGAGCACACAAAGACCCATTTGGCTCTTTACATCACCCTTCAACCTCCTGCCAAGCCCCCCTGAAGGGTTCTCCCATTGCAGCCTGAGCCCACACAAGCTCAGAGTGGTGGAGAAGCTCAGGAGTCAGGAGGCAAGTTGGTTACTTGGGGTTGCTCCTTTTTATTTACCTTCTCCATGGGAAATCACACTTCCAGAGCCACCTAAGAACCCTCACAGTGACCATCTTGCATATGAACCACAGTAAATACTCAGGGTTTTGATAAAACTCCCTCCTCTGCCTCACTCAGGGACCAAGAGACAGCAGGAACACACTCAGACAGTGGAAGTGAATGACAGACCCACGATCCAGTGGCTCCTGCAAAATCCCTGTGAGCAGCAACACCACCACACCTTGTCCTGGGCACAGCTGGCACCCTGCCCTGCTCAGCCCCAGCGTGGAGCCATCCCATGTCCTGATCCAGGGATGGAGCAAGCTGGGCTTCAAACACACTTCAGCAGCAGCCAGCACAAGCACCAGTAAGCCCAGTAGGAGCCCCTGGATCAGCAGGCTCAGCCCCCACTGAGGCCCCCCAGTCTCAGGTTTTATCCAGCAGAAAATTCCTTCTGCTCCACGAGTTTCTCTTTGCCCAGAGTGGTTTCCATGCAACACGAATCAAGAGAAATCCGACTTACTAACCCCAAAGAGAGCACCCAAAGCTGCTTGCAGTGGTACTCAGAGGCAAGCATTTCCCACTGGAGGCTGCAAAGGAAACAGAGAAGCACAGCAGGGCTCAAAGTGCATCTTAAAGGAGATTGAAACAGGAAAAGCAGCAAAGCAAATGAGGGAAGGAGTGAAGCAGCCCCAAAATTTCGTGTCAGCCCAGGGCAGGTTTGTGTGGCAGCAGGAGGTGATACAAGGCAGGGACATCACTTGGCTGCAGTAAAAAACTGGGACAAAGAGGGTGTTTGTAACTTTTCCAGTCAGGTTTTAGCCCAGAAGCAAAATCCTACCCAGAATTAGCCCCCCTGCCAAAACCCCGTGGCACTGGTGGAAACCTGCCTGTGTGGAGCCTGATTCTGAAAGAGACTGGCACCAGAATTCCAGTTGAACGGGGGGGATTTTTCTGTTTTGGGTTGGTTTCACGGGGTTTTTTTGGCTGGGGTTCTTTCCTTAACCCAATCCAGGATGGATGATCTCCATGCAGAAACAGAGACTCTGCTCAAAATCCTGGGCACGGGCTGGATTTCAGAGAGGACCACGGGGGATGGTGGGGAGGGGGAGCAGAGAGAAGGTACCACCTGGACAGGGACTTCCAGCTGTGGCTGCTCAGCCCCTTCTCGAGCTTCCAGGCATGGCAGAGGCCCCAGCAGGTTGAGGGGTTTGCTGCCCAGGCTGTGGTGCCGCGGGCGCTTTACGCTGTCGGCGCTGGCCCGCGGGGTAAAGCTGTTCCTCCTCATCCTCACAGGGCTCTGCCTGCTGGGGAGGGCGTGCTGATCCCACACAGAGGGAATCACCAGGGATGAAAAGGGGGAACCACAGTTTAAAGCCATGTCACACAGCTCCAGCATCCCTCCCGGAATGTCCCCGCATCGGGCTGCGCCTTCCCCAGCTCTGCACCGGCTTGGGAAGCAACTTAATCCACCTTGGAGGCAACTGGGAAGTGCTTTTTCAGCAGTTTTACTTCCCTTTGGGATCCTTGTTTTGCTTAGGTGGCTCTGTTTGGGTTTGGTTTGGGGTTTTCTATTTTGTTTCCTATTTTTTTTTTCCCTCTGCACGATCCATTTAAAGGGGAAAAAAAATAAACAAATAGAAAACTCTCCCTTCTTCCTCTTTCTGCCCCAAAGCAGTCGTGTTACCCCAGCAAAGCAAAGAACAGAAACAGCCTCCAAGTGGGCAGCAATGATTTCCATGCAGGGATCACAGAGAAGTTGGAAAAGTGATAAATCCCAGGGCTGTTTGGGTTGGAAGGACCTTTAAACATCACCCAATCCAACCCCATGCTGGAAACCACGAGGATCCACACAAATCACACCCAATATCCTCAGTTTGGCATTTGACAGCTCCACAAACCCTCCAGCCACAGCTGCAGGCTCCCAGTTTCCCCAGTCCCTCGGCACAAAAGAATAACCAGATCCCAGCCCAAGAGCTCTTCATAAAATACAACAAAAAGCCTAAATGTACCAAAAACACCTAAAACCAGGTGCATTCAGACTTCCTGTGAGCCAGCAGAGCAGAGCTGGTTTGTGCTCTCTAATTGGGGGCGTTAATTAGAGGCAATCACTGAGGCTTTCCCTGGCAGTCCCTTTGCAAAACAGGGTTTGCAAAAGCAAGGACCTCAAATCTCAGCAACTTGCCCGGGTTTAGCACGGGCTTACAAGGTGGATGGTCAACAGCTATTTAAATAATGGCAGAGAGAGGATTCCAGAAAGAGAAAACTCATCGAGACAAGGAGAAAAATCCACTTTAACCCTTTTGCCAGGTCCTTTTGGAATGATCAGTAAGCACTGACAACAAGCACTGCACTGAAAACAGAGAACGAGACCTGGAGTTTAAAATCTACATCCAAAACTTGCCTGCTCTGCTTCCTACAACAGCTCTGAGAAACATTCACCCCCCTGGCCTGGGAAGCACTGATTCAGCCTACAATTAATTCTGCTTTTGGGGGTTATTTCTGAAGAGAATCCTTCTGCTCACTGAAAACCACCAGCAGTTCTCGGTGTTTAACAGGGTTTGTGGCTTATTTTGGAGAAGGGACAGAGCCAGAGGTGTAGCAGCAGAACTTACTGAGTTCAGGGAGGGTTTGTCCCGGTGGGTGTTCACTGCTTCCACATTCAGGGTAATTGTCTCCACTTTACAGCCTTCACCAAAGAGAAAGGGAATTTTATTTAAGCAATTTATTTAAAAAACAGCACAGAAAGTGAACAGGAATACATTTATGATTTTACTTATAAAATACAACACAGCTCATAAACGCACAGTTCACCCCACAAACAGAATTTCTCACTTCACTTTGTGGCTTTAAGCGTGAGAGCACAGCCCTGGGTTATTTGAGCTGCACAGGAAAGCCACTTTTAGCTGCCTGCAGCCCAAGCTTGGAGGCACAGCCTTCCTCACTCACAGGGAAAATCCAACTGTTTACAGGAGAGGCCAGGGCAGAACACCCTGCACCTCCACATCTGCTCCCCCAACACCCCCAACCCTCCAGAACCCTTTTCTATGTTAACCTTTTACACATTAGCCAGGAAATAACCTGTTTGTGTATCACCAGAAGCTCTTACAGCATGGCCAGGTGCTGCCACACGTGGACACAAACCTGCCCATCACATCCCACACACAAACCGGGCCAGAAATTAAAATTAAGAATTAAAAGAAAGCAGCCATTTACCATAGGCAACAGGTGTGAGCTTGAGAATGGTGTGGAGGGGGCAGCGCAGGTAGGGCAGCTCATCTGGGACAGAGAAAGGTGTTATGGGGTCACCTGTGATGCCACAGCCCCCCTGTCCCTCCCCAGCCCCACAGCAGCAGGGATGTCCCTGCCCATCACAGAGGGGTTGGACTAAACCCTCTGAAGGGTCCCTTCAACCCAAACCATTCTAGGATTGCACAGAAATTGTTCTGGGGACGAGAGCCTGTGGATGGCACCCAGCCATTCAGCCAGGGCAGCAGTGAGCCACAGAAAATCAAAATACAGGAGCTGGAAGGGAGAATGGAGCCCACTGATTGCAGCCAGCCTGGAGGGCAGCTGGCTCAGGGCTCCCCAGCACTTGGCAGGGCTGGGTTAAGGGTTGGACTCAACCCTCTAAAAGGGCTTTTCCAACTCAAACAATTCCATAATTCCTGCCAGAGGAAACCTCTCCAGTGGCACACGGCTGGGAAAGCACCACAGCAACAGCTGCCACGGGCCCACTTGAGATTCATTCAGAACTGCATTAAAAAGTCCACAAAGTTTGTTAGAAGTTTATGAACTTCACTGAAAGTTTTATTAAGCTCTAGTGCCACTCACTGGAGCTTGCAGCAGACTGGAGCCTTCCAGTCTGTGCAAGAAATCAGCATTTTCCTGGGACAGAGCACTCCTGCCAGTCCTTCTGGGCCACTGGGGCTCTTTAATTCATCAGAAAACCTTTTCTTTACATTAAAAACCAGTCCCCTACACATTCTGCAAGTGCTGCTGCTGCTGAAAACAGATCCAGAAACAGCACTGGAGCAGAAAAGCAGCAGCACATTTGTGTTTGACCCTCAGGGAGCTCCTTGTGCTGCTGCAGCGCAATGGTTAAAGCGCTGCTGAAACGTTTCCTTCCCTCCTTTTTTAAGCAACTCCTCCCTTGTTAAAAAAACCCCCAAGCAGTCATTACAAGCCTCCCTCCCAAAAACCCTGTGAGGGGAAGGAGGGAGAGGAGCCAGCCCCAGCACCACCCCTGTATTTTTGTACCTGCACTCTTGTCAAGAAAATAAGCCAGGAGGCACCTCATAACTGCCTGGTGGGAGATAACAAGGACGTTGCCTTGCCTTTCCAGCTCCATAATTACCGGCTCCAGGCGCTGGACTAAGTCCTGGTAGGACTGGAAAACCAAACAGGAACTTGTCAAGGGGTTGTGTAAACACGGGGTTAAAGCAGAGGTGGCAATTAGCAGCGTCACATCCAGGGAAATATCAGTTAAAGTAGCAAAATGAGGAGGCTATGGCTGATGTGGTAAAAACAGTAAAACACCCAAAAATAAAACCCACAGCAGAAGGTGAAATGCAGTGTCAGAACCCTCAGACCGTGGGAGGGATCGGATTACTGGTAACTCAATGAGTAGAGTCAGAAAAAAACCCAAATAAAATAGTAAATGATTCATTTAAACAGGTTGTGAAGTAAACCCAGAAATGACTCCAGGCCACACCCACGGCAATTTCATTTCCCAGATGGTTTCTCAACGACAATTCAGGCCTGGGGTGCAGAACCCCCTCGGTGTCTGAGGGCAGCATCCAGCAAGTGGCCAAATTAATGGACTGAAAAGCATCATCTGCACACCACAGCGAGGGAAATCAATAAGCATTTCCCCCAAAAGGGAATTGGGGATCCTAATGTTTTCAGTTTCTCATACAAATGGCAGAAAAAGTTAAACTGAGTCAAGTCTCTCAATCCCACACGTAAATGTTTGTTTCACTGCACTCTGTATTACTGTATTTTCTTTAGGGTCCTCACCTCCCCTCCAGGATAACGATAAAGGTACTTCTCCTGATCCCTCATGGCGAACTCATCTGGGTACTTGGCTTCGATTTCTGCGTAGGTCATTTCTTCACAGACCCCCTGAGGGAAGGAAAACTGGTTACCACAAACCTTATTTCATCAGAGGGCCAACACCACAACAGGGAGGGAAGGAAAAGCAAGAGGCTGAGACCAGGGATCCCTTTATGGCATGGAAATTTTAGGTGTCGCATCTGACCCAGCCCTGCCCCCAGTGTGGGTACCAGGGTGGTTTGAAGAGGCTGGGCTTTGGTTTTGTCTCAAAACCTGTGTTTGCCAGGGATGAAAAATGAGCCCTCACTTCCCCAGCAACCACCCTGCAATTTCCTGAGAGAATCAGAGTGGGAGCAGCAACCTTTGCCCAGCCAGGAGGGTGTGACAGATGTCTGGGATGTTCAGTGTTATCCTCCTCCTCCACACCAGCTGGACTGTCCCCAGCAAGGCCTGGCAGCTCTGAACACTCTCAGCCCTGTACCAAACCACCCCAAACCTCATCATGACGGCTGACGTCCGTGATACAAGAACATGGCTATAAACCAACAGAAAACAGCCCATTTTATGGTGATTAACTTGGCTTTAAACACTATTCCCACATAGAAAAGCCGAGGGTTTTAAGCAGCCTTTCACTCACAGCATCGATCTCGTTGAGGATCTTCCACTGCTCGTACAGCACCCCCAGGGACTCGGCCGTCTGGATCGTCCTCTTCAGCTGGCTCGTCCACACCTTCAGATCCACGATCTCCTGCTCCTCGATGAACTTCTTCAGCGCTTGGGAAAACTGGGGAGAAAAGCTCCGGGGAGGTTAGGAGGGGGCAGGGGGAGCCACAGCTGCTCAGAGCATCGTTCGGGGCCGTGGTGGTCGCGGCAGGATCCGGCTGCGGGGGGGACGCGGAGCCCGGCGCTGCCCCGGCTCACACGGCACAGACCCAGCCCCGGGGGCTGCCGGGCACGTACCTGCTTCCCTCGGGCTGACAGACCAGAGTCCCCACCAATCTTGCCAACAAGGTTATATTCACTCTCACCGTGTCGGCAGAGGTAGATGGTGCGTGGCTGGACATGAATGTTCATTAGGTAATAGACGATTTTACTCTGGATGTAATCCTGGACTCTGTTGACCAGGAACCGCTGGCCCACATTGATCACTTTAATGAAGGAAAGATCTCTGGAGTCAACATAAAATAAGAACACCCACACGACTGGTTTTAAAAACGAGGCATGAGCACCTGCGGGTGTCACCCAGCTATTCCTCTGCCCCTGGCTGCTCCAGCAGGCAGGACGGGCTCTGAACTGCTGTGCTTAAAAATCCTTCCCTGGGAGCGTGGGCAGGCCCTGGCACAGGGTGCCCAGAGAAGCTGTGGCTGCCCCTGGATCCCTGGAAGTGCCCAAGGCTGGGTTGGAAGGGGCTTGGAGCAGCCTGGGACAGTGGAAGGTGTCCCTGCCAATGGCTTTTAGAGATGGGCTTTTAGATCCCTTCCAACCCTAGCTATTCTGTGCTCACACTGCAGCACACAGAGAAAAATCCCTTCAAATCAAATCACATGGGACCTGTGATTCACCTTCACACAGTCACACCTCCGGAGAGCAGAGGTGCTGGAGCATCCTGAGCCCCAGACAGCAAAGCAGCTCCAGTGCCCAAGGACAAAGTGTACCTTGGGGATTTGGGGATTTGCTTACTTGTCATTAGCATCGGGGTCCAGAGGCTGGTAGGTGACCTTGTAGCACTCGATCCTCTTCAGGAAGTCGTCCATCACGTTCTCTCGGTGCCTCTCTGGATAGTCGGGGCTGGAAACTTTCACCTCCTGCCCAACAGACAGCGGCGCTTTGTGAGAGTTAAGCAAACTCAAGTGGGAACAAAAGCAGCGACGAATAACATATTCCCCCCTTCTGAAACAAATCCACATTGTTTAAGGCTGCCTTGAGGAAAAACCTGCTCCTGGAGAGGACACAAAGGGCGACTCTTAAGGCACTGAAGTGCTTGGCCCTGACAGACACAGCTGGCTCCGAGCTCTGCCCTCCCTCCCTCGCCAGGACAGTGCTTCAAGGTCACACATTCCCCGGCTCCATTTGATTTCCACATTCTCACATAACGGCATCTCTGGCTTTTAATAAACCTGCAAATCCCAGCTGCTTATTCCCCAGGTGAAACGTGAGAGGGAGGCGTTTGCAGAGATCCCCGAGAGCTCCCGGAGCCTGTGACCTTGCACCGAGCGCCCGAGTTCCCACGGCAGCCGAGCCTGGGAAGAGCAGCACGCACCAAGATATTGGCAGCAATGACCTCTGGATCATCACAGACAGACTCCACGAAAAACACCTATGGAGAAGGCAGGGAAACACATTTCAGAGTCAAAACTCAAGAGCTCCTGCCCCAGGGAGCTGCAATGCCCTCGGCACAGCGACTACAAATTAAACACACAATTAAGGCACTACCTTGAAAGCATTTTCCTTAGCAAAATTTAAGATCAGGTCCCGTCGCTCCCGAGTCGTGTTGGTCGCGTCAAACACCTGGCAGAAGATGAGGAAGGAGCACAGAGCAAGTTTGGCTTAAGACTTTTAAACCAGCCCCAAATCAGGTCCCCAAACACCCCGGGCAGCTTTGAACTGCCCCTGTGTAGAACTGTTTTTAGTGCAGAGGATCTTACAGCTATTTGCCCGCACTCCTCCAGCAGATAAGACTTCACATCTTCCAGAGCCACCAAGGCGCAGCGTCTGCGGGACAGAAAAAGGGATGCTCACAGCTGACAGAAAGCATTCCCACAGCAAAGCTCCTGAGCCAGCAGGGAGGGATTCAAACACCTCCCTCCCACCCCTGCACCTTCCTAAGAGCCTCAGAGATCTTAGGGCACCTCTGTCTCTAACCTGCTCTGTGACCCGACACTCGCAGTCCTTGAGCTTTGTGCCAGGCCCAAACTCCCACGCCCATCCCTGGCAGGATCCCTGCACAGGCTGTGCTCTTCCCTCCCGCTGCCACAGGCACTCAGAGCGACTCTGCGCTCCTCAGACACGCAGCCTGCCAAGACCCGAGTGCCCCCAGCCCACCCCGGACCGATTCAGCCCCTGACAGGGACTCACTTGCGGATTTCCATGGCCTCTTTGTTGTCGTGCCTGAAGAAGTCATAGGACTTGTAGGACTTCACCGCCTCGCGCCGATACACCCCTAAATTAAACACTTTGCACACCAGAGAGGAGGGCATGAGGCCACGGCCCTGACAGGTGTCACAGCACAGGGCAGGGATGTCCCCCCCCACACACCCCCACCTTTGGTGGGCACACCGATCCAGTTGAGATAGCGGGTGAGCTTTTTGGACATGTAGGTCTTGCCCCGCGCGGGCAGCCCGATCATCACGATCAGCGTCGGGGAGTTGGTCATGTAGGAAGCCCATGCTGCAAAAAAAGAAATACAAACACCCCAAAACAGCATCAGCGGCACTGCAGAGCAGAAAGCGAGACCCAGGCCAGCGTCACCGCATCTCCCGGTGGATAAAGCACCTCCGTGCATCCCACAACGGGCTCGCGTTGAGTCCGCGCCGTTAATGAGCTGCTGTGACCACTCTGTGGTCTCCCAGGCGTTGCTAACGAGGCGGACGGGCAGCACCGCTGCTTAATGGGGCTTTTAGCGTTAGAAGCATTTACCGCCCGGGCAGGAGCCGTCAAGGGCGAACGAAAGATGTTTTTAACAAAACGATCACGTTCTCTCAGCAAACAGCCGGAGAAAGCTCCGAAAACGCCCGCGGAGAGGCAGATTTGGGGGGGAAAGCACGGGATGGGGATGGATGCAGCAGCCGGGAGGTTGGAGGCGGGCGGGACAGCGTGACCCCAGGGAGGGGAGAGCCAGGGCAGGCAGCAGGACCGGCATCCCCGCCCGGAGCGCGTCCCGCGCGGGACGGACGCGGCTCCGGGGCAAACGCGCGCTTCTCCCCGCGCCGCCCGATCCCCCCGCCGCTACCGATTTCATTTAAGGACACGAAACGCGCATCCTGCCCCGCATCATCCACCCCCCCTCCCGGGGCCGCCGTTACTCACAGCACTGCTTCTCGCCGGCCCTGCCCCGCGGGGCCCCGGCGCAGCCCCGCGGCGCCGCCGACATGGCTGCGCGCCGCCGCTCCGCGCCTCGCCGCATGCAAATCGCATGCAAATCGCATGCAAATGCAGGGGGGAGGTCGCACCCGGCGGAGCGGGGACGGAAACCGGGCCCCGGGCCCCGCACGCGCGGGAAAAGGGGCGCGGCGGGGCGGGAGGGCGGGCGCGCGCTACATGCAAATGAACCGGGCGGCGGTGGGCGGGGCGAGAGGGGCACCGGGGATGAGAGGGGAACGGAGCTCGCGCCTCCATGCAAATTCAGGCGGGCTATGCAAATGAGATGGGCGGGGCTCGACGGGGAAGGGAGGGGACCGGAGCCCGCCCCGGCAGCTCGCGTTATGCAAACGACTGGCAGGGGCTGTCCGGTTGTATGCAAATTAGACGGGCGGTATCCCCTTCTTTATGCAAATCAGACGCCCGGCGTGCTGTACGAACGGCACGGGCGCGGGGGCCCGGCTCTATGCAAATGAGGCCATGCAAATGAGGCCATGCAAATGAACCGGCGCCGCGCGCGCTCCGCCCCCCGCCCCGGGCCGCGCTCTGATTGGCCGCGCGCCGCGGTGACGCCGCGCGCTCTCGCGAGAGCGGGGCGGGCGCGGGCCGGAAGCGGAAGTGGCGGCGGCGGGCGGTGCGGCGGCGGCCCCGAGGATGCTGCGGCTGCGCTGCAAGGCCCGGAGCGGCTCGCACGCGCTGCCGGGGCTGTCGCCGCACTCCCGCCTCCGCGACATGCAGGCCGCGCTCGCCGCGCTCACCGGCGTGCCCGCGCCCGCACAGCGCCTCCTGCACGGCTTCCCGCCGCGCAGCCTCGACCTCAGCGACGGCGAGCGGCGGCTCGGCGAGCTCGGCATCCACTCGGGTGAGGGCCCGGCGCGGGGAGGGGGAGGGCGGGGGGCGGCGCTTTGCGGGCTCTGCTGCCCCGCCGGCTGCTGTTACGTTAATTAAAGAGGCCGTGGCACACACGCCCCTCGTCAGCCGGCGGTCGGGCCGGTTTCTGGTCCCGGGGGAGGCGTCACCGCCCGGCTCGGCGGCGCTTCCTGCTCGCTGCGAGTGCCGGTGGTGCTTTGGCCGCGTCCCGGGGCTCCGGAGGCAGAAGCGAGCGGGGCTGGAGGGGACAGGGACGGCGCCGCGCCAGGTGAGTCCCGCGGGGCCGTTGTGGTGCCAGCGGCTGTTGGCTGGGGCTGTGTCCCTGCAGGATACCGAGATGGGGGAAACGGGAGGAGCTGTCCGAGGCCGGGTTGGACGGGGCTTGGAACACCCTGGGGTACTGGAAGGTGTCCCTACGCGTGGCAGGGGTGGGACTGGGTGATGTTTAAGACCCCGAGCCATTCCATGATTCCATGATTGTCCTCTGTGATCCTCAGCAGTGACAGCACAGCCGTGTTGTTGTGTTGTAGGAGCAGCAGCAGCTTTTAAGTACCCACTTTATGTCCCTCTCACCTCTCCCTCCTCCTGTCTGGCAGGCGACACTCTCATAGTCGAAGAGGACACATCCAAACCCGAGCCCGACTCACCTGTGGTCACCAAAAAAACAATGTCCCACCCTGTCAGGGAAGCTGTGCCTGTGCTGGCCAGGAGGGTTGTGCCAGCAGACAATTCCTGCCTGTTCACCAGCGTGTCCTACGTGGTGGAGGGCGGCGTGTACGACCCCGGCTGCGCCCCCGAGATGCGCAGCCTCATCGCCCAGATCGTGGCCAGCGACCCCGAGTCCTACTGCGAGGCCGTCCTGGGCAAAACCAACAGGGAATACTGTGACTGGATCAGGAGGGAGGAGACCTGGGGAGGAGCCATCGAAGTGTCCATCCTGTCCAAGTTCTACCAGTGCGAGATCTGCGTGGTGGACACGCAGACCGTGCGCATCGACCGCTTCGGGGAGGACGCCGGCTACGCCAAGCGCGTGCTGCTCATCTACGACGGCATCCACTACGACCCCCTGGAGCGCCGCGTCCCCGCCTCGGACATTCCCCCCCAGACCATCTTCTCCACCAGCGATGACGTGGTGCTGGCGCAAGCCCTGGAGCTGGCGGACGAGGCCAGGAGGAAGAGGCAGTTCACGGATGTGAATCACTTCACCCTGCGCTGCATGGTGTGCCAGAAGGGACTCACGGGGCAGCTGGAGGCCAGGGAGCACGCCAAGGAGACTGGACACACCAACTTCGGGGAGGTGTGAGCTCAGCATGAGGAGGGTGCCATCGACTACCTCACCGCTCTGGAATCAAATTCTGGAGTCCCAGATAAGCTGTTTGTAATCATAAAATTCCGTTCACAGAGCTTGAAAAGCGAATTAACTTAATGGTGGCCAACGCACAGGTTTGGGACTAGGGGACTGGGAGTAGGGATGCTAAGGGATGGCACTTGGGCTGGTGGTGGACAGTGGCAGCCACACCTTGAGTTCATAACCTGCTCTCTCTGTGTGTGTGTGTGTGTGTGTGTGTGATCTGAGCAGACAGACACAACCAGGCTTGTCCAACCCACCTCTGAGGTGCTGAATGAATGTCTCTGGACGATTTCAGGGTAATTCAGGGGATGCAAGGCTTTGGGACACACACACATCAGCACCACTTACACTGGGAATTAGGCTCTGCACACAGGAGCAGCTCTCAGAGGGGAAACTGCTCGTGTGGTGCATGATTTGTAATGGAAAGATCAAGTACAATAGCAAAATACAATTTGTAGTGGAAAGAGGATCTCTGAGCTGCCCTGTACCATCGGGAATAGACTGTGTAGTTTGTGTGGAGACAACTTTAGGGAGAGAAATGGCCTCTAAGCTTTAAGGTAGCCTTTAAATTAATGAGTAGATGGATAAGTGTTGAATAAAACTTATTAATCCTCCGTAGGTAGTTTTTAGTTGCTTGAAAAATAACTCTCAACCCCCTGGTGTTTACACTGCATCAGAGCATAGGCATGTTTCCTGGAGTACTTGGGATTCTTCTTCATAAGAGCATTGGAAATTCCTGCAAGAGGGAAGTGAGTAGTTAGGGAAGTGACTTAATTTGCATCTGTTAAATACATTGAATACTTTACTTGAGTAGAGCCAATCACGGCCATGGTGTCACTAAGCTGTTCCAGTTTCCAAATACTGTAAATGAGCACTTTAAGGTTGAGTTCTCACTCTTTGCTGGTAAAAAGTTTTGCCCTCTGAAGGCCAGAGCCAGAAGGGAGGCTTGAAATTTCATCTGCTTTCTGCCTTAATGTGTTTGATTTGTCACCGGTGACTGTGGAGTAGCGAGACTTTCGTTGTGATCATGAAGGGTGCAGCTGAATATTCAGAACAAAATAAGCTGGGTGAAGTGCCCCACTCCTTGGACTGTTCAGAAACAGGGAAGATGAAATTGGTTTAATGGGATCTCTTACCTCACAGTGGGGCTTTGAAGCTTAACAGCAAGTGCTTTCGAGGGCTTTTAAAAGGTGCTGTAAAGGTGCATATTACTGAAGGGGATTTATGGGGTGTTTTTTTTTTTCTTTGAAATGCCTGCAACACATCCTTGTTTCTTGAATTTTAAAATATCCTTTGCCTGCCATTCTTGTGCTACTGTTTTGAGTGACCTTCCTTGCACTTTTAGAAGGGGGAGCAAGAGCGAGCATCTTCGGACTGAGGCAGAAATAAACCCCCTTTCCACGTGGAACCTAAAATCCAGTTTGAAAGGCCTCTGTTCCCTAAGGCACCTGATCAAACCGGTGCAGCAACACCACCTTTTCTGCAAAAATCACATTTCAGGTTCTCAGCGGAGGCTCCCACTTGGATCTTGAAATGCAAAAGGGTTTTACTGAAGAAGGAACATAATTACATAAGTGCTTTGCTGAATTAAGGCATGAATAATTAAACAGAAAGCCTAGAATCGCCAAGAGCACTATGGACCAGGTTTGTTTTTAATTCAGTATTAAAATACACATGAGCACTGTTGGGAGTTTCCTACAGAAAGCCATTTAGCTTCCAGTGTTAAACCCCGCTCTGCTTTTAGCCTCTCATTAGGAAAAGAAGATAAAAACCCCCAAAACCCAGCATTAAACCCAGCCCTGTAGAAGCTGACGCTTAAAAACCTCCAGAAATACCTGACAGTTCAAAGGAACTTGAAGATTACACTGTGTTATAACTACTTGAGCTGAAGTACTGGCTAGGAATGAGACCAAGAGACTGTCAAGCCCCAGGTGTGCTCTCAGCTTTCCCAGGGAAGCAGGGACGTGCCTGGGACAAGGAGCTGATCCTCACCCTTTGCCATCTGTTACATGGACACAATACCTACCTCAGAGAGGTGCACAAGGTGTCTTTGAAACACAAGTGGAAGATCCATATTTATTGTCTGCCTTGACTTTGGGGAGCAACCCTTAGATTTTAGCTTTGTGTCCTGGATGGATTTCTCAAAGTGTGTGAAACCTTTTTTTTTTTTTTTTTTTTTTTTTTTGGTATTTCTCAGTTGCAGTATTTGAAAAAAAAAAAAAAAAGAGCTTTATTTAATCCAGAGTGTTGAGCTTGCTAGATCATGTTTGCATTGGGAATCTGCTAACAGAGAATCAGTTCCGTTGGAGGGAGGCGCGTCACTATCACTGCTTGGATGTTCTCTTCTGTTGCCTAGAAAATAAAATCTCTTTGGTTAAAAAAAAAAAAATACCTGTAATTTGTGTTGTAAAAGAACAAGTCATCTTTGGCACTGATTGTGAGAAAAACTTCTCCTTGTTCTCCTAAACTTTCCCAAACAAAAAGTATCTACATTGTTTAAAATGTAAGGTCTGGATAGATTTAAATTACAGCTCCTTTTCTTTTTACAAATTATTCTTAGGGGTTTTTTTAGTACTTTTTAACCAGGATTTTCCTGCCCTTAATGACACAGTCAGGGAATTATCACAAAAATGACATCCTTTAGTGGTGGGATGAATTCTGAATATCAGAATGGGACAAGATGAGCTTCAAGGTCCTTTCCAACCCAAACCATTCTGGGATTCTATGAAATATGATACCTGAGATATCAGGACTGTAAAGAGAGTTTTACATCCCTGCAGAATCTATTATGCATTGAAATATATAAATCATTAAACAGACTTTATGAATATTTGGGTCCAGTTACAAAGACCTACTCCGTGGATGCAGTAGACTGAAAGACCAGTCTGGGGAGAAAATCAGTAGTAACTGGAATTTCTGAAGGACAAACCTAATTCCTAAGTTCTGTGTGAATCCTATCAAAAGAGCAGTTTCTGGGGAGAGCACTGAGGAAAGGAACATCTTGTTCCACGGTGTATCTAAAATCAGCACCTTTCCCTGAGCACAGTCCCAGCAGGGGCCACTTGAGACAGGTTGGGGACAGTCCCCTGTAGCCATCCTGCTCTCCTGGAGACTTGGAGAGCATCCCAGCACTGGAACTGGGATCTGTTCTGGGGCAACCAACCCCCTGTGAAACTGAAACCTCTCTGACCCCGCAGTGCTGCCTCTTTGCCTTTCTCCACGTGGGAGGGGACAGGGCTGAGTGAAGAGGGAGCAGAAGTTCTGTGCTGCTGTGCCCTGTGCTGGGGGAGCTTCTGAGAAATCAGACGGACACACGAGTGCTGAATCATCTGTGTTTGGCTGATTTCGCTGCAGAACCCGCCCATGGGCCAGCCCTGGGAACCTCTCCCTGGCAAGGAAACTCTCCAGAAGAGGAACTAAAAGTAGTCAGCTTGCTGTTTTGAAAATTGCTGCTGCCACACAATTAAATGTCTGCCTGCATTTTACATCAAACTGCATCCAGCTCTAAAACTGCCGTCAGGCTTGCTCTGAAAAAAAATCCTTCAAATTGGGTGAAATCACTCCTGCTGTTTCACCTGTCTGAGCACCAGATGCTTCCTGGAGCAGGAATACAAAAGAGGAGCTAACAAAATCAGGTTGTCCAAGATTGCAGTGCCCTTGTCTTTTATTTTTAATTAAAGTCTTGAGGAAAGTGTTGGGGAGAAGAACTTGAGAGCTTGAGAGCTGCCTTCTCATCTCTGGTGTTAATGGTAACCAAGCTATGGAAACACCTCACGTCCCTTCTCTGGCTCTTTTCTGTAAAGCAGAGATAACAAACAGAGCTCCTTGGCCATAGGAAGATTTAATGACTGCTGTGCAACAGGAGGCATTAACTACGTGGTGCTTTCCATAACTGATTTGTCAGCACCCAGGCTGTACCTGCAATTTGGGCGAAGGAAAGTACCCAAGAGTTCCACAGAGTCAAATAAACATCCTTACCTTGACAGGAATCTTATCAGTGACGCCATGTGGATGCTTCTCCTTCAGGGCCAGGCCTGAGTCATTTGTGCCCTCGTGTTTAGGAACAGGGTGAGGCACAGCAGGGCTGTGAACCTGCCAAAGTCCTTCCAGGGCACTGGGAAGTTTTCTCTGCATCATTTGATTCCTCACATACCCTTCGTGCCATCTGTGTGAAATCACACCTTGTTTTGGGATGGATCTATTTGTATTTGTTAGAGGGAGAGGAATGTGGAGAAAGAACAGGTTCTTTCTGGGCTTCTGATTTGGAGCAGCTCAAGATTTCTCCTGATGGATCATGACACCTTCCTGACCCACACAGGGCTGCAGGCAGCCAGCTCTGCCTGTTCTACTGCCCAGATTGGAGTCCTGGTGCTGTCAGGACATCCCTGCCCTGTGCTGGTGCTCACTCACACCCTGCTGGCACTGCAATAACAAAATAACCCCAGCTTTGGTTTCCTCCCTCTCTCAGAGCAGCCTCAGCACCGGGCACAACTCGACAAAACCCGCATGGCTCTAAAGCTTCCATTTAAAATTAAAATTAATTTAGAATCAAACCCACTCCATTAATTAATTTCACATTTAAACTCTGTTTAAACTGCTGCACCATCCAGCACAACTCCTGAAGCACTGGCACCAATCCTGCCCTCAATCCCTGGCTGTCAGCGCTCCGGCTGCTCCCGACGTGCTGCATCCCCATCCCTCAGCTGCTGCAGGCCAGCATGGGAGAGCAGGAAGGGCTGGGGCTGGCTGGGGCTGGCAGCAGCCTCTGGTTCGTTGATTTGCTCCCCAGCACGTTCCCTTCTGGAACAGCACTCGGCTGGGCTCGGCACCGCCAGTGGGAGCCTCGACGCTTCCCGGCTCATCTGCTTTCCCTCCATCTTCCTGTGGCTTTCATTAGCTCGACTTCCCTGTTCTGTGGAGCAGGGAACATGTGTGGCAACACAGGCTTTTGCTAAAAATACAAATCTAAAAAAAATAAAAATCATTGTAGCATAGAAATGTGAACGAATCCCGCAGCTGTGTCAGCCCTGGAAATTCCCTGCAGGGTGTTTGTAGATGTTCAGTGAGCAGCACCTTGTCAAGCAGGTACAAGTCCGTGCTGTGTGTGGGGAATGGCCAAAGTGGTGTTTATCAGCTGGAAAAGCTCTGATTTTAGTAACAGAGCCCAAAGTCAGTCATAAGGAGGCACGGCTGCTGCCTCCCTGCCCTGCAGCACCACCCGGGCTGGGGGTCGGTGTCACCCTGCGCAGGGTGGGCGAATCTGGGCCCCTCTTTGGAAGGGGCAGCAGAGGTGGTACCCTGGGGCTCAGAGTGGGAGATGCTGCTGAAGGAAATGCCTGGCAGAGTTTCTGAGGAGGTGTCATCAGGGTGAAGATGAGTGTGGTGGGCATCTCGGGGAGCTTTAGCTTTCACCAGAGCTCCAGGAACTGACCTCGAGCTGCCTGGGGAAGGAGTCCCCAGCACTGGAAGGAGCTTGCAGAGGGTTTTGGTGCCAGCAGGGAATGGTGCCAACTGGGGCAAAAGCAGCTGCAGGTTGGGACAGGCAGAAGGAGCCTCGGAGCTGCGCAGACCTGGGCACCCCATCCTGCAGCACGTAAATAAATCTGTGCTGAAGCTTCCCTTCCAAAACACTTTCTGCCTGTCTTCACAACCTCCTTCCTTTGCAGGCAGCAAACTTTTGGCCTCTGGGAAGCTGTGGTGAAATGCAAGTCCCTACCTGTCCTAGCCCAGGCTGTGTTTTCAGAGCCGAGGAGGAACCAGCTTCTACCCCGAGCTGCGGGATCCCTGCACAAACCACCTGAGAGAAGAAACCTGTTGTGGGTGACGCGTTCCTGGGCGCAAACGCCCAGCCGGGGACGTAATTATTGTGTGCAAGGCTCGGGTCAGGGCTCGGCTCGGCTGCTCCGGTGTCAGCGAGCAGCTATGCGGCAGAACAGGATGTCGGATTAAGGAGTCTCCGGCAAAACCCGTGCCGAGGACGGCAGAGGACATCAGGGAAGTGAGGGAGCTGGGTGGTACCGAGCAGAGCTGCCCGCAGCTCCCGGGCACTGCCAGCTCACACCCAGCGCTGGCAGCGCTGCAGCCACGACCCAGCGCTCTGGGGCATGGCACGGACGGGTTTTAGGGGCTCAGCCACGCCGTGACCCCAGCCTGGAGCAGGAGGAAAGGTGCCTTGCAGGGCTGCAGGATGAATTTCGCTCGCCCTGGCTGCAGGTGAGGGGCCAGGGATCGCCTGTCAGGACGTACCTGCGAGCAGCCACGGGCCCGGCACAGCCTTATCTGCAGCGGGAGCAGAGTTAATGTGTAACCTGGCTGTGTTTGCTTAGCCCAGAAAAGCAAAGAAGTCCTGGGACAGGCACGGCTGGGACAAGGAATTGGGCAGCACGGAACGACAGACGGCCTGGTAAAAACAACGAAACGGATTAATAATCATTTGTGTTCCTGCTTGCCCTTTGCTTTCTGTGCTTTTCGTGCTGGACGGGCTGCGGGTGAAGGGCTGGGGGGCTCTGGGTACCTGCAGGGCTCTGCTTTGGAGGGGTGAAATGTGGTGGGGGATTCACCAGCGAAGCTGGACAAGGTGGTTTGAAGGTGGTGGTGGTGGTGGAGGAAAGCTGGGAAAAGCTGTGCCCAGGACAGCAAACAGCTCAGGCAGCTGCTGGGGCGCTTCATTCTTGTCCAGAGAGGAGGAAATGCGGATCTGCCACCGTCCCCTTTGCCCCTGAGGTGCGATCCATCCCCTGGGCTGCTCAGGAGCAGGTGCCTGCAAAAGGGGATTTGCTTCGGGTTGTGTTTGGGGTGGCCGGACAAAGCCAGAGGCAGCAGGGGTCCGGCTGCTCTGCCCCAGGCAGCAAAACCGAGGTGTTTTAACCCGGGATGGAGAGCTTGGGGTGGTGCTGGCTGAAAGAAAGTAGCCTCTTGTCTAAAGCAATTAGCATTAATTGCTACCCAGCACCTCTTTGATGGCTCCGTGGGCTTTCAAAGGACAGTTATGAGAACGGCCACAAGAGCTGAGGGACCTGGCCTTTGGATTTAGATTAAAAAAACTTCTTCCAAATATATTTTTAGTGGGGGAAGAGATCAACACCGTTGAAACCCAGCTATAAAACAGCTTTTTGAGTACTGCATCTTTTAAATCAAACGCTCAGTTGCATTTTTAATTCGTGGCTCTTATTCACGAAAAGAAGGAACTGAAATCCTTCTGAATCATTAAAACTGGGGAGTTTCAACACTGATTTTTCCCCTTTCCCAAGCTGGATGAGTGTGCTGGAGCCGTAATCACATCAGAGAACTAATGGGCGGGAAAAGGAACTTCTTGTTTCAGTGCGGATCCTCCGCAGCGCCTGGCGGGCTCGGGCTGAACTTTGCCTCCCGTGAGCCGGGGCTCGGTGGGTGCCAAAGCCTTGGCGGCTGCTTTAGGTCCCTGCAAATGCTGTTTGAATGAGAGGAAATTCTTTCTTTAACGGCCTGGTGGTGGTGGGGATCCTCATGGTGGAAATGCCTCCCTGTTGGCCCCAACCAGCTGCACACTCAACTTCCAGCAAGGCTTTCACTTCCCCAGGAGGGTTTTGCTGTCTGAAATTTGGGAGGGAGGCAGCCAGGAACACTGCAACAACCATGGTCAAGCCTCCTGCTACTTAGGAGTCGATATAAATCTATAAATCTAGTTTTGATGTAAATCTAAATTTCACACTGTGGATGTTCAAGTGCACAGCAAAACCCTGCAGAGGCCTGAAGTCCCCCAAGCTCAGCTCTGCTTCCTGACAGCTCAAATCCCTGGCCATGAAGTGATCTGAATTCAAAGAATCCAGGGAACTGCTGTTCCAAAGCCACCACTTACTGCAACGTCATTTAAGCAGTAAATAATGCAAAGCTGAGACTGAAATATTAAAATCCTCCTGCGTGGAAGGATTAGATCTGTCAGGGCGTGGGTGTTGAAATCTGATTTTTGCGGCATATTCCAATTACAGAGGAATTCTTTCAGGGTCTAACGCTCTGAACAAGCAGCCAGTTCTGCTCACTTATCGCTGGATCTAATTCCCTGATCCTGCTACAAGAAATAAAAGCAGCAGTGTGTTCCTGCCTGCAGGTTACAGCACAAAGGGCTCCTCTGTCTTCTGAGGAGCAAATCCTCTCGCGTGGGTCCGTGTGTCTTGGAGGGGGTGTTGGTGTTTGTTTTGCTGCTCCCTTTCGCCTCCACAGCCCAATTCCCTCCCCAGGAATGGGGTGGTGCATGTGGAGGGAACTAACTGGTGGTGCCAGGAAATTTCTGAAGCTCAGTGCTTTGCATCCATCAGTAATGACACCTTCCGTGGGCGCTCAGCCTCTCTCTGCGGGCAGCAGAGCTCTGTGCAGGGATAACTGTCCCCTGTGCCACGTGGGCCCCTGCCCTGCCCCTGTCACGGTGCTGGAACCCAAGTTCAGGGCGTTTGTCAGGCAGCTGCTGCCACACTGGGGTCCCACTGGTGATGGGGGGTCCGGGCTGCATCCAGAGGAGCATCAGGGGGACCCTGCTGTGAGCAGGGGGGACATTGAGGGGCTGCTTGAACCCCCCTGGAGCAGCCTGGGCACAGCCCCAGCCTGCCCTGCTCCCCACGGGCTGCACCAGCCATGTGCACAAACACACCCAGGCGTGCCCCAAAGGCCGGGGGCACCTCCCTGGGGCCCCCAAGGAAGGGCGGCAGAGGAAGCTCCTGACAGAGCGAGGATGTGAGTAACCAGCAGCACTTGGGGCCAGCTCGTTCTCAAGTTCAAGCTGCAGGGCTGGCACAGGGTGTGGTGGAGGAAAGAGGTCCCGTGAGTCGGGGCTGGGGCTGGTGCTGGGATCTCTGAGGCTGAGCTGGGCTTGCAGCTCCTGCCTTTGCCTTACCCACCCCTCTGAGGTGATTAGAGAGCCACCAACACGAGCTGGCTGTGCAGAGATGACCCTATTCCAAATTATTTTGGGGAAAACTTCAAAGATTATTTTAAAAAGCCCAGCTGTGCCTTCTCCTGGAGACAGCAGCCTGAGATGGAGCACATTTCCTCCACCCAGCAGCATCAGAGCCTGCCTGTCCTCCCTCCCAGCGTGCTTGAGTCAGCCCCGGGAGAATCTCACAACTTAATGCTTCTCCTTTCTCCAGCCACCAGGGCAGCCCGTGCTATGCCTAGGAAGGAGCTGGGGATGGCTGGCTGCAGCTCCGGCAGCTGTGACAGCATGGTCAGCACGGCTTCCGACCACTCACAGCGGGTGAGTAACCCTGGGGTGCCCGGCCCAGCTCGCCCCTCTGAGCTGAGCAAGGGTTTGGGGCAGATCTCAGTTCAAATCCGCTCTCCATCGGTGCTTCGGGAGCACCTGGAGGCCCTGAGCCAGCACCAGGACCAGATGAGTTCCTGCCCCAGAGCACTCGCAGCCTTCCCAAGCTGCCACGTGTGTGGCAGCAGCCGGGAGCCTTCGCTGCTGCAGGGTCTGCTCTGGGCCAGGCTGGGATCCGTGCCAGCGGCTCCTGCGCTGCCAGGGGTGCGGGGCAGACCCTTGGGTAACTGGGTCACACTGGCTCCGAGGAGAGTGACTTCACCTGGAGGAGACAGCGAGCTGAGCTCCTCCTGCCTGGCAGAGAGGAATGCCCCAGTTAAGGCAGAGATGAGTGTGGGCCGTGGGTGTAGATGTGTCATTTTTCACTATCTCTCCATTCAAGCTCGTTTGTCTCCCAACGCCGATTCCAAGATTGATGCACTAATTACATCCTGCCTTGCTGGGAGTATAATTGATATGTGGCAGGTTTTCCATTTGATGTATTGCAAACCAGAACCAAACCCTCTGAATGTAATAGGGATGGAAAAACTGGTTGTGATAGTGCACAGTAAAAGATTTGGATAAGGTGCCTCTGCAAAACAACTCCACCTGGGATGATTCCTGCCCCGTGCTTGTTGATCTGATGCACATTCCATCCTGTCCTGCACTTCATTTTGTTCATGACAGATTGCAGGAATCACCTTGATATCTGATCACATATCGCATCTCCTGGTACTCAAAATACAACAAAAATTAAGCAGCTCTTGCTGAGGTGTGAATGGGAGAACAAGGAGAATTCATCACCTGCACAGAAACCTTCAGTATTTATGGTGTTTTCTAAGCATTAATAGAGGTGTCTGTACCTACAGATCTGTCACCCATCTGCTCACATTTCACAGTAATTTAAAGAACTGAAAGTAAGAGGCCAAGTTCCCAAGTTAAGAATAATCCACCTCCTGACCCACAGAGTAGGGTAATATAAAAAAAGGCTTTAAGTATACATATATTTCCTATTTTAGAGGAGGTTGTCTGGTTTTCTGGAGCTGTAAATACTCATCATTGAACAGCCACTGGCCAAGCTGCCACAGGCTCTCTAAACTACCTAGACATTAAACAGTACAAAGTTATATGTATATAAAAAGTTATATAAAGTTACATATATATATATATATATATAAAAGAGAATAAAGTAAACCTCTCTTTCTTACCTGCACTGCTTCATCTTCTTTCTCCAGAGTGACAACAGCTATGACTATTTATCTGTGGAAGAGAAAGAGTGTTTGATGTTCCTAGAAGAAACCATTGGCTCCCTGGATGCAGAGGGAGACAGCGGGGTCTCCACGGACGACACTGACTACGGGGAGCCCTCCAAGCCCAGGAAGGGCCCTGTGCCCCGGGGTAAGCTGGAAACCCTTGTGCAGCTTGGCTGTGCCAAGGGAATGTCCTTGGCAGGGAGGGAGTGCCCCGGGTCGATAAGGCACAGGTGGTCCCCATCACGCTGCAGTAGCCACACAAGTCGGGCACCATCTGTGCCCTCCTGGTTCTCACAGGCGGGTGTGGAGCAAAGGCGGCAGAACCGCGGGGCACAGCATCTGTGCTCGTGCTCTGAACGGGCTCACACAGACTCACAAGGCTTTGTCAGGCCCAAAGGATCCGGTTTCCCCAGCAGGGATGGATCGGTGGAGTCAGAGGAGCCCTGGGTGCCCGTCCTGAGCCGTGGCTGTGTGGGCCCAGCAGGGGTGAGGGGTGTTCTGTGGCCCTGTGCTGTGCGTGACTTCATCTCCCTCTCTTCCCAGATTTGGGCAATGGGGCTCCAAGCAGAGATCAGCAGTGTGGGGCTGAACAGAGGAGTGGTAAAAGCGTCTCTGCCTCCTCCAGCTCGGCTCCAGCAGCTGCTCCAAGCCCGGGTTATTCCAGTCTCCCGAGGAACAACCCTGCAGCAAATGGAGCTTCTGGCAGCAAAGGATGTGTCTCCACAGTGCCAGCAGGAAAACCTGCACAGGAGGTGCCCAAGGAGGGCAGGCTGGACCAAGCCAACACAGGAAGCCACACGAAGTCCGTGATCATCCAACCACCAGACCCCTTCCAGGATGACCTGGAGTGGTCACGCAGCCCTCGCTCAGATGCCAAAGGGGAGGCGGCCAAGGAGACCAAGACTTGGACTTTGTGGGGCCACCCGGGGAAATCCACATTGGAGGAGGCCCCTCAGGACCACGATGCCAAGCGTGGGCCTCCAACTGCCCCCAAACCACGGAAATTGCCACCAAACATCATCCTGAAAACCAGCAGGAACAGCCCCGTGCCGCTGGCCACGGAGCACAACCAGAAGGTAAAAGCAGCACCTCCACCCTCAGCTGCCTCTCACCCCAGCCCTGCCAGCGACAGCACTGCTGAAAAGGGGAATTCTGGGCACCTCGACCCCAAGGAGAAGGAGAAAGCCCGACGGGAAGCACTGGAGAAGCTGGGACTGTCCCAGGACAGGAGGGAGCCCAGCGCCCACCTCCATCCCCACCCCAGCGAGACGCCGCTCCCCATCCCTGGGCAGCCTGCGGAGGGCTCCGTGCCGGGGATCCGGCAGATGGCCTTCAAATCCAACACCCTGGAGCGCTCCGGGGTGGGGCTGGGCAGCTCCATCAGCAGCACCAAGGAGCAGAACGCCAAGAGCAGCAGCAGCTCCCTGGGCAAGATGTCCTTCATCGAGCGCCTGGCCCCCAGCTTCCTCCGCAGCGGCCGCCCCCGGCCCGCCTCCCTCGGGGCAGGGAAGGACTTTACCGGCCTGAAGGAGCAGGAGGAGCAGGACAAGAGCAGCAAGAGGAGATCCCACCCTCTGCCCAGCTTTCCCAGGCCGCCCCGCTCCGCTGTGAGCGTGAAGATCTCCCCGAAGGGTGCAGCCGACGAGAACCGGCGCGAGGCGCTCAAGAAGTTGGGGCTGCTGAAGGAATAGCTCACGGGGCTGGTGGAAAAGGGGCTTTTCACCCCAAATCCAGCGGCCTTCACTGCCTGGCCTCGGCCATGAGCATTTTCTGCTGCCACCTCCTGCCCCAGCACCTCGGGAGCGCTGTGGGAGCTTCACGCCAAATAAAGGAGCGCCGCGTGTACAGAGTATTTTGTATAGAGCAGATGTATATGAGCTATTTATACAAAGCATCTCTCAGCATGGACGGGGTGGAGTCTCCTGCAAGGGCTTTAATGCATTTGGGGATTCATCAAAACAGGGAAGCCATGGAATTAGGGATTTGGCATATTTTCAAAGGGGTTGCCTGTGGATAAAGCGTCTCTGGGAAGAACTGCCGGACTTTGCTGCTCCTTTAGGACTTTTTTGGGGTTTTTTTTTATTAATTTTATCACAGCCTCTGAGGCCTGAGGCACACATGAAAGTGCCTCCCAAAACCACCACTGCCTGCTGGAGGGGCTGGAGGGCTGCACACCCACTGCTTCCTGTGCCATTCTCTGCTCTCCCATCCAGCCCTGACCACCTGAATCCAGCAGGTGGAAGACTTTGAACTGCAGGGACGGGACAGCTAAGGAGGCAAGAGGCTGTGCTGGTGTCAGATCCAGGAGTGCTGCCAAAATGGGACAGATGCAAAGCTGGGACAGCCCCAACTCCTTCCCTTCTGAGCTGTCCTGGCACCTCTCAGGCCCGGCTGATGCTGCCAACACCTCGCTGCTCACCTTGGGGAACAGAGGTGGTTTGTGTTCCTAATAAACCCGTGTGTGATCAGAAAGTGCCGTGTGCTACAGATTTATGTCGCAGTCAGGTAAATCTAAATGCTGGAGTTGTAAAACAAAGAGTTCTGAGACAAAGGATGAGCCAGGTCAGGTCTGTCCCACCTATAACATGGAATCATTTTATCAGCACAGGCAAAGTCTTCCATGGAGCCACCTGGGACAGTGGAAGGTGGCCCTGCCTGTGACAAGGGGTGGAACAAGGAGAGCTTTAAGGTCCTTTCCAACCCAAACTGTTCCATGATTTTGTGATTCCCAGCTCTCCCTGCAAGCACAAAGAGGGAGTGTGGAATTCCTGGTGCTCCCGTGTTTGCTGGCAGGCTCGAAGCAGCCCGATGTGCAGCCAGGCAGCAGCAGAAGTTCCGCCCAGCCCTGAGCTCCTCGGGCTGGGGACTTTCAAGTGCAAATGGTTGGCTTTAAAGGCAGCAAGAGCACCGTGTAGAGAGGAGATGCCAGGGTAAGCACTGAGTGAAAGGGTCAGCCAAGCTCCTGCCTGGGTGAAAGGTGCATTTTCATCCCTGTGCTCCTCTCCTCTGACCACTCTGTCTCACCCAGGGCTGATTCCAGCTATTTAATGCTCTGTCTGACTGCTCAGCACCTGCATGATGCAAGTCCCAAGGGAAATCTCACCTTGTTTATCTACTGAGAAGGGAGGGGAGCATTAAGGACTCTCTCAAAACATTTTTGACCTGAAACAGAACCTAAACATTTCTTAAAATCAGATTGTTTTGGAAACAAAAGGTTTCTCTTCCAGTCCTTGGCTTTAGTCAGAACCATTGTGTGCTGGTGCCATGAAAGCTCAGTTCTGTTCAGATTTCCAAGGAGGAATCTCAAAGATCTTCCAAAGATCACTTATCAGTCTGTGACGTGGTGATCTTCACAAACAGGAGCTGTGCACGCTGGTATGAAATGGAAACAAAAGAGAATAAATTAAAACAGCCACAGAGCAGCAGGGTCATTCCTCTGGGAATGAACTCCACATTTCTGTGCCTCTCCTGCTGCTGCTGCCAGATCCTCTGGGCTGAATCGCTCACCACGGGCAAGCCCCGTTCCAAGAGCAGGCGTTGCTGTTTAATCCTGCGACGAGAATACGGAATTTTACCTGCTGGATCTGTCGGTAGCCATTAGAAACCGAGCTGTTTATGCCCAGGGGCCAGGACCTTATGCAAGAGCAGGCCCGTGACTGTGCCTGGTGCCACCCAGAGCCGAGCCCTGCTGCTGACAGAGGGATCCTGCTCCTGCCCCTACCCCTGCCCCTACCCCTGCTCCTGCCCCTGCCCCTGCCGCTGCCCCTGCCCCTGCCCCTGCTCCTGCCCCTGCTCCTGCTCCTGCTCCTACCCCTGCCCCTGCTCCTGCCCCTGCTCCTGCTCCTACCCCTGCCCCTGCCCCTGCTCCTGCTCCTACCCCTGCTCCTGCTCCTGCCCCTGCTCCTACCCCTGCCGCTGCCCCTGCCCCTGCCCCTGCTCCTGCTCCTGCTCCTGCTCCTGCTCCTGCCCCTGCTCCTGCCCCTGCCCCTGCTCCTGCCCCTGCCCCTGCTCCTGCTCCTGCTCCTGCCCCTGCCCCTGCCCCTGCTCCTGCTCCTACCCCTGCTCCTGCCCCTGCCCCTGCTCCTGCCCCTACCCCTGCCCCTGCCCCTGCCCCTGCTCCTGCTCCTGCTCCTGCCCCTGCTCCTGCTCCTGCTCCTGCTCCTGCCCCTGCTCCTGCTCCTACCCCTGCTCCTGCCCCTGCTCCTGCCCCTGCCCCTGCCCCTGCCCCTGCTCCTGCCCCTGCTCCTGCTCCTGCCCCTGCCCCTGCTCCTGCTCCTACCCCTGCTCCTGCCCCTGCCCCTGCTCCTGCCCCTGCCCCTGCTCCTCCTCCTGCCCCTGCCCCTGCTCCTGCCCCTGCTCCTGCCCCTGCTCCTGCCCCTGCCCCTGCCCCTGCCCCTGCTCCTGCCCCTGCCCCTGCCCCTGCCCCTGCCCCTGCTCCTCCTCCTGCCCCTGCCCCTGCCCCTGCCCCTGCCCCTGCCCCTGCTCCTGCCCCTGCCCCTGCCCCTGCTCCTCCTCCTGCCCCTGCCCCTGCCCCTGCTCCTGCTCCTGCTCCTGCTGGGAGCGCGGCCACCTCAGCTCCACCTGGAGCACCTGGCAGTGGCTTCCTGCAGCCCAGCTGCTCCTTTTGCCTCCTGCTGCCGGCGAGTTTTCTTCTGCTGATGTACAGGTTTGCATCAGGCTGGCCAGCCCCAGAGGAATTCAGTGAATTGCTCAGCTACAAGCGAGTGTTTCCCTGCTTCCCCCGAGTGCAGCTCACCAGGCATCGGTGCCTTGCATTCCTCGGGTTCTTTCTGTGGCTCAGCACCGTCCCCCCCCGTGCACACCTTCCGTGTGCGGGGGCGAAGCGGTGCCGTTCTGCTCTAGGGTGCCCTCCCCTCCCCTCCTCTCCACGCAGAGCAGCTCCAGTGCTGCCTGTTTGGAGAGGGATTAAAAGCCTGGCTGTGGGTTTTGTCAGCCTGAGCCTGTTTGGTATTCACAGACTGTCCTGGAAAGGTGCTGGTGCTGCAAGGTCAGCGATGGAAACGACTGAGTGCAGCTTAGTGCTGCAAGCAGTTAATTAAATTAACATCAGTAAATTGTTTGGTGCGATTGCCTCCACGGGTCAGGCCCTCTCTCTAAAGAAAGCCTGCGTTAGTTTGGAAATTAAATTGCCTGTAAGGAACAAGGGCACTCACTTTGTCATCAGCATAAAATCATGGAATGGTTTGGGTTGGAAGGGACCTTAAAGGTGATCCAGTTCCACCCACCTCCCACCATCCCAGGTTGCTCCAAGTCTGGGTGGGGGACAAAGCAAGAACACAAACAAAATCTACCCCCAGGTTCAGCCAGAGCCCAGTAGAGCTCCTGGGTTCTGGTCTGGGGACCCCCAAAATCAGACTTCATACTTTGTCAGGGGATGGAATGAGACGATCTTTAAGGTCCCTTCCAACCCAAACCATTCCATGAATCTAATTCTGGGCATATTTGACTCAATTTGTGCCCAGAAGGCAAAATCCCAGCAGAGCCCAGACACAAAACAGCCACGAAGAGAGATCACAGCCTTGCAGAAGCAACAAGTCTCAGAAGAGTTGGTGAATGTACCCTCAGTGTCTTCATGCAGATTATCCAGACTGAGTTTATGTGGCAAAACAATGTTAAAAACAACAAAGAAAACGCCCAGCTTTGCATTTTGCACGGAATATTCATCTAATTCCTAACTATCAGTCCCACCCTGGCTCAGACGTGTCATTTCCATGTCTACATGAGCCTGTCAAGACCTACTGGCCCAACTGAAACATCCTTGTGCACATCTTTCATTACAAAGATCAAATTCAGGAGCAGTGGCTGGTGGAATTCTGGCGGTGTCAGGGATCATCAGCTGCACAGGCCACAGCAGGAATCATTTGTGTTTGTTAATAACAGCCCTTGTGCCTCTGGGGTGGTGTCAGGGGAGCCTTGGGGCTGAGAGGTGGGGAAGGAGGGTTGGAGGCTGCTGAACCGAGCAGGAAAACACCAAACCTGGGCTCCAGGATCGAGCTGGGCTTGCTCCAGCTCTGTGGGAGATGGCTGGAGATGTCTGCGGCTTTTTGACCACATTCCAGCATGGTTTGGGCAATAACCAGGAGCCGAGGCTCTGCCCTTCCCCACGTGGAGGGAGGGACCCTCTCCAACTCCACCAGGCTTCTCTCCATTATCTTTTTTCTCTTTTTTTGCCCCTGGCCTTTGTTTCTAATGGAATTGTAAATGGAAAAAGGCCAAAGCTCGTCACTGCAGCTCCCACCCGAGCAGGGCTTGGTCCCACAGATCCAACAACCTGCAAAGAGGAGCCCGGCCAGAGGCATTCCAGCCTTTTACTGCTGTGCCAAAGCAAGCAGGGTTTACTGGTTTGGGTTTGCTTTCCTCTGTTTGCCGGGGGTGCGAAGTTACCCGATAATATCTTAAACCAGAACTAGACCCGGTGCTCCTCGTTCCTGCTCTTAAAACCCGGTGGGTTCAGGCAAGGATGGATCACGCTGGCAGGGCAGCGAGTGAGGATCTCCACTTCCCGAGAGCTCAGCTCGTTTTTGCCAAACACCCTCGGATTTGGAAGTCCAGGAAGAGACAGACAGGGGCAGTGTTGTTCCTTGCAGAGGGGTTTATGTGCAGCAGTGACATCCCCGGCTGGTTCCAAGAAGGAGTTTAATCATTAACCGGGCACCGTGGAGCAGGCAGGGGTTGTTATCATTCATTAATTACAGCTCTGAGCGCGGGCAGGCCGTGCTGAGGTGCTGACAGGGATGGAGATCTGCACAGGGATGGAGCACACGGGATGGAGCCTCTGCCTGTCCTGGTGCTGCTCCTGGGGAGAGGTTCCCCCTCCAGCTCGGGCTTGCCAGAGGAAGGAAGAGGAATTTCCTTTACGGGCACAGCCCGGAAGAATAAATTGTAAGAACTGTAACTCTCCTTTAGCAGTGGAAGGTGCGAGGCAGCGGTGCTGCCCCAGGAGGGTCTCCCGTAATTCCATGGTTTTATGATTCTCCAACACTGAGTACTCCTAAGGGGGTCCCACCATCACCTGTATCCAATTTCTTGCTCACACAAGGCCAGTCCTGTTGCTTTGCTGCTGGCATGGCAATAAATGCCCTCAGACAGAGCAGTTCTGCCGGAGCCCAGCCAAGAGTGGGGAATTTATGGGGCAGGTTTGGTAGGAAGCACAACAATTGCTGCAACAGAAGCAATCATATCATGATTAACGGCACAAAACTGCTCGATGGAGATTTATCTTCAGCCAGGGAGATTCCAAAGTGCTCCAATGATTGTGTTAACACAGAAAACAACCTGCTCTTCACACCCTGGCTGACCCAAGAGGGGAAAATCAAGACCTTGGACTTGAGAACAAAGTGGTTCCTCTAAATCTCCCTCTGAACCCGTCACACTCCTCACACAGGGAATGTTGTCCTGCAGATCCTGGGACACAGGGGGTGCTGGAGCCAGCCCACGAGTGCCACAGGTGGGTTTTTGCTTGCAGCCCATCATTTTTAATTGAAGGCAAAGCAGACCAAAGCCCCTGGCAATAATTGACCTGCCTCCATGGTTTGAAGCTATCAGCACATCCACACTTCTCTCAGTTACTGGGGTCATGCAGAAGAGGAATTGTGTTTATGTTCCATCTTCAGACCCTGTGAGCTGAACCCACCTCGTTCACATTTCGGGGCCTGGTTTGTGACAAAAATTGAAGCAGAAACCATCGTTTTGACCCTAAAACAGGATCAAAACACAGACATGAGCTCAGTGAAGGTCCATTCAAACCACAGATGTTTGAGGAAACTTTCACAAAGTTCTTGATGTGAAGTTCTGCCTGGAAGTGGCAAACACCGTTTCACTACAGCTCTTTGGGGACAGGTGCTCCATATTAAAGCATTCTGTCTGCAGAGCAGGGGAATTCCTCTCAAACTCTGCGGTTTCTGCTCCTGACCCCTTTTTTCCCCCTTCTGTGATGTCACCACATCCCTATATAGCTAAAAAAGACCATTTTTGGGTCCCATCCTCACTACATTGGTGGCACCTCTGCTACTCCCCTGAGCATTTTGTCCATCTCCAGCTTGCTCAGCAATGCACATCAAGACCTCAGAAGATTTTTAGTGCACCCATTTTAAACTCTGCACATCAATATATGAAAAAAAGAATTAAACATCAAGAGAAAAGCAAAGGCAGACTGAGCTGCCAGCTGCAAAAACAACTTTATTAAACTCAATTCAAACTGCAGGCAGAGGAGGAGAAAATTCCCGGCACCAGAAGCATCACAATCTAAGGTAGGTGAGCCTCAATTTGCCCAAAAACACTGGGTTTTGGAGAACAGTGCTGTTGTAGAGTGATTATAGGAGATAGCTTGAGAGATTTCACCATAGAATGTAACAGTTCTGAAATTTAACATAATTATTTCTATAAAAAATAAAGGTAGTGATTTAAGATCTGTGGCTTTATTATTTTTTTTCTTTTTAAAGCTATAAATTAAATTACTGTCCTTTTTGGCCAAGAACACCCAAAAAAATTATGTGGACAAGGTAAAATGCATCCCAGTTATGGGTGGTGGCAGGATAATGGTTTAATCAGATCCTATAAACATTTTCACAATGTAAGACTGAAATAAAGACAGGAAAAAACCAACCATGCGTGGTTTACTCCTGGGATTTCTCCAGCTCTTTCTTGTCGCTTTCTGCTTTATATTTAATGCCTATTTGCTGGTTAAAAACGTTAAAAAACACCTCCTTGCCTGAAAACTAGCATTAAATGAGATTAAGATGGAGCTGAGGGTTCTGTCCTGCAGACCCCAAGTGAGGAAAAGAGGGAGTGCACTGCTGGACATCAGAAAAGATTAAATAAGCATAGGGATCATATTTTTACTGATTTCTTGATGAAAAAAAAAAGGCCATTCAGCTCTCCCAGGGCATTCTTGTTAGCTCCTCCTTGCTTCAAGTCCTCCGGTCTGGTGGGAATTTATGACATTGAGTGAAAATCCCCGTTTTTCAAGCCACCCCACTGTGGGCTGCAGCGAGGGAGCTGCTGGGGCTCTGCTGAGCCCTCTGCCCCAGGTGAGCAGAGCTGGGGGCCCCTGAGCTGCCTCCCCTGCCCCAGAAACAGGAGAAACCTGGGGGGAAGCGCCCGGGGAGGATCCTGGGCCAACAGGACCCCGCAGGCTGTGCCCAGCAGGGAAAGGGGCATTTCTGCAGCCCTGCCCCACACTTCCCTCAGCAGAGGGGAGGCAGAGCTGGGTGTCTGCAAGCTGGGGAGGTGCCCAGTGTCTCCAGCACGGGCTGTGCAAGGGACTGGTTGTGCTGGTTTGGGCTGAGCCGTGGCACTGGTGCGAGGCTGGCTCGTCTCCCACCCTCTGCAGCCCACGAGCAGTGGGGTTTGTGGGCATCCAGCCCAGGACTCAGCCCAGCAGGAATGAGGCTCCTTATGGCTTTACGAGTTTCCTTGTTCACGTTCCCTGAGTGCTTTGAAGAGCTCCCAACGCTTGAACAAGTGTGAAATAAACCACGGGGTTTGCACTCGCCGAGGTTTGGGCAGCGCTGGGGATGAGGCAAACCTCAGACAAAGAATTCCAGAGCAAACGCTGCAGTGAGCCAAAGTTTTTAATTCAAACAAGGAAGTCATCCCTGTCTGCAACAGGAACAGCCAGGCACTGTTTGTGTTCGGATCTGGAAAGGGGCAACAGCAATCTGTGCAAAGATAAATGGCAGGGAATGAAAATTAAAAAGGGGGATGATTGGAGGGGGGGACAGGAGATGTTTAAGGGTGTTGGCATCCCTGAGATCTGCAGCTTCTCCTCCTGTTTCTTGGGATGAAAAAAAAGAGAAGGGAGAAGGGAGAAGGGAGAAGGGAGAAGGGAGAAGGGAGAAGGGAGAAGGGAGAAGGGAAGGCTCGGTGCCACGGCAGGTCCCTCACACATCTTTTGGCCGTCACTGCCCCCTCATTGCCAGCGATGCCTTTAGCAACCACCCCATCCCCACAGGGTTCAAAGCAGGAGGGAGAGATATGCAGAGCACCATTAGCACCTTTTCTCCTTTTAAAATTCCCTTATTTTTGGCCTAGGACAGGTCAGAGTCTCGGAGCCACCGCCCTGGCCTGAGCAGCCATCAGAGCAATCCAGTGGCTGCCACAATCTCTCTCTTTTGTTTGATAACGCAGAAATCAGCAAAATCCCGTCCCCAACGTGAGATTTGTGAAGTTGGCCGAGGGAACACTCGGGAGGGCTGGACATGGTGCTTCTCTTCCTTTTAGCAGCTCTGCTGCAAGGTGAGTCACCACGTCCTCAGCCCCTGATAAGAGCAGGTAAAGCTGGAACCGGGGACACAGGCTGTGCTCTTCTGGCTAAATCCTGCCTTGGACACCAAACACCTCCACCTGCAGCGTGCAAACCAGTCCAGACACCTCGCTGCCCAGTCCAAATCTGCAGAGAGCCAGCAGATTGTGGAAAGTGCTGGGAGAAGAATCCCAGCTCTCCTGCAGCATCCACAGGAAGAAGGATGTTGCCAGATCAGGCAGAGTTTGCAAATGCCAGAGGTTTTTCCCATTAATTTCTGCCCTTGGCCTTTAACTCCAGGGCTGGGAGGGGTCTAGAGTGTCCTGTAAGGAGCATCGAGGGTCCCCCCTCTGTGCCAGTGGCTCTGTGACACCAGTGCCCCTCAGGTGGGTAAAGTGGCACTCGGGGTGGGTAACACAGCACATCCAAAGTAGATTTCCTGAGCCAGATGTCCCCTGGTGCCACTCAGAACCACAGCCCTGCCTCGAAGGAGCAATGCTGGGTCCTCCTGGTTGTCTCTGAGTAACCAAAACCTTCTGTTTCTGTCCCCAGAAGAGCCCGTTTCCAGCAGCCTCTACGGCTCCAGGTTTTTGACAGGAGGGCTCGGAGGCTCCATCACCCACCGGTGCTTCTACTCCCCCACCCCAGCCAACAAATACGAGCGGAAATTTTGGTGCAAAATGGCAGCGACCGGGGTCTGCTACACCATCATCTCCTCCAGCAGCTACACCTCGAGCGAGTACCGGGGCAGGGTGGCCCTGGGGGACACCCCCCAGAACGGCACCTTCACCGTGACCATGACAGGGCTGAGGAGCAGCGACGCGGGCACCTACAGGTGTGGCATTGGCATCACCAACAACGGGCTCTACGTCAGCCTCAACCTGACGGTTCTGGCAGGTAGGATTCTCTCCTGAGAGAGGTTTGGGGTCATCAACACACAGCAGGCGCCTCAGCTTTTTCTCTTAACCAGATGTTTGTAATTGTGGGGTGTAAAAGCACCCAGATTGGGCAAAAGGTATGTAAATGTGGAAGGAAACCCTCTCCTGGCTGTTGGAAACCCAGGTTTGGAGATTCTGGGGAAGGGCACAGAGGAAATGTCTGAGTGAACGGGTTTTGGAGAAGTAAAGGAAATAACTGATGGGCTTTTAGGGTGTGAGGTATGTGTGTGTGGATATTTTTCAGTTATTATAAGCTAAAAAGATGAATCTTTATTATCCTGGAGCAGAGCTCAGGAACATGGCCTGAGAGAATTTGTAGAGCCAAAAGGATGGGGCAGGTTTTTGGGGGTTCTGCGAGCTGACAGTCCCTGTCCTGCTCTCTCCCTACAGATGCCACGGTGGCGAGGCCAACCCAGCTCATCCGAGGGGAGCTCCGTGGCTCTGTCACTGTCCTGTGCCCCTCTGGGGACACCCGAGGTGACAAGAAGAGGTTCTGGTGCAAAGTGGGCAGAAGCAGCTGCGGTCTCATCGCCAGCTCCGATGGCTACGTGGACAGGAGGTACCAAGGCCGAATCCTTATCACCCCTCAGGAGAGCTCTGGGGCTTTCAAAGTCCTGATGAATGACCTAAAGAAGGAAGACTCGGGGCTGTACCTGTGTGGGACACAAGGACTGAGGGGTCAGGAGAGCCCACAGGAGGTGGTTCTGCAGGTGGCCACAGGTAGGACGGGGCATGGGGGGCTCACAGCGCTGGGTGAGGGGCGTGAAATGCTAATTCTGTCCCTCCCCTGCAGCCTCCACCATTCCCAGGAGACCCAAATTCTTCAGCGGCACAGTCGGGGGCTCGCTGTCCTTCCAGTGCCACCACGACCCCAAGGGGACCTACGAGAAGAAGTATCTGTGCAGGTGGAAGGGAGGGAGCTGCCCGGTGCTGCTGGACGACGAGGGATTCGTGCTGGAGTCCCACAAAGGGCGGATACAAATCTCCAGCAGTGACCCCGAGCGCGGGACCTACACGGTGGTGCTGAGGCAGCTGGGGGAGGAGGACGCAGGGTGGTACTGGTGTGGGGCCAGGAGTGGGCACGAAGAGCTCACGGCCTCCCTGAAGCTGCTCATCCACAAGGGTAGGTGGTGGCAGGGCCTGGGTGATCCCCAAACCATTCCACACCAGGAGAAAGCAGCAGCTCCACATTTCCCCTCAGTTATTAGAGAGCAGCTGAGGTGATGGTGAAGGTTATCAGGAGTGTGAGAGCTGAGCTTTCGGAGGAAATCTGATGGGTTTGGATTATATTATCGATTGTTTATGATGCAAACACCCTGGGATCTGACATCCTGGTCCTGGCACGTGCAGCACAGAGACGTGTTTGGCTCTGGAGATAAGCTGAAGGTTATCTTGCAGTTTGAGAAACTGCAGAGTGTAAATACACAGGTCCATGGAACTGCTCCTCTGGCAACGGCAGAAAGAGCGGGGTTAAAGCAGGAATGGTTGCCAGGTATTAAGGTTTTCATTAGAACTCCCAGGCTGCTTTCTGTAGGACTCCAAGGAACACAGAAATGCCTGAGTCTGGTGTTTTTTCACACGAGATGCAAGGCGAAATGTGTAAATCTTCAGTAAATCTAACAAACCCATTGCCTCTGCAAGAAGGTGGGTATTAAAGCCTCAAAATAATGTTCTGTGCAGAAATCTGCTCCTCACGAGACCCAGGAACAGCCCCTCCTGTGAGACCCTCGTCAGCAAGTCCTGCTGCCCACAGCACACCCAGGCATGGGAGCATCACAGACCTGATGGGCACCGTCCCCAAGGGCACCACGATGGGCACTGTCCCCAAGAGCAGCAGCACCCTGCTGCCCACTGCCACCCTGGGCACCTCTGCAACCTCCCCAGGTGAAACCTTCCAGGAGAGGTGAGTCCTCAGCCACATCCTTGGTGTTTTACAACCTGTGCCCCATTCCCCGGAGCCCTGTGGAAGCTGTGCACAGCTGAAAACACCTCCAGGAGACACGAGAAGCCGGAGAAGGTGAGGTTGCCTCATGTCCATGCACACTTTGAACTTGCCTCCAACCCGCCTGTGGAGCAGGTGCCAGAGTCAACAGCTGTGCTCCTGCCTGGTTCCCTGTGCTCAGGACGGAGACAGGACCTTGGGAAGCGTTGCTGAGCTTGAGCAATAGCCCTGGTGAATGTGCAGCTGCTGCAGAGCTCAGCGCACCTTCCCCAGCCCCGCAGCAGCCACGGGCAGTGCTGGGTGCTCGCCGCTGTGTCAGGACTGAGCTTTGGGCAAGGTCCCTCAAAAAGCTGGGAGCGTTTTGGCCAGGAGTCATTCCAGGTTGTTCTCCACACCGGTGGCTGTGTCTCACCCCAGTGCAGATGGTTTCCCAGTGGATTTGCCTCCTGTGCTCCCTGTGAGCAGGTCCAGCCCTTCTCCCCCCGCTGTGGCCACCAGCCAGCCCTGCTGAGGGGATCTGGTGCAGATGCACCAGGTACTGCAGGATCAGCCAGACCCAACCTGGGCAAAGCCCACAAATCCAGTTCAATATTGAGATGGGCACCTCGGATTTGCATCCACCCCCTTGAGCCCCAGCATGGGAAGCCCCATCCTCCCCATCCCCAGCTTCCCCCAAGCCACATTTCCCTGCCATCCTGACAGAAGGAGGAGGGAAGACACCTTCCAAAAACGTGAGGGTTGTAACAACTCACCAAAAGGACGTATCTCTTGTGAATTTGTATTGTGCAAACAGCTCATTTTCCTCTGGAGGGGCTAATTCAGCTGGCAGCACTAACCCCACACAGCAGCTGCAGGAATCACTCCCTCATAAGCCAAACTCCAGATTGAATGATTTCAGCTCTCCTTGACTCTGTTGACTTTTCTTTGATTCAGACAGAGTTAAAAATTCTTTGAATACCCTTTAGTGTGACAACAACCACCTGCATGAACCACGAAGGTGAATCCAAACCCAGTTTAATCCTGGTGGTTCATCTCCCCAGCTCCTCGGGGGAATCACGGCTGCTCCCAGTTGTGTTACCAGCTCTGCTTTTGCTGATTTGTGTCGCCATCACCATCCTCACCCTGGCCAAAATCAAGCTTCTAAAGAAGCCAGGTAAGCTGGCCAGGCAACACCTTTTGGGACTGCAGTGGTTGTTTTGCGAGGGCTGGAATCTGACCCATGGAATATTTCCATCTCTCAGACACGTGTCCGCTCTGCAGCCCGACAGCGTGGCTGGACCTGCAAGCAAAGTCCTTGAGAAGTTGTTTGGTTTTGTCTTAAATGTGCTCAAACACAAAACAAATGAAGGAAATGGGAATCCTGGAGCCCTGCTGAAAGCAAGGCTGGGTTTTGTGTGTGGAAGATTGATGGCCCCGTGAGTGATAGAAAATCCTGAAGGGAGGGACCTGTGTGGTGCGAGTGGCTTCACTCTGGGCAGCTTCTGGGGCCAAATCCAGCTCATTCAGTGCAGAGCTGACAAAGACAGGCCCAAAAAATCCCTTCTAATGACTGATCTGCAAAGATACGTGCACCTATCTTAATCCAGACCATATTATACCCATAGAAATAAATTTAGGGACAAAAAACCTTCAGCGATGACAGCGGTGAGGGGAAACACATTTTTCACAAGAAGGAAACTGTGAAATAATGGCCTAATTTGGGGTCTGGCAGGCTGGAATACTTAAAGAGGAGCGAGTGGGGGTGTTCCCTGCGGTGCATCCGTGTGTTTTGTTTTAAAGGAGAAGCAGGAAGCACCACGGGGAGCCTGGAGCCAGCTTCGGCCCGTGCTGGGCTGAGTCCTGGAAGGGAGGAAAGGATGGAGGAGAACCCGAGCCCAGGAGAAGTGCAGGAGTTCAGGATGGGCTCTGGCAAATGTAGGTGGGTGTTTGCTGGGGCTGGCACTGCAAGTGTCGTCTCCCTTGGTAGGAGAGAAGAAACCCAAATTTTAAGCGGGGAATTCGTGGCTCTCCACAGGAGAAGCACCAGGTTTGCAGTCCAGGAAAGACAATCCACAGTCCAAGAATCCCATTCTGCTGCCAAACTCTTGCCTTTACTCCTTACCAAGAAAAGTTAAGCCATGGATTTCAAAAGACTTGGATTAAATCCTGTATAAAGTTTATATATTTATTGTAGGGCTGATTATAATTTTTGATTGCAAGCACTAAAGCTGTTATCGCTCTTCCTGCCTATTTCAGTAAATTCTGATTGCTTATCACCTTTCTCAGTATTACACAGAAGAAATTATTATTCACTGTGTTGCAACCATGTCATTCTTTTTTGTTTTATTGCGCAGGACAATCTCTGCTATCCTTGGGAATATCAGGATGACCAGCTTCTGTGTAAGAGTCTGTCTCAGACTGTTGATGCTTTTCAGAGAAAATCTCCTGCAAAAATCATCTGAGCAAATATTTGAAAGTGTATCTAACCCGTAGGAATTCATATCAGTGAAAAGGACTCCACTGGAAAAAAAAAAATAGTGGAATAGTGGCTCAGAAATTTGGTGATTTCACATTCTCGTTATGATGCACTCAGAGCCAAAAGAGGCCTTCTGGTCCTAAATATAAAGACTGGAAAGGAAAAAGTGTGTCCCCCCTAAAACCTTGAAAATAAACTCTTAGTGTTCCGTGAAAAACTCCTAAAAATGAGAATGAAACACAGAAATTATTTGTGCCTTTTGCTCGCAGATGTCTGGGTTGGGGTAAAGCCTGGGAGAATTCTCTTAAGCTGAGCAGGAGGGTGACTCCAGAAGTCCCCTCTGACCCGGGTTTCTCCAGCTTTCTGTTCTCAGAACCCCCTAAAATATCACTTAAAATACCGTTTGGCATAAACCCAGAAACCCCTGTGGAACCACTTCTGCAAATACCACAGAGAGGCAGTGCCAGGTCACAGCTTCTCTTCTGTTTCATTATTTTACAGCTGCCCTATGGGGAAAAGTTACTTTTCGAGGTGCCTGATGAAGACTGGAGCCAGAACCTTCTATGAAAGCCCCATGTACCCGAGCTGGGAATTTTCCCTATGGAAAGCCAGGGCAGAGCTATAAAATGCCAAGCCCCCAACAGCTCCCATTGCTCTGCTCAGCACCCAAATCCCCTTAACTGAGAGCTGAACCCCCAGACTGCCCAAATTGCTCCGTGTTTTGCACAAGAGAGAATAAAATTATGCACCTGAACCGGCTATTTGGGGGATATTTCCCTGAGGGAAAGGTAAAGCTGGGGAGGGGTGGGGAGGGAAGGATCTTTGTGGCTTCAGGGTTGCTCAGTGGGAGGCAAAATATCAGAGAATCATGGAGTAGTTTGGGTTGGAGGAGAGGGACCAGGAAGGAGAGGAAGGTGGGAGAGGTGGTGGGAGAGGAAGGGACCAGGTTGCTCAAAAAATGAGAATTTTCTGGTTTGTTTTTTTTGATTCTGATCCATGGAGTCATTTTCCAACACATAAACCACGTCTGATTTCAGTTTCTCAGACACCCACATTCCCAAGTGCTATTTTTCCTTCACCTCTTCTGCAGGGGTATCCACAGCTTCAAAACCAGATCAGCTTCAGCCCAAGCACAGCCCAGCCCCGAGCAGCAGCGTGGGTTTTACACTCAGATCATGGTTCATGCTGCAATCTGCACTCCCCAAATAAAAGCAATCCGAAGGTTGTTTGTTTTCTGGAGATGCCAAAATGCTTTGGAACCTGGGACTTGGCAGGAAAACGCTTCCTCGTGTGCTAAAGCAAGGAAATACTTTTCAAATATATTTGCATGAGGCAACAGATTGGTTTTACTGGAAACCTTGAGGGTGAAAGGGGAGGATTGGTTAAAAAAAAACTGTTTGTTCGCCTTGGATTAATTTTTCCTTCTTGAGATGCACCAGCAGTTACAGGTTCCAGTGCTTCTGCCAGGATTTCCTCTGCCCATGGCCATCCCACCTTCCTCTGCAAGGTCTTAAATACACATTTCCATCCCTCTGCAGGATCCAGCAGGGAAGCTGATCCCGAGGGATCTGGCCTGGCAGAGTGGGAGCTCCAGGAGAGCAAACACAGCTGAGTCCACTGTGGTCCAGCCAGCACAACTCCGTGGCCACGAGGCAAAAAAGTAATGCCAGCATTACCTGGGGAATGTTTGGAATGCCCAGGGAAGCAGCACTGGTGGGAAGCTTGGAGGGGATCGGGGTTTGCTCCCATCCAGGAGAGGTGGTGGTGGCTGTTCTCCTGGTCCAAGATCCCCACCAAGCACAGCAACAGCCAAAAGCTCCTTGCTCACCCCAAAAGCTGTGCATTCATGGAAAGAAAAGAGCTCAACACCCTCAGCTAAACAAAAGATACTTCCAAGGCTGGCTTTAAGATCTGGCAAATCTGTCAAAGATCCCAATTCTGGGTCAGGATCTTGCTGCTCCCAGACACGGCAGGAATGCCTGGAGCTGCCATCCCGTCCAAACTCATCAGTTTTCCCTGAATGGATGAGAAAAGCTGCATGTGACCCCCCCCAGTTAGAAGGAATTCCTGCTTTTGCATCTTTAAAACAAGGCAAAGCAAGGAATCACAGCTGCCCAAGCAAAAAGCTGGTGCGGGGTACCCAAAGGACCCTCCATGGACTTGACCCCACAGAGCCACCAGGCTGCTTCCCAAAGGAGGCAGAGGTGCCCTGGACCTTTCGTGAGAGCCCCCTGCCCTTGGGGTGGCTGTGATCAGGAGGGTGACAAGAGAGGGCACCCTGCAGGGACAGCAGAGCTGGGCTGGGCATTGGCTGCCCGGCCCTGCCGTGGGCTGGGGCTCACCTGGCAGCGCTGCTGGATGTTGTTCCTTTAAGGCACAACAGGTGGAAATGCAGGGCTGAAAGTGCAGCGAGTATTTAAACCAGGCTGGCAGTGCCAGAGCCCCACGGGGACCGGGACACTGCTCACTCACAGCAGGTCCAGGGTCAGCCTGAGAGGGAAAGCAAGAAGTGCCCAACACTGCAGGAGGAGCCCTGAGTGTAAGTAACGCTGCCTCGTCATCTTTGGGAATGCAAAACCTCTTGTAGGACCATGTTGGGATGGGGAAGGAGAAGAACACAAGTCTTGGGCCGCTTTCGAGGACCCTTCCTCACACGGGAGGGAAGCTGCGGTTTGGAACCATTTCATGTTCAGGGCTCACTGATGGGAGGCTGATTTCTCCTGAAAGAGCCATAGGAACAGGCTTATGGCAGTTATGGTTTCTTCTCTGCAGTAGATTTTTAATATTTAATTTCTTGGGGGGGGAAAGTTATTAATTATCATTACAATATTTGCATTAAGTTTTAACACAGGAATTAAAAGTTAGTAAATATTACTGTAATAATCTAAATTTTGCCACTCAGCCTGAGGTCATTACAGACTTTTGAATGCCAGCAGGCAGATTTTGAAATTTCAGAAGAGAATTGGTGCAGTTCTGTCCGAAAGGAGCTGCTTCAGAAGCTCCCTGAGAAGCTCGTTCAGTTAACAGGAAGATAAACAGAAACTGGAGCTTGAGTGAATGGGCCGGACATCCTAAAAGTGAAATCAGAGAAGCCTGGCAGAGCCCTGTCCCATCCAGGCCAGGGGAGGTGTGGGCTCCTGCACACCTGAATTCCTACTCTGCAAAGGGAGCATTCCTATAGATTCAATACATTTCTGAGGTACAGATAAACATCCCCTAATTGCAACTGTTAATGAATCCACCCTGGCACCATCAATCCCTCCAGGCTGAGCTGAGCAAGTGCTCTTGGGCCATGGAATGTTCCTGCTCCTTGCAGGAAGAGGAGAATTAAACCAAAATTATTTAGTAGTGCTGGAGCTGGTTTCACTTTCCAGCCCAAGAAACAGATGAACCATGAAGGTCTGATCTGGAAAGCAGCAAGTTGGTGTGTGGGGGATCCAACAGCTTAAAGGAACATAAAATTAGGTCTCAGGTTAGTGTAGAGTGGATCCAACAGCTGAAAGGAACACAGAACTGGGCCAGCAGCACAGTCCCAGCTGGGATTTCAGTCACCGCTGTGAGAGCTGCCTGTTTATTGTATTTCATTTCTTTTCTGGAGTTTGTTGCTCACGTGTTTAACTGACACAAACATTCTTAGTTCAGAGCGTCCTAAGCACTGCAGGCATTCCTAAAAACTGCTGATTTCTTGGTAAATCCTGATAATCTTCAGTAAACTCTGCCTGGGTGTTTCTGCTCACAGCATCACAAAACGAGCCCCTTCCATTCATTCTCTCCTCATTGTAAAGGGGGTCTCTGTTTGGAACTGGAAACGTTCATTTTCTGCATGTGTTGGGTCAGCTTGATCTTCTATCTGGAAGTTGATTGCTCATTCTGAACCCTGTGAAAATGGGGTGGATTGGGGGCTTTTCCCCATTCCACTCCCCCCAAATAAAACTCATGGCAAGGCAAGGTAAGCAGTGACCTTGATGGGCAGTTGAAGATGTGGAAAACCCAGTCCTGTGCAGGATGAAATTTGTTGCTCTGCCCTTTTTCTGGGCACAGAAGCCTCCAGCACCTCCTCACAGCACAGCTCTCCCTACAACCATTTGCACCTGCACAGCTTCCCCACGGGTCAAAGGGATTTGAGTGGGAAAATATTTCCAATATATAAAATATATAGAATATATCACCTCAGTATAGAATATATTACCTCTGTGTTATTATTTCTCAACTATTTGAATAGCAGCAAACATTCCAGAAGGGCTCCCGGGCTGGAATGACAAATGTCACAACCAAACCCTGGGGTTTTGCTGGGCCCATGGCACAACCTTGACACGGGTTGTCGTTAGGAGCAATAGTTAATATCTAATGGGCCAGACTGGGCTGACTCCTGGAAATCCCCACAGCAGGAATTCAGCAGAATTTGGTGCTCTGGTGTTCCACACCCAGAGCAGCTGCTGGCTCAGGTTTGCCCAAGTCAGGGCTCAGTCCTGGTCTCTTCCAAATCATCATAAATCTGAAGGTAATTCTTCCTAGGGCTGACAGAATCCCAAAAGCACAACAGAAATGCGAGGAAAGTCCTGTAATGGATGAGATTTGGAAGAGCCAGCCTGGCCAGAGAGCATTTGCTGCTGGAAACCTGGAAAATATCAAAATTTAGGCATAAAATAGCACTGGAGAGGAAGGGGATGGTCCCAACCAGGTTGTCCTGGAAATGCCCTTCCCTACCCCACAAAACAACGTGGTCTGTATCCCAAAAACAGTTGAATTTTTTGAAGAAATCAGAATAACAGATTATTTCAACTTTGCCAAAATGGGCAAGGCTGAACTGGGGTCCTGCTTGCACCACAGAGTGAGGGCTGGGGGGCACTGAGGTGACCATCAGCCAGCAGAGCAGCTGTGAGCCCAGAGCAAATATCAAGGCCCTCTTTGTGCCACGTTGTTTACTTTCTGCAGAATTTGTTATGTTTGCCTTGCTGGCTACTTCTGGGATGTGTTTGAAAGAGAATTTTTCATGCTCAGTGAGTTAATTATTAGCCACCTACCAGTGGCCATTGAGCAAGGAGAAATCACAATACAAGGAAGAGGCACAACAGAACACCTTTGATCTTAACAGGGAAATAAAAGCTTTTCCCTTCTGCTGGGAATTACCCTTAATAAAATTTTCACTCCATGTCATGAAATCAAATTCCTCCACTTTTTTATAAGGGTTTTCCTTGGCACCTCTCATCAGCTCCTGTGGGTGCCTTCCGTGAACTTGGAATGGGCAGGTGGGTCAGGAGCTGTGCTCAGGAAATGCCCATAAAATCTGATTTTTGGAGGAGCAGAGCTGAGGCAAATCCCTGCAGCTCACTCAGTTCCTCAGCAGCTGGGGAAAGAAAAAAAAATAGAGGTGAAAATATCACCATTTTTCCTCTTTTGTGTGTCCTTGGACAGAGCAGGGAAACAAAGAGCAGCCACCAAATACAGGCTTCAGGCAGGAATTCTGTGACAGAGGGAATATTGGAGTGTGGGGATGAGATCCATGGGCAGTCCTGTTGCCATGCAGCATCACTGCAAGAACAGAGTTACCAACTCCCTCTCTCCTATTCAATTCCTTGATAGGAGCAATTAAAAACCGCATTTCTCCCAACTTCAAGTAGCCACGACCCTCATATCCTCAAAGCACGAAGACTATTAGATGGTTAACATGTTGCAAGTGTGATTATTCACCGCATTCTTCCGCATCTTTTCCAGGGAATGCAAGAAAAATGACTCTGCTGGCGTTGCTGTTCCTGCTCGCCTTGCTCCCAGCGGGATCTGCAAAGAGCAGACACCCCCCCAAAGCAAGCAGTGAGTGTCACCTGCCCAGGGCACAGGTCTTGGGGTGGCCAGGGACAGGAGGTGACATTGGGAAGGGAGGAGGAGGGTCCGGAGAGCATCTTTATCTCACGGGTGCCCCTCGGTGCCACGGGACCCCGCGGGCACCTGCTGCTGCCCAGCCCTGGGGCCGCCCCGCTGCCCTGGGACACGTGGCCAGCGTGGCTCGTGGGGCACTCACACCCGGCCTGTCCTCCCCCCGCAGTCTCCAGCCCCGTGTTCGGCCCGCGGCAGGTCCATGGCGTGCTGGGCGGCTCGGTCACCGTGAAATGCTTCTACCCGGCCACCTCGGTGAACAGACACGACAGGAAGTACTGGTGCAAGGAGTCGGGCTCCAAGTGTGTGACCATGGTGTCCACGAACTACGTCGCTCCGAGCTACCAGGACAGAGTGTCCCTCACTGACCACCCCGAGGCAGAGAACTTCCAGATCAACATCTCGGCGCTGCGGCTGGAGGACTCCGGCTCCTACCAGTGTGGTCTTGGGGTCAATGGCAGAGGGCTCTCCTACAGAGTCACTCTCACTGTTGCTGAAGGTAATCACAGACTCCCTAAAATACCATTTTCTTTTAGTTTTCCCCCCTCTCCCTTTTAAACAAGGCTCCACCGACGGCCTGCCCGGTGTCTGAGAGCTGCAGGTGCTCGGTGCTCTCAGGAAAGTTTCATTTCAGCCCCTGCCTGTGTCTCTGTGCACAGCCCCACCTGTTCCTGAGGCGGCTGAGCTCTTCTACGTGAAGCTCCGCAGCACCTGGACCGTGTCCTGCAGCTTTGGGCCGGAGACTGCCGACATGAAGAGATACCTGTGCAAGAAGGACAAGGAGGGCTGCCGGACCATCGTCAACAGCTATCAGGAAATTGATGATGCCTTCAAAGGCAGAGCTCTGCTGACTTTTGAGGAGCCTCTAGGCTCATTCAGTGTCACGATGACCCAGATGGACTGGGAAGACGCAGGCTTGTACTACTGTGGGACCGGCGAATATGGGAGCGGAGGAAAATCGAAGGAACTGGACGTGTTTATCTACGAGGGTGAGCTGTTCCCAGTGTGTTTTCCCCTTCCTCTTTCCTTCTCTTCTGGAGCATCACCAGCAGTCTCACTTTATTTAGCAAGAACTCAAATTTCTCTTTGCTATTACCCTATTCTCTCATCTAAATACTTCTTTCTGTTCATTTAACCACCTGTAATGTACTAAACCATCGCTATATAAAGCTTGTATCCAGACTTCGCCTTCCCAGCAGTGGGTAGCTCTGTTCCCCAGCCCAAAACTCCAGGAGACAAATTCCACCCCCCAGTCAGAGGCAAGCAAGCTGTCTCTTCAAGCCCCTACTTCCTTAAATCCCAAACTGACAGATGTAGATGCTCCCTCTAGCAAAGGGAAAAAAGCTTTGGAATGTCTGTCCACAAAGCCAACAAACACCCAGAGAATTTGGGGAAAAGCAAGGCCTGGTTGACCCTTCAGGATCAATTCCCACCAGTGCCAGGACAGTCTCCTGCTGGCTGCCCCCCTGAGCTTTGCCTGGCCTTGCTTTACCCACAGCAGCTTTGTTTGATCTGACAATGTTGATTTTCTTGGGAGAGTGCCCCATGGACACAAGTGAGGCGTTTGTAACTGCTCATTTCATTCTCACCAACAGACAAAAACTTCCCTCAGTTAAAGACCACGGTAACCGGGACAAAAGGAAGTTCGGCAACTTTCGAGTGCCTCTATGATCCTCTAAAGAAATCCACCACGAGGATCTGGTGCAAGTGGAGAGTCCAGGGATGTGACAAGATCATCGACAACACTGGGTACGTGAAGTACTCGTACGAGGGAAGAGTGGCCATGTTCGAGAACCCCGGAAACAAAACCGTCACCATCGTCCTGAACCAGCTGGAGGCCAAGGACCAAGGCTTTTACTGGTGCATGTCAAATGAGCTGAAGGAGCAGCAATCATCAACGGAGCTGAAGGTTGTAGACGGTAAGAGCTGTGCACTGGTGGTTCTCTGCCTGCTCAGGAGGTACAAAACCACCTCCTGAGCACCCCAAGTGAGCAATCTGGCGTTTTGGGAAGAGACGTGAGCTCCAAGCCTGAACTCACCCCAGCAGCTTTACAACTGAGACAGAAAGGTTCCGTTTTGTGGGAATTTTCACAGAAAATTCTCATTTAAGTGTTTCTTAAGCCTTGCAAGACAAGAACCATAAACACCCTCTTTAGCCTTAATTTAGCAACGCCAGGAGCACTTTCCCTCGGAGCTCCATCCCCAGCAGCACCGTCACCTGCTGGCAGCCACCCCCACCACCGAAACCACTCACAGCAGCCCTGATGTCCCGTTTGCCCTTGCAGGAGAGCCTGGGCTGACTGGCAAGAAGGAAGTGGAGGCACCAGTGGGCTCCCGGCTGGGTTTGACCTGCTCCTACCCCTGCAAGTACTACTCCTACGAGAAGTACTGGTGCAAGTGGAACTACACCGGCTGCCCCGTGCTGCCAGCGCAGGACCAGGGGCTGCCGGGGCCAAGTGCCACCTGTAGCACGTCCAACAAGACGGTCGTGCTGAGCTTTGACCCGGTGACGGAGGAAGATGAAGGCTGGTACTGGTGCGGGGTGAAGCGCAACGGGCTCTTCGGGGAAGTCATGGCCGTGCAGCTGCGGGTGGCCGCAGGTGAGCCCCGGGCAGGGCTGCTCCGCTGTCCCGGCTCTGACCGCGCTCCCTTCTGCCCGGGGAGGTCTCTCCATCACCGCTAGGCTGCAGCACCGCAAAACAGAAGCGCTGCCGCCCAGCATCTCCCGGAGGTGCCAGCAGCGCCCTGCTTTGCACCATCTGCCTTCGGTGCTTTCATCCGCTCCGTTTTGACTTCCCAGTCATGAAACTGATGCCTTTTCCTGGTCTTAAAATCAAGAGTCATACACGGTTAGAAGGGGAAAAGGGATTTTACCTTGGTGTTTATTTTAAGGATCCTTAGGCGTACACGTCCAGGTCATATGCATCGAGATGCACCCACCGAGTCTATCTCTGTCTCTGCATCCCCAACATTGGGTATAACATTATAGATTTTACTAATTAGCATACCTATCAAAGATTCCCCAATGAGAGGCTCGAGTGAGCCCCCCTCCCCAAGGAACCTTCCCCTGGATGGTTCTGTCTTGGTTTACAGAATGTGTTCTGGAGAGGACCTTGGGCTCTGGGGCACACTGATCCCTGGCTACGAAGCTTCTAAAATGTTGAGTCTCTTAGCTTGATAAACAAGTCTAAGAACGTAGGCAAAAAGCACTAGGAGTACAGAAGTTGTAAAAAGGTATAACAGGGGTATAAAAGAAAAGGCAAAAATCTTCATGGCATCAAAACATCCAGTCTAAAACTCACTTCTTTCCACACACGTTTTACTTTTAACCTCCGAATTATTGCTATTCAGTTTGTACCATCATTGAGTTTAGGCAACATCTGGCACCTTTCAGGTGAAGAGCTGATCCAGTGCAGGGATCTCGCTCCAGGGAACTTCTTGTCTTAATAAAAACCAGGAAACCAGTAAGGAGCAGGAAAAGCTGACACCAACAGCAAGGGGCTTGGTCTCAGCTTTGGTGGAATATCTTGGAATTGAAATGGTTTTGGGGGAGGAACATTGTTAGAAGCAGAGAAAGAGAAGAGCTCTGGGTATCCCATATTTAGCCACCCTAAGTGGGTGATGGCCAAAGTGAAAAGAGAAAGAAACAACCTTATTTCACTGCTTTTGATGGGCAAGGAGCCAGGAGTAAAAGCAAAGCAAGGATGCAAAGTTTGATCTGGACATATTAGAGGCAGAACTTAGAAATTTGAGCCTTTTTACTTAGAAATGCAAGACCTTCAAAAGTTCACAGGCAGAGAGAGCCTGCTTGAGATTTTCACAGTAAATTATTTGATGTGAGATCGTTTCAGATCTCAAACCCCCATTTTGAAGAGGCTCTCATGGAAAGCCAAAACCCACAGCAGCTCCACGTCCGCGAAACACATCCAAATAGTTTTTGTGTCCAATTCTCATGCTGCTGCTCACTGACCACCCTCCTTCCCCGGGGCACACAGGGAATGATGCCAGGCACAGCCCAGAGCTCCTGGATGTTGGTGATTCCAGCCCCGAGTCCGGAGCTGTTCCCCCGGGAGGAGCCTACAGCGATGCCGAGGTGCGAAAAGGAGCTGCCCCAGAAAGGTTGGTTCTCTCCCTCCCCTGCCATTTATCATTTTTGTGGGGTTTGGATGGACCCGTTGTGGTTGCTGTGTTTGTGCACCCTGGCTGTGTTGTTTAGCAACACAGAAATTGTCTTATCCACAAAGAACTTTACTCTAAATGTCAGAGAAGATAAAAAATGACAGCAAAGGGCAAGATGACTCACAATTAATCTCTACTTCAAGCAAATAGTATCAGAAGGAAATTATTAGAAATTCCAGGTACAAAACAGCTATTTGAAAGTACTTTTGTTAATATTAGATAATTTTCCTTCACGTATTTATGACCAAGCTGCTGATGGAGCTGTTTCAGCACAACCTCTAGCCTATATTTTTATTTGGTTTTTATTAATTATATGTGCTAGGATCCAGTTCATTGATGGAAATGCATCACGCTCACTCAGAATTACCATCCTACCCAGATTCAGCCTGCTGGATTTTCACATGTATCATCCTCAGTGAGATCTCCTTCCCTCTGTTCCAGCTCTGATGAAAGCCACGGCTCCAACACTCTTGCCTTGGTGCTGGGCCCTCTTGCTGGGCTGATCCTGATCGTCGTGACAGCTTTTGCCATTGTCAAATACAGGCAGATGAAGACATCTGGTGAGTCCCTGCCTTTCTGGGCTCCCAAGAAACTGCAGCAGCACTAAGTTAAATCAATACCCACGTGCTGGCCTCAGCTGCTCTCCTGGTGCCACACCAGGACGGGCAGGGGAGGTCCCTGCTTCTCCAATGACCCCATCCAGAGAGCTCCAGCTCCCTGCTCCTCCCACTGACCCCATCCACAGGGCTCCAACTCCCAGAGCGCCCAGGCTGAGACAGAGCCCAGCCCTCCCTGGGCTTTGCCCATTGTGCCACACGGCATCACCTGGCACAGAGCGTTTGGGTCTGAACGTGCTCCCACCCAGTCTGAGCGAGACCTGAGGGATTTTCTCCTCCCTCTCACCAGACCTGGTGTCCGTGGGGAGCTACAGGACGAACATCAGCATGTCAGACTTTGAAAGCGTCAGGGACTACAGCGCCAGCAACAGCGCTTGCGTGAAGGACAGCCAGGAGACCCCCATGGGGCAGGACGGTGAGTGGCTGACCCCAGCTCTGCCCCGGGCTCGGCCCTTCCTTGCTGAAATACCCCACAAAAGCCACAGAAACACCTGCCAGCCCCTGCCCCCTCCCCAACACCTCCCTTTCTCTGCCTGCAGAGTTCATCACCACCACGGACACTCTGGAAAGCGCTGCTGACACAAAGAAGACAAAAAGGGTAAGAGGAGGCAGGAGAGAGGCCACGGACCCGGGAGATGTGGCCACAGCCCTGCAGTCTGTGCAACAGGGTGTCTCCTCCCAGGGGCTTTATTTACACCCAGGTGCTCTCCATTTTACCCCGATCCAGCACCTGCTGTGGACCAGCCCCCGTGGGTGGTCTCACCCCTGTCCTGACTCCCTGTTTCAGCACAATTGCAGCAGTCACTTTGCTTCAAGAAATAAACCAGAGCAGCCCCAGGCAGTGTCAGGAAGGTTGGGATTGTTACCAGAAATGGGAAACATTGGGATAAGCAGATGGCTGGAAACCAGAGCACATCCCACTTTTCAGTGGTACAGAGGGCACAGGGAGGGCTCTGCCATTGCAAGGGCTGCTCCTCAGATCCCTGCCTTCCCCTAATTTTCTCTGCCTCTCCCTGCCCTCTCCTGCCTCTCCTCCCCTCAGGTAAGATCATGGTCCAGTGGCACCACTTGGCAGTGGCTGAAGGTGCCAGAATCAAGCCTGTGTTTTTCAAAGTCCCTACCAACAGGTGAGGTGTGGGTGTTGTAAGTGCCAGGAGATGAACTGGAGCAATAAAGGAAGTTCAGGGAACCAGTAAAGCCCAGCAGGTGTAGGACAGGGGAGCTGGATGCCAACACCCAGGGACAGGCTTGCCACGCATTCCCAAATCTAAAAACATTTGGGGTCTTCCCAGGGGTGATGCTCACACTGGCACCAGTGTGACCCGCTGGATTGTCCCACTCATCCAGTGTCCCCCTGTTATCCTGAGATACCCCCAAAATGCTGCCCTCTCCCCTGCTGCCCATCCCCATCCCCTGACTGCATCCTCCTGTCCTTCCCAGAGCTCCAAGGAGGATGCTGACCTCGCCTACTCCTCCTTCCTCGTCACCTCCGACAGCATCGCCCAGGGCAGCTCCAGGGGGGACAGCGCTGTCCTGGACACGTCCCCCAAGCAGGACCAGGTCTGAGGGGGAGGTGGCAGCGCCTGGGACCGGCTCTGCCTTGAGGATCACGATGTCAGCCAGCAACACTCTTCATTGCTGCCACAACTTGCTATAGCTTGACCTCTTTTTGCTTAAATTCAGCTTCAAGCGGTGATTTAGGAGGATTCGTTTGATGCCAGAGGGGGCTGGGCTGGAAGTGCAGGACTGAGTGACGAGGTTGGGCTGGGGAGCAGCAGGAACTCGAGTGGCTCATCCCACCAGCAGCTCCAGTCCCAGCACTGAGGTCTCACGGGCCAGAAGGAGCATTGGGAAAAAAAAAAAAAAAAAAAGAAGAAAAGAAAAAAACCCCATTTTGTTTTAAAGGCAGCTGGAAAACCCTTCAGAACAGCATCTGACGCTTTTGATTCCTCTAAGCTTTTGCGACCTGTGGGCAGCACCTGCAGGCCAGACACGGTCTGGAGTTTTTTGTATGCACGAGCAATAAAGAATCCAGTGGCTTTCAGCAGACTGGGGAACTCATGGTCTGTGGGGTATCACAGGAGAGCCCACCCAGAGAGGCACAGAAAGGGTGGGAAAAGCTGAATATTCCACAGATAAAGCAGTGTAGGAAGCTGTAATGACCAAGAGGTGACCACGGCGGGCTGGGTTCGCTGACAGACACTGAGTTTCACTGCGGATAAAACACAAATTATTCCTGAACTGTGGACTTGCAGTGCTGGGATGAGCGGGGCAGCAGCTCCCCGCGCTCAGCGGTCCTCACACCCACATTGCCCCGGTCAGCACCTCCCTGCCAGCCCCCAAAGGGAGCTGAGGGCTCACCTGCCCCGTCCCCAGGGCTGCATCCCTGTGGGAAGGGGTTTGGAATCGGGAAAGGGGTGGAGGGGCCGGGACACGTCCGCACCCGCCCGGAGCTGCTGGAAGGGAGGGAATGTCTGACTCTGGTGCAACAGGAAAGGCGAGAGCCTGGAAAGCGTCCCGGGGGGGGGCAGCAGCGACAGCAGAACGCTCGGGTTTGGAAATTTCTGAGAGGAGAAAACCCCTTTTGCTCTCCCTTTGCAAATCCTCTTCCTCCTCAGCCTGCCCGACGGCGTCCTCTGCTCAGCTCCGCTCCTCCCTCACTGCCCGGGAGCGGCCGGGATCAGCTGAACTCCGGGAGAGGAGCAGGGGCTGAGCATCCCGCAGCCCTCCTGCACCCCTCAGCCCTGGCAGCTGCCTGCTGCGACCCCCGCTCCTTCCCACTGCTGGCATCGCCAGCTGGCATCCCGTTTCCGAAGGGGAATGGCCCTGGGCTGCTGCTGTGCCCTGCAGTGGGTACAGAAGTGTAAAATCCCTGGTTGAGGTGAAAGCAGAGAGCCCGGCATGGACTGAGGCGTGCAACACACGGGGTGTGATCAATGGATAGGATGAACTGTGATGGCTCCAACATAAGCTGAAGGTTTGGAACAGAACCCTCAAGCTGTGATCCAGAGCCCAAAAAGATCCATGAGGAACTCACCCGGCAGCCCCTGTGTCACCAGGTGTCGACTGATTTCCTGCGGTCAGGGACGAGCCGTGGTCCTTCCCTGCAGTCCCTCACTGCATCCCAGCATCATTCCCGGTGGTTGTTCTTCAACGGAGAGTTGTGGAAAATCCCAGGTGTCTGTCTTTCCTAAAAGAGTGATGGAGCTGAAAAAGCACCTCTCCCGAGCACTGCCAGAGCATGGGGAGATGAATTCACCTGTTCGTGCCCTGACACCTGGACAAATGAAACCCAAGAGAAAGCAGATTAACAGAATCAAAGCCCTGAGAAGCTCCCCTTTGGCATAAGCCAATATTTGAGGGAGGACAGTGAGCAGTAAGAGATCTTTTGTCTGAAAATGAACGACCAAACGTCACTCGGCGTGACACACGTGCTGTAGGGAAATGCTGGTGCTGTCCCCCAGCCGGGATTGAGGGTGGCACCAGCAACATCCAAAGAGGGAGAGAACAGACCAGAGCTATAAACAATGCCCAGTAAAAATGATCTTGGGGACAAACTGGGGGGATTTAGCAGCACTGAGGTCTGAGTTTGGTGTTTCTGGCGTGCCCAGAAGGACACATCAGCCCTGGGATGCCGGAGTGACAGCATCTGCTGTGTAAGGACACCACAGAGAATTCAGAAAGTTTCACCAACAAGAATCATGTAATTCCTCAGAATTTTGACAAACAGACTCAGCACAGTTTCAAGTGGGGTTTATTTACAGTCATGGCAACGATTTCCACAAGACTCACTACTGGCTGTCAGTAAATTGCACAATACACTCAAGAATCTTTTTCTATTCAGCAACTCCGTATCTTGCACAGAAGTTTCTTTACTGGTAAGGCAGAAAATATCACCTCAAAAGGAAACACGGATTTCTGAGGCCTGACATACCTGCTGGGACCTATTCTTGAAACCATTTCTCACACTGTACTCCTCATTTCAGCCAGATCCATCAGTGGCAGCAGCCCTGAGACCAAGGTTTATGCAACATCAGCTGCACCAGAGTCCTCCCAGCCAGCACTCAGTGCTCATTCCCCACATTCCCTAGACAAAAAAATCTATTATTTAAACAATAATTTTATGGCATGATCACAGCTTATGTCTGCCAGCAAGAGAAACCCTGCTAGGTTTTCCCTTGGAGCATCCTTTGGTAGCAGTCATCGAGGGCGATGCTGATTTAATCAAACTCGTTATTTCCGTCTTAATGAAGATTCTGCCACTGTCCCTGGCTGGCAAAGCTCTCCATGTTAGCCTGGATGCAGCTGGAACTGCTGAGGAGCTGCGCTGATCCAGTGATTTACTGTCCCTCTCATCTCTGCTGTGTGCAAAGCCCCTGCAGCTCCTCAGCCCCGGCCGTGGGTCATTAACGCCGCCCACTAACGAGATTTCTCCATCCAGTCCAGGAGGATGTCCAGCTCCCCCAGGGACTTCATGGCTGCAGATGTGACATTCAGCTACAATGACATAAAGGATCGAGCTGTAAGCAGAGACCAGCAGTACAACCCAACATAAAGAGAATTTAAATATAAATTTAAATGGTGTTAATTACCAGGCTCAGTCATCAACTCACCCCTTCGTAGTTTGCAAGTATTTGCTTGAATTTCTCTGTGGATTCCTCCCCACACACACAATTATTCTGCTCATGCTGGAAACATAAGATTAATTCATTAGTCTGGGCAGTTAATTTTTAAAAATGAGATTTCAGTTTCTCATTTTGCTGGGCATCATAGACTGAGACGTTGTGGAACTGTGGGAAAGGCTGCAGGTCCCTAAATCAGACTTTAGCTAACAACAGCTGACTCGGCAGACTCAGGGGCAGGACAAATATTGCTCCTGGGGACCAGTGGGGGAGTTTGCTGGTGAGATATAAAAATCTCTCAGTGGACAGAACGCTCTTCACATCACTCTGCTTTGTGTTCTCAATAAAACCATTTCTATAAATAGAGACTTTGCAGCTTTATGGAGCTCTCAGGCTGGTTCATAGATGAAACAGTAACAGAAGAAGCTCCACTGGAGCAGTACCCAAGACTTACACACTGCTCGAGCTTCCTCCTCGCGCTGAGGAAGGAGTTGGCGATGCTGCTGATTTTCCTGTTCACAAACGAGTCCTCGGTCCTGCAGTGCTTGAAAACTTTGTCCACGTAGAAGGTGAAGAGGTGATGAGTGATGCAGCATCTGTCTGAAGACTTAAGAAATGGATTTAGTGACTGAAAGGCTTTCCAAAGGGGTGTAGCCTGCAGTGACTCTCTGGGATAAAGCATCTCTAACAGGAAGCCTGTTGTAGCTGAGCACAGCAGGACAGTCTGACTCAAACAAAGCTTCTTCAGTGGTGCTTGATTGAAGCTGATAAAATATATGGGAAATCATTTTAGGCTGGTTTTCCAGGAGACCCATCCTCAGCAATTCTCACGAAATAAAAACAGCTGATTTTGCAGCTGGGTATCAGAGGCTGAGACCTGGAGCAGTGGCCCTTGTCTTGTGCTTTGGGGTGTGAGAAAGCTGAAGAATACTGATCTCTGATAGATTGCACTTCCCAAGGTCACATTCACCTGCTTTTGGATCCTTTAAGGGCTCCCCAGCCAGGGCCACCTACCTTAACCTTGTGTAGGGACTGTGGGTGGGACAGGATGCTCAGGGTCCGGATGGGGTCTCTGGATTGCTGCAGAGAGGACAGAGGTGGGCATGGACCTGCTGGCTCCAGAGGGGCTCCAGGAGCTGCCAAGGGCTCCCCCAACTCCCCAGGACCCTGGGGAATACTCACAATATTGGCTTTAATTGCTGTGAAGCCAGCCCTGATCTCTGTCATGCTCATGGAAACCCTGCAGGCTCCGAAGTGGAAGATTTTGTCCCCAGCTGTCGGCATCAGATTCACCCAGCAGGACATGGAGAAGAGGCAGAGGAACAAGGGGGATCCTCTCATGTCAGCTGCCTGGGAGACCGGCCCAAGGAAGAGAATATTCCTCATTATTTTCCCAAATAACACAACTGTGATCCATATGAAAATAGACACATTTTATGTAAAACTTGTACATCTGTATTAAAAACCCCATGCTCATTAGGGTCTCTTACCCATTTCTTTTTTGCTCCCCCTGAGCAAGAGAAAAAAATCAAATGAAGTCAAATATTGAACAGAAGAACTCAAAAAGCAGAGGAAAATTAAATAAAACATCAGTTGAAAATGCATCTAAATAAACAGAGTTCTTCTGAAAAAACATTATCAGAAAAATAAATACAGTGAAATTCAATTTTTAGAAGTCTACTGACACAGAAGCAGCAGGAGGTGCTGAAAGGAGCAGACCCCAAAGTCTGATCCCAAAATAAAGTGTTTTCCCTCTGGAAGAGCAGAAGTCAAACACAACTTTTGTTAGCATTGAAAATTAAGGTTATTAATGAAAAAAAACTTCAGAGAAATTATAGGAATATTACATTATAGGAATGCAAGGAAATACCCAGAAGGACAAAGAGCAAAGGGATAAATTCAGGATCTCACCTTGTTCTTCGGTGTGGGTTCACCTCTCTCACCGCTGTCTGACCTGGAAGGCTCCGAAGGACCCGTTTTTATCCCGGTACCAGGAGGAAATAACTCTTGGATTAACTTTTGGGATTTTTCTTGCTTTTCCTGGCATGTATTTCCCTTTGTAATTTGCTGAATTAATGAGCTCGTGCAAGGGACCAGCTCCCTCTCCCACAGGTGTTTCCCTCACCTGCGGAGGCGGGAACTCTTGGCATCACTGCGTGGGTTTTCTTTTGGGAAGAGGGATGTGACCAAAGGAGGGACAATCCTGGGGGTCACATCCCCAAAACTCCCCAGTGTGGAACAATGCTGACAATCCCCGTGGAGAGGGGCTGTTCCCAGCTCACCACAGAGGTGTTGGGATGGGGGGAGCTCAGAGGCATCACCCCACAGGGTGCCGGTGGTCCCAGCACCCCAGGGCCTCTGGCAATGGACCTGGTAGAAGTGGTGAAACCAAAACCAAGTCCAGGGCTTTTCTCCATCAATGTCCTGGCACAAGTGGCCTTCCCCTGCCACTTTCAGGGAATCCTGGTCCCAAATCCAAGAAATCTTTCCCCCAGGTTCAGGGAATCCTGGTCCCAGTCTCCTCAGTGGCTGGACACTTCTCCATCCCGTGTCCCCAGTGTCGGAGACGCAAAGAAACACGAGGTCAGGGATTTTGGAGGCCACAGTCCCACCCTGCTGGCAGGAGAAGCTGTTTCCAGGGTCACAGGTGATTTAGGTGATCATTATTCACAGTCCAAAGCTGTCACCCTGCAGGACAGAAATGTCACTGACACTTTCCAAAGTCCCCCAGCCCCGTGGCACAGTGACACCCGCGATCATCCCACCACCAGCTTTAATTGCTGATGCAGCCCAGATCCTCAAGCAGAGCAGGCACATTCTGTTCCCAGCATTTCAGCTCCAGGCTGTGCCCAGGGAACCAGGGTTTGCCAGCTGGGCACACTGTCACACAGATGTGGCAGTGCTGGTGCAAACCCCGGATCCCTGCGCTGTTGGTTCCAAGGATGGTTTGGTTGTTCCTGTAGCGCCTTTGGAGGGAGCTTTGTTCAGTCTACAAACAAAAATGTGCAGCTGAACAAACTCCTTGGAGTTCCTGGGGCTGGGAGGGATGGCCAGCTGGACTTAGAGGGCACTGGGGTGGCAAAGTCGCCCCTCTAACCCCAGAGGCAGCCTCTGGAGCGGGTTCCTGCTGGGAGCAGCAGCCCCTGTTGCAATGCAGGTGTATCTCGTGCCTGTGGGCCAGGGCTGTCCTGCACAGATCTGCTGGTGACTAATTTATTTATTGATAACCAAGCTCAGTCTTGAGCACAGATCTGTCACCAGGGGAGGACTAGGCAAATGGATTTTCTGCCCAGGCTAGTCAGGGTATTGCACATGGGATTGCTGAAACTGCCCCAAAAGCGCCCACCATGCCTCCCTCAACCCGCTGTAGGGCAGCCTAAGGGCAGGGCCCAGGCTGCAGCAGGCTGGACTTGCCCTGGCTGAGGTGTTGGAGGGATCTGGGGCAGCACAGGCCTGTCAATCCCTGCCTTCCTCCCCTATTTCCCAGCTGCTGCCTGGAATTGCAGCAAAAGTTTCGCTGGGAGCAGAGGAAGTGGCAGCATTCCCAGGAGCCTGGTGCACACCCAGCCCGGTGAGGAAACAAGGGAAGAGGCAGTGAGTTCTTACTTCATTATGTAAATGGCAGATGACATGAAAGGATTTCTTGCTTTTCGGTTTTTTCCTTTTGGTAACCGAACTGACGCCCAGGATGGGTCAGCCAAGTGCCAGAAGGCAAGAAAGAGGTGTGGATTAAAGGCTGTGGGGGAAGTGGAGGAGAGATGCTGGGAAGATACAGGAACACGAGGGAAATGTATTATCGGGGTCCAGGGCCTTGTACAGATCTCTACATGGTGCTGGCTGTGTCCCTCGGCCTCTCTGTCCTGTCACCGACCTTTTGCAAAGCAGAGGAAACAGCAGGACCCTCACCACAAGGGCAAGAAGGAGGAAAACCCCATCGGGGTGGGGGACAACCCAGAGAGATTTTCATTTTTGGGTTTTACTGTCTGTGAAATGGTGGTGATGGGGCACCCCAAGTGCTGGATGTGGGGGATGTCCAAAAGCCTCTCATTTCAGAGCAGATGGGGTGGAACCAGCAGGGTTCCCAGAATGGTTTGGGTTGGGAGGGATCTCACAGACCATCTCGTGTTCCATGGGCAGGGACACCTCCCACTGTCCCAGGCTGCTCCAAGCCCCAATGTCCAGCCTGGCCTTGGGCACTGCCAGGGATCCAGGGGCAGCCACAGCTGCTCTGGGCACCCTGTGCCAGGGCCTGCCCACCCTCAGAGGGAAGAATTCCTTCCCAGAATCCCATCTATCCCTGCCCTCTGCCAGTTTAAAGCCATCAGCACGTTGGACCAAACCCAGATGGAAGCAAATCACCCCAGCTTGGCTTTCCCCAGGCTGTCATCAACCTGCCAGCTACAGCAGCATGAAAATACCCTCAATAAAACAGCAAATCATCCCTCTTTTGCTCTGGGAAGGAAGAGGGAAAGAAGAAAGAGGGATTTCTGAAACTCAGCATTGTGACGCTGCAGATGAGCTCAGTACAATGGGAAGTGATTCCCTCAGGCACTCTCGGAACAGTTAAACCCTTCGGGCACCGCATGCTGGGAATGGGGCAGGGAGAGCGCTCCTCTCCCCGGGAACACTTCCAGGCTGCCCCCAGCTAACGGGGGAGGGCTCCTCCCTCGGGATTTTATGGCAGGCACGTTGTGACAGGGCACCCTAAGAGCAGTTACGACCCAAATAACAAGCCAAGGCAGCAGAGAGGGTTGTGAGCCAGCTGCCCTCGTGCTCAGGAATTAAAGCTCAGCCCTGGGCATCACTAACTTATCTGAGAAATCACCTCTGCGAAGGCCGTGGTGAGCAGCGCAGTCCCACATCACACAGGCACCAAGGGGCTGAGCCGGGAGCAGAGGGAATATCCCCAGTGCGGCTGGAAAGTAACACTCAGGGGAAGGAGCCTCTGGGACCCCGCTGTGTCCGCACAGCTCCCAGCGCCGCGGGGACGATGCTCAGCCCCGCCAAGCACCGCTGCCACCGAGCAGCGTCACTGCTCTGCTGCCAAAACATCTCCGGGGCAGCAGAAAGCACCGGGCTGCTGCAGACGAAGGGCTCGGGGGAGTGACGAACCCAGGAGGCGATCCTGGAGAGCCCGGGGGCGTGACAGGGACGCGACACTGACTCAGCCCCGGCCGGTTACGCGGGGAAACTCAGCTCCCAGCCCTGCTCCATCCATCCCCTGTGCACCCCACTGGTGTTGCTGGGGGTCACTGCAGTCCTGATCCTGCCCTCGCCCAACTCAATTCGTTCCCAAGAATTCATTTCAAAGAATTCATTCCATCCTAAAAAAAAAAATTTCTAAAAATCCTTAAAAAAATTGTCGTCGAGCTGTTCTGATCTGAAGGCGCCCCGCTCTCGAGCACTGGTCCTAGATCACGTTCAACATCAGGTTTCCAGTAAAGCGTTTCAGGGTGATAAGGCACCAGTTTCAATAGTGCCTTTCAATGCACTTTTTGTGCTCTTAGAAGTACTGATAACACTCGACAGCCCAGCCTTGGTTTGACATTCTTTGTCATCTCCCCTATTTCACAGCAGCTTTAGGTAAACCATCATTTCAGATATGAGGCTGATAATGGTTTTTCTCAGGTCCCCAGAGCCGGAGAACCTGAGTGAGAGAAATGCTCCCAGAAATTTTAATAAAGGAAGAATTGAGCCTTGATAACAGCATCCAGCAGCAATATCTGGGCTCAAGAACCTTCCTGATCTCCTTCAGGAAAAGAGCTGCAAAAACCAACTCAGCCACGTGAAACAGAAATGATTGCAGGGTGTTACAGTGCCCTGATAATGCTGTAGCTCACCAAAACCCCTGTCAAAGAACTGTGATTCCAGCGGCAGAAGGAAATGTTTCCACTTGGTTTTTACGCACTGGAGTAATTTCTTGGACACTTGCAGTGGTGTGATTTGTGAGCCAGCCCTGCCCTCAGCGTAGCTGGGTGTCAATGGCAAGGTGAAATGCAGTGCTCAGCACCTCAAAAATCAAGACTTAATTGTGAAGAAATCCCTGCCGCTCCAATCCAGAGCGGAAACCTCGTTTGAACGAGTGCTAACCTGGCACGATCCTCCTGAACGCAGGCGCCGACAGCAGCACCCTCCAGGTGCCACCCCTGGTGTCACTCTTTCCATGAGCTCGGCACCGACGTTTGCTCTCCGTGATGGCAACGCCCTATGCCAGCCCTGAAAATCAGACTGCTCTTCTTTCCCTTAATTAGTGCAGCTCGTTATGGGCAGAAAGCCTGGCCGGGGCCAGCACCAGCCCTGCCTTCACCCACCCACCCTGCAGTGCTGCTGACAGAAGTAAAAAAAAATTGTTTTTCTCAGTAAACTCGCCAAATGAGTCAGAAAACACTCAGTGAGGAGCTACTGCTGGAGAGGTACAGCGTGTACCCTCTCCTCAGTCACGTTTCAAGCCACAACCACTTGAATAATTCTGAAAATCAAACACTGGGTGCTGCCTCGTAGGAAGCAACAGGCTGAGCGTGGCTCGGCGCAGGGAAATGCGCTTTTTATTCAGCCAAGCTCCAAGAGGCATCCAAAGCCCAGGGAGCAAAATTCAGCTGCTTTCCAGGATTCTTCCCAAGAGCTTCGCGGTGCCCAGGACTCTCAGCAGCTTTAGGATGGGCAGAGCAGCTCCTTTCTCAGCTCTGGGGGCCTCAGGGACTTTTGGAGAGCCTGGAATATGTCCCTCACCCCAAGACAATGTCCCTCACCCCAAGACAATGCCTGAATCCTCCTGATTTAGGGCACCGCCCGTGGTTGTCCCTCTGGGGCTCTTCCTGCCCTTGTCAGACACCAAGAGCCCGGCCCAGGCTGTCCCCAGGTGCAGCAGGAAGGGGACAGTGCCACGTCCCCCAGGGAGCATCACCCCAGTGCTGGGGGTGACCCTGGGCTCCCCCTGTCCTGGCTGGAGGTCCTTGGCCAGGTCAGGGACACATCCCAGCCATGCAGGGCTGCACGTCCCAGCGATGCCACCTCCTGTGCCACCTCCTGCCCGGAGCAGATGTGACACTCACCCCGTGACTCACCGATGGCACTGCTGCTGCTGCTGCTAGGACAGGATTTCACCCCGAGAGGGGAAAGAAATTGCAAAAAAAACCAAAAAAAGGTGCTTTTCTGTTTTTCCTTCCACCTCGAAGATTCACCTCTGAGGAAGAGGAAGAGCGTGGTGGAGGATCACAATCGACAACTGTTCTGCAGAAAATTCATTTAGTCACCAGGGTGGGGGGCGTGGAAGGTTAGATAATTGTTTCCCCTGCTCTGGCAAAATGTGAGCTTGTATTTTGGTTATCATAAATGGCATCTTCCCCAAAGGGAAACGCATATTTCAGGCTTTTAGAGTCAAATAATACAGCACAAAAAGCTTTTTTTTTTCAACTATCCAGCACTCAGGTTCCAGCTGTCACCTCTGTCTCCGTGTGAGCACACCCAAAGTGCCCTGTGCCCAAACCCAGGCTGTTCATGCTCTGTGTGATGCCAAGGACCAGCCCATGAGGGCTCAACTCACCTCTGCCCAGTTCGGGGACAACTGGAGAATTAAATTGCCTGGGCCAGGGTTTGCTGGGATCCCCATACCCATCACCCAGCTCTCATATTCCTCCCATCCTTATTTTCGGAGAGCTCAAAGCTGCTGTGACAGCAGAAGTTACGCAGGGCATTACACAGAAATGCAGAATCACCGAGGCTGGAAGAGACTTCAGGATCATCCAGTCCAACAATCAACCACAGCACCCCCATAACCACCCTTAAATCATATTCCCAAAAGTGGCTTTTGATGGAAAACCAGGCTTGGCTGAGGCCGGAGCAGCCGATGGATCTGGCAGCCCCACGCAGCACCCGGGTTTACCCCGAGGGTGAAATGTGCTGACGCTGCAGGCAATAAATGACACCTAATAAAGGAGAAACTGAGAGCTGGCTGATATCAGCCCCGTTTTTGAATGATCCAGGGAGCAAATGAATCACTCCAATAGCCACTCAGGTTCAGCTTTCACCAAAACTGAAAGCTGTGTTTCAGTAAATTCGCTGTGGATTCTGTACGCAACCGGCTCCCGGCGCCAGGTTTCGGTTTTGGGTTAATATTGCCCCTCTCAATTTCACAACCTCACCGAGCCAAGGCTGGTTTCGGGATGGATGCACATGAGCTTGGGGAGTTCTGCTCCAGCTCTGGCCCCAGGGCAAGGAGAGATGGGCAGTAAGGGACAAGCAGGGAAGGCTGGCACATCACAGCCACTTGGCTCCAACAATTCCTGCCTTATTTGATAACACATCCTGTGGGAAGGGGAAAATCCAGGAGAACTGGGCACTTTTTGTTTGCCTCTAGGTGTAAATTCTTGTAAAATCATGCTCTGAAGCAGGGTTAATTTTTCCAGAGGCTCATCCTCTTACCAGTTATCCTGGATAGCTCTGCCTGACAGGGAGCACCAGCTCGGCCCTCTGTCCCCTGACCTCGGGGGAGCACTGAAGGCTCTGGAAAAAGCCAAGCACTTCCTCACTGCACAGCCCCTTTCAGCCATCAATATAAACCAGGGACACGGTGAGGATTTTGAGTCTTCATTTGACTTTATCTTTTCCGCAGACGCTGCCGGACACTCCCGAGGCGCGGGGATGAAGGGCCCATCCCTCCTTTCCCGACAGCAGAGGAAGTTTGCTTCAGATCATTGTTTCTTCTTCTTCTTTTTTTTTTTTTTTCATCTTATTTTTAAACACCATTTTCAGTGAGGGGTTTTCCACCATTCAACTTCATCTTCCACTTCTCAGTTACAGTCCTCAAAAGCGACGAGGAGAGCAAAAACAAAACACAGACACAAATGCCTGATGCTGTTAATGAGGTAAATCTTCCTCAGACTTCCACAGAAAGATAAATCCCAGGGAAATTGGTGAAGAGGCTCAAGGAGAGCAGTGCTGAGCAGGAGTGGAGTTGACACCCCAGCTCCCATGGGGAGCAGCAGGATTTCAGGAATTGCTTTTCAGTGGTTGAACTCCACTGCTTTCAGAACTCAATTTCAGCCCCCATGGCAGGGGGTTGGAAACAAAGGACCTTTGCAGTCCATTCCAACTCAAACCACTCCATGATTCCATGAGTTTCTTTGGGTCTCCATAAGCAGATATCTGTCAGGAGAAGGAGGCTGGATTACCTGTTCCCTCCCTAAAAAAACAAGAGAGAACAGAAGGGGGATCTGAAGACTTCCAAAAGCCTCCGAAACCTCTGAAAAGCTCGTCTGGTGGATCATGTTTTGATCTAAAAACCACAGCAAAGCTTTTGGAGCAGAAAGATACAGTGGGAGCACGTGGAAAATCCCCTGGCAGCACCGAGCACACTGCAGCATCCCTCGAGCTCCGAGGATGAGCCACCATCCCCATCCCCGGCCAGCGCTGAGCCGCACTTTGTGGGCTGGCAAAGAAAACCCAGGATTTCCAAACCCTCCGCGTGAGCGCTGCACAAAAACCACCCCAAAACCCCACGGTGTGAGTTGCCAAGCCAGTGTTGGCTCCAGGGCCTCGTGCTGCTGTGGAAAGTGAGTGGAGCTGGCTCTGAAATTCACCCTGGGGTCACATGGAGCTTCCGAGCAGTGGCTTTGCCTTACCTGATTTCTCAAACTGTGACAAGGAGTTTCTGTCTTGTGACCCCTCAGCACAATAAATATGCTGGGTTTGTGTTATTGGTCAGAGTGTTGGTGCTAAACCATGACAAAGTCAATATTCTCCAGAAGATCCACCCATCTTCTCCCCAAGTAATACCAGAACAAGAAAAAAGAAACTCCTCACAGCAGCACTTATGCAATGAGCTGCTCAGGGCAGGAGTTGCTCAAAATTGCTTCTGTAGAAGGCTCAAAAAAACCCCCAAAGGGCACTGGAAGTGATATTTGGGCAATGGATTATATATTCAGGGAGCTTTTTTTTGCATACTTTTACACTTTTTAATTGTCTGCGGAGAAACTCACCTGAGTAAACCTCACTTGGAGCACACAGTCCCCACTGCTGAGACTCCAGTGCCAAGGTCCCATTGGTTTCTCTAAGGACAGTGCTGTGAGCATCATAAAATTCCTGTCAACAGCTGATTTCAGGGCAAAATAAAAGAGATAAAAATGTAACAACACCTCTGTTTGCTTTGTGGAGTGGGGAAAGTCTCATGTGGGTGATGGCAGCATCACTGACCTCACCCATGACTCCTCACACCCCTCAGAGAGGGGCTTAAAATGGCAAAACTCATGGAAAATTGGGAATAAAGCACAGCTGGCTCTTCTAGGTTGGCAGAGGGCACCCTGGAATTCCAGGGGGGATATTAAATAGGGATGTTATTCAATCTCTGCCTTAGGCTGCAGCAGAAATGCAGATATTGGGAGGTTTATGCAGGCAATTAAAAAGTGCAAATATTTCTCAATTAAATTCATCACCAAAACTGAATCTGCAGAGGGGAGAAAGTCTCCACCCCTTGATTCTTTCATGTGCCAGTTCCAGAGAGTTCCAGCTTAATTTAGAACACGTGGAAGTTCTGGACCTTCTAAGAACTTCTTATGTAATTCTCTCTCTGTGTCATATCAGAAATCACATCAAAGCCATGATTGATTCATGATTAATAACCTATTTCTGGACAAGATAAATTGGTGACATTGGTTACATTTCCAAAGAGCAATTTGGGATTTACCTGTTGAGGTCGATGTGAGTCACGCTGCGAGTTCCCACCAGGTTCCCACATGTGAAATGTCCAACGTCACACCCCACCAGCTGGAAAAAATCTTGAAAAAAACATGAAGCAGTGCACTTGATGCTTCACCAGGAACTGTTAGTCATCAGCACTGGGCTGCTGAGAGAGCAGATGCCATCGCTTCAAACACAGGGTGAAGGAAAGGCCACCAAGGCCCTACTTCCCCGGCGAGCGTCACTGGCAGCAGATCATCCGGATCTGAAGGGATGAGAAATGGGGAATTTCTGAGCAGGAAAGAACGGAGAGCACCACTGTGACAGCCTGGAAATGTAGGGGACCCTCCAAGTTATGTCTAGAATAGACAGTGCAGAAAATCACAGAGTCACAGATGACTGAGGTTGGAAAGGACGTCTGAGATCATCGAGTCCAACCTGTGACCGATCCCCACCTTGTCACCAGACCAGAGCCCTGAAGGCCATGTCCAGTCATTCCTTGGACACCTCCAGGGATGGTGAAACCCCTCCAGGGATGGTGAAACCCCTCCAGGGATGGTGATACACAGTGTTCCTCTGTCCAAAAGCAACGGCAGAGACCAAGATGGCAAAAAAAGTTTAAAAATTCTCACATTAAACCTTGCCAAGGTAAGAAAAGCCCCTTCAATTATCAGGGCCAGGTGCCACCCTGCTCCAATGATGGGACCCTGAGGATGTCTGACCCCAAGCTGCACTCAGGACCATGTCCAGGACCATGTCCAGGACCATCCTTTCCTCATGGCACGCTGTGGGAGAAAGTGTTTGCCCCCAGGCCTCTGTTTCGGTGCAGAAGCAGCGTTTGCTGCCCCGTTGTTTCTTGTGAACTCGCCGCTCTCAGAAGTTTGTGGGAGGTGGGGTAAAACTGCACGAACGGCTTTTGAGTAACACATTCTCCTTCCTGAAATGATCTTCTTGGCAAAGATGAAAGCTGTTTCCTAAAGATTCAGAGATACACCCACGCGGCCCGGACACTCTTCAGGCAAAGGTGCTTTCTTCATTCATGAGCGCCGGTGTAGTAGCGCAGTCACCGCCTTTCCACAGCGCTCAGCAAGGCTGACTCAGAGCGAAACTGCCCCGTCAAGATCTCTGACGAAGCAGAGGAAACGCAGGTAAACACAGCAGAGAATCGCCCTGCGCAGGCCAGTTTCCTCTGCGGAACGGGCACGGGTGCCTGACGCTGCTGCCAGCCCCAAAACACAGCCCGGGGTTCCAAAACGGGGAGGAGGGAATTGCACAAGAGCCGGAGCGCTGGGCGCGCTCGGGATGTCAGACGTGACCTCACGGACAGCCCGGGGTGGCTCGGAATGAGAGAAGCGTGGAAAAGAGCGCTCAGCCCCCGGGCAGGGTGGAAGGAGGCTCCTGGAGCTGCCGGGCTGATCCAGCTCCTGCTGGTGCCAGGGCACGCTCCCAAAGCCCCTCTGCCTTGCATCCCGTAAAAATACCAGCAGCTAAACCCACAGCTGGCCCTTCCACTGCAGGGGAGTGCCTGGGGCTGCATCCTTCCCTGAAGGGAGCAGGATTAGCTCCGGGATTTGGGGATCACAGGATCCAGGATCACACAAACCAATCTCATGCATCAACTTCCATGCCCTGACGAAGCTTCAGCAGCCATCCAGGTCTTGGCACTGAAGATTTATTGACCCCTGGCAGGTTGAAGTTAATGCAAAAGAAGCAAAAGCATCTCCCCGTGTGGGATCCCAAGGAAAGGTGGGATCCTGGCTGTGGGAAGTGAGCTTAAGACTGATTCTGTCTGAGCTTTCTGCCCTTCTCCTTTCAGATGGATTCTGCTGATGGGAAAAACCCCATGGCTGTGTTAGAGCAGGGGAAGAAAAAAGGGCCACCAAAAACATGACCCAGGCCATGATTCAGCTGCACTGATGTCCCTGCAGTGGTTCCCCGGGAGCAGCTTCCCCATCGCCTCTGGAAGAGGTAACACAACAGAAAAAAGGAAAACAAATCACAAAATCCCACACTTTCCCTGCCTCAGACACTCCAGCTGCTGATGTTTCATCCCCTTTGCTCTTACACGTGTGCATGCCAACCATTCCTCTCTCCTGCCCCCAAAAATAAAATGAAAAACTCTCAGTGTGCAGGAACAAACAATTCTTTGCATTTTTCTGGTGATAAATTCCCTCTCATAGGTTCACAACTTCAACTTGAAAGAAGATCAGTGCCATGAAGGAGATGAGAATTTAAGGGATTGTTCCCTAATGGAGGAAGGCTTCCCTACTGGGAAGAACGAGCACTTTTAAAATAGCATGAGGGATTTCAAAGAAAACCCCGTGATTTCAGAAAAGTCGAATTTATCTCCCTTCTCACTTTCTGCGATGCCAAATTCCTGAATAAATAAGTGAAATCTTTATCCCAAGGAAGCAGGGGATGTGGACTAAAATAGATGTGGAAAAGAGAGGGAAGCGGAAAATGGGGAGACGTCACAGGAATTCTCTGAGGCTCCACAAGGAGAATTTTTATCGCAGCTGGGACAATCAGTCCCAGTTAAGACAGCTGCTTGGATGGGGCTGCTGTCCATTTCTAGGAAACAAAATAGGATTTAAAAGCCTGGAAAATGAGTTTTTATGACCTGCTCATGCACTTTAACACCAGGCATAAAAGTAATGGCACAAACCCTGCTCCTCCCCTGGAGGATCCACGAGGGACCAGAGCAGGACTGGAATCCTCCACTGGGATCCCCTGATCCTGTTAGCTTCCAGCTGAGTTTTGGGAGCACCAACTGAGCTTGCTGAGCAGTGAAAATTCACACTGGCTTCAGCAGAAATATGCATTAATGGAAGAAAATCAAAATTAATTAAAAATGAAGATTTCAGATGATTATGTGCATTTGCAGATTAGAATGCCAAAGAAGAGACAGAGAATTTGTACAGTTCGTGAAAAGCAGTTCTGCTGAGTGATGCTCTCTGCAGGTTTGATACTGAGATTTAAAAGCAACAACACTTTTTTTTTTCCCCTAACCATATAGCATTCATCTAAAAATAAAAAATGGAACTGTTAGAATGAAGTAACCTCACACAGCACCTTGGCTTCTTCGTGTCTCTGCAGCTTTCCTCCTCAGCCACAGCTAAATTTACAAGAAACAAGTAATGTAAAAAAAAAAATGCAGAGTCTAAGCACAAAAAATCGATGGGGTGTGAGTAGAGGAGGGGGGTCAAAGAACAGGAAACCCAAGTTGACGGGAACCCAAGTGACATTTGGGCTTAATGAATGACTTAAAACCCCAATATTGCTCGTCAGGAAATGGGGAGAGGAAATAGACTGATGTTTTGAGAGTATAAATTAGGGGCTCCATCAAGGTGAAAGCTGCAGATCTGCTTTATACCCTCCCGTGGAATCCCTCCGGGAGCTGCAGCAGAGGGAAGCAGCCCTTTCCCACAGCATGAGGACCTGCTCCAGGGGCACAGCCGTGCCCATCCTGCTCCTGCTGCTGCTGGGCACGGCGCCTGCCCGCGCCCAGCCCTCCTGCCTCCACTTCCCCGACCTCCTGCCTGCCAAGCTCAGAGAGCTGAGGGTCAAGTTTGAGGAAATTAAGGATTATTTTGTAAGTATCACCCTGCTGCTTTCTCCTCGTTCTGCCTTTTTCGCAATGTTCTGGGATCTGGAGGAGGGGGAAGAGCTTCCTCCCAGCAGAAATGATTTGGCTGCGTTGCGTTACGGGTGAGCAAGAGCAGCTCGGTTTCACTGCTCACTGAGAGAAAATCTGCGAGGCTTTTCTTCCTAGTTTTAATTACAATGAACTCGAGATTTCATAATGAACCTTAGCAAATCTTTCTAGCCAGGCTTCCCCAGAAATGTTGCAAACCAAGTTAATCACTGAATTAATAGGAAGGAAATTGTCTTTTCTTTAGGGCACCAAGGTCCAGCCCTGCTGAAGTCAGTGCCAGGTGAAAAGGGAAACCTTTTGCTGCAGATTCTTTCTTTGAAAGAACCACAAAAGCCTGCACTGGGTATTTTATGAGTGGAGGAGCAGAGCAGTAACTGAGCACCTGCTTTGGTGCCTGTGCAAGGTCGCTGCTCTGCATCACAGGAGCCTCAGGGCTGCTGAGCAATCAGCACTCGGTGCACTCAGAGCATCTGCCATGGCATCAGTACTGATAGAGGCAGCTGGTCACAGCTCTGTTGCTGTTTTAGTCCATGTCAGTGTGTTTTAGCAATAAAACAAGATAATTCTCCAGATTGAATCTCAAGCTGATGTCATGGCTTGTATTTGTTACCAAACAAACACAGCCAAGACTTCAGATGTAGAGCTTGCTGTGAACCTCCCAGATAATGTTGGGAAAGAATATTTTTAACCTCTCAGGACAGCTTTGAAGCCTTTGATGCTTTGGGTGGTGCCTGCCCACCCTACCGCAGTTGGTGTGACAGAGGCGCCTCGGGAACAAACTCCCACTTTCCCCATCAGCTGGAGGCTTACGGGGGTAACAGAACCAGGGGGATTAAACCCTCCTGCCCTGGCAGAGACGTCGGGGTGGCTCCCAGGGGCTGCCACGGCTCTGACTCCTCTCTGAGGAGCGTTGGTGTCTGCAGCAGCACCTCACACAGCACCACCCTGCGCAGCTGAGGCGAGCGAGCGGCTCCAGCTCAGCCGGAGCAGTTTGACGTTAACAAAATCAATGGCACCAAAGGTTGTGATTGCATTTTCCTGCTGTCCTGACCTGACAGTCCTGGTGCTGCAAGGATGAGGACCAGAGAATTGGTGACTCCTGTGCCTGGTGTCACGGTGCTCTGCACGCTCCTGCGCTGGGTGCCCTCTGCCTTTGCTGCAGGGAGACCCTAAATGAAGACAAGGGAAGGATCATTTGTTAGGGCAAATTGAAAGAATTGACTGCCTGCCTGAAAAACTCATTTTTAACTCCATCCTCCCCCAGCAATCGAAAGATGACGACCTCAGCATCCAACTGCTCAGCTCCGACCTGCTGGAGGAATTCAAGGTAAGAATCGCATTCCCTCGCGAGTTCCTTCTCCTTCCCCATCCTTCCCCGGCGTTTCATAAGAAGGGAAGCCAGCTGGAAACTGGGGCACGCGCTGCTGTCACGCCAGGCTGGCTGTGCCACCCTGCAGGGACACGTGTGGCTGCGGCGGGGCTGGCACTGCTTCCCCCGCAGCCAGCGCGGCTCCCACGCCCGGCTCTGGTTTGTACAAACGCCCACACCCCGTGCTGGTGGCCATCCCCAACCAGGCTTCCCTCTCCTGTCGCCCCAGGGGAGCCTCGGCTGCCAGTCGGTGTCAGAGATGATGGGGTTCTACATGGAGGAGGTGCTGCCCAGCGCAATGAAGACCAGCACGCACCACCAGCAGAGCGTGGGCGACCTGGGCAACCTCCTGCTGAGCCTCAGGACCACGATGAGGCGCTGTGTGAGTGGGGCTCGGCAGCACGGGGGTGGGCAGGGTGGGCAGAGGGTCCCCAGGAGCAGGGCAGGTGCAGGAGCAGGGATCCAGGCAGGCAGGGCCCTCGAAGATGGGGTTTGTGCTCACCATCAGTTAAATGACGATGGTGCAGGAGCACCACGTGCAGCCAGCCCTGCACGTCAGAGCCCGGCTGAAGAGACAAAGAGAGGGCAGGAGGAGGTCTGACCCTTACCTCGATGCTGGGGCTCCCAAAATCACACCTGCTGCGGCCATGAGTCCATCAGTGCAGTCAGCCGGGACAAACCCTGTCCCAGACACAGGGACACAGGGCTGGGAACGGCCTGAGGGTCCAGGCTTGGGTCACTCCGGCTCCTTCCATCAAAGCCCGGTGCAAAGCAGCTGGAATTGCTGCCCCCGTGGCCCCACAGGGGAAGGGGAAGGTGGGGAGCAGCAGTGACAAGGGACAGGAGGACGGGACAGCCACCACCACACCCCTGGGGAGGAACCCCTGGGCTGAGGCCGCTGCTCGTGTCCCTTTGCAGCACAGATTCTTCACCTGCGAGGACAGGAGCAGGAGCATGAAGCACATCAAGGAGACCTTCACTAAGGTAAGGCCACGCTCAGGGGCTGGGCTGGGGTGGGAGGAACCTGCTGCCACGGCAGGGCAGAGATCTGAGAGTGGAGAACAGAATCCCAAAAAGTCTTTAACCACACAAATTCTTGCAGCAGAGGAATCCAGAGGGCAGTGATTGAAGGGTGGGAATTCCCAGGGGATCGGGCAGAGAGGCTGGAGGTGTCCGTGGAAGGAGAACTTGTCCAGGCATTGTACATCCCATATCTGTGACAGTCACACTAAACACACCCGGCTTTCCCTGCAGATGAACAAGAACGGAATCTACAAGGCCATGGGAGAGTTTGACATCTTCATCAACTACATCGAAAAATATTTGATGATGAAGAGAAGGAATTGAGAGCACCCCTGGGTCTGCATCTTCCACACCAAATCCTGCTACTTGTTCAAAAATCACTTTAGGCTGCAAGAGCTCAAATGAAGTTATCTCAGGGTTCAGGTTAATAACTCCCAGCTTAATATTGTATTTAAAAGTTATTTTTTTAATAATTGAATTTATTATTTATTACTTCAAATACCTCAGTGTTGATGTTTACAATGTGTTTTGAAGAAAGGAGTGATGAGCTTGTAAATTACTATTTATTGTTTGATATTTTAATACTGTTTATCATAGTGCTATTTTATTCATAGCTTCAAAACATCCAAAGCAGCATTATTCTGGAGGGCAGACAATGAGCTGAGCTTATCCTGAGTGCAATTCCACTCCTGATTAGAAGCAATTCCAGCTCTCAGTTCAACAAAATTTAATTTTAAGCAAATGATCCTCTCCTCCTATCCTATCTCTCTGTTTATTTATGCAATCAGGTGCTTTTATGTTTAGGAGGAGAACAAGCCACAGCAACAGCTTGGTTAACTCCACCTTAGACTTCAGCCTGTAGGTTAGTCCAGACTAAATTTTAAAAATTAGTAGTAGGAATGAAATGTTTGGTTCTAATAGAACTTGACTTAAATATCGCTCAGCATCTGCCTTCCAGAGCTGCTGGGTCGGCCACTCTGCACTTTCCGAAGTTAACCTTACTATTTTCCAGTCTCTGATTGGGTTTTGCTCACTGTTTTACTGTTGTTAATCTCCTCGTAGAACTTAGAGGATATTTTAGTTAACCACCATTTTAAGGTGGCTTGGGTAATTTGCATTCAAATCCATGAGGCTGCTCCCAGCACTGCCGATATCGGGATTGGATTTTCAATCCCCACGAGCAGTGGGAGCAGCTCCAGTGCCCCAAAAGTGGCTGATTTTAGGGCTCAGCTTCCTCCTCACCCCAGCGTGCTGCGCTGCCCCAGGAGGACACTGAGCCCGAGGAAAAGACCACAACCCCAGAGAGGCTTTTACTTCTAACATTTAGGAGTGAAAGGGCCCCCACCCGATGAAACACTGCCAGTTTGGTGTTTGCCGTGCAAGTCCCGGCTGAGGAGAGGTTCTTTATACCGCATTTACTCTTTGCGGACATTACGGAGGCGGCCCGCCCGCCCCTCCGGGAGCTCGGCATCCCGGAGCAGGGCAGCAACGCTGCTCCGTGGGTCGCTCCTCCTGCTGAAAGCACGGGCTCAAGGGCAGCCAAAGCCTGTAAAACTTAAATTAAGCTTCTTCCCAGGGCACATTAAGCTCCCACTGAGCCAATTCTGCGCTTGTTTTTCCCCCAAACACCTTGACATCGATGTTGCGGGAGAAGCGAGGACAGCCCTGGAGCCAAGGGCAACATCGGCTCCTCTCCTGGGGGGTCCCACGGCCTCTGTCACTGCGTGAACTTTCGCCTATTTATCTGTATGAAAAGAAATCCTTTATTTTTGCTAATAAAGACTTCCTGATGAATCAAGCCTCTGTCCTTGGTCTTGCGAGCTGTTAACGGGGCTGTACATCAGCCCCAGTGCGCGGATGCTGTGCCCGGTGTCACCGCGCTGGGAAAGAGCCCGGCGGGCACAGATCCAGGTGGGAAGGACCACCAGGGAGGAATTGCATGTGTTAACGACCAGGGAGGTGAGAAAACCTGAGGTCCTCACATTTAAAAGCAAATTTCTCACAAAATACCTGTTACTGATCTCTTACAGCGGAGAAACAGCCCCAGGTAATTCGCGGGTCTCTCCAGGCTCTTCGGCCTCTAATTAGCAACTGCTTCAGGCAGCGCCCTTTTTAGAGCAGCATTTAAAGTTCTAAATCGTGCCCAAATATCACTGATAATCACCAGGGCTTTCACCTCGCTTCCCCTGATTTACAGGAGAGAGCACCGCTGCCTTCCTTTGTCTGCCGGGATGTTTTTAACTCCGCGTTTGTTCTCGGGCAGGACCAGACCTTGATTCCCGATCAGATCGTAGATACCAGCTCAAAACCAGACTAACACAAATTAACACCAGAACTGCTCGTTTCGCGCAGGCTGGGGGTTGTGTACCTGTGCAGGTGGATCCATGGGCACATCCCGGACAAATCTGAGCGGGAATTTACAGCTCTGTTTTTCCTAAACCCAGAACTCAGCCAGCAAAACCATCTCCAAATTCCTGCTCACCGACAGCCCAGGCACCTGCCAGGGCCACATTCCTATTTCACTTTCGAGCCTCTTTCATTTTCCCCTCTCTCAGCCCTTCATTTGCAGGTCCAGCAGACTCCAGGCGCTTATGGCAGTCGGAGTTTCCTTCCTCACTGGATTAGGAACAAAGTTTTTCACTCAATACAACAATTTCAAAGTCTGCTTCTGCCCAGACTCCAGTCTGATGTGGGTCAGTGGAATCGCTGCCTTTGCCCCAAGAGATCATTGATGTTCTCAGCCAAACCTGCACTTACAGCTCAAAGCACTGCTCTCTACGTCTGCTGCACACACTCCCCTGACCCCTCTGCACCTATTTCCATCCCTTTTCCATAAGTTTTCTTCCCTAGAGAGGCAGGAAGCAGCTCTCAGAGCCCCTGTCACCAGCTCACAGCAGGAGATCGAGGACCCTGGGCCCGAGGAAAAGGGCAACATCAGCTCAGCTGTGGAGAGTTTCTCAGTAAAGCTCAGTCAGTCTGCTTCAATAACCACAGGAAGGAGGCAGACGGGATCCTCGTGCAGCACAGAGAGAGAAGGTTTCCTGTTACCTGATGGAGTTGTTTGATCCAGAAGGAAAAGGAGGCAGAACAAGCCAGCGCTCCGGCTGGGATGGATGATCGGCGTGGGACAGGAGGTGGCACAGCAGAGAAATGCAGCTGAGCCCCTCTGGTGATGCCTTAGGTTTTAACCTTTATATTTTTCAAATTCTGCACTGCTTGGTGTGTGACTCTGAAGTTTCTTGTAGCCTGTTAATTTCTGCTCTCTCATGCTAGGTAGACACAACAAAGCCTCTCCGGCCCTGCTTTCCAATGACACCCAGACTGTCCTAGGCCAAAAGTATAAACCAAAAACCTGCAAAGAGGGGTAAGCTGAGGGGAAAAATGGAGCTTTAACTGGAGAATGAACCCTGCTAAGCAAATGAACCTAACCTATAAAAGAGTGAAGAACTCGTGACCTGGGGTCCATTTTGGGTCCATTTTTGAGAGTGGCTTCAGGGTCCCCAGGGGGTACCTTTGAAGGCCTTTCAAATAAATACCTCTTTTAACCTTTACTGCTGTCTGGTCTCTGTTTCTAGGAGGCCTCTTAAGGCATCACTGACACTGGGCTGGGAAGCTGCAAGGACCATGGGGAGCTGCTGCAGGGCTCCCAGCACAGGGCACAGCCAGGGGACCTTTTGTGGTAGATTCCTTGCAAGCCACATGCAATGTCGTCTGTGGCATTTGTCACCGGAATCACGGGGCTGTCACGGTGCAGCTCTGGTGGGCAAAAGCACGCAAAGATCTCTCTGACTAAACACATGCATCATATCCCAGAAGTTTTAGGAGGGTGTTCTGGAAATCCCAGAAGAAACCATCTGGGAAAGCAAAGGCAGCATGTGTGGGGAGAACTGACATTTCCAGGGGAGGAGCAGCACCGTGAATCATCCACACCGTGTCCTCCAGCAGCGTTTTCCCATTGCTGGAGCCCTGTCCACAGCAGTGCCAGAACACACTGCTTAAAGAAACAGCAGAGAAAACCCCAAATGGCAGCTTGAAGAGCTGGGAGACTCAGGGCAATTCATCCGGGTGACCTGATTCCATCCAGAACCCTGGCACCAGAATCACCCAGTGTCTCTCCAGGCTGCACCCTGTCTGATATTGGGTGCAGGCAGCAGCTCTGCAGATCCCTTAGATCTCAGCATCAACTAAGCCAAAAATATCAGTGTTTGGGGGGAAAAAAAACCAGTAAAACCCAGCCTTTTGCTTCTCCTGCCTCCCCAAAAGGCACGGCTCCTCATCCCCCAGGGCTTAGTGCTGATGTAGTTCCTGCCAATCTCAGTGGCAGTCTGGGTGTTACAGTAACAGCACAAAGCCGTCGCGGAGATCAAAGGTGGTGGTTTCTGGTTTTGTTATCCCACAGAAGTTGGGTTTCCTTGCTGGGTATCCTCGCCCTGAGAGCGCTGCCTGATCAGCAGCCCCAGACCTGAGAGCCCAAAACACCTCCCCGACCTGACCTCGGCTGCTCCTGCTCTGCCCCAGGGCTGAGCTTCCCACCGGCCCAAATTCTGCATCTCGACCTGGGGCTGCCTCAGAGCCTTCTGCTGCCTGGGGGGGGGGCTGCTGATTCTGCTTTTGCTTTTTGTCTCTTTAGAAACTTTCCTCAAAGCTGTCCCGGTGCTGGACAGCCCGTGCTTGTGGTCAGGAAAGTAATGAACCTTCTTTGTCATCTCCTGTTGGCCAACACGAGGAGGGCAAATCCCAGCTGAACACCCGGGTGGAAGTGTGTCCAGAACACAGCAGGACAGACAGACATCCCTCATGTACCAAACCTTGTCACAACCCTTCAGCCTCCCAGGGTGCCACGAAGACCAGGGACAAGTCTTGAGGTGATAGGAGGGACCTTGAGCACAAAAGGGGCAAAATCTAAACAAGCAAAGTCTGCTATAACTTCTTTTGAATTATTGAAGCTTTCAGAACTTTCCTCATTTTGTTGTGGCTGTAGTTAACACTTGTTATTTAACTCGAACTGGCTGCACCACTCAGGCCCACGCAGCTCCTGCCTCTCTGTGTCCTAGATTTTGGCAGCACGTGACTGAAATTGGGGCTTTTGTCATGAAAGAGGCCAGGGGGAGCAGCAAAAGCAGGGCTGCGAGCCCTAGCTGGGAACGTAAATCACCGAGGGGAGTGGGGAATTGCAGAGCTGCCAATTCCTTACCTCAGGCGGTGAGAGGCTGAGTAATTACCAGAGCTGGGGATTGCTGAAGATGCCACAGCCACACTGGTGCCCATCTCCATCTCCCAGGGCCAGCCGCTCTCAGACCCCACATCCCAGCCGGGAGCTTTGGAGTCACCCACCTCCTGTTCCAGGGGGATTGGCGAGGGGAAGCCGGAGCTGGGCAGCGCTGGGACTGCACCCAGAGCTCCCCAGGAACTGCACCCCAAGTTCCCCATCACCAAAAAGCCCCGGGTTACCCACGGTTAGCGGGGATGCATCCCAGCAGGATGCATCTGAGGCAGGGAAGGGATCCAACCCTGACGCACCAACCTGGCGGAAGCCTTGCCCCATCCCCGCTGCTCCCAGACCCTGTTCGGAGCAGAAAGAGAACCGATAAGTGCTGGTTACACGGAAGCAAAGCCACACAATCCTCGAGGCTGGCTGGCGCACGGAGCAGGGGCTGTGTGGGACCGCGGGGCCGGTTCGCAGCGGGTTCTCAGCAAGGTGCCCGGTTTCACCGAAGCTCCGCTCGCACGGGGCCGGGCCCTGCCGCAGCCGAGCCCCCGGCGAGCCCGGGCAGCCCGGAGCTGGAGGTTTCACAATGACTCAGGGCTGGTTCCCCTGAGAGCAGCAGAGCCCGGGCGGGCTGGGGGAGCAGCACCCACAGGAACAGGCGCCGCTCGCTCTCCCCTCCGTGCTGAACCGCTGGATCCTGACACAGCCTGGGGCTCTGGGGAGGGCTCAGACCACAAATCGAACCCAGGGGCGCTCATGAGCACAGAACGGTTTGGGTTGGAAGCGACCTTAATGATCATCCTGTTCCCACCTCGTGCCGTGGGCAGGGACATCCTCTTCCATCCCAGGGTGCTCAAGCCCCGTCCAGCCTGGCCCTGAGTGTTTCCAGGGATGGGGCAGCCACCACCTCTTTCAGCAGACTATTTCAGCGTTTTACCACCTTCGTTTTAAAAAGCTCCTCCCCTATATCTAGTCTAAATCTACTCGAATTAAAACCATTATCCCCTGTCGTCTCACAACGAGCTCTTCTGAGCTGTTCATCCCCACCTTCCTTAAAAGCCTCCTTTAAGTATCAAAAGTCCACGAAGCAGCAATGACAACGTGAGGGCACAGAGATGCACCAACCCTGTGGCATTTCTGGTGCCAGCCCAGCCAGCGGTGCATTGACCTGTGACAGAGCGTGGGACACAGGCACTGACGCTCCCGGGGCTGTTGGGTCGCGATGCAGGGGAAGGAAGGGATGGAACTGCTTCCCATCCCTGCCAGATTCCCTGCACCCTCCAGGTGCTGAAATCAGAGCACTTCTCTGGGCTTTCCAGTGGAAGAGGAGATGGAGATTCCAGCCCACAGCGCAGGGAGAACACCTCAGGGTGTTGCTCAGGGGTGGCGATTCAGAGGTTTGACACAGCCAGTTCTCATCTTCTGCCTTGTGACCTGTTGCCTTTGGCCTCTTGGCAGGGTCTCTCCACCATTTCATCACACCCTGAAGCAACCAAACCATCTTCTTTGCTCCAGAGCTGGACTACAAGGTTCCTTTCCTGGCAGTAGCACCAGATTTACTTTTTTCTGAGCTGAAACTTGGTTTCCTGACTCTTTTGCAATGCTGAGCCCAGCTGCTGTGACTGGCACATCTCACACAGCCTCTCCACAACCTGCTGGGTCTCATTTTCAGAGCACTGAGGAACAGCTTTGCCTTTCCTGGCTGGAAAAGGCGCTGCAAAAGCCTAGAGCAGGATTCCTGTGGGCCTGTTTTACCCCGATGGGGCAATTTCTGGAGAGAACCTTACTCTGAGCAAAAATCACATCTCGTTCTTTTGCTTTCACAGCCAGATTTCCATCAGCACCTGCCACTTTACAGCCAGCCCTCAGCAGGATCCCTGCAGCCCCAGGTCTGAGCAAGCCAATGGATCTTTTATAAATCCACCGTTTTCTGAGCATTAAGCGATTTAGCCGTGCTCATGCCAAGCCTCGCACCAGGAAATCCTGACATTCCCCTGATGTGCCTGGTCCTAATGCTTAGAAAGATACAGCCATCGACTGATTTTGCCCTGAATCTTTGCCTTTTTGAGGTGTCCAGCTTGCCAAGGAGCCATGCCCAAGGTACAAACCGACCCAGGGCAGACAGGCAACCAAGCCAAAGCCTCCCTGGCTGGCAGAAGGTGGCAGCTGGCTGCCAGCAGACTGAGAGCAGCTCTGCAAGTCCTGAGAGCCCAGGCATGGAAAAACAACTACTCTCAGTGGTAAATAAGTGCAATAAATAGTAAATAATCCTCATCATCACAGAACAAAGGGCAGTAGTGAAACAGCAACCAGCCGAGGGCTCCTCGAGTGCCGTTGCACAACGCGCCTTCCTCCTGCTCCTCCACACGAGCCACAGGACGTTTTGTCCTCCTGGGGCTGTCCAGAGTTGATCAACACCACGGGAGCACAGCAAACCACGACTGGAGGAAGGGGCTTCACCTCCATCCTTGCAAGAGCAGCAGACACTTCTCGTGTTGACAGACTAAGAACAAAGATCTTCGTGATTCACCCCTCTGGTAGCAGCAAACACCGATGATCTGCCTGGAGCAGAGCCAGACTTTTGATCAAAATCACCTCAAAAGCGAGAAATATAGAGGGTTTTTTGTTTTTTTTTTTCCTTAGCAGGAAGCTTGATGCTAAAAATAAAGCAGGTGGGGTGAGGAGAGAGGGGTTATTTTTCTACTAACTACTAAAAAATTTCAAATGTTGCAGTGAATCTTTCACAAGTTCCTCTGGAGTCAGCAGGTCGCAGGTCCCCACAGGTTTCCATACTCTGCTCCCACTGCAGCTGACTCCTGCAAATAACTGTGGCCATCACCTCCCACAGGTCCCAGACCTGCACCTCAATCCAAGATTTTATATCCTGGCTGCCCCTGGGTTGTGTTTCCCAAACCACAGAACCCCAGAATATTTCTGGAAGGGACCTTAAAGCTCATCTCCTTTCAGCCCCTTGCCAAGATGTGTGAGTCCATCTCATCTTCCCCAAACCAAATTGGATTCCTTCCTGCTGCTTTTCCCACCCTTACCTGATCCCAGGGGGCACAGAGCCCACAGCACTCCAGCAGCTCTCCTCTGCCCTCTCCGCTGCTCCCCAGCCCATTTCTTTACAGCGCCTTGTGAGCAGATCTGCCCCAAAATTTGGGTTTCAAGTCTAAAAGCAACGAGATACGGCCCTGGGTGAGTGAGCCCGTTCTCACCAGCCGCCCACACTGCTATTCCTTTTAGTATCAACAGCTTTACAGAAAACAGAGCTGGGGTTTATCCACCCAGGCACTGAAAGCAGTGACAGAAAGAGAGAGCCTGGGTGCAGCAGCATGGAGGGCAAATCCCCTCCAGAGGGACATTTCTGCTGGGGAGGGAGGGAAGGTGGAGGGTGGATGGGGTGACACCTTGTGCACCCCTTCTTCTCCAGGAGTTGGGACATTCAGGAAAGCCTGGGAAGCTTCAGGACCACCCTGGGAGACCCTCTCTCCACTGATGGCTTCAATACCAGTGCGAAATTGAGGGGAACGGAGGGGAAAAATCAGCCATGGGTGCCCACTCTGCTCTTCCCTCCCCAAACACACACAAAAAACATTTCAAGCCACAAATCTTCCCACCGGAGTTGAGATTTGTGTCAGTGAGCACCGTAATTTCCAGAACAGGATCTCAGAAATAGAAGAAACCTGAACCTCATCCCCCTGACACAGCCTCGGGGTTCATTACCAGGATTACGTTTGTTTAGACAATCTTCAGGGTTTTTTTCCAAAACGTTGAACCTGCGCAAGCCTGCGAGACCTTGCGGGCACTGTGGGATGGAAAATCCTGCCCGTGCCTCACACTCTGCCCGTGCCCCACACCCTGCCCGTGCCTCACACCCTGCCCGTGCCCCACACCCTGCCCGTGCCTCACACCCTGCCCGTGCCTCACACTCTGCCCGTGCCTCACACTCTGCCCATACCTCACACCCTGCCCATACCTCACACTCTGCCCATACCTCACACTCTGCCAGTGCCTCACACTCTGCCTGTGCCTCACACTCTGCCTGTGCCTCACACTCTGCCAGTGCCTCACACCCTGCCCGTGCCTCACACCCTGCCTGTGCCCCACACCCTGCCCGTGCCCCACACTCTGCCCGTGCCCCACACTCTGCCTGTGCCTCACACTCTGCCCATACCTCACACCCTGCCCGTGCCCCACACCCTGCCCGTGCCCCACACTCTGCCAGTGCCTCACACTCTGCCCGTGCCTCACACTCTGCCTGTGCCTCACACTCTGCCTGTGCCTCACACTCTGCCCATACCTCACACCCTGCCCGTGCCCCACACCCTGCCCGTGCCCCACACTCTGCCTGCTGGGTGTGTGTGCAGCAGCCACGTTTCCTCTCCCGAGGAGAGCAGGCATCGAGCACCAGGCCTGGGCCAGTGCCAGGGAGGGACTCACTGCTGCGGAGCTGGGCAGCCCAAGAGGCTCCTCCCGGCTCAGGTTCGCAGCGGAGGCTGGAGGAGGTGGCTGAAGCTCCTCGTGGCTGTTCCCAGCTCCCCTCTCGCAGCATCTTTGTGGGATTTGATCCCCCTGCAGCCCCTCTGCTGCTTAGAAACACAGTCACAGTCTGGTTTGGGTGGGAAGGGAGCTTAAAGACACCCAGTGCCACCCCTGCCACACCTCCCACTATCCCAGGCTGCTCCAAGCCCGTCCAGCCTGGCCTTGGGCACTGCCAGGGATCCAGGGGCAGCCACAGCTTCTCTGGGCACCCTGTGCCAGGGCCTGCCCACCCTCCCAGGGAAGGATTTCTTCCTGATGTCCAGCCTAAACCTGCTCTCTCCCAGCCTGAAGCCATTCCCTCTTGCTCTGGCAAACAAAGCAGGGATGCACCAGAGAGCCCAGCGAGCCGTGGCAAGACCATCCATCCCACTTCCTCCCCAGCAGGAGATGATGAGGGTGAGGAAGGCACGTGGGGACCTCACCACTTCCTCCTCTCCCGCAGCCAGCACCGGCACGGGCAGCAGCTCCCGCAGCCCCCGAGGTGACAGCGGGGACCGGGCACAGCCGCTGGCAGCCGCAGCACCCCCGACACCGGACGTGCAGTGTCCCCTGCCGGCACCTGGGCGCAGCACCCACGGCCACGTGTCCCGAGTGTCCCACACCATCATCCTACACCGCCCCACACCACCCCACACTGCCCCACATCATCCCACACCATCCTACATCGTCCCACACCACCCCACACCATCATCCCACACCACCCCACACCACCCCACACTGTCCTACATCATCCCACACCATCCTACATCATCCCACATCATCCCACACCATCCTACATCATCCCACATTATCCCACACCATCATCCCACACCACCCCACATAATCCCACATCATCCCACACCGTCTCACACCATTCCACACCACCACCCCACACCACCCCACACCATCCTACATCATGCCACATCATCCCACACCACCCCACATCATCCCACACCATCCTGCATCATCCTGCATCATCCCACACCATCACCCCACACCGTCCCACACCGTCCCACATCATCCCACACCATCACCCCACACCATCCCACACCGTCCCACACCATCACCCCACACCGTCCCAGAGCCCCAGAGCCCCAGCCCAGGGCGGGTGACACACGCTGGGGAGGGAACTCGCTCTGCAGCAGCCACCAAAGCTCGAGCAGCTGTCCCCAGGCAAAGGGATGTTGTGCCCCTGGAGAACACCCTGTGGAGCTCAGCCTCTCTGGGGGAAAAAAGAGCAATTTTAGGACACGGGGAGAGCAGCAGGAGCACTGGGGGGACTCTTCACAGCCACACAAGCAAGGAGGAGAGACTGGGTGACGCTTGAAGTGTCTTTAATCCAAAGGACCGAAGAGCAGACCGGGAAGATTAGTATAAGCCAACAGACAAAAATAATTAAAAAAAAAAGGGAAAAAAAAAAGGGATAAAAACCGGTTTTCAAAACAAATTAAAATTCCATACAGTGTCTAAAAGATCGCCTAAAAACTAAACATCGCCTTAAAAAGTTGTTTTTCCCCATTCAAACACATTTAACGAAGTGAAACATCGTGACAAATAATAATAATAATAATAATTCATGGACTAAAGACTTCAGAGCAGCCACCCTGCTCCCAGCAGGAGCCACACTGGGGGGGCAGCAGCACCCCCAGCCCCAGCCAGGGAGGGGTCAGCGCTGCCATCCTGGCTCAAGCTGTGCCACCTCCACCCCTCCCCTGCCACCCACTTGTCCCCAGGGCAGCACCTCCCCGGGGCTGGGCATGGGGTCAGGGGGGACACGCCTGTAACACATCCCTGCAGGGCTGGGGCTGCAGGAGCTCCTGCCCACCCCCAGCCCACCCCTGAGGTCAGAGCTGTGTTCCAGGCACAGGTCCAGGCCACGGAGGGGGAGCCACGAGCAGCTCCAGGCTCAGGGACACGACACACACCCCACGCACGGACAGACGGACGGTGCTGCCAGGCAGATCCAGGCTCCAGCTCGGCTCAGGGAGGGGTGGGGCGCTGCTTTTTGGCTCCTGTGCTTTAACAGCAGCAGTTCTGGTGGCCACAGGGAACCCCCCTCATGCCAGCAGGACAGGGGGGAGGGCAGCTCTCCTTCCCTGCCCCGCTCCCAAGCCTGGAGCCCATCTCTAGCCAGCATCCACACAGGGAACACTGTCTGGGCTTCAGCTCTACAGTAGTTTTTAAAAAATATTTATACGTTATATACCCTAAAAAGGTCACCACAGGAGTTTCCATGTCTTTGGAAGGAAGGAGAAAAAAAAAATATATATATATAAATCAAAACTGTTTCACAAAAGAAAAATAAAAATCCAATTATTGGCGGCGTTCACCTACAGGACAAAAATCCCTGGCTGCAGGTGTGGATCTCAGGGGGGCTCTTACCACCTGCTCCAGAAAGGTCAGAAACACAGGTGAGTAGCTAAAAATAACTAGTCTGGTATAAATGTCTGAATTCCATGCGCTCGATAGAACAGTCTGTTTCTTTTTGTCTTTTTTTTTCTTAAAAAATATATATATATAGTTATTGCTTTCTCGAGGGCCGGCGGGCGCGGGGGCCCTCAGTGGGGGAGCGCGGCGGGCTCGGGGGGGTTGGCTTTCTTCCTCCTCTTCATCAGCAACGGGTTCGAGGAATCCTCGATTTTCTTGATCTTGATTTGTTCGTAGTCCACTCGCATGGTGGCCAGGGCACTGGTCATCTCCTCCTGCAGGCAGCGGGCACAGAGCCATCAGCAAAGCTCCCCCCAGGGTCCCCAGAGCCTGAGTGTCCCACTGCCAAATTTTCCAGCTCCCTCCCAAGCACAGCTCTGCCCCAGAGCCAGCACGCTCACACCAAACCGGAATCGTGGAAGTGATCAGGTTGGAAAAGCCCTCCAAGATGATTGAGCCCAACCATGTTCTGCCCTCTGAGGGTGGGGAGAGGCTGGGACAGAATTCCCAGAGCAGCTGTGGCTGCCCCTGGATCCCTGGCAGTGTCCCAGGCCAGGCTGGACAGGGCTTGGAGCAGCCTGGGACAGTGGAAGGTGTCCCTGCCCGTGGCATTTGAGGTCCCTTCTAACCCAAACCATTCTCTGATTCCATGGTTAACCCAACACGGCCACTCCACCACTAAATCCTGTCCCCAAGTGCCATATCTGCACAGTTTCTAACACTTCCAGGGACAGTGAATGTTTGCAGTAAGACAGGAGAGGACAGTGCCCAGGTGACAGCCGGGTGCAGAGCGCTGCGGACAGGGACAGAGCGAGGCTTTACCTTCACATCCTCCCACAGGTCCTTCTCCTCCTTCAGCACACGGCTGGTGTGCAGCGGGGTCTGGGGCACCTGCATGGATTGCTGCCAGGAGAGGGGAGAAGCGTCAGCTGGGAGCCCCAGGCATCCATCCCATCCCATCCCATCCCATCCCATCCCATCCCATCCCATCCCATCCCATCCCATCCCATCCCTCCCCACTCCATCCCCGCACTCACCATGATCCAGGGGTGGTTCATGAACTCCGTTATCGTCATGCGCTGGGTCGGGTCTGTCTTCAGCAGGTTGCGGATCAGCTGCTTCACTGCAAGGGTTTGGGCAGGGTCAGGAGCCAGCAGCTCCCAGAGGGCTCTCCGGAGCTCCAACCCCAGCCCCAAAACCCCTGCACACCCCTCCTGTGTGCCACACACCTGACCCTGCACAAAGCCTGCAGCAAAAGCCTCTCCAGCAGAGGTGACGATGCTGCAGTCCTGAGAGGTGACCCCAACACACCCAGGCTCCCCCCAGCCTTCAGAAGGAGACCTCAGCCTGGGGACAGCCACCGCAGGGAGCACATTTACCTTCCTCTGACACTTCGGACCATTCAGGATTGGGGAACTCGTACTGGCCCATTCGGATTCGCTTCTTCATGCCAGGAGAGATGGCCAGGCCGTGGTTGGAGTAGAAGGGGGGGTACCCACACAGCCTGCACCAGGAGAGGGAACAGAGTCAATGTACCACCCCAAAACCCTCCCCAGGAGCACCTGCATGGCACAAGGCAGTGCCAGGAGCTGAGCCCGGCAGGAGGGAGAGGAACCCTCAGACTTACAGAATGTACATGATGACACCGAGGGACCACATGTCACAGGACTTGTCATACTTCTCTGGGCCCAGCACCTCTGGGGCTGGTGAAGACAGAAAGAAAATCCTAAATCCAAGTGGCAGCACTGGGTGAGAGGGCTCTGACGTCCCACGGAGACACCAAGAGCCGCCCGCAGCTCCGGGCACTCTGGGAAGCGCTGCCTGGAGCAGTGCAGTGTTGTCCCCAGCTCCCTGCGGCAGCTCAGGCTCCAGGCTGGATGCAGAGGTGATGGGATGGACGTGGCACCCTCCAAACCCCACCCAGCCCTGCAAACCCCCGAGCCCAGACCCCCAGGCACTCACCCACGTAGTAGGGCGTGTAGCACGGGGTGGCCAGGGAGTTGTGCGTGGTGGTTTCCTTGGCGAAGCCAAAGTCAGTGAGTTTCAGCACAGCGTTGGGCCTCTTGGAGGTGTACAGGAGGTTTTCCGGCTGGGAACACACAGGGAAGGAGGAGTGAGCAGCAGGGCTGGGGCAGCCTGGCCCTGGCACGGCCGAGGGGGGCCCAGGGTGGTACCTTCACGTCCCGGTGCGCGATGTTGATCGAGTGCAGGTACTGGATGGCTTCCCCAATGCTCTTCATGATCTCTGAAGCCTCTGAAGGAGCAAAGAAACCATCAGAAGCCTTCACAACCAAGTAAAAAAAGGGCACCACTCCCTGGGTAACTCCACTAACCAGGAGTCAAAGAACCTGGCTGAGGTCGAAGGGGTTTTCTCTCCTTGAAGTCCCCCTTGCCATGGAGCCTCTGCCACTCTCCATCTCTGGGTAAGGAGCCTGCAACTCCTAGCAAGCCCCAGGGGAAGGGATGGGGCAGAGTCCAGCCCCTGACCCTAATACCAAGGAGGGGCTTGCACCATTTAGGACACCCAATCAGCAAGGAATCCAGCTGGGAAAGGCTTCCCCTTAGGATGGGAAGTCAAGGGGGCAACAGGCTCAGAGTTTGGGGTGTGTGGTTGCTTTTCCTGGCCAGAGAAGTAGAAGGAATGATCCACAAGATCCACAAGAACCACAGCCAGTGGACTTCATTTTTTGAGGGAGGTGGGTGTTTCTGAGTGGGATGGACAGGGTGTGGAACAGCTCCTAACCTTGCTCTCAAGTGCACATGAAAAGCACCCACATCCCTCATTCCTCAGTGCAAAACTCTGCTGGGAATTAAAAAGGGCATTGAGGGGATGGGCTGGACTGAAACCCCAGCAGGACATGGGCTCCATACCCCGCTCTGTGAAGGCCTGGTCTCCCCTGTCCTGAATCCGGCTGAAGAGCTCCCCGCCATCCAAGCTGGAAAAGAAACGTGCAGTGTTACACGCTGCGGGTCCATCTCACACTGCCACAAGCTGCCCCAAACCCTCTGCTGCTCAGCCAGGAGCTGCACGAGCTCAGCAGGAAACAATCCCCTTATCCAAGTCCTTGGGCTGCTGCTTCTGAGGCGTTTCAGAGCCTCCTCCTTCCCGAAACGAGCAGGGCAGCGGCTCTGTGCTGGCAGAGGCGCGGGCGGACGTGGTCACCCCAGCAGCCCACAGAAACACATTTACAGTAAAGGCAGCAAACGTGGCTCAAAGTTGGTGAGAGCACTCCCAGCACACGTGGCCTCCTTCTGCTCACAAGCCAAGTCCCTCGGCAGCACCATAACCCAGCACAGAAGTGCTGAGCAAAGCTCAGGGGAGGAGTGAGACATCAGCAGTGTCACAATGGGCTCCCCAGGCTGGGGGAGGCAGACGCTGGGCCCCACTGCAGCACAGCAAGGTCCCATGTGAGGAACCATTGGTGGGGTTCCTCCCCAGGTACCCTCAGGGAAAATGCAGCTCCCAGAGAGATCAGGACTGAGATCCGGGAGAATTCTCCATGAGAGCGGGGATAAGGGCACTTCCTGCCCCTGCCTTATCTGACTCAAGCAGAAACAGTTTGGCTTTCCCAGGCCCGATAGCATCTCCTTGACATTCACTCGATAGCATCTCCTTGACATTCACTCAACATCTGCAACAGCAATATCCTGCAGCCCCCGGGGCCCTGGGCTGCACAGAGCCCGTCAGGATGGATCCAGAGCCTGTGAGGATGGAGACACACCCTGCTCCTGCTGGAACTCAAACCCTGCCTTGTGACGGGCGTTACCCCAGAGCATCCCTCGGTCACAGGGGGCCCTCCTCCTACCCCTCAGCCACTCTTTCTTTCCCCACCCCACAGCCCTTTCCCATCCCTGGCTGCCCAGGGCGGTTCTCAGGTGCCTGTTCCCCCACAGGAGCTGCTCTGGGGGCTGCTGTGCCGCCTGCCCCAGCGCTGCTCGTGGTGCTCCTGCACCCGCCGCCCCCCCAGGCGATCTACCAGCTTGCCAGAGGAGAGGTTTTGGCAAGGAAGCTGCATTAAATCACAGCTGCGGTTGGGATGTGGTTTCAATACTTTCCCCTTCATTCCTCCTCCTCGTCCCCAGGTTAATACCAAGCACCTACCCAAACCAGAGCCGCTCAGCTGCCGCTGCAGGAGGTGCCAAGGCAGTACCAGAGGTGCCGGCTCGGCTTGGCTGCCGCCCCACGCATCCCCCGCAGGCTGTTGGGCTGCCAGGAACCCGCTGCCTACCCCAGCTTTCGATGGCCAAAGCCAGTTTGGTTATGACCCACCCGTGAGAACCACAGGCCCTGAGCCCTGCAGAGCCGAGCGCGTTTTCAGAATGACTCAGAGCCGGCGCAGCCCCTGCCGTGTCCCCGTCCCTCCAACGCCAGCTCCTCTGCCCGGGTCGGCATCGCTGCGGCTCACGGGCTGCATCCCCCTGGCATCCCCAGTGCTGGAAGATGCCCACCCCTCTTTTGGCACCACCTCACCGCCCTGCAGGGCCGGGTGCTCCTCGGTGGGCACTCACCACTCCATGACGATGAGCAGGCACTTCCTGCCCTGGTAGAGGTTCTCGTAGACGTCCATGATGCGGACGATGTGCGCGCACTGCGACGCTCGCCAGTGCAGCTCCACTTCCCTGCGGGCTTTGGGGCAGTCCTGCAGCATCTGTGGGAGAAGAGAGACCCCGTCAGCCCTGAGCCACCCCGGGGAGCTGGGTCATGACCCCCGGCTGGCACCGTGGCCACCCGAGAGGACGCGGGGGAGAGGGCCGGGCGCTCCCCGCGGGCGCGGCGAGAGCGCTCTGACAATGCCTCCATCCCCATCTAGCGGGAACACTGAGAAGACGATTGCCCTCAGCATTTTGTCCTTCCTCCCAAGGCTGGTAAAAGCTTATTCCGGCCACTTCTCACCTCCCTGTGCCCCACCAGCAAGATCTACTGCATTTACGAGCCAATTTCTGCACCTTGATACCTCCACCGCTGCACCCTTGGGTGCCACCAAGCATCCTCGCTCTCCCCTTTGCTGTCCCCCGTTATTTCCCATCCATCAGCCTGCTGCTCCATGGAGCCCTCCTGACCACAAAAGCTCCCTCACCACAGATTCAGAGCCCAGCAGCACCCGTGCCTGGGGAGCAGGCAAAGCAAACATCCAGATGTTCCCTAAACAGCAGCTCTTCAATGAGCCCCCTGCCCTTCCCAAAGACAACTCATAGTTCCCAGGTGATGGAAGGATTTGCTTGTCTGCCATGGACTATTAATTACGATGTTTGTCAGGACAAACAACCAGCCTTAATTATTGTGCTCCTAAATATAGAACAACAAACATTTCTATCTTGAGCGCAGTTCATTTTCCTTCCTGTCTCGGGCAGCCTTCGGGGCCGGGCTCACAGGGTGCTGCTCCGGAGCAGCTCTGCACATCGGAGCAGCAGTGGGGATGTGGAAACACACCCCCACCCTGCAGGAAACAGCAGCTTTGGTCATTTTACCAAGATTTAGACAGAAAAGCGTTTCTGACCCCGCTGACCTCTCCCAGACACACTCCAGGAGAGGAGGAGCATCAGCCCTGGGATGCTCTGCAGGACCCAGGGTGGTGCCCAGCGCAGCGGGGATTTCACAGGAACAAGGTTTAACCCCCAAAAACCACACGCTTCCCATTGACAGATTAAACACTCGCTGGTGGTGCTGCCCTGGCAGAGGAACAGTGATCTGCACCCCTGCCTGGAACTGCGCTCGTCCTTCGCCACAGGGAAAGGCACAGACAGGATGTGCCCTTCAGCCACCCACCCCAAACACCATCCCCGGGGTTGGGTCACACCTCTCCCACCTCCTCAGCTCTCCTGCTTCCCGAGGCAGAGGAAACCTGTGGGAACCTGCGCTAGATGTGGGGTAGGGAGGCTGCTGGCACCAAACCATCGGAAGCTCAGCAGGACCAAAGCAGCCAAGCTTTGCACAACTCCTTTACCGAGGCACTGACGGCCCCGGGGCAAAAGGAAGACAGGGCAGGAGGTTGGACAGGCCCTCCTTGCTCCTCTATTGCTTAATTACCCTAAAAACTGGATCCTGCAGAAGCCAAAACCATAAGCAGGAGTAACACCAGCCCCCCGAGGAGCCATGCAAAGGGCCTGGAGAAAAGCCTGGCTATTTGCAGCCCCACTCAGAAGGGCTTGGCGTGGAGAGCCAGGAAGCTGAAGAGAATAGAAAAAACAAAACAATTTGCAATTATGTGCTGGGAAAATGGACCAGCAGGAAGCAGCTAGTTAACATCATTCTGCACAAGACAAACAGCAGAGGTACAGCAAAATACATCCCATTTTTAGAGGTCACTCCGAGTGCTTTTATAGGAGATTAATTGGATTTCTAATGAAGTAGGAGGCAGCAGCCTCCATTACCTGCACCAGCACAGCCCTGATATTTGCTTTTGTACCCAGACAACCTCCGGGAGCAAACAGCTGCCCCGGAGCTCTCGGAACACCCAGCTGTGATCCAGCTACTCCCTCTGCTCTCCTGCTGGCTGGGCATGGAGAGGTGATGGAGAGGCTTAGATTAAGCCTCGTTAAGGGAATGATTTGGTTAATTTAGGAAATGTTCCCAGTGGCAGCAGCATGAGGGGGGAGTTGAAGGCCAGATGCAGAGGCTGCATGGGGAAGGCCATTGCTGCTGCAGGAGGGACGTGGGCACGGCCAAGCCATGGCAGAGGCAGCCCACAGGCCCAGCATCACCTGCTGCACCCCAAAACCTCCTGCCCTCAGCACAGGCACCGGCTCCCTGTGCCCTGGGATGCCGGGAACATGCCGAGCATGATGCAGTGGTGGGGCAAGAGCAGCGCTTCCACCAGTTCGTCCTCTTTAGGTGGGAACCAGCAGCTCCCACAGCTCCAACCTTCCCTCCCATTCCCCAGCCCCAGCCAGCAGTGAAACCTCTGGTGGGTGATGTCCTGGCACTGCTCTGCTCACAGGAACTCCACATCCAGCATATTTGGGAGTTGGCAACACTGCCCACAGCCCTGATGCAGCTCCGGTGCCCAGGGCAGCCTGTGACCGTAGCGAGATTTATGCTCCTTGGCTCCCAACGAGGAGGCTGGGATGGGAAAATCACCTCGTAACTGCCCCCATCCCACCCCAGCTGATTTTGCAACCCAGTAATCCAGAACACAACCAGGGTTAACCCTTCAATGGGAGCAGCCAGGACAAGCTCCTGGAACTCCCGACAGCTGCTCTGAGTTCAGCTTTTCCAGCTCTTATCTCCTGTTTCCCTTCCAAAGGAGGGCTCCTTGGAGATCAAAGCCTTCATTATTTCAGACGCAAAATGCTGCACTGCCTGCCTGCTCCTGCTGGAGAGGAGGGTTCGGGCAGCTGAGCCGGGCAGTAACCGGATCCCTGAGTTACACAAGTGTCCCCGGGACAGGGCACAAGGGCAGCGCTGCAGAGGAAGCTCTGCCACCACCTCGGAGCAAATCCAGACAGGATTCAGACATGGAGGAGCTGCATCCCTTCCCCATTACAGCTGTTGGGTGCTTTAGGTGCTCAGATTTGCAGCCACTGCACATCTCTAAACATCAGCTCATCGTCACAGAGCATCCCTGCGTCCCTTCAACATCACAGGGGACAGCCAGGACAGCTGTGCCAGCCCAGAGCTCTGCCCCATCCCATCTCCGCTTCCCACTAGGGCACCTCCCTGCAGGAAAGGAGGGAAAGCAGGGAAAGAGCCACTCCACCCCCCTGGCAATTAGGGAGGAAATTCAGCTTTCAGCTGCATTCCAACTCCCCTCTCAGCAGCTTGACACCTCCAACATTCGGGCAGATGGTGTTTGCTGCCATCCTGTGCCTTGGCTCAGCCCAGCTCCCCCAGGAGCCTTTATATGCCACGAGAGAAATTAGTTCTGTGCCCAGCTAAACACCCTCATTAGCTTCATTAGAGCCCTCCAGCTGAGGGCTCCTGCACTGCTCCCATCAGCGGATGGCACAGCCCAGCCCAGCCCAGCCCAGCCCGACATGTCCAGGACCCTGAGAGCAGCAAAGGCTCCTCAGGAGCTCCTGCAGCAGCTCTGGGCTTTTCCCCACCTTGGAAAGACAAACCCTGGAAGCAGCTCTTGAAAACAAAACAGCTCATCAGGGTTTCTGCAGGACAGCACCGTCTTAGCAAACCCAAACCCAAGTCCAGGCTCCAGCCTGGGCCTGCAGGCATCAAAAAAAAGCTTCAGCTCCAAGGAAGAGCTCAGCATCACATGGAGCTGAATTTCCCACCCATCACCTCAGGACAAGCACAGCAAAGGTGGATGGGCACAAGGAAGGAAGGAAGGAAAGCTCTGGAGCAGAGCAGGGGGCTGGAGCTGCCCACGCTCACGTTCCCTCTCCGAGTGTGTCCTCAGGCACCACTGATTCAGTCTCTTCAGTCCTCCTGGGATGATGTTCCATGAGTCACGACAGGAAGCTCCCTCCTCCCCTGGCACGGCAGGAGGTGGCCGAGGACACTGTCCCACTGTCCCTCCTCGCTGTGGGTGCCACCACAGCCCCAAACGCTGCTGCCCCTGCTGCCCCAGGAACACTCAGATGGGCAGGATATCCCTGTGCAAGAGCTTGCCCAGGAAAAACTCACCTCCCACGGGCAATTTCCATGGAAAGTGAGGATCAGGCTCACACTGGGATGTTGAGCTGTCCATTTTCCAGGGCTGCCCCACGCTCACCCCGGGCGCTCCAGCTGCTCTTGCAGGCAGGGTGGTTTTATTTCCGTGTGTATTTTGATCCCACCCGATTCTCCTCAGTGCCCAGCGGAACAGCACAGGCCATGCAGCACCCACCCCTCCACCAGGGCCTGCAGGAGTGTACCCAGGAGCTCCCCTCGGGACCTGTCTGCACCACAGGGGTTAAAATAAACTCTTCTTGAGTTGCAGTAAGAATAAACTACAGCGAAGAGAGGCAGGCTGTCATCCCCCAAATTATCAGCAGGGAAGCAAAGCAGAGCTTGCCCCTGCCTGGATCACACACACAGGCTTTGGATTCCCCTGACCCGGCTAGCACAGGGCAAGGAGCATTTTTTCCTAATAAAGCAAAAGGGTTTCTCTTCAAAGGATTTTCCTCTTCTAATCTTCCCCTGCAAACTCACTGCCAACTGGCGCCAGCTGCTTTACACATTTGTAGGGCCGGTGCTGGAAGCTTCACACAGGCTGTTCCCACCTCTGCCTGGATTGAACTGAGCCTGTAATGCCAGAATATTTGGGGAGCCCACAGGTAATGAACCCAAAGCTGTCCCAGCCCCTGCCAGACACAGCTGGGAGGGAGAGGGCAGCAGAAGGACATGGAAGCAGCAAAGCTGGTTCCGCTTTTGGTGTTCATGAACTATGAAAGAGAAATAAAATCACGAGTCCCAGAGCCCCTAAGAGGAACTGTGTTACCAAACAGAGGGAAATTCATGGTTGAACCACAAGGCCATAACAATTAAAGGTGCAGCTCAGGAAACCTCCCCCACATCATCGTGGCTCTTACATAAACCTTTACATTAACCCCGTCCCCGCTGCTTACACCCACCACAACCTGCCTGGCTGCCCTGGTGACGGGACTTTCCCAAGCTGGGCTTCATTTCGGCTCTGCCCACGTCCAAAGAGCCACAGATTGAAGCCCCAACACAACAGGCGGAAGCCTCATCCTCACATTTGTTTTGCCCGGGGAAAGCCAGAGAGCAGAGGTGACGCGTCCGGAGGAGGAGGAGGAGCTGCGCGTGGGTCCGGCAGCATCCTGCCCGCAGCGTGCCCCGTCCTGCCATCCCAGGATGACTGTTTGGAGGGGTGGCTCTGCTCCCTGATGGAGGTGGCTTCATCCAAGGCGGTTTGCATGGCAGGACAGCACCAGGCATCAGCTACCCACCTTCCAGAGGCACAGGGGCCAGTGCCACCAGAGCCGGGTGGGTGCTGAGGCTTTGACCAACACGAGCGTGGCCAGCTCCAACCTCCACGTTCTCTCGCCTCAGGGAAAATGGAAAGGTTGGAGAAAGGATCCCAGCAAGGGAGAATTATTTAGATTAGAAAGAGCTACGAACAGAGGAGCAACACAGGAGAGGCAAGCGAGGCCGAGCAAACGCGAGCTGACACACACACGCTCGAGCTGCTCGGCCACATTCTCCCAGCCTGAATGATTGCAGCGCTCCGAGGAAGACCTGGAGCCACCATGGCGAGCTCAGGGAGAGCTTCCCCACTGCACGGCCCGAGACGAGCAGCCAGCCAGGCATGAAGAGGCAGCGTGAGCGAGGGGAAAGCTAAAAACCCTGCCAGGAGCAGCCGGCGCGCGGAGGAGGCAGATGTCGCGGCGGGGGCAGATGTCGCAGCGCGCCCGGCCCTGCTCCTGCGGGCGATGTTGCAACGGGGCGGAGGATGGCGATGGGGCGAGGGAAGAGGCAGCTCTTACACGGTGCTTTCACAAGAGGCCTCGCTCGCCCGCCAGCGTTGCACAACCCCGGGTCCCCTGAGCTCTCAGCTGCCCTGCCCGTGGCTCCCACGGGGGTCCGTGCCCGGTGGGGGATGCTCGGGACCCCCCGCCCCGCAGCCCCCTGTGCCCGGGGCATCTGCTGAGCATTTCCTTGCCCGCTCTCCCCCTGCGACAGATGCAGCAGCCATTCAGCCTTTTCAGGCGGCAACAAAAGCCTCTCGAGGCACACAAAGGCGAGGAGCAGAAGAGAGGCCTGGGCTTAAATAAGAGCCACCTGCCAGAGGCCCGTGCCCCCCGTGCGAGCGGGGCGCTGCCCCCAGCCAGCCCCACACTGCACAGCCCATTTCCCACCAGCAAAAATGTTCTTGGCGCATCCTGGAAATGAGGCGCCCAAGTGGGTACCCAGGAGTAGCACCCTGGATGCTGAGGGGAGGGTAGCAGCGTGGTGGAGGCATTGGGGATGAGGGTGGAGGGAGGAGATGGAGGTGGGCGGGAAGGGGCTGCGAAACTCACAAGAAGAAGTCAGAGCAGGTAAATGGCAACAAGGCAGCAGCACGAAGCATCCCCGCTGACTCACACCCAGCAACAGGCTGGGGCTGGTGTTTAAAGAAGAGAAATAAAGAGTTTTGGCTTCATTTATCTGAGAAAAACAAAATTAGGGGCCTATTCAGTCCCACGTTTTTGTTTTGGGATCCTCCTCTTCCTTCCAGCCCTCAGCAGCATCGCTGGGTTTTGCTGACTCACCCGAGGCTCATCTCTCCAGGAGGCAGCGGGTGAGGAGCCAGGAGCAGCCCAGGCACGAGCCATGGTCACAGGGTCCCATGTCCTGCTGTGCCACAGGTCCCAGGGAGCACATCTGGCCAGAGTGATGGAGGCAGCACCCTGCCAGGACCTCGCCATGGATCCCACAGGGACAAAGGGGTCACAACGGCCAAAATGCTCCAACCCATCCCATCCCATCCCATCCCATCCCATCCCATCCCATCCCATCCCATCCCATCCATTTCTAAAGACATCCCCGATGTCACTGCCCACCAGGAGCCACCACAGCACTGGGTTTCAGCAGGGCAGGGACTGACTGTCCTGGGGCCAGAGGAAGCCACAGCCCAGCTCTGAGCGGAGCCATTCTGGGCGGGGATGCTCAGATGCTCTCTGCAAACCAGACCCCTGATCCCACATGCCTCTGCTGCCTCTGCCGGGGCCTTTTATCCACACAACACAAAGTGAAAGGAAAATAAGGAGCCACTGGAAGGGTGGAGATCTTCTCAGCCACAGCCAGCAGGGTCTGCTCCACACACACCACCTTCACTTTCCACCTCTTTGCAGAGCTGAGGGCCGGGGTCAGCTCCTCCTCCCAACCCCTCTCCTTGCCAGATTTGCTATCGGAGCTGACAACGCCGCGAACGGAAAAGCACACATGTGCTTTTATGGTAGGAAGTGGTTGATATTTGCAGGTGTGATTAATCTTGAAGTAAACACTGATGTAAACCATTAACTCAGGGCTGACCTATGTCCTTTGTGCTTCCCTCCCACAGGCAAAGCTTGAAAAAACCCCTTATCACCAGCACTGCACGGTGCTGCCTCCTCCAGCCCTGTACCCCACAGCCAGGGGCTTCTCCTCAGTGTCAGAGAGACCACACAGCACTCGGAGCATCCCTTGCTCCACCAGCCTCACCCCGACCCTGGAGACAGCCCTGCCTGACCCCACCGCTACCTCGGACCCCTGGGACAGCTCTGGATTCCCCACAGCTACATCCCAGAACTGCTTTTATTTTTGGACGTGTTCACCCGTTCCCTTAATGTTTCAGCTGGAAGTGATTTTTGGGGAGAGGCCCAGACCCACGCCTGCAAGCGGAGCAGCCGTGAAGCCCTGCCAGAAGAAGCCCCACAACACCCACAGCTTCCCAGCAGCTCCCAGCCTCGAGCTCTGCCCAAAAACGAAATTTCTCAGGGCTCAGCCCATGGGCAGGGCCCCCCACGGGACAGAGGAGAGGCTGCCACCCACCCCCCCCCAGCACAGGGATCCTGCCTGCGGCCTTTCAACACAGAGCAGCATAAATAAATACATACATATGTACTTAAAGAAGGGAAAAAAACCAAACTGAAACACAAAGCTGCATCAAGGCCAACCCCTCCTGAAGCACCACTCGTTCCTGGCACTGGGAGCAGGACGGCCTCGGGATGTGTTTCCTCCACCAGTGCCAAGCCTGGGGAGGGTTTCATTTACGCACCCCCGAAGCTCGGTGACGCCAGCACCGTTTTGCATCATTCTGTCCTTCCTCAGCTGTTTATTTAATACGGTTTCACCCCTGTCACGGGCTTTGCCAACACCAGGGCACAGCAAACACCTTGCTGAGATAAGCCCGGGCTGTGCAGCCCAGCTCCGCAGGGATCCAGAGCGGAGCATCCCCCCGGCTGCTGGCACCACCACCCACCTTGGCAGCCCCCGAGCAGTGCCAGAGGGGCTGGAATCACAGAGAACCTGCACCAAGCACGATGCCCACAGCAGCCTGGAGGCTGCCAGTGTGTTGGGAACAGGACTGTGGCTCTTCCCGGCGTGGCACACACAGCTCCCGTGCTGGCTGGCCGCTGTGGGTTTGTTTGGAGCAGGGAAAGGCCAGGCTGGGAGCAGCTCAGGGGTTTCATAACAGGGCTCTGTCTGCGCAGGTGCTCAGCGAGGAAGGGACCCCGCGGCCACCAACAGCCCTCTTCTTCCTCCTGCTCCTCCTGCTCCTCCTCCTGCTCCTCTCACATGGCACAGCAGACACGAACCTCTGTCACCACCAGCTCCCACGCACGAACCCACCCTGGGATGCCTGGGGCAGGGAGAGAGGCAGCAATGTGTGCCAGCAGAGGGGATGGCAATGAAGTGGCAGAGGGACACGAGGGGATTGCACCCCACTGAGTGATCCAGAGCTGGTCAGGGGCACACGTCCCCTTCGCCATCTCCCCAAACACCCCCAAAGCTCTCACTGAAGCCTCCCAGGCTCTCCTTGCCCCACAGGCCACTCTCCCCCTCCTTCTCCCATCACACAGAGGTTGTACAACCCCAGCACCCAACAGGACCTGCAGAAGAGCTGGTGGAAACCCCCGTGGGTGAAGAGCCAAACAACACCCCAGACTCGAGACCCAGCACTACCTAAGGTCATGCATTTCCACCTTACCCACAGCAGCCAGTATTTTAGGGGAAATCCTGGGCTCTGAAGAAATGCAGTGAAAACCTGAGAGCCTCCTGCCACCTCAGGAGCCAAGCAGGGCACTCCTCCTCCAGCAGCCATCCCGAGACTCCTTCAGCCAGCAGGAAAACACAGTTGTGTTTCTATTTTAAAAAAAGCCCTTCTCTGCATCCTGCTGGCACCACATTAAAGCTCTCAGGACACGGTGGCTATTCTTAGCTCCCTGCAGGCTTTTGGCAGCCCCAGGAGCCTCCACGGCACCTGTTGGCAGCAGCCGCGCTGCCCTGGCGCTGGGGAGGTTTGGTGAAGCTGGGACAGAGCCCGGAGCAGCAGCGTCCCAGTCAGCACCATCACCTCAAAACACCTCTGCCAACAAGTGTGCAAAACTCACCATGAAGTGCCTGGGGAGCACAAACTGCCAAAAACACCAGATGGGAAATCTCCCCCCTGTTGGCATTACCAAAGCTGGGCTCAACACAGAGCAAGGAGTTGTTGAATCATGGAGTGGCTTGGGTTAAAAGGAACCCTTAAAGATCATCTCATTCCAACTCCCTGCCATGGGCAGGGACACCTTCCACTAGACCAGGTTGCTCAGAGCTCCATCAAACCTGATCCAGCCTGGCTTGACAGCAGAGGTTTTGTGCTCTTGCATCTTTTCAATACACAGCAAAAACCGTGTGGAAAAGGCACGGGAAAGAGCCACTGATCCTCCCATGGATGCTCAGTACCCCACTGCTTGACAGTGTTTACCAGCAGGCTGCTTGATTTCCTACCAAATACCACAGGCAGCAAGTGGTTTGGACTCATTTTGCCCACTAGATTAAAACGGAGAGGGGATAAAAGGATAAACGCACGGATATTTAAACAAACCAACAGAAAAATCTCCTCCTGCAGCTACTGCTGCTTGCTTGGCAAACAGCCTGGTCTTCTTGGGCATTCCCATACCCAGCTTTTAAAAAGAAACCTCTCCCCTCAGCCAGCCTTACACACACCCTCATCCCGGGGCAGCGTTATCCGGGACCCCGGGGTGCGGGGGCAGCCCCAGGGCACGGGGTGAGCAGGGGGCAGCTGTTCCCTCCGGGTCGGCCAGGGGCTCCTGGGCCCTGCTTTGTATGAATTTAAGCTTTTTCAATCCCACTTATTCACAAGAAGAGCTTAGGGCTGGGGGAAGCCAAAGAGCAGACAGGGCAGCCTTTGTGTGGCTCGGCCGCCCACCCCAGGGCTCGGGCAGCCCCCGCGTCTCCCCACGCAACCCCGGCAGCAGAGCCTGGGGCACTGCGGGGAGCAGCGGGGCTGGCACGGCCCCTGCAGCCCCATGGAGCCTCCAGTGAGCAGAGCCTCGTCTCCTGAGTGAGAGGGAGAAATGAAGCCTTGAGCAGCCCCTGTGAACGGCAGCCACACTGCGCTACCCCGGTCTCTCACACAGGGAAGGGTCCAGGGCTGCTGGGGGGATTGGATTCGAGGTGGCTACAAGATCCAGATGTCCAGTGCTGGGCAGGAGTTAAGTCACTAAAACCCTTGAAGCCTCAGCACCCGTCCCAGGCCAACCTTCCTTCAGTGACATTTGCATGGTTGCTTCAGGGCAATCTTTGAGGAGAAGGAAACATGAAAGGAATGCTTTGGTTAAGGCCAGAGGTGCTTGACCTGCTAAGAACACGCTGCCCTTACTGCCAGAGCCTGGCAAAACTGAGCTAACGGGACACACAGAGCTGCCTAAACCCTCTCCTTGCTCTCATTAACTGGACCCACAGGGCCAGATCCCTCCCTGCCCTGCAGCTCCTCCAGGCAAGGCCCAGAAATGGGAATATCACCCCAAAGCACTGCACTGAGGCAGACAAACATCATCTTCCACGAGCTCCCCTAGGCTGTGGCAGAGGGAGAAGTCTCAGACCCGCTCTGAAGCTCCCGGGAAGCAGCTCTGGCTCCCACCCAGCACCCACCCAAGCTGCAGCTCAGCAGCACCCAATGACCACATTTTAACCCGTTCAGAATCCCCTCAGTATCTTCCTCACCCAGGCTTCATCAGCCCAGCACTGACACGCAGAGCTGGCTGTCTCCTCCAGCAGCAAGGAACTGGGGAATGGGACCACCAAGACGCTTCCAAAAATCCCAGAGGACATGGAGCACTTCCCTGCTGAATCCCACTGTCCACAGAGCATCTCATGTCCTGGCAGAGTTGTTCTCTACAGCAACTCTTCCTTACATCAAGAGACACTGGGAGTCTGAACTCCGACGAGGAACAAGCAGGGTGGGAGGGATGGACAGGGAGATGTCAGTGTGCTGCTCCAACAGAGCTGCACAGCCCCTCACACCAGGAGCAGGGTCATTCCTTGTGGGAGACACTGAGGACAAAAGTGAAGGGCTTCCCAAGCCTCCTCCAAGCTCCTGGGCCAGCAAGGGGGAAGATGTTCTCTCTCCAGGAGCCTGAGCAGGCATCCAGCAAGGGCTGCAACACCTCCAGGCTCCCCAAAACAGCCCTGTCCCCGTGCCAGCGCTGCTCTGCCGGAGGCACGGGAGGTACCCGGCCGAAAATGCCAAATTCACAGCTCTGATGACTTCCAGGAGATAACCTGAGTTTAAACTTTCTGGTAAGCCCGCCCTTCCCAGCACCGGCAGAGCCGCTTGCGCAAGAGCCGCCTGCCCGGGGCTCTTTCTCTCAGCAAATCTGCCCAGAACAACGGGCAGCCAGGTTGTGAAATGGCCCGAGAGGAAGAGAGTCACAGCAGAGCCCCGAGGGGACCGGGCTGGCCGGAGGAGGCTGGGACAGGTGACAATGGCTCCTGCAGCCTGGCTCGGGGAGCTGCAGGGCTGTGGGAGGCAGCGCACCACGGTGACAGCTCAGTGACACCCACGGTGGCCCCTGCCCGTTCACTAAACAAGTGGGAATAGAACAAGTTTAAGTTGTTCCTAGCACTGAGCTGGGAGCTGCCATAAGGCTCACTGCCGCTGGAATTCAAAGCACATCCCTGCTCCAGACACCTCCCCTGCTCTTTATTTTATTTACTGCTTTTGTTAGACTAAGCCGAGGATAACATGCATACTTTCGGGTTTGTTTGGACCTGACTGCATCTGCTTTTCCCCCAGCCCGGCCGAGATACCCAGGATTCCAACCCCATTTCCAAGCAACACCCCTTGGAGCCGGCTCCCGCCCGCACCTACGGGATGAGCTGCCGCTACTGGAATTGCAGCCTGACGGAGACGCGCTGCCAAATTTCCACAGCAGCCCCGGCTTGTATTCCAGCCACATTTCCCTGAAAACACACACTTGGCAGGACATGCAAGGAGCCTTTGGAGAGGCTGCCCCAGCTCGGTGCCGCGCACCAGGGCCAGAGGACGCGGGAGGAGAGCAAGAGCGGCTGCTCCGATCCCGAGTGCTCACCAGAAGATGCTCCCAAGCCAGGAGGTGCTGCAGCCCTTGGGAAAGGGACAGCACAGAGTCCCAGCCTGCTGTTACACAGGTTCAGCCTGATCCAGAGTGTGAGGCACACAGCAGTGACCCCAAACCTGCCTGACCCCCATCTTCTGGGGCCAGAAGACCTGGAGAGGTTGAGTTCAAGTGGGGCACCCACGTGCAGCCAAGAGCACAACACGAGGCAGCAAACTCAATTATGGTGACAAAGGAAATTAATCCATCCCTCCCCTGATCCCAAATCTATAGGCCAAACCGGATAAGGACACCAAGAGCAGAGCAGCAAAGTCCCAGCCTGGCTGGGCGCCCCAGGAACATTCAGATCTGCGTTTGTATTTTGGACTTTATCTCTGGTTTAGGCTACAGCCTGCAGGGCAGCCAGGCACAGAACCACGTGCGGCCCTGACGCCAACGGCCTGAATAATCTCATTACATATGACGGCAAAGGCTGTGCCAGCTGCAGACCTCCTGAGCCAGAGCACTCACCTGCCCTCCCCACTGGGACAGGGCACTTTGGCACAGCAGTGCCCTTATCCACAAGAAGATGCCACCATCCTCCTTGGCAGCACCAGAGGGACAATGGAGCCACAGGAGAGCTCCCAGAGTGCTCAGAGTAGATCCTGCGTCCCCCTCCCAGTGACACTTTCTAAGTGATATTTTTGTGGCTCACAGCATCTCCAGCAGAACTTTTTGTTTCAGGTCATCTCAGTTCCACCAGCACTCAGGGCCGTTAGTCCCCACCCCAGGCCACAAAGGAGCAGTGAGTTAATGCAACCATTAAACCTGCCAGCCGCTGCAATCCCCACCTCAAATTGGTAAAATCTTAAAAGGCTGAAATCTTTGAAATGAGTCAGCCACGGGGTACAAAGGAACAACAGTTTAAAAGGCTGCTACAGCTCTCTGCATTCAGACCTGCTCTTGCGTGCCCTGCTCCAACCCCCGCGCTGCTCCCCATCCATCTCCTGTGGGGAACCAGCCCCAGAGCTGAGAGTCCTCCCCAAAAGGAACCTGCAGGCACCAGTCACGCTCACAGCCCTCATGCCAGCCAGAGCTGAAAGGAGATGTTTTCAGAGAGCAAGAGAATCACCGAGTGGTTTGGTTGGAAGGGACCTTGAGGGTCACCTCGTTCCAACCCCCCTGCCATGGGCACGGACACCTTCCACCAGACCAGGTTGGTTTCTCATCTTGCAGCAATGAAGACGGGACCCACTTCCAGTGGGATACAGCTCTCAGGGGCTGTTAAAATCCAACACTGTCCCCCCAGATATGACCACGATGCTGACTCAGAGTGACTGCCCGGGCTCCAAACTGGTTTTTTGGGGAGTGGTCAGGCCAAGCTGAGTTCCCATGCCAGCCTCTGGAGCTGGTGGAGGGATCGCCCTGGTTCTGCTTCCAACTCTCCCTCCTCCAAAATAGGCCTGCAAGATCAGCCAGGTCCTGAAGACCCTTTCCCAGCTGCTGCCTCACCTCTGCAGCCCACAAAGGGCAGAGGAGCTGAGCAGCCTGGGGTGGGCACGGGGCTACCTGGGGGCACCTAGCACAAGCCAGAGCCCTGGAGCTGGGCTGTGGCAGCCGCCCTGGCCCCACAGCCAGCCCCGGCGTGGCGCAGGGGAGGCAGCACGTTATTCTTGGAAACCAGGAGGTGAGGTCATGCTGCCTGAATGCTGCAACTTGAGGCCAGACGCGCGGGGCCAGTTGTGCTTGGAGAGGAGCCTGACTTCTGCAGCGAGAGCCGTCTGCAGGTCAGGAGGCCGCTTGTGCTCCGAGCAGGAGGAAAGGGTTTCTTAAGGAAGGAGGGCTCTTCCCTCTCAAGTTTCTCAGCAGACAGCAAAACCACAGCAAAAGGATGGGTTAGAAAAGAGCAAAGCCCTCGGACCACCCTGGTGTGGGGCACAGGAGGCCACCAGGAGGGCTCAGGAGATGGCAGATCATAAACCCAGAGTGATGCTGCTCCTGTGCCACAGGATCAGCCCAACGGCCACTTCCGACCCGGCCACTCCTCCAGATGCCTCCCACGTACCTGCACCGCCCTGAAACCCAGCAAGAGCTCATCCATCTCATCAGATACCAGAGCACGGCCAGAGCTTTCTGGGAAGAGAGAAGTCACCAACTTGATCCTTCGGGCTTCCTCAGCAGGAACCTTCCGGGAGTTTTCAGCACTTGTGCCCACCCATCGTGATCAAAACATGCCAGGAGACCTGGCTCAGGCTGCACGGCTTCAGCTATTATTTATAAACTGTTTTGGTTGTTTCAGAGCACGTGTCTGGCAAAGCCCAGCCTCTGCTCGGCATCCCTCCCTGCCGAGGCAGAGCCATCACCTCCACAGCCCCCTGAACCAGCACTGTCCTCCAACGAGGCTTTCCCAACGTCTGTGTGAAGTGATGGCACAGAAGGCACAAATCTTGCCAAAGGGCTCAGTACGAATGACAAAATCATCACTTTACCTGGTGGTATTTGGCTATTATTAAATCACACATCCAGGGGCTGCGTTTTCATCCTGCGAGGCACAGGCAGCGCAGCTCCTCAGCCCGGCGCCGCCTCTGACGTTCAATAAATCACTGCATCTCAGTTCCCCACCTTGGAAAACGTGGGAAACGTCTTTTGCAAGACCTATGGCTGATGGCATTGGGTTATTATTGAGAGGAAGAGCCCCACCACTTCCTGAGCACGTACCAAAGAGAAAACCCCTGCTCCCGGGTCTTATCAGTCCATCACAGTCTTAGTTCTGACTGCTCAGAACATGTGAAGTGTTTAAAAGAGACTATGGCAAATCCTAAATTGTTTAAACAAACTCAAACCCCAAGTCAGTAGACTCCTTTGGTCAATGAGATAATAAACCACCGCTTTGGAAAAGTCCCGGTGATGTCACTGCAGTTGCCACGGCTTTTCAACCACAGCTTGCACAGAAGGCCACAGCGAAGACATTTCTGATTACATGAAATACATGGCAGAGCTAATAAAAAAAACATCTCTCCACTGAGAGAGGGGCAGAACACCAGACAGAGCAAGCTGCTTCCCATGAGCACGAGCCCAGGATCTCCATCTACTCCCTCACTCCAGGGATATTTTTCCAGATGGATTTTTGGAGGGACACAGCAGTTGATCTCAAACGAAGCTGTGGGACGCAGGGTGCTTTGGCCACCCGAACTCACTCGTCCACAGAGCTGCTCCGTTCTCAGCTCCGAGCTGCCTGCCCTAACTCCACGATAGGCACTTCCCAGAACACTGAACCATAAGCACCATCCTCCTTCCTCCTTCTCCATCAGGGGAACCATCACTCACAGATTATCTGAGGAGACCAAGAGTGAGACCGAGAGTGTTTTGCAACCACGCCCCAAAGCACCAAGGATGCTCCAGAAACAGGGGCAAATCCACGAGCAGCCTCCACGGCCCTGAGCTCCTCCAGCCCTTCCAAAACTCACTGAGCCAGGTGAGGATCTCCTGCTTTGAAGCCAAAGTCAGCAGCGAGGTTTGTTCATTTGTTTTAAAGCAAACCTGCTCCACAAAGAGCTCCGTCGAGCGATGTGTACAACAGAGAAAAACTCATCACCTGCCATTACCAGTCCCCACTCTCCAGCCTGGCTTAGCTGCCATTTCCTCGTGGAATTAAGGCAGCCAGCCCAAAGATTAGTCTTAAAAATGGAATTTGCAGTAGGCAAAGAGCCCTCGCTCCCAGCCCCACCACTGCAGCCTGACCACAGCAAACCCTGCCAAGTCAGGCCAGCAGTGACCTACATACAGCAGCCTCCACAGAAATTACAAGCCTAATTTTGCCTAATAATAAATCACACCAAGGTACAAGGAAGAAAGGGGTAAGGAACCAGGCAGTTCAGCGCCATTCATCACCTCTCCCTGGGCTTTCTGTTCCCACCCTGCAGCAGATCATCGTGCTTCAAACAGGGTCAGGTCATGGGTGACTGGAACCATCCGTGGCTGCTTCACACCAGATAATTCAGGGATGCCACGCTTCAGGTACCAAAAATTACAGTAAAATTACAGCACAGAAAGATGAAGAAGAATCTATAAGAAAAGCAGAGGAATCTCTTGTTTTCACCCAGGTACTACACAGCAAGCAGAACTACCATCCATCGCCTCACACACAGCATCATCTCATTTAATGATGTGTCTCTGCCATGGACTATTGCTCTGGAAGGAGGCGAAAATTGGCCTTAATGTTTTCACTGCTGCTAGAACACTGTCTCCAAGCTGAAACTCTCCTGGAGCACTGAAAAGTTCTCTTCAGCAAAGTGACTCTCAGCAAAACTCTTACCTAAATCCATCTCTTGATTTGGGAGAAAGAGCTTTAGCAACACAAAAGTTGCTCACGACTTCCCAAGAGGAAGCACAACCTGACCAGAAGACACCATTCCCATCAGGGAGAGACACAACTGCGTCTCACCCTCCAGTGAAGGATTGCATTGTTATACAAGATTTTGGAAGAGCAACCCTAAAGAATGAGGCTCCAAATGGAAAGGTTCACTGCACAACCAAAGCAGGCAGCAGACAGATTTCAGCTGTGGCTCCTGGCAATGGGCCATCAGGATTCTTTTAAGCATCATCTGAAACATGACAACTCGATGCAATCACTTCTGTGGATCCTGCTTTAGGTCATCTTTCCACTCTGATGAAGCCCATGAGTAATTTGGACCCAAATACCTCTCCACAGGTCTCTAGCAGAGACGTCAGCCCGGCTGCGTACCCGAGGAGAGAATGAAGTCAGCACGCATCATGTCTAGGGCAGTCACCCACACCAAGTTTGGGCTCGGCAGCTCGGTCCAAATACCCCAATGGAATAAGCCAAGCCTGTAGCTCACACTCACAAGGGCAGGACGGGTACCCACGGGCTCATCCCAGAGCCCAAACTCCCAGCGTAGCAGTTTTGAAGGTGCTGGAGGGAATCACTTACAGTAGCAGCTGTGCTGCTCTTTGAGAAGCCAGGGACACGTCCAACCACTCAGCTGAACTCGTCCCTCCCTGTCAGGGATGCCAGAAGAGGCCAGGACAGGGGACAGGCAAGACAATCTCTCTTCCTAAAAGAGATTCAGTGTCAGATATACCTCACCCCGCAAGAGCCACACAGACGCTCTGTGTCACCCTCTTACATCCCAGCTCGGAGTCCTGCACTCCAGGAGGCTTTCCAACAAGCCAAGGAACCCGTGGGACACGTGACAGCAAACCCTGACCCCTCGCTCTGGCACGGGCAGGGTGACAGCACCAGTCCCGTGCCCCAGCCACGGCGGGCACAGGGACCTCCGGCCTCGCTCTCCTCCTCCATCCTTCCCCTTTCAGGGCTGCGAAAAGGAAGTGCTGGGATCTGTGCTTTAAATACATGACTCAACTTCAGAGGCGAGGAGGAGCCCGTCTGTCAAAACAGAAGAGGATTTCGCTAATTTTCAACCCAAAGAGATGACAATACAATGTCGCCCTGGAGTACAACGCGGGTGATGTACTCACGAGCAACGTCTTTGGTGTTTCTGAAGGAAAAGCCAAACTTTTCTCACCTAACTGACCCCCCTTCCCTAACCACAGACATTCAGTACCTTGCCCAGCCCACCACCTCTGCAGCACAGCTTGTGCCCCCAAAGCCCCGTGTTTGTTCCCTCACTCAGGTTAGGAACCCCAGACACCAACAGAGGGGCAACTCTAAACACAAAGGAAGTGGGGTTATGGGTTTGGGTGGGAGTTACAGGTTTAGGTGGGGGGGTTACGGGTTTAGGTGGGGTGTTTTTAGCCTCCCCAGTTCTCGAGGTAACGCCAAGGACTGGAACAGCTCATGTGTGGGCGCAAATTGCACGGATGCTGGAGAACACGGCGCTCCCACCAAGCAGACAGCCTTGCTCCCGCGTCACCCGGCGTGCCAGGAATCCATTCAAACTTCCCCAAGCCTCGCTGGCGGGGAGACACGCTCCCCTCTTTGCTCAAAAACCTCATTTGGAAACAAGGAGAAGGATTCTATCACCTAGTGCGAGGTCAAATACACCTTGTAGCCACTGTTTATCTACGCCTGTCAAAGAGAAGCAAGTTAGGGACAAGGGGGTAACATCGTAACGCTGAAATATTCCCTGTGGGAAGCGGGGGAAGACAGTCGCTCGGTGTTACAGCCGGGAGGGGACATGGAACGGGGACAGTGAGCAGCTGCCGGTGCTTACACCACACACCACGAGCAGCCCACGGAGGGAACCCCACGTTCCGCGATGTGGCCCCCACACTCGGGGATGGAGACCCCGGCATTCCGAGATGTGCATCCCCCAGGGGGATCCCAGCCAGGCCACGGTCTCTTCTCCACTCCTGACCACCCCCCCTCGGGCTACCAAGATGTCATTTCGCTTCGTTTCCTACTACAAAGCGGGAAAGCCGCGTCTCGCTGCTCTTGATGGGGGGGAAAAAGACGAGATTAAAGCGCGGCCGGAGGGGCGGGCGGCAGCTCATTGTCCGGCCGGCCCCGCTGCCGCCGCTGGCCCCGCCGGGACCCCCTTCCCCCCGCAGCAGACACCTTCCATCACTGTCAGCAGCGCCGCTGCCGCTCCCCGGCCCCTCCCGGCCGCCTCCGGCCGAGCGCCCGCGCGATCCCCGCGTCCCCCCCGGTCCCCGGCGCGGGGGTCCCCGCGCACCTTGAGCGCGAACTTCTCGCCGCTCTTCTTACTGAAGATCTCCAAAACTTTCCCGTTGATGCCGAGCCCCAGCACTTGCGTGGTGACCTTGTAGTCGTCCGTGATGGCATTCTTCCGGATCTGCAGGCCGCCCTTCCCCGGGAACGGCGGCGGCCCGTGCGGGGGAGCGGCGGGCGGCGGCGGCGGCGGCGGCTGCGGCGGCGGCGGGCTGGGGAAGCCGGCGGGCGGCGGCGGCGCCCCGGAGAGCATGGCGGGCACCGGGCGGGCTCCGGGAGGGCTCGGGGAGGGCTCCGGGCGGGCTCCGGGCGGGCGGGAGGGCGGCGGAGCCCCGCGGGCCGCGCGGGATGGGCCGGGGGTGCGGGGGGTGAAGCAGCAGCGCCGCCGCCGCCGCCCCCCGCCGGTGCGCCCCGGCCCCGACAAGAGCGATGGCTCCGGTGCGGCGGCGGCTCCTCCTCCTTCTCCTCCCGCCGGCCCGGCTCTGATGTCAGCGCCCCGGCCGCCGGGGGAGGGACGGGGCGGGGCGGCCCCGGGGCTGAGCCTGCGCCCGCCGGACCGGCCCCGCCGCTGCCCGAGGGGCGCCGGGGGGGGATGGTGCCCCGGGGGTACGGGTGACCCCCGGCCCTGCCAGCGAGCGCGTCTCCGCTCCCCTGGAGCCGGCGGTGGGATGGCAACAGGTCGCAGCGTTGCCGGTGACCCCCCAGTGACAACAGGAAAGACTGTTCACAAGCGCGTGGAGCGACAGGACAAGGGGGAGTGGGCTCACGTTCAAAGAGAGAAGGTTTAGGTTGGATATTAAGAAAAAAATTCTTCGCTGTGAGGGTGATGAGGCCCTGGCACAGGGTACTCGGAGAAGCTGTGGATGTCCCATCCCTGGCAGTGTCCAAGGCCAGGTTGGACGGGGCTTGGAGCAACCTGGGATAGTGGAAGGTGTCCCTGCCCATGGCAAGGGGTGGAATGAGGTGATCTTCAAAGTCCTCTTCCAACCCAAACCATTCTATGTTTGTATGATTCAAGCAGTACCAGTGTCCCCCCTACACCTGGAATCTCCTCGCTGTCCCGAGAGCATCCCCAGGTGACAAAGGGCTGCTCTGAGCACTGGGTGAGCGCTGGTGTCCAGCACCTCACCCACCACCGCTCCATCTACAACCACTGCCCAGGGAGACAAGAGAGGGAACCAACACCACAGCACACAGAGCATCAGGGGATGGGAATCCAGTCCAAAAAGAGTAAATCCTGTCCTGATGATAACAAATTAACCCCTATTTCCATGTTCATCCCAGAATCCAACAGAGATGAGGCTAAAAGAGAAGAGATCCGCTCCAAAGTGCAACCTGCCCTTGAGCTGCCTGACATCCAGTAAAATCCAATGAACATTGCTTCTGCTAGAGCGCCACAGGAAATCAAGATATTTCATTTATGGATACAAAAAGCACACTGATAGTCCCTGTTTTCTAAGTACAGAACATGTGGTTTTTGACATCCACCCCTCTTACCCAGCTCTACCGCAAAAGGCAGGGAGTGTACCCTGGGGAAGGGATGAAGGAACATCATGGTACACAGGATCTACACCATGTCCTCCACAAGCAGCTGCCACCACAAGAAAGAAGAATCCAGGTCCTAAAAAGGGACAGGACAGTGAAGGTCAGGACAGGGAAGGGCAAGCTGTGGCCTCTGTGTGTCCCTACACGCAGGCAAGGCCACCCCGGAGCAGGAGGCATCTGCTCTGCCACCTCAGCACCTTCTGAGATCAATAAAATCTTCTCAGGTTTTTTTTTAATCAAAGCAATAAAACTGCTCCCGGTTTTACACAGGCAGTTCTTACCCCGTGGCTGATCAATAGCGGGGTGAAGCAGTGGATCCAGCTAATCAAAGTATGTCATTAGCAGCAAGAGACTGAGCATCTGTCAGGAGGTGGCAGTGACAGTCACCAGATGGGAGAGTGAGTAAACCTACACCAGGCGCTGGCAGCTTTATAAATAAAACTTGTCGAGCTCCCAGTGCATCTCACTGAGTCCTGAGTTTCCCTGAGAAACGTGGAGAGCAGCAGAGGCCTCCTCCTGCTCCCAGCTAAGCGTTGGCTGCAAGAACATTTCCCACTTGGAAAACGGATTCATTCTGGGACTCGCAGCATCTCCCAGAATTTAATCCTGCATCCTTCACCCCAAGGGGCTTTGTGGGGTGGGAGTTAAATCCAATAGACAGTGTAACAACAGATCAAAGCTGCTTCAAAGCTGCTGCTCTGCGGGGTTTTCCCACCTTTGGCATCCCCTTGCTTGGGCTCGCCTCAGCACGTCTGGGGAACGGAGCCTTTTGAGCCAAGTTTTTCTCCACAGAGGAATCTGGTCAAAGGAGAATGATTGACCCATTTCGTTGCTCCGTTTCCTTTAGTTTCATTCATATTTGCTTTGTAACCCGACCCTTCAACTATTTCAAAGATAAACATCAGTCCAGAGGAGGCACAGTTTGGGAGCCTCGGGTCCTGGGTTTCCCATGGAATCCTCCTTGGTTACTCACCCGAGGCGAGGGCCGCACTGGCTCCTCCGTCACAGCCTGGGCCCCCTGGAGCTGGGACATCAGAGCCCCACTTCCCTCTGCCTTCAGGCCCGGGGGGTCAGGAAACCACAGTAATTAATCATAGAATCATGGAATGGTTTGGGTTGGAGGGGAGCTTAAAGCTCATCCAGTGCCACCCCTGCCCTGGCAGGGACACCTCCCACTGCCCCAGGCTGCTCCAAGCCCCGTCCAGCCTGGCCTTGGGCACTACCAGGGATCCAGGGGCAGCCACAGCTTCTCTGGGCACCCTGTGCCAGGGCCTTCCCACCCTCACAGTGAAAAATTTCTCCCCAATACCCAATCTAAATGTCCCATCTTTTAATTTAAAACCGTTCCCCCTTGTCCTGTCACCAAGCCTCTTAGCACCTCTTAACTATTTCTAATGCTTGTAGGGAGTTTGTGCTTGCACTATTTCAAGTCGTGCTTGTTGATAAACTTCAGCTTTCTCTCATGAAATCCGTGTCACAAGGACAGATGTTTCTTTCCATCATTACACCTTTTACGAGGTAATTGCAATGACAGCATCTTCTGCTGCAGTCGATGGGAAGCAATGGGCCCTTCGGTGTGAATTTATTAAGAAATAAAGATTTTATTAAAGAAATAACCACGGAGGAGCAGGCAACAGATGGCCCAGTGTGACCATAAATATTTGATTTGCAATTCTGTGCCCCTTATAGCAAACCTGATCAGTGAAAGCTCGCTGGGCAGCGGAGCCTCGCTGAGGCAGAATTATAGAGATTTCTCCATAATGCTCCCATCTGTCCTACAGACGGGATGGAGGGTGCCAGCTCCCCGTTCCGGGGTGCCGGGGACTCCCTGCCCGGCTCGGAGCTCATCGCCACGAACCGCCACGAGGTGGCCCCCGGGCCCCGCCGAGCCCCGCTCCGCCCGGGGCTGCGGCACCGGAGCCGCGCCGAGGGGCCGAGGCCCCCAGCCCTGCTCAGGGTGGGACCGTGCTGTGCCACCTCTCCCCGAGCCTCAGAGGGAGCCGTCCCGGTTCGCCCCACGTCACGCATTCACCAGGGAGTTGTGTCAGAGCAGGGTTAGGCTGCACATCGGGAGAAGGTTCTTCCCCCACAGGGTGGTGGGGTCTGCCATCCACCCGCCGCCCTTCCCACACACCCCACAGCAGAGCGAGAAGCACCATACGGGGTCCAACGTGGGAAGAACCCACCAAATCTGGGTGCTTTTTATCAAAAAACACAAAAAAACCACAAAACAAACCAACTCAAAAAACCGCCTATGACCACCAAACCCAGCAGCAGTGACCTCCGATCCTCAGCCAGGAGAAAAATCATCCGGATGAGAATGGGAACTGATTTTTCCCTCCTTCTACTCCCATTTCCAGAGTGAAAAAGCACTGGCTGGCAGCAGGCTCAGCCTTTGCATCTACGTGACAGAGGTGGCTGATCCATGAACGTGCTCTCCTCTCCATGGCAAGTAATGGACCAGATTGTTATTTGATTAGAGCAGAGTTACCAGGAAAAAATAGACCATGAAGATGAGGGTAATGATCATTAAGGCTGTGTGCATCCTGTTCTCGCTGAGTGGATTTGTGGGAGCACGAGGCTGGTGAAAAACTATCCCACTTAAAAAATGGTAATTCCTTTAAATAATCCCGTGTACTTTTAGGAGAGGAGTAATAGAGTTGAAAAGATGTTGTTAATCACCATTACAACTGTGAATGCCACTTGTAAAGCAACGGAAGGATTGAAATAAGGACAGGAGGTAGCACTGGAAGTTGCACCGAGGTTTTTTCCACCGTTCCCGGAGCTCCAGCTCAGCTCCCAGCAGCTGCTCCCAGGAAGTGGCTGCATCCCAGTGCCTGGAAGTGATCCTTGTGCATGGTTTGCAAACCTATTTATAAAGCACTGTGGGATCCTTCAGGATGAAAGGAGCTATTCTAACTCGGATTTATTTCCCAAAAATGCGACCACAAACTTTCTCCACTGCACCACTCAGGACGAGTCTGAGCAAGAGGGTTTTTATGGAGACCCTGTCTCCCAGCCCTGCCGGCGCACGGGATGTGTCTGCCTGGCAGCATCAGCCCCTTGCCAGGGATATTTGCCACGGGCACCACCCTTCCGCGGCAGCAGGGGATGGAGCGATGCCCCTTGGCACATGGTGGGAAGAGGCAGCAGCTCCAGGGCCGGGATTCCCGCCGGGGATTATCACCCTTGGGCTCCGGCGTTGCTCACATTCCCGAGCAGGACGGCTCCCCAGACCCTTCCCGCTGGACATTCCCGAGCTGACACACAGAGCCCGTGATTGCGAGACATGTCAGGAAATACTGCTCGGGATTAGGAGTGTCTGCCTCGTGGGGATGAGGATTTTCCTGCCCCTTTCCCAGCCAGCTGGGTGCTGGGCACACGGCGCAGGGCAGGGGACACACCACGGTCCCCAGACTCAGCAAGACCTGCTGACAAACCAGCGTGTCCTGGGTGCATCCTACAAGTGTCCACCCCAAGCAGTGACCCCCCATCTCAGGGAGGGTTTAGCACAAGGAAGTAGAACACTAAAAGCACCCAAAACCCCCCCAGCACTGACCCCTTACTCTGCTTTTCTCAACACAGGGATTTTTTTCCACCTGGAAACTGGATCCCGATTCATTCCCCACCAGATGATGCCAAATGTACTTCCCTAAGTCACAGTCACAAAAACCACCACTCAGAAATGTACAGGCCCTAAAATAATTGGCTTTAAAAGGGATGGAGCCCAGCTGACGATGGATCCCACAGATCCCACACCAGGGAAAACATAAGGCACAGGCTGGGGCAAAGGGACCCGGTTTTAAGGCCAGCACCCTGAGCTCCACTGTCCCTGGATGGGAGGTCACCCAGGCTGCAGAGGGATGACAAGGTAAGACCCTGGAGCAGGAGGAGGATCTTCACACCAGCTCCAACTCAACCTGGCACAACCCCCATGAGCCCTAAATGTGCCTTCTCTCCGTGCCACCTCCCAGACCACTTCTGTCTGCTGGCATCCACATATAACCCAAATCCCCGCTGCTCTGCCAGCACAGAGGAGGCATTTGTGTGACAAGATTATGGAGATTAGCCCCATTAGCATAAGCAGCTCCTGGGCTGGCCCTAATCCAGAGGGACATATGCAGCCCATGCGCTGCTGCTGCTGCCCTGGCTGTCCCGAAGGCCCCGCGGGAGATGGGAACAAGATTGTCACCCATGTCCCCGTGTCAGGGTGGGCACCCACAGATCCTCTCAGCTCAGCCCAGCCCCTGCAGCGCGATGGCCACGCTGGGTCAGGGGCTGGGGGACAATCCGAGAGGTGGCAATGACCCCACGCTGCCAGCACAGCCCTCCTGCCCTGCACAGGTGCTGCCGGCAGCGGGGCTGGCAGGGCTTCATCGGGGTTTCTGCCTAGAGTAGAAAAACACTTGGGCCACCGAGCGAGAGGCTAAAAGTGGCCGGGGTCAGGGCGAGCAGCTGCCGGGGCCGTGCTGGAAGGGCCGAGCTCAGAAAGGGCCGGAGCCGCCCCGGCGTGCTGAGCCCGAGCCGGCGGGATTGCATTGCACAGCCTGGAGCTGGCATGTGGAGCAGCCAGAAATAAACCTGTTTGTGTAGCAACTGGAAACACAGCAACGGCAGCGAGGTGAGGTGGGACTCTCTTTTCTGGGTTTTTGTTCGGGTTATTTTTTTGGGAGGCCAGAAATATTTCTTTCTTTGGGTGGGAGAGATTTGTTGTGAAGAGGTTTTTGCTTGGGATGAGAGGTCCCCGGAGCATCCACAGCCTGCAAGTGGCAGCAGGGTATCTCCATGGAGGTCTGGGACTCCCAGCAGCATCTTCATTGCCCTTTCCTGTACCACAGGCTTTAGGATGCTGGGGTGTGTGGAGAAAGGCTGGATACAGCACAGAGCGGAGCCAGCAGGATGCAGGGACAGGCTGGACCAGGTGTATCCCAAGATTTGGGGGACATCACTGACAGTGCTGCATTCCAGTCCCTTTCCAGCTGTTACTGCACCTTGTGGACAGGGAAAGGGAGTCAGGAATGATCTGGACTTCTTCAGATGGGCTCATAATCCTGGAGGACCCAGGATTGTGGCCACACAGCCCTGCAGTGGCAGGATCCAGGAGGACAGAGCAAGCTCTGAGGTCAGCAGACAGAAAATAGGAAAGATGGTCTGATTAAAGTGTCCAAAGCAGTTTTCTATAAAATAACCTTCCTGCAAGCACAGGGCAGAGCACAAGGTCACCCTGTGGCTGGGACAGAGCAGCAACAAAGCTCCCACCTCCCACCCCTGCTGCTGGTGGTGCTTAATCCCCTGGCAGTGCCATGTGGGAAGAGCTCTGCAAACGGCATCAGGGAGGCTGGAGACAGGGAAAGGACTGAAACTGGGCCCACCAAAAGCTGCATTTGTTGTGCCCTGTGGGAAGGTAAAACATCTTTCTGTAACGCTGCCAGGAAGGGCCATGGAACGAGACCAGAGCCTGAGAAAGCAGCTCATAAAGGCCAATTTCCCCACGGTGTGTAACTAGACCCAGCAGTGTGGGTGATGCATGAAGCTCTGGGTTTAGTTTAATAGGGAAAAAAAAGTCATCAAAGAATATTTAGAAGAGTTTGTGTCATTCTGGTGCATTTCCCATCACGTGGGGATGTGTCAAAGGATCACGCTTAGTCCTGCAAGTGCTGAAGAAGGGCCTGGAAATAGTTATAGCAGAGCATGTGATCCATTAGACAGGGGAAAAGAAGAAGAAAACCCAGCTTGGACATTCTGGCTCTCTCTTACCTTTCCTGTCACCTTATTTCTCCTCCTGGAAGCACAGGCTGAGAAATGAGAAATGAGATGACGAGGGAGGTGAAACGCTGCAGCCAGGCCATGTCACCAAGGCCTTGTCAGCTCAGCTCCACGCAACTGGTGCTGCTAAAACCTCCTGAATCAGCACCAGCTGGCTGGAAAAGGAAAGCTGGGCTGTTTGCTCCCCTCTTGCACCTCCCAAAATAACCAGCAGCTTCCCTGTCCTCACCCCCTCCAACTGCACACACCCCCAGCTTCCCCAGCACTCAACGTCCAGCTGGCGTGTCCGACCTCGTGCTCTCCGTGCCCCACAAGTGACCACATTGAAGGGGCATTTTTGAAGCTCACCAGGCTGTAAATGTCAGAAAAGTGTTGGAAAACACAGCTCCCCCCTCCCAGTGCCCAGGGTCCTGTGAGGACGTTGTGAGGGGCTGCAGGGCACCTCCAGCAAGGAGGAAAATCATCTCAAACCACCCCCACTGTTTCCACTTCTATCTCATCTAAAGAAGAAACAGAGCATAAAAAGGTGGGCAGCACATTTCTTCAGGCTCCTTCAGAAGTCTGAGGAGCTGCAGGGGCTGCCCAGCTCCAGCCTCTTTCTGTCCTGGGCCCAACAGGAGTCAGCAGCATCCAGACCAAACTATGCCGAGGGCTGAGCTCCACACAGGGAAACAGCAATGAAGGGAATTGTGCAGGGGATCTACAGGGGATCTACAGCTCCTGCCTCAGAGAGTCAGCTTCAGACAAAAAAAATTATCCCTCTCTGCTTGCTTGCCTGTATTAATTCGTGCTCATGGCTTTGGGAGCAGAGGAGTTCTGGTGTAAATTACTTGCACGACCTTTCCTGTTTGATGACTTTACAGCTGGCTGCTCACACCTCAAATATAATTTCATTTATGCCATCCATCATTAGCACCTGCTGGAGAGCCTGGCAGCTCCTGTCGTTGGTGCTGCTGTCGCCGGGGGCTGTGGCAGTGGCAGGACACAGGCTGGGCACACAGGGTCACTGCCCTGCGCAGCCCCGGGCAGTGCAGGACACAGCCAAGGACCCTGGGCATTCTCTGTCAGACCTGGGATAGGATTGAGTAAAATCCTTTTGTCCTTTCCTCCTTGCTTACCCGTGTCAGAACGAGCTCTGAGGCTCCTGCTGAGTGTGCCAGGGTGAACAGCATTTTTTCAGTTCCTTTCCCTGCCCTACAAGATCATCCTCATGTGGATGCCCACCACAAAGCCCTTGAAGGCCACAGCAGCCAAACTCCACTCTCCCAGCAGCTTCTTGGTTATGATTTCTTGCATTTCCATGTCCTCAGCAGCTGCCTCGCAGCCAGAACACCACCCAGGGCAAGACCTGGCTGAGTCATTTCTCATCCGGAGAGCCCCTTGCTCACATCCCCCCTGCCTGACACACTGCAGCTGAGGTGTTCTCTCACTGCAACTCCAACTGTGAAGGAATTCCTACTAAACCCAGCCCGGTTTGTGGCTCTGGTCTGTAAAACCGCCTCCAACAGTCCCTTCTGTGGGCTAATCAGGCATGTGCTTTATTGCTCTCAATCCCTTCTCGGCTATGCTTAATTACACTTAATTATTGTAATCACGGTCTCTGCCTTCCTACCTACAACCCACCAGCCCAGCAGAACAATCCTCGGCGATACTGCTGCGCTTGTAATGCCGAATTCCAGAGCTTCCGAGCCGGCGGGAGGAATGCAAACCCTTACATGGCTCCGCTCCTCTGCCAGAGGCTGGGGCTGCCTCTCCCTCGGCTGTAGAAAGCTCCTCTCAGCGCTTAAGAATGGACAGACTTAATTCGGGCAGCTATTCCATCCCCGCAGACAAAGGAAACAAGCCGGAGCACACTTAAGGAGCAATTATTTAAATCCCCCTGTCTGCAAGAGGCGAGGGGGGGGGAAGCTGCTCGTGCCAACAATCCCCTCTCCCTGCGGCTCCCCAGAGCCACATCCCAAACTCTCCTTCGACTCCTTATAAGTTCAGCTTTCCCCAGATGTCTCAGGGCACGGCTGTCTGCATCTGCACCCGGTAGATCCCGTTTATCATTCCCCCATAAACACTGGGGAGAGAGGGATGGGACCACAGGAAAAAATCCGGTCAAGAACATGTGGTTTGTTCCTGGGTTTTACATCCAAAATCCAAGGGAAGAGAGCGATCCTCAGAGGGAAAGGCGCTTCTGAGCATCTGCGCACGTGGCTGTCCCAAAAAGTGTTTGCAAAGCCCATTAGGCTAACGTGAGAAGAGGAAAGAAAACAGCCCCGAAGCTGCCACGAGGAGCTGAGCTTACAAAAACCATCGGATTGAACCACCCCAGCACCAGCACTCCGAGCTTGCTCGCTGATGCTTCAAGAAAACCTAATTAGGGGCAAAATCCTCCTCTTTGGTTCACACAGCCCCTTCCATGAGCAGGGACACCTTCCACTACTCCAAGCCCTGTCCAGCCTGGCCTGGGACACTTCCAAGGATTCAGGGGCAGCCACAGCTGTGCCAGGGCCTCGCCACCCCCGGTGAAGTTTTTCCCCAATATCCAATCTAACCCTGCTCTCTTCCAGTTTGACGCTCTTCCCTCCTGTCCTGACACTACAATAATTAATAATAATTGGAATACACCACACGACTGATGAACTCCAGGCTTCTGCTCCCCATCTTTGTGCAGATTCAGGTTTTTACCAACATCCCTCAGCACGATTTTGTCAGGCAGAAAGAGGTGGACGCAGCTTTGGTGTGGGATTCCCCAGCTCCTCCGCTGGCACCAAACATTATTTCCCCTCCCAGCGCCCGGCGCAGCTCAGACAGCAGAATTTGGGAGACAATACCTTATCATGTTACATCAACAAGCACTAAGCAGGGCAGATAAGATTAGTTTTTTAATCTGAGGTGCTGTGTTTGAGAAAATGACACTCAGCCCCTCTCAGAGAGTGTCCCATGGACTCACGGCAGACTGGACACAGAGCTACACATATTTATATACATGTTCCACAAAGACATCTAAATCTCACCATATATTTTGTTTTTACTGTTTTCAGCTTGCAAACTTTAAAAAAATCAGATATTTGCCATTCACCCACATTAAAATGAGGCAAAAAATCCCTCAGTGTTGTCTGCACACTCTGTGTGTGTAACACACGTGGTTTAGTCACACAGGTTGTAGCTGGAGACCTTTTATTGCAGCATGATTTCATCTTCAAACCATCCCAATATCCACTTGTGTACAGTAAGTTACCCATTTATAGGTTTCTAATAAAAGCAAATCTTCCCTAAGTGGCTATTACTGGATTTCTCCTTTCAGCCTGGGGATAAGCAGGATTCTGGGCTTTAAAAAGCTCTCTAGTGAGCTGAATAAGAAAGTGACACTGAAGAATGTCATGGCAAAACTCTGGTGTGTTCTAATTACAGCACTGTTAACGAGAGGAACATTTGTCAGAGCAGAGCTTCATCACGTTTAGCACAGACACAGAAACCTCCCACTCACACAGTGACAATTTTCTCTCCTCTCTAGGCAGATGCCACAGGAGGTGGTGCCTGCCAGCACAAGGTAAGTTCCACCATCTGGAAAAAATTATTACTTTTTTTCTTGTTTTCCTTTTTAATCAAGGACTTTGAGGAATCTGCACACTCGATTGCTAAAGAAAATTATGCATTTATTTTCTTTTAAAAATGACCCAAAGTACAACTTTAAGAAATCTGCTCATTACATTTAGATACATAGTTTGAGACTGACTGATTTCCAGAGGGTTCCTCCACAGTGATATCCACGTGCACTTCCAAAGTTTTCCACATTCCCCACCCTATTACACCTCATCACAATATTTATAATAAATATTGTGCAGATTCTGAGGATGCTGACATTCAGTTTGAACATCTGCAATGTGTCAGAACCCCTGAACAGGAACTTGGTTGCAGCGAGGCAGATGGAGGCTGGTAAAAGCCTGAGTGCTGTGTGGGGGCTGCCTGAGCCTGCCAGCCCCTCTGCTGGTTTGGAATAAAACGTCCAGGACAACGTTCAGCTCTTCACAAGGAGCCTTGGATTTCACCTGGTACAGGGGCAGTTACAAAGCTGAGCGGCATCGGTGGCATTTCAGAACACGAGGGCTCTCTGGTGGCATGGAGGAGGTGTATTTATTCCCTTCATTGAATTAATAGAAAAATAAAAATCAAGTGGTGTCTGTGCCCTTGTGGCTCTGCACAGGTCCCTGACAGGAGGGGGCAGCCAGGGGGGATTTGGGATCTTATCGCAGGGAACAGGGACAGGAGGAGAGGGAACGGCCTCAGGCTGGGCCAGGGGAGGCTCAGGGTGGAATTTCAGTAGGAATTTCCTCATGGAAAGGGTGGTCAGGCCTTGGCAGGGGCTGCCCAGGGAGGTTTGGAGTGCCCATCCCTGGAGGTGTCCAATGACTGGACATTGGTCTGGGTGACGAGGTGGGGATCAGGCACAGCTTGGAATTGATGATCCTGGAGGGCTTTTCCAGCCTCAGCGATTCCAGGATCCTGTGAAGCACCAAATACAAACTCACACCATGCAGCTCCCAAACCTGCCAGGAACCCACAGCTTCGAGCACCCAGCACCTGCAGAAGCCACAGGATTTTTCATTAAAGTCTTTGAGCACAGTTTGTTTTCAGTCTCAGCTGGTGCTGCACACAAGTCCCGCAGATCTTTCCATATTATTTTGGCTCTCCACTTCCACAACGGAATTAAACTTTGGCAGGCAGGGGATTTGTATCATTTCAGCAGAGATCTCTGGGTGCAGCATCAGCCTTTTGCTTGTGTGCCCGGGATTAGCAAGACATTGCTGAGATCATCATATATATGTTTCACAGCCAGGATAGCTATTGGTATTAAACAAGAAAAAAACCCAGGAGAGCTGCAGCCTGCAGTGAGCAGCCTTTTAAAAAGGACCCTGTGCTTGTTTGAGAGGTAGTTTTGAAGAAGATCACTGCAAAGAAGTTCTACAGCTGCTTAAAAAGATTTCAACCGCATGAAAATCCTAGCAGGTAAAAAAGATTGTAAGCAACACACTCATTATTCTCCCGCAAAGGTTGTGTTAAATCTGCCTAATTAATTTGCTGGGAATTCTTAGGTCACTGGTCAGCCAGGATTCCCATTCCAGTCAGCTGGGAGAATAAAAAACACCAGTGAGGAGGGTCTGTGGTACCCAGAAGATCTCTAGATTTGGGCTTGGGTCTTTCAGATGTGCTGCTCCTGCATTGTCACTGATTTATATAAAAATACTGCTGAGCCAAACAGGTGAAACTGCAGACAGTTATTTGCACCTCTCACAGGGCAATAAAACATTATAAAGCAGCATTTTAAAACAAGTTTGGGTGACTTTTAGGAATGCAATGCCTGATTTTCTGCAAACAGAAGTGTTTTGCATGTGTTCTGTGGTAACTCCTGAGGAGAACGTCTCAGGTGCCAGTGCTGGCGGATCAACAAAGCAAAGCTACCACGAAAATAAAAAGGGCTCTTAATCTATTCAGACATTTTTAGTTTTGGGATACTTTCAACATTCTCAGCAGTAGCACAACTGATGACAGTGATGGACTCTGGTGATTTCAGGCCCCACCAGTGTTTGGCTTTCCCAAAAACAAGTGTGGCTTTGAGGCTTGGCCATATCTGGTGAGCACAGAGACTGTCTCACACAGAGACTGTGACCGCCCCTGATAAATGACACAGCCCACGGTCCAACCCACCACGTGGGGCTGGAAAACTCCTGCTCCAATTCACAGGGAACTCAACAAGTCTAGGTTTTGCAGGGATGGTTTCTCAGAGGATATTTATTGCCTCACCTGGAGGGCTCTCCCAGTTTGGGAATTCTGCATCAAACAATTCACCAACAGCAAACGTTTTCTAAAGAAATTTGGGATTAGTGATTGGAAACAAGACCCCAATGTTCTCAGCTATGTTTCCCGGGCTAGGAAGATGTTTCCAACCCAGTAAATATCTGCTGAGGCTGCTTCCTTTTCTTTTTCACCCAAATTAGCAATTCACTTAACTACATATTTGATTTTTAAATATGGCAGTCCCAAGTAAGTAAGATCCAGTCTTAAACAAACACCTCCTGCAGTCAGGGCATGCTGAACACTTTTCCTAGATGAAAAACCACGGTTTTGCCAGTTAATTGCTTTATCTGCAGTTTCACAGCCCCAGCCTTAAGCAAAACTACTGAGTTCTGCACCAGAGCTGCCACAGGAGGCATTCCCTCACACTCACTTCTTCCCACAAGTCACAGAATTTATTATTCTACACTTGGCACTTTAGAGACAAAATGGTTTTAGAACCAGGACCCTGCAGTGTGTCCTGAGCCCTGTTTGTACAGCTCCCAGCACACCAAGACCACTCCTCCTGCCAGGCTCCAGCACCAGCATCACCTCATATTCTCTCTGTAAAATACTTCTCCATGCATCTTTCCTACCAAGCTTTTGCTCCTGAAAGGTTCCTTTCTCCTCACTCACCTGGTGTATTTTGGTAAAAGAAATGTAAAGGGCAGAAAAGGAAGAAGATCATCTCTGGCTTCTGAAAACATGCCAAATCTATTAGAGATTCTACTAAAATCAGTGGTATCTTCTGCCACTTCCCTCCAGAATCCACTTCCCTGGTTCTTCATTCAAATAAAACTTCACTCAGCCAAGCAAAATAAAAAATGCCAGCCCTGTGTTGTTGCAAGTGACCCATGAGCAGCCCATCCATGCTGGTTGCTGCACGGATAAAGGCCAGACTGTTATTTTAATATCATTACTAAGCTAATTGAGTTGACACTTGTAAAACAAAGCAGCTCAGAAAAGCTCCACACACAAGAACCTCCATTTAAACTCCTGGGAACCTCAGTTTAAAGTCCTTTGGAGCTTTGGCTGTGTCTTTTTGAGGTTTTCTGCAGGCCTCCGCCCAGTGTTGTAATGACCCAGAGAAGCCAGAGCAGCCCCATCTCCTCAGGGGAAGGGTCTCCTACTCAACATTTGCTCACCTTATCTTTAAAATCACCCCGGTAACTCCTTTGTTTGCATACTGAAAGTCTCCTTCCTTTAGCATTCAAAACCTGCTGCAGAGAAAGTAATTACATTTAAAACCTTCTGTTCATAAAAGCTCTAAATTGCATTTAAAGTCCTGCTCAGGTACCTGGCAAGGGATCAGATGGTTTTGGAGATGGACTCGGGCCATGAGGCTCCAAGAAGGAACAACCCCAACAAGCTGTGGTTGTGACAGGTCACACCACCCTGGCATGTTCTGGGAAGATAAAGGAAGAGGAAATACAAGCTCATGTAGTTCAAGAGTGAGAAAACGTAGGCACCCAAAGGCCTGAAGGAAGGCAATTAGAAACAAAGCAACTCTTCCCATAAAATATTTCCATTTAGATCCGCCAGTTCTTGCACCTTTTCGGTCTTTCCTGGTTGTGTTTCCAGACATTCTGCTGAGATTTCAGAGCACACTCCCAATTGTTAATGTGTGTTCCCCCCTCCCTCATTTTCTAGTCACAGCCCTGGGCCTGAAAAAGTCTTACTTGTCTGACAGGGGGTGGCATGTTTGTATTTTTATTAAAAGAGCTTCATGTAATCCAATGGAATTCACTCTACACAAAGAGATAATATTTTGCAATTACCAGAATCTCAAACATGGATATAAACCAGCTCTTGAAGTCCAACATTTTTGTTTTAGAAACACAGGAAAAACAAAGACACACACACCTGGCAGAACTGCTGATGGAAATCTGAGCTCCAAAGAAACAGGTAATTCAACCATTACCTGAACAAACTGGCTCACACTTGTGATGGACCAGGCCTGATCCCAAATTCCCCTACAAGCTTTCCATAGATTTTTAGGGGGAAATAGCAAGTGTTACAGAAATTAGTAGTTTCATTTAGATATATCCTGTGTTTCATGGCAGTTCTATGCTCCTTCGCAATTTTATCATCTGAGTATTTTCTTTTCCAAGAATAAATTCCTTTGGTGTCTACATCCCATCACATTTTTTAAAATCCCAGGATAGATAAGGGAAAAGCAATGCAGAGAAATAAAATTCTTCAAACTTAAGCAATTTGCAAGTAAGTTCCTAATGCATTACATGAATGCATTTGTGCTTTTGACACGAGATTTAAAAACTTTCCCCCAGAACAAAAAGAGTTCAGCTGGAGATAACTGGAAACATGTAGTTTAAATCAAGTTCCTTGCCTGTCTTAAGCTAAAGAACCTGTTAAACCATGATAAGAAATGGTTTGATTTCATTTTTCAACAGCACATCTGCCAAACTGTCCCTGCAGCCCCCAGCTGAGCTGAACCCTCAGCAGTGGAATATGCACCAGGTGTGTGGAGCAACTGGATAGAAGTTAGCCCTTGAATGTGTACATTTTTGACTGATCTTCCAGTACTCCAGACTGAGCCTCTAACAAAAAGTAAATCCATTAAAACCCTCTGCATTTAATTTCCTCCCACAGCATGAACAGACAGTTAACACACGAGGGGTATATCCTGGGAACCCATCACTCCCCACTAGCTGACCAGTTTGGGGAGCACAGTACACAGGGGGATGTTGCCACTGGCATCACTGGCCAGATTGGCCCTCAGCTTGTTGGGGATCCCAGCCACAGGAGGCAGCTTGTTGGCAATTCCTTGGAAGGAACCTGAATAGCTCGAAATCCGTCTGCTGGAGCTTTTCTCCAAGCCGGCTGCTTTGGGCACCCGTTTGCAGATCCAGGGGTGCCGCAGGGCCTGGCTGGGAATCATGCGTGCAGAAGGATCCCAGCTGAGGCATTCCTTCAGGAAGCCAATGAACAAGGGATCGTCACAGCCCTTCAGAGCTGTCACCCAGTCCTTGTTCCCCGGGGCACCCCGGACCTTGCCCCGGCGCGAGCGGCTCCCGCCCAGGGTCACCTTCCCGTCCGGCTGCGTCAGCACCGTGCAGTAACGGGGGTGACCCTTGGAGTTGATGAAGTTCTTGGCTCGCTTGGATTGATCCAAAAGCTTCTGAGGTGGCATTCCGAGAAGTTCCATCATACAGGCCAGCTGGTCTGCCTCGTCCTCTCCAGGGAAAAGAGGGTAGCCAGTCAAAAGCTCCACCAGAATACAGCCAAAACTCCACATGTCTATGGGCATCCCATAGCGGCTTCCCAGGATCACCTCTGGCGCCCGATAAAACCGGGACTGGATGTATGTGTAGACTCTTTGGTGCTCAAAACAGCTGGACCCAAAATCAATAACCTTGATTCCACTCCTCCCTTGCTGTTTGAGGAGGATATTTTCTGGCTTCAAGTCACAGTGGATGATTTTGTTTCTGTAAAGGGCATCCAAACACTGCAGGATGGAGTGAGCGAACTTCCGAACCAGCTGGAGGCTGAAGCCCTGAAACTTATTCCTTTTGATCAGCTCATACAGGTTCATACTCAACAGTTCAAAGGTCATGCAGATGTGGTTCCGGAAGGTGAAGCTCTCCAGCATGTGGATCACATTCATGCTGCCTGTTTTATCCTGCTTCTTCAGGTGCTCCAGGATCCTGATCTCTTCGGCGGCTTGGCGATGGAACCTCTTCTCATTGCGAACCATCTTTAAGGCCAGGTGTTGGTGGAGTTTGTGATCATAGACTTTGGCAACCTGTCCAAAACTGCCCTTGCCAATGATTTTGAGCACTTCATACCTGTAAGCCAGGTGGTCGTGGGGCACGTGGATGTAGCTGCCTTGGTCATCGTCGTAGCCGCTGTTGTTGGGGCCGCCGATGACCCCCTGCCTCTTTTTGGCAGATGGCCCCACAAAGTAAATCTCGGAGAAATTAAAGATCTCCTGCTGCTCATAGGCTGACAGCTGATGTTTGAACTGTTTGACAGCTTGCTCTGGAGCTTGGGAAACGGCTTTATGTGCTTTCAAGGAGTTTCCATTGCCTCTAGGACCCAGGGTCTCTAGGGTTTTCTCTTTTGTCAAGGAAGGGAGAGCTCTTTCTGGAGTAAGGCCTGCAGACTGAAGAGTGCTGCTTCTTCTGTTGCCAGAGTCCTCAAATAGCTGCTCCACTTTGACCTGATTTCCAGTCAGAGAGTGATCCTTCATCATGAGTTTGCTGATAGAAACCTAGAGAGAAAAAAGAAGGAGTTTAGTTTATCTTTTAAAGCACAGATTAAAAATAAAATCACTACCAGCGCAAAATGAGTAACACCAATGAGTTTGGCATTTATTAGGAACACATATAAAGTGCTGGACTAAATTCAATTACAAGCACAATTATAGAAGGGTACACAAAGAGAAAGCAACTCACTGAAACAGCACTTGTGCTTTTAAATCCAGAAGGGGAAACCTTAGACAAAGACTCAAACCACCACAAAATACCTATCTCTAGTCTGCAAAGAGCCAGGGAACAGCTATGTTTAGCTTCAAACGTGGGTGCAGCAGCACAACCATCGACAGATGCAACCTGCACCTGTCTGGAGCATGGAATGGAACGTGGACGTGCAGAGAAGGGGCAGGAATATTGCACAGCCAGGCTGCCAAAGGAAGACAAAGCAGCACCAGCAGGTGACATATGGCTGGTGTGAGCCAGCTGCACCAGGAGCAGAAGGATGGCAGGGCAAGGCAAGGTAAACCATCCTTTAAAAAAAAAATAATTGTGGGGTTTTAATTTCAAGAGGAAAACATCATTATATCCAAAACTCCCTCTGAAATCATGGTGGAATTATAGAATACTGTGGGCTGGAAGGGACCCACAAAAGCCATCCAGTCCAGCTCCTGGCCCTGCACAGGACACCCCAAAATCCCACCCTGTGCCTGAGAGTGGTGTCCTGGAGCTCTGGCAGCCTTGGGACTGTGCCTATTCCCTGGGGAGCCTGGGCAGTGCCCCCACCAACCTCTGGAGGAAGAAGAACTTTTGTCCAACCTAAACCTCGCTGACACAGCTCCAGCCATTCTCTTGGGTCCTGTCACTGGCCACAGAGGGAAGAGAGAGCTGCACAACTCCCTGAACACAGACCTGGAAGCTTTGAATAATCAAGAACACCTCCCACTCCAACTCAGCTGAGAGCAGTCTGCAAGCACTCCCTCTTACCACCATGTGCTGAAATATTTACATCTGAAACAAAGCCATACAAGGTGAGAAAAACACTGTGAAATTTTCCAAGCTTGTCAATTTTACAATTTAGGAAATGCTGAACTCCCTAGAGGTCAGCTCCCCACTAGCACAGCAGTTAGTCCCTTTTCTGCTTGCTGGCACTCCTTGCTGAGAGGCAGCAGAGGTGTTGTCCCAGCCCAAGCAGAACTGAAGAAGCCCTGACTGAAGGAGAAACATCTGTTTTCCATTTTATCCTTTAATCTAAAAATAAAGATCTCAGACACATGCCAAACCGAATCCCTGAAAACCAAAATAACTACACAGGAATCAAACAAAAAATATAAATAAACCTGCAGCCCCACAGCAATAAAACCAAATTCCTTTTTAGTTACATCCAGTCCAACATCTCGGCACGGTCAGCAAATCAGGGAAGTGAATGTTCTCGCCAAAGCCAACTACACACAGCTCATAAAAGAGGCTGTTTGTTGGTGCTGCCCTGAAACGCTATTCTTGCTCCCAAGCCCCAAGAAACGGGCATTTCCTACAGAAGTCAGTCCTTATCAACATGGATAGATCCTACCAAGTCCCACTCCTCCTATCAACCCCAAAATGCAGTGTACTGGGAGGGACACGCCTTGCCAGAGTCTTAAATAAAAACAACAGAGCCCAGCCCTGGGAACTCAGAATAAACGCCTTTTTCTTGGAGCCTGGCTGAACCCCCGAGATAAGAATGACATTTCTTCAGAGCTGGCTCAAAGACTCTTCAGTCCAGCAGACTCAAACAGAAAGTTTACAAACAAACAGAGGATGTAAACACAGAACTAGGGTCACACTTGTTTAAATACTCTCTACGCAAGAGCAGTAGCAGCTCTGCTCGTGCTGCAGTTCATACCAAACATTTTGTACCTTTGAATCCCTAAATAAACAAGGAATTCATGATTCCATTTATCCTGGAACGATTTCTTAATGAAGGAATTATGGCTTTGGATTTCAAACCTGACTCAACGGTAGTAAGGTCTCAATTTTCATTCTTAGAGGACTCCCAAAATCAGTTGCCACATGATGGTGAGACACAAATATAGCTCCATCTTCACTTGAACTCAGAAGAGCTGCACTCAAAGTCAGATGACTCCTGGGTAACACCAGCTTTCTTTCAACAGCTTTATTTTACAAATCACAGGCTCCCCAGGTCTTGGGTTTTATTGCTGAAGTGCTACCAGCAGGCAAGAAATGAGGCTGACAACACCAGTGGCACCCTGCTGAAAACTCTCACTTACAAAACTTCATTTTCATTGACAAGGAAACAGTTAATGCAATTCCTACACAACTGTTTTTCAGAGGTTTTCTGAACGCTGAATGAAACAGACTGAATTCCACCCCTGTATTCCAAAGGAGGGAGACTTTCTGTTCTCTTGCAGGCTCAGATGAAGGAATGGGCAGCTGCAGTCACCAGGACTCCTCAATTCTCATTGTAAGTGTATTACATCGTAATAAAAAACATTGCAAGAAGGAAACTGAAAATCCAGGTATTTTCCCATTAAAAGTGAGCAGCATCATTTTCAGCCTCAGCTCCTGCTTGCCTGATACCACTGAGGCTGGATTTTATTGATACATCACCATGTAAACTGGGCAATCCTTAATCTTGCCCTAAGAAGTTAACTTAAGGCTTCAGGGATAAAACAGACAAGTCAAACAAAATATTCACGGATTTATATTTGTATTTCACTGGATAGTTCCACTCTACTGACTTGTCACACTACAGCTTAAAACGCTGCAGCTGAAATGTTCCCATATTCCTGCAAACAAAATAACCCCAGCCCACTACTCTTCAAATTCCTTCTGCTCCCCGTCAACATTGCCAAAAACGGAAAATAAAACAGACTTACACCCCTGAGTTTGCACAGACCAAATCTGTTACAACAAAATCCCACAAGGTGGTGACTTTCAAATGCATCTTACTCAGGGCAATGTCTATTTTCACTTTTTAGAGAGTGAGAGGGTTTTTTTTAAGCTTAAGCTCCTTCCCTTCTGCCAGAACTCAACAAGAGCCAGAACACATTTCAAACCCATCTAAAGGACAGAGCAGGGTACGAAGAAAGTACAGCTGAACATGACCACTACGGAACCAATTAAAGGAAAAAAAATCTCCCAGCTCCACATCTGCTGAGGGAAGAGAGTCCTGGTGAAAAAGCCTGGCAACACCTTCCTCTCATAAGGAGCTATTTTGGTAGCAAAAGAAGTGACAGATAATGCCCAAGTTTTCAGAGCAGAAAGATACTTTTGTGAGACGTTTGGCAGCCACACAGACTCACACTGCTCCTTCTGCTGCTCCTATGCACTTATCCGTCAGAATTTTCATGAGGGAAACCAAAATGGAAACGTGCAGGAGGAGGCAGAGCAAAGCGTGTGCGGATTTACTTATCAGAGTACAAGGTGACACGGTAGAACGCTTCAGCCCTTTGTAAAGCAACTTTTTTTGATTAAAACATGAGCTGAGGGCAGTAAGATGGGATTCCCGAGGCTGCCAGCAAGTTCTGCTGTGAACACAGCACATCATTTTCATGTTCAGGAAAAACAATAACGTTAAGAAGCCACTACAAAGCTGCAAAATCCCTCTTTTAAAATTTATTCTCTGTAGGGAGGTGTGAGACCCCTGGATAGTTCTCACTGCCACACAACACAGCGTTAAGACACAGAAGACTTCAAAATACTCACATGAGGTCTTGAAAGGCAAGGAAGTCCTGAAGGGCTCTGTTCTTCATTTGTAGGCTCTGGGTATCTACACTCATCTATCCTCATATAGGAGTCATATAATCCATCTCCAATCCTGGCTGGAAAGGTCCCACATACAAACCAGTTATTCACAACAACTCACATTGACAGAGAGAGCCAAATGCTAAAATGCAGCACCCTTAGCACATTTTAACCTGTGAAATCATTGATTCTCCTTCAATCATTAAATGATCTTCAGTACTTAACTATATTTTCATACCACAAGAGTGCGATGCTTCTGGGGAATCTTAATTCGAGATACTTTTAATTTAGAGGTTCTTTTTTGTTAATCAACTTCTGCACTGCAAAAAACACATCCCTAAGAAACATTAACCACCATTCTCCCCGCCTCCCCCTTAATCGGGATAATCCCAAATGAGCTGAAAACGAGCAAACACTTAAACACTTGATAGGACTATCCTTTAAAGCAGGTTATCCCTTAAAAATGAGATGTGGGAATTACAACTGGCTGCAAAAACGGGGGAAGAAGAAGAAAAAAAAAAAAAAAAAAGGCGGCGTCTCTCGCTGTCGGCCACGCTCAAGAACTTAAAATCGCAACGCCTATCGCGACAGAGCCGACGAACGGCTGGGACCACGCGGGGGGCTCGGCGGCCCCTGACCCAAACCGCATCTCCCCCTTCCCCCCCAGCCCCGCGGGACCCCCGGCCGCCTCCTCCTCCTCCTCCTCCTCCTCCTCCTCCTCACCCGCTGCGAGGGGCCCGTCCGGCTTCCTGCCCAGCAGCATCGTGTCGGGGGGGCCCCGGCGCGGGCCCCATGCCCGGCGGTGCCGCTGCCCAGCGCGGCCGCTCGGCCCCGGCCCGGCCCGGCCGTTGCCCCGGGAACGGCCCCCGCCCGCCGCCCGCCCGCCCGCGCCTGCGCAGCGCCGCCGGGGCGGGTTCCGAGCCCGCCCGGAGCTGCGGGGGCTTCTCGCTCCAAAGGCGCTCCGTGGGACCCCCGCGCACCGCGGAGCGCTCGGCCTGCAGGGGAGGAGGCTCGGCACGCTGAGGCGTGTAAGGAGCCCTCAGTGGTAGCGTGGTTGCAGCGAGGCAGATAAAAGCCTGAGTGCTGTGTGGGGGCTGCCTGAGCCTGCCAGCCCCTCTGCTGGTTTGGAATAAAACGTCCAGGACAACGTTCAGCTCTTCACAAGGAGCCTTGGATTTCACCTGGTACAGGGGCAGTTACAAAGCTGAGCGGCATCGGTGGCATTTCAGAACACGAGGGCTCTCTGGTGGCATGGAGGAGGTGTATTTATTCCCTTCATTGAATTAATAGAAAAATAAAAATCAAGTGGTGTCTGTGCCCCTGTGGCTCTGCACAGGTCCCTGACAGGAGGGGGCAGCCGGGGGGGGGTGGGATTTGGGATCTTATCGCAGGGAACAGGGACAGGAGGAGAGGGAACGGCCTCAGGCTGGGCCAGGGGAGGCTCAGGGTGGAAGTTCCCTGAGGAATTTCCTCAGGGAAAGGGTGGTCAGGCCTTGGCAGGGGCTGCCCAGGGAGGTTTGGAGTCCCCATCCCTGGCGGTGTCCAAGGGAGGATGGACGTGGCACTCGGTGCTCTGGGCTAGGGACAAGGTGGGGATCGGGCACAGCTTGGAATCGATGGTCTGGGAGGTCTTTTCCAACCTCAATAACTCTGCCATCCTGCGAAGGCTGCATTACTACAGCACTCCTGTAATAATGCTCCAACCCGCTCCAAACTCCTCAATCTCGAGATGGATCCGCAAACTCGATCAGGAGCACTCAAACAAATGAAAGAATGCCTAACTGCCAGGGCACGTTAACCAGCAAACAGCTCGGAAGTTTCAGCACCAAACAAAATTTCTGAGAACCCCTCGTATGGAGGAGCCCGGGGGGCGCCGGGGGGGAGACCCCGGACCTGAGCGGGGAGGAGCGGGAGCCCGGCAGGGAGCCGGGGCGGGGGGACTGGGACCCCCTCAAGGAGCTGGGGCGAGGGTCCCCACCGCGGGCGAGGGGGACCGGGACCCCTGAGGGCGGCGGGGCCGGGGGTCGCGGGGCTCGGCGGGGCCGGGGGTCGCGGGGGATCGGCGGGGCGGGGGCTGCTGAGGGCGGCGGGGCCGGGGGTCGCGGGGCTCGGCGGGGCCGGGGGTCGCGGGGGATCGGCGGGGCGGGGGCTGCTGAGGGCGGCGGGGCCGGGGGTCGCGGGGCGCGGCGGGGCCGGGGGTCGCGGGGGATCGGCGGGGCCGGGCGCCGTTTCCAGCCGGACGCTTTATGGGCGCGGACGGCGCCATGGCGGCCGCCGCGGGCTGAGGGGACGGCGCGGGCCCAGCATGTTCGCCAGGGCGTTCCGTGTGAGGGCCAACACCAACATCAAGGGCTCGGACCGGTGAGTGCCGCGCCGGGACCCCGCGGGGACCCCCGCCGGGCCGGGGGGACGCGGTCGCGGGCTGCTTTCACCGCCTGCTTGTGGCACGCCCCCGGCCTGAGCACGGAATGTGCGTTTCGCTGGAAGGTGCTGCCGTAATTAAACCAGGTTTAATTGAAATGTTATGCCGAGGCCTGGATGAGCCTTGCGTGCTTTATTTATAGCAGCTTTCAGTGCCTAATGCGGCTGTGAGTGAGCTGGAGAGGGGCTTTGGATAAGCACGTAGAGTGACAGGACGAGGGGGAATGGCTTTAAACTGGAGGATAGGTTTATATTGGATATTGGGAAGAAATTCTTCCCTGTGAGGGTGGGCAGGCCCTGGCACAGAGTGCCCAGAGCAGCTGTGATTGCCCCTGGATCCCTGGCAGTGTCCCAGGCCAGGCTGGACATTGGGGCTTGGAGCAACCTGGGACAGTGGAAGGTGTCCCTGCCCATGGCAGGGGGTGGCACTGGATCGGATTTAAAGTCCCTTTTAACCCAAACCATCTGTACTTCTCTCGTTCTTTATGTTCCTGAGCAGTGATGCTGGGCTGACCTCCTGATGGTTCAGGTTCACTGGACACTGCTGTGAATGACCACAAAGCCCCCCCTGTGCTGGTCACTGGGGCTTAAACTTCAATTAAAACTGGGGGACAGGGAAATCTGGCTGTGCCCTGCTCCCCATCCAGCTGTGGGTGACAGGCTGGGCTGAGCGAGTGTGACACTCCCAGGTTGAAATCACAGCACAAAACAGAGGCACGGGCAGCAAACAGAAGCTGAAAGCAGATGTTTAAGGAAGATATGAGCAGGGCAAGTATATTTGGCCTTTTCCCGGTATTCCTCTTACACCATTTGTAAACCCAGACACAAATGCTTCAAGTTATTTCCTGTGAAAAGGTGGGAATTTCAGGAACAGCCAACAAAACAGTAACAGCAGATGTAGGAATTATTTTGAGGGACGGCCTAGACAGCTTTGTAACACATATGGGATTTTACCATTGCAGGAGGAAGCTACGAAGTGATGTTGCAGCAGCTTTTCCCACCCTGAGCACTGAACAACTGGCTGAGTTGATTCCAAACAAGGAAGAACTCAATGTCATCAAAATATACTCTCACAAAGGGGAGGCCATCACTGTTTACATGAACCACAGGAACCCAATACTCTTTGAAGCTGAGAAAGTTCTGTATCCAACAGGTAGGGAGAAGGGACTGGAATAATCCCCCCTCTTTGCTTTCCTTCCCAGTTAATTATTGTGGCACTGTTTCGATTTCACGTTTCTTTATTACCCAATTAGGATTTTTGTTATCCAATTAAGTTTAATCTCCTTGATTATCCAAGGAGTGTTTAGTCTTAAAGATGGGAAGAAACAACTGCTAGAAATGTTCTTTATGATGCATTTTAAAATGTACTTCTCTTTTGGGACAGTGTACACTCTGTGGGTCTACCCAGACCTTCTCCCTGCCTTTGCAACATGGCCCCCAGTGCTACAGAAACTTGCAGGAGGAGCAGGTAAGAGCACCAGAACTTTGTCACTTCACACTGCAAAAAGGAGTTGCCTTCAGGGCTTTTTAGGTGTTTGCTTTCAGCAGTGGCAAAAATGTACCTGAACCAAGTAGAAAGAACGAGTACTCAAAAATAATTCGTGGTGGTGTCCTAGAAAGGAAATAAATCAGCTGTAGAAAGAATCTGTGAAGGAAACAAAGTAGGTGAAGCTGTTTAAATGCAGTTACCTGTTCCATGTGGGAGGCTCAGAGTTTGAAATACTTTCTCAGGGTGATGAGCAGCTGAACTGGGACACAGAAGGGCCTGTGCCATTGATCTGTCCCTTTTGAAAGTTCCTTTGCTGCCACCCTGCTTCCTGTCAGCCCCCAGGTGAACAAGTTTATCCTGTGGATAAGAAGGGAATTTATTTTGGAACCTAGAGTGCAGTCACTGTCAGCTAAATTGTGGATTGTGCAGGTGAGGTTGGAGCTGAATTCCTGGGTTACTGGCTCTACCACCTCATTATGGATCAGGACTAACAGGAAAGGAGTCTGTTTTCTGGAACCTGCTTTGGATGCAGTTCAGACTCAGGAGAATCGGGGCATTATGAACTTTAAATTGCTGAGCTGCTGAAGCAGAAAAAGATTAAATTGCAGCTGCTGCAGCCTTGGTCTGTACCTGGAAGTGCTCACGTAGGAAGGGATGTCTTTTTCCATGACACAGTATCTAAAGTGGAGCTCGGGTCTCTGTGCTTTGTTTGCTTTTGGGGAAAATAAAGTGCTCGAGTGTGTAGCTGTGATAGGCATCTGAGCAAGCCTCGCTGCTGACTTGTAATGACCCAGTTTCTGGGGAAAAAGACTTGCTAATGGGGAAGGACATTGATGAAAGAGGCCTGCAGGTCATTCATCGCCCCTGGCAACCAGGCTACCTCTGTGCAGGATCCAAAGATAAGGAGCTGGCCAGGAGACAATGGCCACAAAGGCAGGGGGAGAGGTAGAGCCACTTCTCAGAAAGGAGAGGAAAGGCTTCAGGCTCTCCAGTGCTGCAGGCTGGAGGAGATTTAGGAAGCATTCCGTTCCAAAGAGCAGCAGTGTTTTGGGATATCTCTTCCATGAATTCAAATACCTGCTGTCTGCCCTGGTAATTTACATAATTTAATGCTGCTTACCTGGTCACATTAAGGCCTTTATGTGATTTCTGTCCCCAGCCATGTGGAGCTTTGGTGGCAGTTGCAGAGTTCATTCTAGACCTTATAAAAACAGTTGTGACAATGAATGGGGGGCTAGAACCTGCTGGGATCACCTTCCCTTGGGACAGGGGAGGCTAAAAGGGTAATTCCTGACACTTCCCCTTGTTCCTTTCCCTTTCCACGCCATTAATGAAGAGTGGTGCTGGGAGCTCGTTAAAAACAGTCCCTGAGGTCTGACAGTTTTTTGGGATGTGCCCAGCACCCTTATGAATTGGATCCCGCACTCCACGAGGAAAAAGCGCTGCCTTAGGAGGAGAAATAGAGAATCCTGTTCTCTCCGGCGTGTGCTCAGCTCGTGTTTTTGCTGAGTAACGGGAGGGAGGGGGGCGGAGGAGGCGGTGCCCCAGCGTTTCATTGAGAAATGGATGCGCTTCATTCTTTCCGCAGACCTGATGCTGCCAGGAGTTGTGGTGCCATCTTCTGGCCTCCCTCAAGTGCAGCGGGGCACGCTCTGCGCTGTCACCCTCCTGGGAAACAGGTACAGAGGATTCTCCAATTCAGAACCTGTCCAGAAATTAAAAATGAAATGAAGGGGTTTGAGGAAAGCAGAGCAGAAGTGTTGTCGTGCATTTGATGCACTGTGGAGCTAAGCAGTGGAAAATACAGCAGGAAAAAAGTCCACTTAATTTTCTGGGTTAGGGTATGTTTGAGCTGAGGTGGGAAGCTTTGTAAATTGGGGTTTTTTTTTTGGATCTGTGTGGACCAATATTTTTAGTAAAAAATTCTATTCTGCACAATTGTTTTTGTGTCTATGTGGAAGTTCTGAGTGAGGGAGTGCTAGAGCTGTTGGTTTTCTCTCACTGCTGGTCTCTTCTGGCAGTGCACGTGCTTCTGGTAATTTATTAAAAGCAAGAATGTGTCACTGCACAACCTTCACTTCATCCCAGCTCCACTTATCCTTGGGATTCTTTGGAAAACTTCACATCCCAGAAGGATAACCAGGAAATATGTAGCTGCTTTAAACAAAAACCAGCTTGTAGAGAACAAGGACGTTGTAGAAGCAGTTCAGTCTATCCCAGTGGCACAGCCTGTGTGCAGTAGCACAGCGTGTTTGTGTTGTCCTGCTCCAACATTCCCTTCTTTTCCCAGAGCTCCCGTGGCAGTTGGAGTTGCCACCATGTCCACGGAGGAGATGCTGGCTACTGGAATGAAAGGGAAGGGCTTTGCTGTGCTGCACACTCACCTGGATCACCTCTGGTGGGTAACTGCCAGGCCTTGGGTAAAATGTGCAACAGCTCTCATGTGTTTACTGAAATCCAAATCTGTGCCCCAGTAAGTTTAGCCTGTCAGGCCAACTTACTGAGTTATTTGGGTACAGCTTAGATAGGACCTTTATTCAGAATTTATGGAGGAAGATGAGTTCAAAGTAAATTTTATCGTTTAGAGATTACAGAAAAACACCAGTGCAGCTGCCAGTGCCTTTTTTCAGGGTGACATCTGTTCCTTGTCCTGTGGTTTCAAAGCAGCAAAAGGAAAGCTGTATTCTGCTTTTTCTTCCTTTTGTAGGGAATATGGTGACAAATCTTCTCCTCCTACCTTAGCTCCCTTGGTAACAGAATCTGCTGCAAAGGAGAGCGCTGGAGATGAGGAAGAGCTGCAGGGGAAGGAGCCTGTCAGCAGCTGCTCCCCTGAGCCAGAGCAGCACGTGGACATCAGGGATTTGAGCCTGAGGGACAGAGAGCCTTTTGCAGAGCTGCTGGGACAGGAGGAGCTCCGTGAGAACAGAGCTGCAGAACCAGCTGAGGATGCCAGCACAGAGGATCAGCAGGAGGCTGAGGACAGCAGGACCCCACAAGGTATTTTTGGATCCCAGTGAAACCAAAGCATTTCCCTTTGGGTTGCTGAAGCCCACAGACAACTCACTGCCTACCTGTCCTTTTCTTCCCCTGCAGAGCAAATGGATGCATTATTTAATCAGTGCTTTTTCCATGCCTTAAAATGCAAAGTAAAGAAGTCAGATCTCCCTCTGCTCACCAGCACATTTCTAGGCAGCCACATGTTCTCCTGCTGGTACGTGGGAAGGAGATGGAGTTGGGATTTGCATGCTGGGATTTGGTCTTTAAAACGTGGAGATGGAGTGGGATATTTAGGAAGATGGTTTTGACTAAAAAATAAAACCCAGTTGTTATCGAAGTTATGCTCACTTCTGCCATCAAATACTTTGATCAAATACAATCCTAACCTCAAATACTTGCGTGTAAGGATTGTCCAGACTTGGATTTGCACTTGGGAGCCAGCTTGACTTGGCTGACATTGGTTTCAGCATGGTTTAGTCATCTGAGTGGTTACTTGCCTGCCCACAAGAACATCAGCACTAATTTCACTCATCACATTCTATTTATCAGCTTCTTTGAAGTAATTCTTTTTCTGTGTGATTTATATTCCCACTGTTAAGAAACTTCTAGCATAAGTAGCAAGATTTAAGAAGAAATGAAGGGTGACTTATAACTAAAGAACTTTTAAAAAATCCATTTATAGCCCTGCTGGAAAACAACTGGACATAAAGAAATCAAGCTATAAGAAGGTGAGATTTTTCTGTTGGTTTTGGGGGGCTATTTTTTGGATTCATTTTAATAAGAACCAGAAGGAGAGAAAAGGTTTGAAACACAAGAGCAGCTGTTTAAAATGCTTGACTCCACATTTCTGATTGTTGCTTCCTTCAGTTCTCAAAATTCCTGCAGTGCATGCAGCACCAGAAGATCTTACAAGTGAAGGAGCTGAGCAAAGGTGTGGAGAGCATCGTGGAAGTGGACTGGAAACACCCAGAGTACGTAGAATATCACAGCCATCTTTAAAAGAGTTGGGAGTCTGTGAAAGAAGGGAGTGGAATCTGCTATTTCCAGCTGTTTCCATCCCTTTTACTCACACCAAACCATTCTTGTTGCAGCATTAAAGCATTTGCAGTGCCTGAAGGATTTTCCTCAGCCTCTGCTGCCCAAGACAGCAAGAGTGAAGACAGAGAACAAGTGTACCATGCTCCTGAAATCATTCCCCTTTACGGGGTGTCCACAAAAATGATCCCACTCTTCCAGGAATCTGGACACAGGTAAGCAAAAAAAAAAAAAGGAAGAGAGAGACCAACAAAACTGCAGATGCTGTTTCCCTCTTAGTGCCAGAACCCCACACCCAAATACTTGAGTTAAAAATTCTCTTTCTCTTCAGAAAAGGCAGCATCCTCTCAAGCAGTGAGGTGAGAAACATCATCATTAACTACGTGAAGAGTAACGAGTTGGTTGATGAAACAAACAAAAAGTAGGTTCAGGTGGGAGTTTTCCTGCCCTGCTTCCACAGGAGAGGCTGAAATTAGAGAAAAAAGAGTGACCTGGTTTGCTCCTTGTGTGTGCTTTTGTTTTGTAGCTTTGTAAAGGTGAATGCCATTCTGTGTGACTGCCTGTTGGATAAGTCAGAGCAGGATGAGATCTCGCACCTTAAATGGGATGAACTCTTGAGCAGGTGATTGTTCTCTCAGTATCCCTTCCCAGAACTGCACAGATTTCTTGCCTGCAACTCAAAGCCCCGTGGTGGGAGCTGCCTGATCTGTGATTTTCTGGAGATAAATGGGAACAAGATGAGATCTCACACCATAAATGGGCTGAGCAGGTGCTTGTTCTCTCAGAATGACACAGATTCATTGCACTGTTCAGGTGCCTTGAACGACTGCAGCCCTTACACCAGGTGACATTTTTTGGACAAGAACCCGTGGTGAGGAAAGGAAACATTGAGCCCATCGACATCAGCATAGCACAGAGATCATCAAACAAGAAGGTAAAACACGACAGCTACAATGAGGAGGGGTGAGCAGATGAGATGCCCAGATCCTGAGGGCAGCTTTGGCAGTCACTGTTAAACCCTCAGCAGTGATGTTCCCAATCTCTGTTAAACCCCACAGGTGACAATTATCAAGAACCTTGAGCTGTATGGTCTGGACCCCCAGTGTGTGGCCAACACTCTCCAACAGAAGGTCCAAGCCAGTGCCACCATCACCCCAGCACCAGGAGCAAAGGACAGAGTCCAGGTCCAGATCCAAGGCAACCAAATCCATCATCTGGCCAAGATGCTGCTCGGTAAGAAGATTCTGGAGCTCTTTACAGCAAAACTGAGATTTTAATTCTTATTTACTTCCTTTCCTGAAGTGAGCTCTTGGTTGTGTTGCAGAAGAATACCAGCTACCTCGGAAATACATCCAAGGCCTGGAGAAGGCTCCAAAGCTTGGCCGGAAGAAGTAGGAGAAGAATCTACTCTGAGGATTGCTCAGACCTCATTATTTATAGAAGTGTTCTCTGCCAGCACATCAAGGATCATGTACAGGCCCTGCTCATTCCAAAATGAGTCCTGGATGTTTACAAGGTCTGGAATTCACCCAAATAATAATACTGCTCCAGGTGTTCATTTTTCATAAAAATAAAAAGCTGAATAAACCCCCTGGCATTATCCTGTTGTGGTGGTTTCTGGAAGTTGGTATTGAAGCACTGGATGCTACAGTGGCTTTTGGGTACTTTAACATTCTTGCTTTGCATCTTTGATGAAGGGTGTGGAATAAACCTCCACTGAAATACGAGAAAAATACATTCCAGCACAATCCTGGGACAGTCCAGTGTGTTGTGCCACAGATTGTCAGAAGTAAAACCCACTTGGGTTTAGATTTTATCCTCTTAAACATTTCCAGGTATTGAAATCAGACACTTCAGCACTGAGAATTAGCTGGGCTTTTGTAGTTTATGTTATTTGTACATATAAAAATACGTTTTAATGTGTGTCATGAGCTGTAATTTATTACAGGTAACAGCTCTGTCAGCCCCAGCTAGAAGATTAATGGAACACTTTGGTCAGGTCTTACAGGGGTGGATGTTCTTTAGCTCTTTAACAGTAGGTTAGGAAATTTAAATTCACCTCTAGGCAGGATTCCTGTATTTCCCTTTAGACTTAATCCATGGAAGTTCCATAGCAGGGCACCAGAAAAAGAAGGCCAAGAGATTTCTTTAATTACTGACAGTTTTATTATCATTGTCTCTTACACTGTCTGCATATGAACAAAGTTCCAGAACCTTCAGAAAAAGCTGAGAGTGAGACATTTTGTAAAAATGCCATAGAATCGCTAGGGAGTAGTAAAAATAAATTACAGCATTGCAAAAATGCATTTCACTTTGCCATAGAAGCTCTACTATTCCATCCTATACACATTATTTTACAGGTTTTACAGTAGCCATGGAAAATAAACTCACACGACCTAGGCAAGACAATTGCTAACCAAAGGCACTGCCAACAGGATTTTGCGCTTAAAGAAGGGGCAAATACTTCTAAAAACAGCTCAACTGACCCATGAGAATTTGAGTTTCAACACCCACCAGCTCTTCAGATGCCCCTCGTCTTGAAAAAACCAAAAGAAAGAGCCCTCTAGGGGCAGGAGGTTTTCAGCAGCATCCACAGTGATTGCATACGAAGCCATGCCTTCTACAAACTGTCAAAGACATGCTGGGGCCAGGAGGGGAGAGGGGACACTCACCAAAACTCACCAAAAGAGAAAAAAAAGGAAACCTGCACAACTTTTAGCCAGAAAGAAAAGGGATTTCAAACCAAGCGTGTGGCTCTTCCCTCTCAGAACCACTGGCAGTTTTTACAGCGTTCTTCCCCGGTGGAACTGAAGTATTTATACGGTGCTGTCAAGGCTCAAAGCACCAGATAAATGGTATTTAAATGACTTCACAAGTGACTAGTGAAGTACTAAGTCTGCTTGTAGCTGGACAAACAGCCCCAGAGCATGGAAAGTGCTGCTCTGTGGCTGCCAGCAGTTGTTAAAGGTCATTGGGTGTAGAGTACAGTACAGCTGGAGGCTCTTCTGCACCAGAGCCCTGTGAGCAAACCCTCACTGCTGACCAGAACAGGAGCTGCAACTGAGCTTGGCAGAAAGTGGCTTTCACACAAACCGAGGGCTCGGAGTGATGCAGTTACTCTCATGTGGTTTAGAAACAAACATACTCAAAATCTGGAAAAAAAAATCCCAAGCAGTCACCTTGCAGAAAGAAGCAAACCAGTTCCTCATCCCTCCTCATCCCACAACGGTGCGGGGGACACGGGGGGACAGGAGGGACGAGGCCTCTGCACAGCTTCCTCCTTAGTCCAAATGCAAAGTTTTCACACTTAAGGGAAGAAAAAGGCACTGAGGTAAATTTTAGACTCCTCCACGTTCCCCAAAACCCTGTCGCCTCCGCTCGCACTGGGTGCAGGTGGGATCCCAGCAGCCACAGCGAGCTCCAAGGGGCAGCTGTTCATTGAGCCCACACAATCCCCTTTCCCTGCCCCATCCCAACCCAGCATTGACGTTCCCTGCTCTCTGCGCCCTGCTGTGGTGTAAACAGAGGGAGGGCTGGCCCTGGCTGTGTGCAGCGTGCTCGGGACGAAGCACTGAGGGTAAACACGGGGCCCATCCTCCCCCACCGGGATCCCTGGAGCATTCCCAGCCCGGCAGTGATCCCTGCATGGCATCAGCACCATGGAGCAAGGGCAGGGACCGAGCCTGCAGCTCGAGCACTTTTCTGAGGGATGCTCGGCGTGGTGGGAGCCCTGAGACAGGCAGAGAGGGACTTGCTGTCCTCTCCTAACTCCATGGAGAGAGCAAATCCTGGGAAGCTTCCTGGACGTGCAGGAGAGCACCAGTTGAGAGTGGGGAAGGAGAACAGGGCACAGGGAGGGTGTGACAGGGACAGCAGGGCTGGGACAGCACTGCGAGGAGGGGGAGCAGGAGGAAGCACAGGGGGGGTGAGCAGAAAGCATCCAAGGACAATAATTCCCTTACCTGGTGCCACCTCCACACCCCAGCCCTGGTTGGGGCTTCTCTCCCTCAGGGCCAGACACATTCACAGCTGAAAATCTGATTTGTGAAGGGGCTTTGAGCTTTCCTGGGTTCTTCTGACAGACACGTATTGCTAAATCTTCAACACTGAGCCCTCAGCCCATGCCCCAACCATCACCTTCACACTTTTCAAACAGAATTTCTGGAAACTAGGTCCCAATTCCTACAGAGTAGAGAACTGGTGGAACACTGGCTAACTTAGCATCAGGGGTATTTACTGTAATTCAGCTCTTTTCAAAATCAGAAGTCAAATAGAATCAAAATGAATGATTTCCCTGGGAGTTACTATTACCAAGTTGCAATAATATTTACTAAGAGACTGTTGGGGTGTTGCAGCTGCCTTGGTGTCATAACCTGACATTTCCCTGGCTGCCTTAGCCCTGAACAAGTCCATCCAGCGCTGGTTACAGCTGCAACACCCACGTGGTTCGGTGCAACAACCTCCTCCCCTTCTGCTGCTGCTTCCTGTGCTCTCCTTACGAAACCAGAACTGGGCCACGAGGGCACTGTGGGCCACAGCACCTCCAAACAGGAACAAGCAACTCGCTGGGAGGAGCAGGAGCAGCAAGAGTTGCCCTGCTCGAAACTTCAGCCAGCAGATGGGTCCTGTTGGGTGTCACACCGAGAGTCTTCCACGGAGCCTCTCCAGCGGATGGCACGGCTGGAAAGCCAACCAGCAGCTGTGTTTGCTTTGTTGAAGCTGTTTCAGAAACAGGCTTCCCGTTCTTGGACTGGCTCTGGTCCTGGGAGAAGAGGTTTCAGAAGAAGAAAATGCAGTAGGATCATTTTAGGGGTGCTGGGAGCCAGTCCTCATGGAAGGTCGAAGAGGGAGAATGACGACTAAGGTGTCCTGAGAAGTCTTTTCATTTAAAAACAGTCTCTAGCTTAGTCTGATGCCCAAGGCCTCCTGAAGGTTATCCAGGTTTGCCTCTGGCTTCTTTCAAGGTCTGTTGCAGTCTCTGTTTGAACCTCTCATACTTCCTGTGCACTTGCTGGATTTTGTCCTTCTCTTCTTTGTCCAGGATCATCAGGAAGTTCTGCAGCTCTGGGATGGAGAAGGCGTCCCACTGCAACACCAGCAGAAACACAGGGGAAGTGAGCACACACCTGACGGGGTTTGTGGGTTCTTACCTCTGAATCTGTGAGAAGGAGCAATAAAATACATCTAAACGTATCTGATCTCCAGGGATTTTAATCTCATGTTGTGAGGGAGAAGGGGTAAGGGGCTACAGCGTGAAGGACCATCCCAATCCTCCCCCCGCACAGCACAGGAAGCAGAATCCTGCAGGATGCAGCAGCTCCCAGCATTTGCTTCATTGTGGTGGGGAGCACGATTTCAACCAAAATCTGGCTGTGAATTTATTACCTGAGTGTCCCTGGCTTTTACTTCAATTAGTGGATTACTTCTAACACTGTTCAGCTAATCTAATTAGCGACGATTAACCCTGGGGTGGCACTGCTGGGTTCCATAAACAGATTACGGAGTGGCCATCAAAACTGGCCTCAGCATTTTCACAGCTCAAGTTTGAATTGTTTTAAAAACCCAGAGCATTCAGGAGCAATAAAAGACCAACCCAGCCCCATCAGAGGGAAACAGCCCTTTTTGTGCCACCTCTGCCACACATCTCCCAGCCCTGCCACGTGCTCCACATTCATGTGAAAAACGAGGAAAAGAGTCACCAAGGTACCTCAACTTCCCCAGTTTCGTTCTCCTTCAGCACAAAGCTCAGCACATCCGTGTCAGGGCCCGCCAGCAGCCGCAGGTACAGGGGGTACTCGGTGAGAGGGAGCTTCTGGAAGAGCACTGCAAGGGGACAGCAAACAGCCACAGTGAGATCGGGGCTGCTGGGGCAGAGGGAAGCTCAGGAGGTCAGCTGCAGCATGGGAAAGGATGCTCAGGATCACAGGGGAGGGGGCTGAGTCTCTAGCACAGATTCATAACAATCTCTTTAAGCTCTCAGGGGGTTTCAGCCCCTTCTGAAACCGTAATTCCCCACTAACTTAAGCAGCATCACCTCCTGTGGTGGTCTAAATCACCTGGATTTAGACTTTGCCCACCTGACACCCCAGTGAGTCCCACAGCACACCGAACAGAAGCCAAATTCACCACTCCAGGGAGAGCTGGCGGGTGCCAGGCCCTGAACTAACTCACCTTGCCCATCTTTCCGCATCTCCTTGAAAAGTGCAAACTTCTGGGGGTTATCCACCACCATGAACTTCTTCAGGAGCCCCTGGATCACCTCGCTCACCGTGGTCGTGCTGCTGATGTGGAGCTGCTTGATGGCATCCAGGGGCAGGTAGAAGGAAGTCCTCTTGTCCGTCATCTCAGCCAGGTTCACCTCCTTGAGGGCATCGTAGATGGACTGGGGCCGGATGCCGGCCGGCACCGTCACGGGGCGGCGCAGCTTCAGGTGCACCTTGATGAACCCTGTGTACGTCCCATCGTCGTTCTGCAGCAAAGCACACAGGGATCAGGCTCCAGGGAGCTTTTCCAGTCCCTTTTCCACCACAAGAGGCTGGTCTGCAGCGTGGGGTGACAGCAGGACCTGCCCCCGCTCTGGGAGTTCCAGGGTTTCTTATTAATCATGTCAAAAATACCCCATAATTCCGGGACAGTCACTACTGATTTTCTCTTGGCAGTGACTCATCCCTTCCTCTCATCTGTGGGATCTTGTTTTATTTCAAGCCAGGCCTGCTACAAAGGCAGTTATGGAAATTCCATTACATGGAATTTGTAGTTGCACTTAATTTGGATTTGAAACCCCTGGTTCAGCAGGACCTCCCAACCTTATTCCTTAAGTTTTACTCCCCATTTAAGGGATTCTCACATCTCCATGTAACAAATCATCACTGGCGATCAGCTGATCCCACCACAGGTCTCTTACCCCACCCTGAGCTCTGCAAAAATACAGGAATCAGGAGAAAAGCCTGGTTCTGCACAGCCCACCCAGGAAGCCTGGCAGCAGTGAGGGCAGAGCATCTCTAGAAAGGTTTTGGGTTTCTAAATCCACTTCCAACAGCTGCTGAACTGCCCCAGTTCCACCGTGACTCATCCCCACTGCAACAACGGGGGCTCATCCATTTGGGGCAAGTCTTTGTGGCAACTCGTTGCCAGAGATCAGTGCCAGGAGGGAGGGATGGAGGCAGGGAAGGGTTACCTGGAGTGTCAGTGACACTGGAAAGCCAAGCAGGAGGAGAAGCAGCGTGACAGCCACCAGCCCTCTCACCACATGACACCTTCCCCACAGGCTGGCCCCGTTCAGAGCCCACAGAAACCAGCAGCAGTGTCTGTGTGTGAGGGAAAACCAGCCCAGTACGCACCAGTTTCATCAACAGGCAGTTGGTGACCTTTGCATTGTACTTTTCAATCTTCTGTTTGATCTCCTGGACGGTCGGAGGCTCGGGTTTTTCTTCTTCTACCGTTTGTGTTACATTCTGGAATCAGAAGAGCCGGGCTTTAGCTGCTTTGTGTGTTGGGTAAGGCTCCATCTGTTCCGCTCCACGTTTTCTTGGGAAGGCAGGAGCGGATCCTGTGCAGATCCCGAGCAGTGATGATGCAGGCGGGGACGGTCCCTGCAGCCAGGAGGCTGAATGTGCAGGATGCCACATCCCAACCCCAAACCACCTCTGACACCGCTGACAGGCAGTGCAGGGCAACACAAAATGCACCAGTTGGTGGCACGGAGCAGTTAAACATCCCAGTGCAAACCAGGACAACATATCCAGCCCTTAAAACCCACTTTGAAAGCAAAGCCACCTGCACCTGTGAGCATTTATTTACTTCTGGCAATGCAAGAAAAAAAACCCCATCCTATTATTCATAGCTCTGACTCCCCAAAACTCGAGCAGCTTCCAGTGGGTTCACCCAGGCAGAACCTGGAGTTAAATCTCTTGCTGCTCTTGTCCAAAGCTTGGGAAATTATAGCTCAGAGCAATAAAAGCACACGAGCAGCAGGCTGGCTGTGTGACTAATAATAAATCAGGCACTGCAGGGCCAGTCCAGGCATCCCAGCCTGTGTCAAAAACTGCTCAGTGCCTGCGTGGGCTCACCCACAGGGGGACAGAGGCTGCTGCTCGCCCAGCTTTGGGGGAATTTCCTCCAAAACCAGCAGATTTGACCTGTAGGTGGGCTCTACCTGAAGGCCACCCATGGAAATGTCACTAATGAATAACCACAGAATCATTAAGGTCGGAAAAGATCTCTGAGCTTGAGTCCAGCTGTCAATACAGCACCACTAAACCACGTCCCCAAGGGTCACATCCATGGGCCTTTTGAACAATTCCAGGGATGGTGATTCCACCGCTTCCCTGGGCAGCCTGTTCCAATGCTTGACCACTCTTTCATGAAGAATTTTTCCCTACCATCCAATCTAAACCTCCCCTGGCTCCCCTCCAGCCAGGAGGGCAGGTCTCCACAGCACTGCCTGCTCTATCTGCTGGATCTGCAGCAAACAAGCCTCTGTGTGTCTGGGCAATGCTCAGCGGGCTGGATCCCCCAGCTTAGAGCTCTGCTGCCTTCCCATAACTCACCACCTTCCCTGGAGACAGCCTGGGAACGCATTTTGCCAGCTCTGCCTGGAACTGTGCGCAGCGCTCTCACATTTTATGTGGGCTTGCTCAGAAGTTGGCATTAGCAGGGAGCAGAAAGCATGAAGGGATGTGCCATCAAGGCTGGGAAGGCTCAGAATGAAAACTGTAACCTCTGAGAAGGGAAAAAAAGGGAAAAAAGGCAGCTTGGGGAGCAAAGCTTGTCCCTTCCCAGACAGCCCCAGAGCACACACAACAAGGACACAGCAAGCTGTAAATAAGCCAATACTGCCCAAGGCTACCCATGGTATTTCTTTCAGGAGGAGAATCAAGCAGAGGACAAACTGAAACCCTGGCTGCAATCTGGCAAGGCAGCTGCAGTGCTGGGACTCACGGCAGTGATTCCCCAGTGACAGTTCACCATTTCACAATTTCTGCCCCAGAGCAGCAGACAGCTCGAGACACCCACGTGGAGCAGGCACCCAGGGGACAACTTCAGCCTCCTTGGTCACTGCCTTCCTTGGGGCTCCAAGAGAGGGAGAGGGGCTTTAGACCAGGGCCTGGAGTGACAGGAAGGGGGTGATGGCTTAAACAAAAAGAGAGGAGATTTAGATGGAATACTGGTCAGAAATCCTTCCCTGTGAGGGTGGGGAGGCCCTGGCACAGGGTGCCCAGAGAAGCTGTGGCTGCCCCATCCATGGAAATGTTCAAGGCCAGGTTGGAGCACCCTGGGACAGTGGAAGGTGTCCCTGCCCATGGCAGGGGTGGCACTGGATGATCTTCAAGGTCCCTTCCAACCCAAAGCACTCTATGACAATAAAAGCAAAGCTTTCCTGGGTTATTTGAGAATTGCACATAAATATCCATTTATCAGAACTCCCCAATCTGTCAGAGTCCTTTGGCTCATGCTGCACCTCAATCTATCCACTGCACAAAGCCTTGGCCACACGCAGGCCAAGGCCGTGCGTGGCAGGGGAGTCTTTAAAAATCATCTTTAGAAGTCATGCCGAGGGCTGAGATTTTGAAAGTAGCACAAAGGAAAAGAAAAAAAAGGAAAAACAAACAAAAAAACCCTTCCCTATAAGTTAACAGAAGATGAACTCTCAGAAACCCTGCACTTCCTCACATCACCCATGTCACTGCACTGACACAGCCACAGCTGGGCTGCCCCTCACCAACCACAAGCAAGGGAGGGCAGGGGACCCCCAGGACCATCCCCTCCTGCAAGCAGAGAGTTGGAGCTGCAGAGCTGAGGGCACCACACATCATCCATGGCACAAACACAGCCCAGCAGAGACAGCATCCACACATCCATCCACCCAGGCACCCAGATACGCATGGCAAAAGCAAACACGGCAGCTCTGCCTGTCCCTGTCCCTGTCCCTGCAGTTTGCCTGTCCCCAGCAGGGCAGGTCCCTCCCTCCTGCGATGTTCCCAGCCCTGGGCCACAGCTCGTGCCAGCAATTAAGAGCCGTGGAGCGGCTCGGTTTCCATGGAGGAACACGGCACAGCAGGGCCGCAGGAGCCTGGAGCGGTGCCCCAGCGCCTCGCAGCAGGCACACGGCAGACAAGGATGGCTTCGGGTTCCAAGAAACCCAAACCACTCGCGGCAGGAGGGGCCTGGCTCAGGAGCACGTCACCGCTGTCACACGATGTCACCGATGTCACCGCAGCGCTGCCCGGCTGCGGCATCCTCCCTTCCCCACAGCGGGCAGGTCAGGGGCACCTGCAGCCTGCTCAGCCCCCTGCCAGCCTTCCTCCCACACCCTCCCGCTGCAGGGAAAGAAAGTTTTCATAATCTCTTTGCCTGCATCCATCCCACCACGGGCTCGGTGACAGGACAGTGTCTGGATGAAACCTGGGGACACACAATAAGGTCACGGGAGAAAAATTAAGGCGAACTCCAGCCAGCTGTGCCAGAGGATCCAGAGTGGGGCCACCCCAGCTGCATGAGCTATTTAGGGCTGGGGGAGCCCATAAGGGCACTGGGGATCCAAGGGCTCAGCCCTTCAGCTCTTCTCGCCATTCAAGTGATGCTCAGGCCCGGCTGCACCACGAGCCCCCCAAGCAAGGACCACCCACCCATCCCAAGCCTGCACACCTAAATATTCTGCTTTTCTGTCTTCCAGACCCAAACCAGCCCAGCAGCACCAGCCCCATGGTGCAGGAGCCCCCGGAGGAGCAGCCACAGCCTGGGAAGAGAAGTGCTGCTCCCCCTCAGTGCCTGATCAGATCAGCCACTTCTTGCTCCTCACAAATCAACCCCAACCTCCGGTTGTGCAAAGTTTCTGGTGCAGAATCTGCAATTCTGGCTAAAGGGAGAAAAACAGAAGCTTTAACCATAAACCGTTGCCACATTTCCTGTTGTACCGGGACAGGATGAGACGAGCTGTGAACAAAACCACGTCTCTGATCTGCACCTACACCCTCGCGGGCACTGCTGGGCCTGCAGCTTTCCCGCATGGAAAACAGGGAAGAGCCAGCTCAGCCATCCTTGGCCATCACCTGGCCTCGTGGCCCCGGAACACGACATCAGTGTGGCAGCAGAGGAACCGGCACATTGCCCCGTGCCACCCTCCTGGGCCACCGTGCCACCCTCCTGGGCCACCGGCAGGAAAACCACGGGAAGCCTGGAGCTGCCAGGAGGGCTCCACGCCTGCTCCATGGAAAACCTGCTGCACAGCATCGCATGGCCATGGTTAAACATGCTGGCAGCGCGCTGGAATCGCTCAGACTGGGCAGCTGAGGGCTTTGCCAGCCCTGTGGCACTGCCATAAAACAGCTCACAGGCAGTGGTGGCCGCAGTGGCGCAGGGACCCACGGGCTGCCAGGACAGAGTCTGGAGACGGTGATTTGGGACATCCAGAGCAGCGCAGGACCCGCCCGTGCCCTGCCCCTGCCTCCACAACCCACATTATTGCTCAGCTGTAAGAAATACCGATTGTAAGGAGTGGCTGGAGCCTCAGCTGGCACTTGGGCTAATGCTCCACGGGACAAAGGCTGCCCGGGATGAGCTCTGGGAAGGGGCAGGACCGTGGCACACAAAGCCCATGGCCCGGGGCTGGGCAGAGTTCACCGCCCCCGGCCCCCTCTGTGCAAGCCAGCACTCAGCTAATGAGCTGTAAACTCCTGCCAGGCTTTTATGGACAACGCAGGGGCCATCGAGATGATGGTGACAGCTCTCAAAAGAGTTCTAAGTGACAGATATTTCCATTTATCAGTTTGCAAGGATGCCAGGAGAAACACAACCCCACATTCAAAGAGCACCGTCCCTACAGCCTCTCACCTTCTCAAGTCAAGCCCCAACTTAAAAACCTTTTAAAAGCACCCAAGGCAGCAGCTCTGCACCATGCTGGGCCCCTGTTTTGGGGAATAACAGCTCCAGGTGGGACCCAGGAGCTGTCCCACCACAGGAGCTGGTGTGTGGTCACAGCCTGGATGCTCAGCTCACAGGCTGGAAGAGCAGCAGCTCAGGAACTGTGGTTCAAAGCAGACACGGAAAAGCAGCAGAGGCAGAAGGTCTGAGTGTGGCCACTCCTTGGAGCCAGGGCCACCTCCCTGCAGCCCCAGGGACACCATCCCTGCCCCCACAGGGACACCGTCCCTGCCCCTCGCTCCCAGCCAGCTTTCCTCACCAGCTATTTCGTTAATGAATCTGAAGAGCAGAGCAGTGGGGATGGATCTGGCCCAGCATCACCACATTCTTGGCAGTCTTATCTCGAGGCAGGAGTGGCCAAGTCCTCCCTGGTGTGCTCGGGCACAGCTCCATCACCATTTCCATCAGCCAGGCTGTGACAACTCGCATTCCCAAACCTGCGGCCCAAGCTCTCCCTTTGGCTCCTTGTTCAGACTGCAGGAGCACTTCAGAGATCTCCTCTGAAGGGATTTTATGGCCTGGGGCATCAATCCTCATTTTTCCCGCTTATTAAGGAAAGATTTGTCTTAAAGCACCAGAAAACAAAGCCTGGAGAAGCACATCCGAGTGGCCCTGGCTGTGGAGCCGCAGTTCAGAGCGGCATCGCCTGGGACCACAAACACAGTCCGGCACAAAGGACTGGGAGGAAATGTGAGTGCTTCAAATTGGATTCAGAAACACGAGAACCAACAGCTCAGATCTGTAAATCCTGCTGCAGCAGGGAGTGGTGGCAGCTCAGGGACATTGGGGACAGGGCTGTCACCAGAGCTGGGACATCTCTGCTCTCACAGAGCTCTCCATCCCTGCACTTCCCCAACACTTCCCCTTCAACACCCACTGCCAGGGTTCACAGCACTATATTGGGAAAGGATCCACTGCTCCAGCACAGACAGGCAAGGCGAGAATCACACAAGAGATCTGGACCAAAAAAATCCCCAAAAAACCTTAAATACCCCCAACAGTTCCCTCCCTTTGAGAAATTCAGATGAGATGCTGTGGTTTCCTTTGGGGCTCAGAGGAAAAGGCAGAAGACAGGAGAGCTGTGCCTCTCCAGAGCAGGGGAGAGGGATGGCTGCTGTATCTCAGAGAGGTTAGAGCAAGTGAAGACGGGCTCAGTGTTTTGATTGCCATGGAGATTTCACTTAGAAACCGATTTTCCTGCCACAGCTCAGCTCAGCAGTGAGAGCTGACAAGGTCCTCACAGGGAGCTGCATCTCAGGGGTGTCCAGGCTGGAGCTCCTCTGCATTGCACCAGGCTGGCCATGCCCACATTGCCCCCCCAGCCCCAGCTGCTTCCCTGCACCCCACAAACCTGCCCTGAGCACCAGCCAGCCCTGGGATTATGGGGCAAGGCCGGACAGGATCTTGGAGATCCCCTCATCCAGCCCCTGTCTGGGTTCTGCCCCTCCTGTGCTTCCCATCCCTGGACATTCCCTTTCCCCCTTCCCTCTCTGAGGCAGCTCTCCCATCAGCCACTGATGTAGGACTCCAAGAGCAATTTTGCAGAGTTTTGAGCAATCAGGCTTCAGGCAGAAGCCACTGAAGCCATTCAGCTGGAGAGGCCCGAAAATGCAAAGAAATGGATCTCCAGGGACGAGGTCACATCTGAGATCTCAACCAGCTCTTTGCTAATGAAGACTGATTTTGCTGATGGTTCTGAGAATAAAAAGGAATTACAGCATTCCTAGAAAGAGGCTCTTCAGACTAATACAGTTGTTTCAATCAGAAAAATTGTTCCTGTAATCCTACAGATCAAATCCCACTCTGTTAAGTGCTGTGCAGTGGCCTGTGTGTCCCCTCCCACCCACCCACAACACACTTCCTCCACAGAGATGTTTCCTGTGTCTTTCAGGACATGCATCCCTAAGTTTTCTGTACTGAGCTTCCTCCTGCCCAGAGCAGGCCCTGCCCACTGTCCTGGGCTCAGGAATCACTCCTGGGCATCCCAGGATGGACAACCCCCACCATTCCCAAACACATCCACCAGGTCAGCTCACTCGGGGGTCTGAGCTGATGTTTTCTGCCCATGGCTAGGAGCAGGTGGTGAAAAACAGAGTCGTTGTCACACACAGCCCTTGTAGGTAAAAAGAGAGGACAGGGAGTGGATCAAAACCCAAGGGAGATGTCCACCACCTCCTCAGTGTCCACCACCTCCTCTTCCTCCCTGCCTTTGCTCCTGCAGGACCTGCACCACCACCACCAACCCCAAACAAGCCATGAACCCCCCAAAAACCTTCTTCCACCAAGGCCTGAGCATGGTTGCTCTGTGAGAATCCACCTCCACACACAGACCCATTACACAACACCAGTTGGGTTCAGTTTAGCGGGGGGAGGGGGGGGGTGTTTTTCATGCACAGGAACCATTTCCTCCCCACAACACCAACCCCCTGAAAGGCTCCATCTTCTCTGGCAGCCTGAGCTCTGCCACCCACGCCGGTCATGTCCAGGTGAGGAGCTGGAGAAAAAGGGGCTGCGGCAGCTCCTGACCCCCCTGTGAGGGAGAAATCCCAAACAGCGACAGCACCAGGCTGATTTCCAGAGGTCCCCGAGGATCTGCAGTGCCCTGGCTCAAGCAGAGCAGCTCTGGCTGCACCAGCACCCCAATCTCCTCCATTTCCTACACAAATGAATCATCAAATGACATTTAAAAACCAGCAGTACGTGTCGGTTAATCATAACGAGAGGGAGCTGCTGGCTAGCGGGGAAGATCCCATCTTAAACATTTTCTTCAGAGAAATTCAATAAAATTCCCAGCTGACTGAAGCTCTCTCTCCAAAACAGCCCCCCCTTAGCCAAGGGGAGCCCTTGGACCTGCTGCAGGGAGCTGAACCCCAAAGCACCTGCTGAGGATTGCGGCTCTGCAGCCTCAGGTGCAAACACAGCAGAGGCTGAGCAGGAGCACGTCGGTGCTGGTGGTTTATGGGAGGATTTTCAGTGAAAAAGCTGCTCCCCGGGCCAGGTTTGATCTCTGGGTGCTGCAGGGCTCTCGTTCCCGTGTGAAACTCCCACTTCTGCAGCAGCGCCTTCTCCTTTTATGCTCAGCTCTGGTTGGGGCTCCAAAGTTCATGAGAGCGATTTTTATTTTATTATTATTTTTTTTAAATAGACATTTAAAAACTGTGAAGCAGCCTTGGCAATGTTGCTGAGACACAAATCTCATGCTGGGTGAAACACTGCCCAGCCAAACCTCCGTCCTTCTCCAAGGCAGGCACACACAGCCCCAGGCTCCCCAAAAAGGACCACGTTCATCATCGCGTTAATCAGTTCACAGATTAATTCTGCCCTGAACTTTCCCATCCACCCCACAGGTGCAATTTTCACTCATGGTGCAGATTCTGCAAGGCCAAACCACAGGTCCCCGCCGGGGAGCCTGACCCGTGGCTGACAGCTGGCTAAAGGCTGCTAAAGGATTTCACCTCATGCTGAAAAAACGCACCGAGAGCCGGCTCCTCCGGCGTGAATCCCCGGGGAACGGGGAAACCCGGCGTGGCCAGGGCTGAGAAAAACCCGCAGCGGTGCAGACCCCGCAGAGGAGAGGGCAGAGCCCCCTCCCCGCCGGCAGCTCTGCCCTGGCTCCCGCACAAGCTCATTTTTGGCAGCACCCGCAGCCGAACGTGCGGGAGCCCCGGCATCCGCCAGCCCTGCGCGCGAGTTGCGTTACCTTGGCGGGGACCTTGCTCTGCGCGCTGCGGAAGAACGAGGTTTTGGCCGTGAAAAAGCAATCCTCGAGGTCTTCATCCAAGCTGCAGTAGCCGCTGCTCATGCTGCTGCCGATGGTCATGGGAGCCGGGCAGAGGCGAGGGGCTGCGGGCGAGCCGGGGGGCTCGGGGGGCCGGCGACCATCGGGGTCCCCGCTGCGGCTCCGGCGAGCCCCGCGCTCACATCCCCGGCTCGCCGCTTATCTGCGGCAGCTCCTTCTGCTCATCCTGCCGAGCTATTCCTCCTTAACAGGCAGCCGTGCCGGGTAACCCTTCCCTTCCCTCGCCTCCTGCTCCCGCCTCCCTGCGCAGCGGCGCTGGGGCAGCATGGAAGGGGCAGAGCTCCCAGTTCTCTCCCAGTTCGCTCCCAGTTCGCTCCCGCTCCGCTCGCCGCTCCCGGGGGTGCCGGCGCAGCAGCATCGCCTCCCCTTCCTGCCCTCGCCCCGCAGCCCCGGCCACTTCCTCTTGCAAAATTTCTCACCCAGCTCGCAGCCGAGGTGCTGGGCTTGGCTCTGGCCCCTGGGGACCCCTGGCACCACCTTGGGGACCCAAAACGCGGTGCCACGGAGGGCTGGGGGCTGTTCAGCCCCTGTTAGAGCATCCTCGGGAGCTGCTGTGGCATCACCTTCTGAGGGAATCAAGAAGGGGGGAGGCAGGTGAGGACACAGCTCAGACCCTCCTCGAGGTGCCAGGACCCCCTGACCACCACAAGTGGGTGCCTCTCTGCCCTGCATCTGGTGTCAGAGCAGCAGGAGCAATTTCAGCACCCAGATTGAGGCAGCTTCAACGGCAGCCCAGGAAAAAGCTGCTCAGCTCCTGGGCCCTGCTTTTACAGCAGCTGTGACCCTCCTGCTTGGAGAAGATCACCGGGATTTGTGGGGCTGGGCAGGGGCAGGGCTCTGATCCCCACAGGATCCCACAGGCAGGGACACCTTCCCCTATCCCAGGCTGCTCCAAGCCCTGTCCAACCTGGCCTTGGACACTGCCAGGGATCCGGGGCAGCCACAGCTGCTCTGGGCACCCTGTGCCAGGGCCTGCCCACCCTCAGAGGGAGGAATTCTTTCCCAATATCCCATCTCAACTTGCTCCTCCAGCTGCTCCCACAGGGCTCCAAGACCTTCCCACAAGCCACCATCCAGCACTAAAACGTCTTCCCCTCTTGACAGGTTGCAGATGCTGCTCCAAACCCTCCCATCTGTATTTGCTGAAGGACTTCAATTGCTACGAGGCTTTGAGAGCTCCGTGCCCACCACAGCAGCATCCCATGAATACAAACCGGGATGTAGATGGGAAGACTGGCAACATCTGCATCTCAGAAAGAGGAAGGCAAGAATCCAAGTGGCTTTATTTACAGAGGGAATAAATAAGCCACGTTCTTATGGCAGCAGCGCGTTCCTGCAGCAGCGCAGCCCCCTTGGCTCCACAGCGATAAATTTAGAGGAGAAAGAGGCTTAAATTGAGCATGTGCAACACCAGCAGAAAGTGCGGGTTGGGAGCATCAGCACTGGGGTCTTTTATGAAGCCTCAGCCCAAGTTTTTCCCAGGGGAACCAGTGTGCGACCCCTGGATGCCCCATGGAATTCTCCAAGAATCCCTCATTTATTCCTTGCAGTCCAGCTGCTTGGCACATCAGCTCCACAAAAAAACCAACAAAGACAAATAAACCCAATAACTTTTACCCCATTGTTCAGCAGCAGCTGCACTTAATGGTTACCTGCACATCAGCCCCCCAAAACCCCAGTGACCCCGGTGACCTGCAGCAGCTCACAGGTGGGAGGCACACAGCCAGCCCTGCGAAATCCAGGGACCCAACTCCTGGAGCTGCCGAGAGCAGTGGAGGCTTTTGGCAGCTTCGGCAGAGTCTGGATGTCACCCTGGGAGGCTGCTCTGGGACCCAAATGTAACACACTCCCAAATACTTACCCGGATCAAAGCCCAGATTATCAGTGCCTGCTGTTACATGGTAACAGCACTGAAATAGGTGATATTCAAATAGTTATTTCAGTGGTGCTTCCACTTTGCTTTATTTTGATAATACAATTTAATGACTTCCGTCTATGCCAGCTATTAATTTTTTCATGTGTTTTCAGGCCTCTTCCCCTCCTGCCAGCATATTCAGGCATCCTGCTAGCCTCCTACTGGAATACTGACATTATTTTCCCTCCATTCTCCTCCTTTCCAGCAGCAGAACCTGCCTGACCAACAGAAACACTCCAGGAACGTGGCTGTGTGCTCAGATCAAGCAAACCTGGCAATGATTTTTCCCTGATTATCCATGAAGAATAATGGAGCTTTGCTGCAGTGATTTACCCTCATTAACCCCCAAATCAGCCCCCACATCCCCAGCACAGGCCACGGGACCCCTGCCAGGGCTTTGCTGCGCTGAGGATTCCGAGGTGCAATCCCCAGCCAGGGCTTTGGGATGCGCTTGAGGGTTTCTGTCTGCTGCTGGAATTGGAGAGACACTTTTGTTTCCTTGGCACAAGGGGCCTCCCCCTCCCCAGGATGACACCAGGGCCGTGTCAGGGTGATGGATGGCCACGAAGCACGGGGTCCCTGTTTGTTATTAGGCCCATCAATAACCCTGGCTGGGGTGATCACCCTGAAGATGAAGCGAGCCCTTCTCCTTTTTCCAAGAGCCCAGCATTGCTGGGGGAAGCCCAGCGACACTCAAAGGAGTTGTAACCACACACAAATTTAGGTTCACTCCCTTACACAAACACCTGGAGTGGAGAACCTGCTCTGAGCCCCTTTGTAATGTGTAGCTTAGAACAATCAACCCCGTCCCACTTCAGATCCCTCCTGACCATTTCATTCAGAGCAGCAGCAGCTGCCCAGCAAGGCCACAGCTTGTACAGCAAAGGCTGGATGACAACCAAGCCCCACACACCCAACTGGAACCCCACATTTGCCTCTGGAAAAGTGCAAAATGTTCCCATCTCCAGGTCTTCCATGAAGAGGGACAGAAACACGGGGTTATAATGAGGGTCAGAACACAGAATCACGGAATCATCAAGGCTGGAAAAGACCTTTGACTGCATCCCACCACACCCACTAAGCCATACCATGAAGTGTCACATCCACTCATTTTTTGAACACTTTGAGTGATGGTGACTCCACCACTTCCCCGGGGAGCTGTTCCAAACGTTTCAAAAAAGCACACAGAGCCTGGAAAGGCTCCATCCCCGCCAATCCCACTCCAGGCAGGTCCCTCAGCAATGCCTTGAGCTGGCAGCATCAAGCATCTCCCATCTCATCTGGCGCAGTGAGAGCCTCCCTGGCCCCGCAGCCTGTCCCACCCACGCTGGAGTCCCAGACACTGCAGGACCCCGGGGGGATTAAGGCAAAGCTGAGCCTTCCGGAGTAACCCTGGGATTACATCCCTAACACAGATTGAAGAGCCTCGATGCCCCCGGAACCACTGAAACTCTCAAAACAAGGCTGTCAGCCAGAACTCCAGATTTCCTGGAGAAATCGGCGCTCTCGCCCTGCACGATGCAGGAAATGCACCCGTGCTGCTGACTGCAGGCGCTGTGCACGGCGCTGGGACAGGCTAACGCCAATACTGATCCTCCTCCGCAGGCACTGGCACGTGGGGCTTGATGTCCCCGCTCTGCTCCAGGTGACAGCAGCGCTTCAAACACCCCAGAGCTCCACACACCCCTTCCCAGGGAGGGAGGGGGATGCCCACATTCCCAACCTCCATCCCACCCAGGCACCGCACGTGGGCACGGCGCTCATGGCCTGCAGGTGACACCTCAGTGACACTCCCAGACCGAGCCCTGACAAGCTCTCCCTGCTGGAAAACCCTTTGGGAGCAGGAAATCCGCGCTCTGGAGGCGAATCTGCCGGTCACCGCGGGGCTGTGCCCCCCCCCCCGAGCCCCCTCCCCGGCGTACCTGGCTGCAGGGTGGCAGGAGGGTGCTCTCTGGGGACAGCTGGCTCTGCCACTGGCCCGGCCGGCGACAATCCAGCTGGATGAGGCTGCGGCACTCCAGGTGACACGTGTACCTGCAGTCTGCAGGGACAGAAAGGACAGAGTGAGGCACCCCAGAGCTGCAGGATGGGGTTGGGGGCAGCGGGGGACCCACGGGAAGGGACTGGATTGCAGGCAGAGGGATTCCAGCCCGGCCAGAGCTGGAGCCAGGCACGTGTCGCTGTTCACACACATGGACCCGTTCAGGCGCACTCCTGCAGGTGAGGAGATACCTCAACACCTCATCCAGAACAAAAATTGCTCGTACGCCCTCTCCCCAGGGAATCCTGGATGCGATGGAGCAGCACAAGCCGCGTTCCTGCCACGCATCCTGCTGCCTCTCCCCGAGCCGCTGGCACACTGACATGGAAAATGCTCAAATCCCACCAAACCTCGGGGTACCCCTGGCCAGCTCCACTCCTGGGAGGTGCCACCTGTAGCAAAAGCTTGGCTGGTGCACAGGGAAAGGATCCTTCACCTCCCACCATCAGAAACATCTTTGTACTGGGCAGAGGTCAAACGATTTAAGGTCATTAAATAGCATAGAAGGGTTTGGGTTGGAAGGGACCTTAAAGATCATCCAGTTCCACCTCCCCCACCTTGCACTGTCCCAGGCTGCTCCAAGCCCCGTCCAACCTGGCCTTGGACCCTTCCAGGGATGGGGCAGCCACAGCTGCTCTGTGCCAGGGCTTAAACATGAAAATTTCAAGGGCCAGCTCCGGTGACAGAGGTGCAGATCGACCACCAGCAGCCCCAAATCCACCCCTGGAGAGGGCAGGGACACATCCCAGCCCCAGCAGAGGCTGTGACCTCCTGTCCCCAGGTGCAGCAAGGCATTTCTGTGGCTGTTTTCTTTGGATGCTGACCCAGTGTCAGACATTAACCCGTTCATGCACAGATGACTCTGCACAGCCCAGCTTTAACCCCTTCAGGCACAGGGTCCTGCTCACCCCCAGCTGCAGAGGGGCACATTTGGCACAGCCAGCTCCAGTTATCCCATATTCATGGCCATCACTCCCACAGCCCCTTCCCTCAAAGGCCCGACTCCCCCAAACCCTGCAGTGAACAACCTCCTCCCACTTTAACGGCCCACCTGAGTCTTTTAATTTTTAACTGCCACACAAACAACCTTAAATTTACTTTTTACACTGCCCAAAATTCCAGAGCGGTCACCAACCTGGAAAAAAAAAAATCACATCCTAAAATCAAGGCAAGAGAGGTCACTCCAGAGAGGGATGTGAGTGCCTGTCCCTGCACCAGCCCTGTGACCTTGCTAAGAGCCACTGAATTTGTATTTTAAATACACTCCTTCTTTCTTTTTCCTTTTTGCCCCTTTTCCTTTTATTTCTTTACCTTTTGGGTCATTGGTTTTGACTATCTGGGGCTTGCAGGAAAGCAAAGGAATATCCCATGTTTGCTCTGGAAACAGATTTCTGCTCAGCTCTGGTGAATTCTTCAGTGCCTGAGAAAGAGTGAGAGGAGCGGAACCACTGCTGGGAGCTGGTGCCTGAGGGGGGAAACATCAATCTCCAGAGGAAACAGGGAAATCATTTATCATTTAGCATTCATCTGGCGTGAGCTGTCTGTCATTCTCCTGTTCCAAGTCACTTGTCTCAAGTAAGCCTGGGGGAAAAGCAGGGAGACTTGGCTTTTTTTTTTTTTTTAATTAGAGATAAGCTGCAGTTACAGTAATTTAATGCGTGACCTTTCGAGCAGCTGGAACTGCCTTTTAACAGGGGCCATTGGCCAAGTCTTTGCTGGAGGTGCCAGCTGGAGAATGCTCCAGCTGTGAGTTCACCTGAGCACCTGCCACCACCTCGTCCCTTCTGCCCGTGTGGGCCCAGATTTTCAGATTTGGGCAGCTCCAGCACGTAGGGCAGTGACAGCCAAAGGTCTGACACGCATCATTTGGACCACAGCAATGCCAATTCCCGGGCAATTCCTCCGGATCAGGCCCATTGTGGCATTTCTTTGTGGGATTAAAGTGTGACACCTCCTTAGTCACAGTCACCTATTAACAGACCTAATCAGTCAGGATCCGGTGGGGAACACTAATTTTAGAAACCCTGCACAGCTTTGGGAAGCAGCCACGTGACCGGTTTGCCAAGAGGAGCAGGATGCCTCCACTTAGGCTCTAAGATAATTTCCATTCCAGTCAAACAATGGAACACTTGGAAATGGAGTTTCCTCAAAAACAGAAAGATCACAGTACTGTGAAAAGCTTTGGTGGCTGAAGGGAATTCCCCTTTCTCCACAGATAAAGTGGGATGGAGTCACCCAGTCAGGTATAAATGCCCATCTCAATTCCTAAACGCAGCCACTGAATGGTTCGGGTTGGAAAGGACCTTAAAGCCACGGGCAGGGACACCTTCTGCTATCCCAGGCTGCTCCAACCTGGCCTTGGACACTTCCAGGGATGGGGCAGGGCCTCCCCACCCTTCCAGGGAAGAGATTCTCCAGTCCTCTGCCCACCCCCAGGATACCACAGACCCCATGGGGCACCTTCCAGCTCGACGTGACCGAGTGGAAATGGGCACAAAAGGAGAAGGGAGGCCCCACAGGTGTCTGAGAGCGGGGCCAAGGTGGCAGAACAGAGACTTCCTCCACTGAATCTCTGGAACCCTTCAGGGCTCACACACCTCGAAGTGCAGGCTGCACCTGAGGCTGGGCTTTGCAGGCTGCGCTGCTTGAGGCGCTCCTCGTGTGCCCGACGTCACCGGGCTGACCTCAGGGGTGGCAGCAGGATGTGGCCCTGTGGCACCAGGACAGCGGGAGGCTCTGAGGGGACAGGGCAGGACCTGTGGCACCACCGCCAGCACCCAGGGAAGGGTCTCAGTCCTCCTGCAAAGCAGGTTCTGACAGCCCCAGGGCGCTGATCCAACCCCAGCCCTGCAGCTCCATCAGTGCGGTCTCGCCTCAGCAGTTTTAGGTCTAAACCAGATGGTTTGGGTTCATTTGTTTGCAAACACTGGCAAGCCCCAGGGGCCTGTTTCTGTTTGTCCAGAGCAGGCAAGGCCCCCTCGGTGACAGCCACCCCTCTGCGAGGTCCCTGCGCCGCTGCAGCATCTGGAGCACAAACCCAGCTGCTGGCAGATGCTCTGGAGCCACGATTTAACAAAAATCAGATTTTCCTTTGGACTGGCAAGTGGGGCAGCACTGAGAGCCTGTGCTCCTGCCCGAGCAGGGCTGCAGAAGAGCCAGAGGAGAAGCTGAAGCCACCTGGTGCCACAGGTGTGGTGCCAGCCCTGTGCCCACCCCATACCCGCCAGGCAGGATCCCTGTGGCCAGGCCGTGCTCAGCAACACCAAGGCAAACCCTGCACCCCAAAGAGCAGCAGAAAACCTGCAAACCCAGCCAAAAACCCCAAATCCCACCACCACCTACCTCTAACCAGCAACACCTCCCTGCTGGGCCTCCTCGGCAGGCGCAGTCCCGCGGACCAGGGCTTGGATTTGGGGAAATGCCTGAAGATTTTATGGATTCTCTTTGTTACAAGCCCGAAGCAAGTGGCTGCTCCCTCCTTCCCGTCCGTCATCCTCAGGAGAGGAGGCCAGGAGCTCTCCAGGCACGTTCCAACCCCAAATGCTCTGGGATACAGCAGGCACCAGAGCAAGTTGTGTCTGCTCCCACGAGAGGCCTTTTCCCCCACGGAGATAAAGCCCTGACATTGTCCATTTACAACCTGCTGCCATCTGACGGGGTTATTTATTTATTTTTCTGAGCAGGGAGCACAGCTCAGAGCTCGTGCATCTCCTGTAAGCCATGGAAAACTTTCTATTTCTGGGGCTTTTTGCTTGATAAGATAAAATAACCCAACGGAAGAGATTAGAGAGAGAAAGCGCAGGACCCGGCCGTGCGCTGGGAGGTCTCTTCCCGGCATCCCCTCTTCTCTCTTTGCTGCTTTTCCCTGCAGTCTTTTAAAGTTTGAGGGATAAATAGTCCCCAGTGTCTAATCAGAGGTTCAAGGAGGACACTGAGATTAACTATATCTATAATATTGATTAAACTCTTCACATAGTTAAGAGAGGCTTGTGGAGCCTTTCACAGCACCTGTGAAAATCAGGGCATTCTAAAAAAGAGGGAGAGTGACTTTTTAGTGATAGGACAAGAGGGATGGTTTTAAACCAAAAGAGGAAAGATTTAGATGGGATATTGGGAGGGAATTCCTCTCTGTGGGGGAGGTGAGGCCATGGCACTGATTGTCCAGAGAAGCTGTGGCTGCCCCTGGATCCCTGGAAGTGTCCAAGGTCAGGCTGGACGGGACTTGGAGCAGCCTGGGACAGTGGAAGGTGTCCCTGCCCATGGCAGGGGTGGGATGGGATGAGCACTGAGGTCCCTTCTAACCCAAACCATTCCACTGTGTATCAGTGACAGCTGTACCAGCTGTCAGCTGATGGGGTGGGACACAAGCATCAGTTCAACAACGCCCCTGAAATCTGCCACTTTGGACCCACTCCCCCGTGACCTCTCTGCTCAGGACCCCTCTCACAGTTTCCAGCACCCTGCACAACACAGGGAGTAACAAAGGTGGAATTTAACCAGTCCAAAAACCACCCCCAGCAGCAAAAGCAGTGAGTTATCACAGGGGGCTGTCTCAGTCACCCAGAGAGCCCCTGGGCACATCCCTCCTTCCCACACCCCCACCAGCAAACTCCACCGAGCTTCACCGGGACGAAGCAGAGGGAGAAGCCCAAAAACCAACCTGCAAGGTAAGAGCTGGAGCCTCGGCTGGCGTCTCTCTCCATAAACCCTTCCCAAGGCACTGCACTGGAATGCAGCAGGAAACATGACCCTGGAAGACCTGAGCCACCCCACGAGCCTGTCCCACGGCTCTGGGCAGGTCGCCGTCCCTCCCCACAGCTCCATCTCCTCCCGGGGAGGAGCCCGCCCTGCCTGGGGCAGCCGCGGTGGGCGGGAGGCACCCCCGGACCCCACCCCGTCCTCACCCAACCCCAGCAGCACCATCCCCACCTGCCCGAGTCACCCGGCAGCAGGAAAAGCCTCAGGAATCTGCCTGGATCAGCTAAACGGAACAGAAATGCACAGTGCTGTGGGTCCTGCGAGCTGTCAGCGATTATTATTTACAGCGGCGAGACTGGAGGCACGGCTGAGTGTGGGAGGACGGCGTGGAAGGAGAGACACCAAAAGCACCGTGTCCCAAAGGGCACCAGTGGTGTGAGCAGAGCCCCGTCCGGGTGAGGCCGGGCTCGGGAAAGAACTCGTTAAAGAACTCGTTATCTTAAGCAAACGGCTACTGGAGAACCAGTAACCTTAGAACTAAAGTTTGCTCTACAAATTAGACAGAGAAACGGTGTTTTACCAACTCCCTCCCGGAGGAAATAGGGGCTGATTCACCGCAGAGCCTGAACACGGAACGAGCTGCTCTGGGAGATAAGGGCGGCTCCAGACCAGAGGCACAAAACGCGTTTGGATGCTGAGGTGCTTTACTGGGCTGGATCTGTGTGGTAAGATCTGCAGATCAAAAGCTGGCTTCAGGTGTGACTGCGTCTGCAGAGGTGCTGGACACGCTCTGAAGTTTCCCTCGAGGGCTGCCCCACACACAGCCCTGCCCACAGGGAAGCACGGCAAGCTGGAGTGACTTTCCTGCAAAGAAGCCCTTCAGCCAACAATGTGTTATTTTAATATGTGTTTTTTAATAATCAAAATACTTGAATTTTGGTTATCAGAGACACCGGGAGCCAGGGAAGCACTTGAGCCGTTCCCACCCGGTGTCCACCCAACCCTTCCCACCAGGAAGCTGCCCCAGCTCCCAGCCCAGCCTGGTTTCTGTGCTGTCCCAAAGCCAATAAAACACGAAGAGGGCTTTGAAGCTGCGTTAGTCACCAGGACACCCAACACGGCACCCGCCCCACCAGAGCTCACCAAACACCCCACAGCAGAGATGTGCCTCTGCAGCCTGCCCGTCCTGCCCCCTGCTCCTCCCCTGCCAGGAAAAGCTGGCAGGAAAAGCTGTCCCCCAGCAATTTACACCCCGACACGGAGATTATTGACTTTACTACTGACTCAGCTCTGAGAGGTGCCAGCAGCACAAAGCCACACGCATTAAATAGAAGATATTGAAGGCACAGCATAAAATGGCACAGCTACTCCTGCCCAAGTGCCTTCCCTCCGAGGCTGGAAACAAGGATTTTCAGGGAATGCCAGTCGGATTTGCCCCCGAGCTGCCACCTCCCCATCCTTTCACACTGACACCACGGGGAGCAGGATGCTGGATGTCTGTCCTGCACAGAACCTGGAACACTCCGAATAAAAGCAGGGGAAAAAGGCTCCCATGTCTCAGGCAACATCTGCATCAGCCCCAGGTGCAGCACCCCCGGGCAGGACTTGGGTTAAAACCAGAGAAGGTCCCCCCTGAGCCTCCTTTTCTCCAGACTGAAGAGTAAATAACTATAACAAATAAATAAATAAATGCCACTTCCCCATTTTATTAAATACAACCAGATCTGACGTAAATAAAAATAGGCCAGAACTGTACAAACAAAAACCTGAGTATCCTCAGGCTGCAAGTCAAGAGCAAACAAGCGGCAACTCTGCAATCAGAAAGAAAAAGAAACATTCACCAAGTGGGGGAGAGCACACCCCGTCTGCAGCTCTCGGGCATTGTTAATGGGAATCACTATTGGGATGACAGGGAAGGCAGATATGAGAGTCCCTCCCGCCCATCCCGGTTGTTTGGGGAGTTTCTGAGGCAGAACTACTCCCACAGTCTGCATAATTCTCTGAAATGAAAAGGGAAATAGAGTTATTTAAAATCTGTTTCAGTATAAGTATGGAAAACATCCTGCCAGAGGAGAAGTCCCTCAAAACAGCTTTGACGGCGTTTTCGCAACGCCACAAAATTCTGTGAATTTGTATTTTAAGTCAGGATTTCAAAGCACACAAGCCAGGACCTCACCTCACACCTGACCCCAGTTTCCAGGGGCTGGCGAAAGAGCCTCGAGAAAGTTTTTTTCCCCCTCAAATAACCCTTATTTCTCCTAAACTCGCTATTTCTTTAAGCACGCTCATTCGCACATTCCCTGCAGCTCCCCAGCCCCGGGAAATCATCCGGCTCTCAGCAGGGTTTGAGGGAATTAATCAGGAACGGCAGGCAGAAAGCACCCCAGAAATCAGATTTACATCCCCCTCGTTCCACCAACGCCCTGCGCCGCGACTTCCCAGCCCCGGCGTGTCCCCGTGTCACGTTGTGGTGGCGGCTGGGTTACATTTAATTAACAGCAGTCAGCGCTAAAGCCCTAATGCGAGGCAGCAGGGCCATATGGTGCGGCTGTCTGTCCCGGTCGCCCTTCATCCCAAACGGCACCGGGAGGCACGGCCGAGAGCCCAGCTCGCCCCGCGCCACGCAAATCCCCACCAGAAACATTTAATTGATTCGTAATCTAAGGAAAGCCAAGCGTAAGAACCAGAACTGGCTGAGCCAGGCACTAATTGCCCCGGTGAGGCTGGTGCTGCTGCACGCGCCTGGCATAACCCTCCCAAACAGCCCCAAAAATGAGCAGCGACGCGTCCCGCAGCCGGCCCAGAGCCCGCGGTGGGACGCGGCTCAGTCCCAAATTACCACCGGCACCAATTCCCTGCCCTCCACACCCACACTGAGGGCACCCTCACAGGTACAGGTGATCCTGTGGGCACAAAGCTGCGGGGAATAGCATCAGCATTAACACCTCCTGCTGAAAATCAAGAGGCTCAGCTGACCCCGACCAGCAAATTTTCAAGACCCTCAAGCCCCAGCAGCTGCATCCCGAAAGAGTTTCCCCCCAGCCTGAGGGACTGAGCGGGACAGGAGCAATTTCACAGCCAGCAGGGCTCAAATCCCCAAGTTATCAGTGACACGGGTTTGCTCAAACCCCCTCGTTGCCCCTCCTGCAACCACCACGGGCCACACCTCCCCGGGGAGCGGGAGCAGCACCCCGGGACGGGGACACGGCGCGGGGGTCGCTGCACAGCCCCAGCAGAGTCACCTCGTTCGGCCCCTTCCCACACGGGGGAAAGAGGAATCTCTCCTGCAGAGCACGGATCCGACACGAGGAACACGCGTCTTCGTGCATCTCCCTGGCACAGCTCCCTCCCCCCGCGAGTTTGGGCAGAGCTTCAGGCAAATTTACAAATTCTGGAGGACTTTACCCCTCACTGTAAAGCTTTACAAACACGAACCCTTCCTGCTCACCGCGAGCTGCTGATGCCAACTCCGCCCATGAGTCGATCATCTCCTCTTTCCTGGAAAAGCTTTATTTCCCAAACCCGCCCGGCAGCACCGCACCCGCGCCCACCGCCCGCACCCGGAGACTCCGGTCCAGTCCCTCCCGATGCGCAGCCCCCCGGGACCCCCCCAGGGGGAGCGGGGGAACCCGGCAGGTCCCCGCGGCACCAAAGCGGGACCCTGAGGGGTGCAGAGCTGGGGCGAAAGAGAGGGAGAGGGTGCGGGGGGGGGCAGAGTCTGGGCAGGGTGAGGGATGCGGGACGGCAGCAGCGGGCGGGGGTGCGGGCAGGGCAGGGCTGCGGGACAGCGAGGGGCAGGCAGGGCTCGGCAGGGCTCGGCAGGGCTCAGCAGGGTTCCGCAGGGCTCAGCAGGACGCGGAAAGGCGCGGACAGCACTCACAGTCGCAGCGCAGGGCGCGCTCCCGCACCGCCTCCCCGCACAGGTCGCACCATCCGCGGCGCGGCAGCCGCGGGGCGAAGCGGTGGCCGCGGCCGCGCTCGGGGGACTCCCGCGGAGCCGCGAAGATGCTCCGCACGTCGGGCAGCAGCCGCGGGGCTCCCCCGCGCCGCCGCAGCCGCCGCGCAGCCCTGGCCCCGCCGGGGCTCCCCGGGGAGCGGCCGCCCGCGGGCGCGGGGGACGCGGCGGGGCCCGGCGGCCGCCGGCGCATGGAGCCGGGCACCGGAGGCGGCAGCGGGCGGGGGCACGGCCCCACGGCCGGCGATGCCATGGTCTCGGAGCGGCGGGCGCGGGGCAGCGCAGGCGCCTTGGAGCGGCCGGGAGGGAGGAGACACGGCGGGGGTGGCACCGGGACCGGCCCCGCGGGGCGCCCCTCCCGTGGAGACCCCCCCGAGGGTCGGGACGCTTCGCACTCGCAGCCCCCGAGCGAGGTTTCCCCGTGGAGACGCTCCTCGCCGCGGGGTTCCCCGCTCCGCGCCCTGGGAATGTCCCCGCAACAGCCCCTCCCCGGGAATCCCCGCTCCCGTGGGGCCTCGCCCCGCTGGACAGGCACCCCCGCGGGGCTGGGGTGGCCCGGGGGGTCCGTGCATCCCGCCGGGGGTCCCGCAGCACGAAGCACAGCCGGTGCTTTCCCCCAGCGTCTCCTGCGGGAGCGCAGCCGCGTCCCACCCGCTTTGCCCCGGCTTTGGGGCACCGCACCAGAGCGGGCAGCTGGGGAAAGCCCCTTGTCCGCTCTGCAGGGCCAGCCGGGCTGCCGGGGCTGGGATTGTCTCCCCCAGCTGAGGCTCCCGCGGTTGTGGGAAACGCGAAAGGAAAAATATCGCGGCCAAATCTTGGGAGTGCTGCAGCTCGGAGCACAGCGGTGCCTGGGGCGCTGCTGTCACAGCTCCCCGGGGCACAGGGGGCTTTGCAGGGCACGGATGGGGGTGGCCGGACCTGGCGCTGCGTGTCCCCTGCCACTGCGAGTGACCCCCTCCTTTTAGCGCCGGGGATGTCACACGGGATGGGAAGGACCCTGCTGCTCCTGAGCCCTGTGTGGCTGGAGAGGGTGACACATCCCCGAGTCACGCAGGACACCACCGGCCCTTCTCTGCTGCTCCCACCCGTTCTGGTCTGAAACACGTTAATCCAGACAGAATTGCCCCCCAATGTATCTGGTTTTTGGTAGAGCAGGAAGGCGAGGGGCAGCGCGGGGAGGGCAGAGCGGGGCTGGGTGAATCCTGGCTCCTGGGCTTAGGGAAAGCTGAATTTGACGTCTCCCGTGTAGTCCTGAGGACAGGATAAGCCAAGGATATCTAAATCCTTTTCAAGGATTCTAATTTGAAGGATGGATTAAAACACTGGCTCTGAATTACAGCAGCCTAGCGCCATAAGCAGTCCCTAATAAGAGCTTCAAGCCGAAGGAGGAATTATGCAGCTGGAAAAAATCGAGTTTTGTTCTGTGCTAAGCAGCAAGATTAATTTTTGGAAGGTCTTTTCCTTCCCCATTCAGGATCCTGATTCGCTTTCATGCCGCCTCTGCTTCTGCTTGAAAACAGCAGCAGATTTATCCCTCAGCAAATTGTTCCACAAAAATTCGGTGTTTTAGCCTATGTCCTCCACAAACTGTTAGTTGTATCAGGAATCACCTGCAATAATGAAAATTACTTTTCTGAGGGTAAAGGTCTGCCTGGCACCTGGCTGGGAACCTCCTAAAGCCATTGTGGATTTTTATTTTCCCAGCACCATCCCAGGACACAGCTCCAGTCTCTGTTCTGCAGCCCCGGGGGATAAAAGTACTAAATAAATGTAATATTTTCTGTCCCCACAGCAAGCTCTGGCTCAGCCTGCACAAGAGGCTCATGAGAGTCATTATCCTGCCCAGCTGTCCCTGCAGGTATTCAGAGCTGACAGCGCAGGGAGCTCTTTTAGGCCACAGGTTAAAATATTTTTGGGAAAAAAAACACCCCAAGTAATTAACATTGGCAGGAAAATTCCTGTTTCATTTGGATTCCAGAAGTCCCCTCTGCAGCTGCTGTGTTACAGCACTTTAAGCATGACAAGGGCTATTAGCAAAAACTCTTTTTTCTGTTTGCCAAGAAATAAATCCCTTTTTGTTGAAGCCAAACATGTTCCAGGTCAAATGCTCAGCTGGTGCGAGTCAGTGCAGCTCCACTGAATCCAAGGAGGGGCAGCAGGGACCCTGCCTGTGCTCCCTGCCCCGTTCCTACAGGAATATCAGTGAATTCTGGCTGGATTAAAAACAATGTCCATTAGAAAACTCGGAGAATCTTAAAAAGTTATTTGTAGGGGAGAAGCTTTTAAGTGACAGATTAGTTCCACCTCTCCACAGCAAATAGTTGGGTTTGACGCTCAGGATGTTGGTTTTTACAATTAAAATGAATGCGGAGCTCTGGTGCCAAATTCCACCAGGGAAAGGTTTCCTGGGCGGGGGAGGCTCCTGGGCACCCTTGGCATGTTCCTACAAGAAAGCCAGGCCGGGCACAGCCCTGCAGCTGCTGCTCCTCCTTCCTTTTGCTTCCTCTGCTGGGATTGATGTGTCCTGGCTCTGGGATGTGCCAGGGATGGGTGGGATGAGCCCAGCAGGGTGGGATCTGCTTTGGATGCTGCAGGACGGGATGGGGGTGTGGGGTGGGGGTGACAGCCCATAAATCACCTGGGTGAGGGGTAGCGTGGCTGACCCTTCCCACAAACACCTCCTGATACCATCTCCCACCCGCGGATCCCGGCAGGCCCTATCGCTGCTCCGCACGCTGCCCTGGCTGATCCTCGGGGAATTGCAGCTCCTCATCAACCCCAAGGTCAGCAAACAGTCGGGAAACCAGAGCGGAATGACCGCCCCTAACAAAGGGCTGGGACGGCCCCGGCCTGGATCTCCAGGGTCCTCCTGCAGTTCTCTGTGCGATTCCCGAGGGACAACGAGGTGGGAGGGATGCGTTCCCCCTCCATCCTATTTCTCTGGAGCTTAACAGCAGGGAAGTGTTGGGAATGCCTTCCCAGGGCAGCTCCAAGCACTCACCAGCATCCCTCCTGCCCCACTCCAGCATGTTAAAAGTGGGAATATTCCCTAAATAAGTAAGAAGAAAAAAGGCCATGCCTCTTCTTCTTCCTCACCTGACACAGTGATACAGAGAAGCCATAAAAACACCGAGTCCTTCAAGCATTTTTCAAAAAGAAGAAGATAAAACCCCACTCAATTTTCTGGCCCAACTTCCCGAGGCTCAGGGCACTCGGAGCTGATGGGGGTGAACGTGCAAAGCGCTGGAGCAGAGAGGTAGGACACAGAGAGCTCCCAGAGCACGGAAATCCCACGGCTCCAGGTGCTGCGAATTCCCTGTGGTGGGAAGTGGTTTTGCTTCAGCAGCTGCACCTTCACCATGGCCCTCAAACGCTGGGAGTGGGAGCAGCCCCACCCAACCTGCAGGGACAGAACCAAAGGATTTTGGTTAGATGTGGTCCTAAAAACAGGGCTGAATTCCCAATCTCTTGGGTTTTTTCTTTTAAAACTCCTGGACATCCTGATGTACAAATTCCCATTGTCCATTTGCACCGAGAGCCTCAAGAAAAGGTTGCAGAGGAGGAAACGCAGGGGGGTTTTCAGCAGTGGATGCTGGGTTTTACAGAGATTTTCATCCAGAAAGAGAAAGCATCTCCTTCCCCAGGGCAGCAAGCAGCGGTCAGTGCTGGGCAGCACAGGGAAAAGGCTGAGAAGAGGGTGAAGAAATGATGGAGAAGTTCACGGCTAAAAGTCCAAGAAAGAGAAATTCTGCTGCTGCCAGACCATGATGCAAACCCGGGGCAGTTAAAACCCCATGTGAAGCACCCCAGGAGTGGCCGTGGCTGTGCTTGGCAGCTCCCAGGGCAGCACCCAGACCCCGCACCCCTCCCAGGACAGCGTGCCCACATTCCTGGAGGAAGGAGCAGGAATCCCTGCTCGGAGCAGCAGCTCCAGGTGCTCTCACTCACCGCTCGATGATGCTGTTGTTGAGCTGGAGATCGCAGGTGACTGACCTCATCTGCTCCAGCAGCTCCTGCATCCTGCGGGGACAAAACCAGCCCTCACTCCTGCATCCTGCAGGGACACAGCCAGCCCTCACTCCTGCATCCTGCAGGGACACAGCCAGCCCCTTCATTCCTGCATCCTGCAGGGACACAACCAGCCCTCACTCCTGCACTGCTCAGCTCCTGCTTCCCACAGGAGCAGCTCCTGCTGAAGGGCTGCGATGTCCCACAGGACACCGAGCAAGGATCACACCCAGCAGGGACAGTTTTCCAGTCCTGTGGGCACAGAGCACTCACCCCATCCCCGAGGATGAGCAGCAGGAGGTTCTGCTCCTCCCCAAGGAGCTGGGCTGTCCCCAAACCCCTCTTCCCAAAGACTCACCGCAAAGCCATCTCCTGGCGTGCCTGGCTCAGGGGGACAGGGGAAGGCACGGGAGGAGCTGGGGCCAAATTCCATCTCTCCATCTGGAGAAACCTGTCCAGAGCCTGTGGAGATGGAGAGTCCTGGCAGCTCCCACAGCAGGCGCCGTCTGTGGGGCTGACCCCGGGGCGAACACTCAGAGGCACCCACGGAGTCCCACCCAGCACTGCTCCAGGACAAAGTAAATCAAGTGACCCAAGGACCAGCACATCCACCAGGAGGCTGTGCCCCAGCTCAGCAGCTTTGCTGGGGGAGCTGGAGGTGAAGCAGCATTTCCCTCCTGTTGTGACTCCCATTTATTGGACTGTGCCAGGCAATCCTTGGGACCAGGAGCGCCCCTGCCAAAGGTTTCCCCACTCCTTGCTCACAGAGCGGGACAAAACAACACCTCCAGCTCGGATCACCCACAGAGAACTGCAGCAGGGGGGTTAAAATACTCCAGGGGTCCCCTACTTAAGCCAGGTGCTCCTGGACCCTGGAGAGGGGAGCGGGAGCATCCTCAGGGAGCAGGAGGAGGCTGTGGAGCTGCACCCCTGGACACCTACGCCCTGCAGGCAGTCCTGGCACTCCGTCATCTCCACACTGCAGGTGCTGATGCGGTTGCTGAGCCTCTTCAGCTGCTTCTTTATCTCACAAACTTTCCTGGAAAGAAGAAAATGAAGACAAAACTCCCGGTCAACGCTTGGCATCATTAATTTTTTAATGTGTTTTGATTTGATGCTTTTTGCAGCCCTGTCTGGACTCCAAATCCTGACGGAAAGCAAACGAGTGTCAGCAGTGCTGTAATTACAGCTCTAACAGCCACCACAGGCCAGGCTATCCAAACAGCACTAGTAGCTAATTAATCAGGGAAAGTTGCTTGTAAATGAGGCAGCTCAGGCCCATCACTTCACCCAGCACAGCCTGGGCCTCTTGTCCCTTGGAGGACTGAGCATCTACCCAAAAAGGGCTCCTCACACCCAGCAGGGACATCATGAGTTGTATTAAAAAAAAAAAAAAAAAAGTTTGTTTTGGTTTTAAAAAAAACCAGACTAAGGGAAGAGTATTTCAGGTGAATGATCCACCTCGAGTCCCCAGAAAAACAGTCACCACCCCACAAACCCTGGCAGGAAACAAAACAGGACAATTAAAACTGAAGTAACAAGAAATTAAAAATATCCAGCTGAGACTCGTGGTGTTTCTCCATAAGGACAGGAAAACAGGTACAAAAATACCCCAGGAAAACATGGAGAAGGTTTTTTCCTCCCTGTGGGCAGAGGCAAAGCCCTGGTTTAGTGCAGACAGGGCTCCTGCACTGCACGGGTTTTGTGGGGCTCCACATCCAGGGGGGGAATCCCAATCCGAGACAAAATTCCCGCTGGAGCTGAGGGAGATTTCATTGCCTGTGGTGGGATGGGGTGATGGGGGGACTGTGGGATGCAGTCCTTGTCCCCAGGGTGAAACCTGCCTTTGGGTGAGGGCTGGCAGCATGGAAACGCCTGGTGGCACAAGCTGGGGCTGGGAATGGGAGGAGGAAGGGAAAAGACTGGGATAAAACTGGGATGGGGCAGGGAAAAGGCAAGGAGGAGGCTGGGAGAGCACAGGGACAGAGCAGACCCTGCCCTCAGCTCCTGGAGCATTTCTGAGCACCCCAGACAAACTTCCAGCCTTAAAATCCCCTCCAGTTGTAAATCCAGCCCAGGGCTCCTCCCCACCAGAAACGGGCCCAGGTCAAAAAATGGGTTTAATTGTAAGGTATTGCAGAAACTCCTCCTCCCTCCACCCACACGGGCAGCCCAGGGGAGGCTGCTCCTCTGGAAAAGCAACCTTGCCATGAAAATCCAATTTTTGCAACATCCTCTCCCCCTCCCTGCTCTGCCACAGGCAGTGCACTGCTCTCGCTCACTGCGGGGTAATTTGCTCTTTGCATTATTCCCCAAGCACCATTTAACAGAAAACCATCCCCGGTAAGCAGAGCTCTCTGCCTCAGTGGCAATTTTGTCCTGATAAAAATCACCTCTCCCCCCACCCCAGAGCAAGGGAACAGCTGCTTGAGCTCCAGCTGCAAGTTTAGGGGCTTTTTAAAAAAATAAATGTAAAATAGCAGGGAGCCAGCCCACACAGTGGGATTTCCAGCAGGCTCACAGAGCTGTTCGAGGGCTTGCTACCCCTTTGGAGGCTCTCAGCAGTTCCCAAAAGCCCCATTTCCATCTCCATCCCCATCTCCACGCTCCATCCATAGTGGAGAGCGCTGGGAAGCCCTGATCCCTGGTGGGTTACTGCAAAGTCCCCTCTCCCAGGTCCCTGTCGGGGGGCTGGTACCTCATCCTGCTGCTGTGCAGGGCCAGGGCCTCCTGGTACTGCTGGACACAGTCATTCTGGAAAATGGACAGAACCTTCCTGGCCAGGTTCCCCAAATTCAGCCTGAACCCGGGAGTAAAAGAGAGAATTATTTCCTTAAATGTGTGAAAAGGAACATCACAGGAGACCTGAAACTGAATGGAGAAAGAGGGGCGGGATGCTCTGAAATGAATGACCGAGAAAAACAAATCCTAACTGGGATGGGGAGGGAGGTTTGGGGGGATACAGTCCCCTGTCACCCCCCAGGGCACTGCTGAGAAGTCTCTGCCTCGGAATTTAAGGCAAACGTTCAAGGTTAGACCGAGCACTAAGTGAGACAAAGGAGTCTGGGAAGTCTCAGCCTCCCTGCTACACGATGAAGTGGGAATTTTACTTCCTGCCTGTGTTAAATTCCCCTGGTTTCGGTGGAAACTGAAAGGAGGATTCTTAAAGGCACAAAACCCATCAGGCACTTCATTCCCACTGAAGTTCAGCAGAGGGGAAAGCAGGGACATTTCCTAAGTCAGCATCTCAGTAAATAAACGGCTTCAGACCAAGTCCTGTGTGAGCAGCAGCCTGGAGCGAGTTCATCCCATCACGGAAGGAGTTTAACCCCTCATGCAGCACAGGGCTGTGGCCCAAGAGCAGCTCCCTGACCCCCCCTCTGCAGAACTTCTCCCACAGCTTCACCTGGAAGAGTTCACAGCTTGAAACCTTCACTGTGAGGTCCTGCAAGGAGCACCAGCACAGGAACCACCTCCAGCTGCCCTCTGACAGCATCAGGGACATTTTATACCCCTTCGGGATCCAATCAGAACCACCAAACACCGGCCCGGCCTCAGCAAGGGGCAGGTCCTGGGGAGGGGAGAGGGTTGGGACTCACTTATCCAGCTTGTGAATTTGTTCGTCGTTGTAGCCCAGCCCTGGGGAGGAAAGACACCGTCACCACCCGTTTTCCTGCTCACGACCCAATAAATGGGCAGTTTCACAACACACAGAAGGGGATTTTCCTGGCTCAGCCTCTGGGGCCACTGTCAGGACACAGAAACAGATGATCTACAAGGCCCCTTTCAGCCCAGACCGTGCTGTGGTTTGATGATTCCATGAAATAACTGCTGATCCCAGCAAACCGAAACCATCCCTTTTCCCACAGGGACAGTGCAGGGACATTCCTGCCTCGTGTCCCCCGGCCCCAGCACTCACGCAGACACGTCCTGGCCTTCCTGAACTGCTTGTAGATCAGCTGCATCTTCTCCAGGCAGCATTCGATCTGCTGGATGCTGACACGGGACAGGGAAGGAAGCGTGAGGCCCCTCGGGAGGGAGGGAGGGGGTGAGTTTGGGGTGAAATCATCACTTTGGGGTGAAATCATCACTTTGGGGTGGAATATGAACCCGCTGTGAGTAAGGGGTGCTGCTCCCCATGTCTGTGCAGGGCATCCCCCAGCACCCCCCGTGGGTGGGGGTGGCACGAGGGGCTGTGCCTGGCAGGGGAACTGCTCCATCCGGGTGGGGACAGCGAAGTGGCACCAGGAACTCCACCACAAACCTTTTGTCTTCGTGCACTTGCTGCCTGTCCTTCACCAACTCGGCCAAAATCCCATCCAGTGTCCCCTGGAAGTCAAAGATGCTGTGGGAGCACTGGGAGAGTTCCTCATCAACCTGCGGAGGAGGGGAGAGGTTGGGACCAGCTGCTCCAAGAGCTGGGGGTGCTCCTCGGGCTGGGGATGCTCCTCACCCTCTGCAGCCTTGTCTTCACCACAGCCACATCCACCCCAGCCGGGCCCCTGCTGCCTGCAGGAACGGCCTCGTGCCTGAGGAATGACAGAAAATGAATATTCCTGAAGGAGGAAATAATCCAGAGGCAGCTGTCACCAGGGCAAAGGAATCCAGCCCATGCTGGGCTCCTGGGGGGCTGCAAAGTGCTTTCCTCAGGCAGCAAGTCAGCTTTCAGAGTGCCAGATCTGAGCCACGACATGCAAAATGCTGATCTGGTAAAAACTCGCCCTGTTGTGTCCAATTTGTTCCAAAATTGTCGGTTTTCCACCCACTGGCTTCAGGCCAGCTCGGATGCTGTCTGTGTCCCTGCAGCTGGCACGGGAGCGCTGGGCTGAGCATGGCACACTGGCTAAGTCAGCAGAAATATTCCTGATGCAGAGTGTTGGAAGGGCTGGAAGAGCCAGAGCATCCAGCTGCAGCACTGCTGCTCTTGGCACCCCAGCCCCGAGCGCTGAGCTCAATGGGAACCATGTGTCCCTATTTTTTTTTTTCAGATGAAATGGAAATTAAGAGACTTTGCTAAATGGCAAAGAATGAAAGAACAGCAACCCAGCAGCAAAGAATTTTCCACTAGAACAGCAACAACAAAAAAAGCAACAGAAAAGCGAAATATCTGTGGGTTGCTTTAGATAAAATGGGTTCAGCTTGGCCCAGGGCAGCCGGGTGGGAAAGGGGGTGTGGGAAGGGGAAGGTTGAGGGCAGCCCAGGGCTCCTCCATAATTCAGTGGAGACTCCTGCAAGGAAATGGGGCATCTCCCCGTGGATGGCAGGAGGTGGCTGTTGGATCCATGGGAATGCAGCCCGGCTCTCCAGGGCTGTTTGCAGCGAGCGGGGCTGGTGATGGGGGCCAGACCCCTGCAGGATCCTGCAGCTGGTGCCATCCTGCTCTTTATTTTATCCCAACTCAATTCTCCTTTCCCTGGAGCTGGCAGCAGCCCTGGCTCCTTCCTGCTCAAGGGCTGTAACAGTCAGAAAACCCCGGAGCAGCAGCCAGAGTCAGGACTAACTCTGGGCTCCCAGAAACCAGGAATTGGTCGTTAAAAACTGAGGGAGAACCAGCCAGAGTGGCTCGTTTCCCACACAGTGAAAAAGCCTCCTACCTCCCAGGTATCAGCTTATTCCTGGCATTCTCCTTATTCCTGATTATCCAGGCACCTTTGAGAGCCCCGTATCTTATCAGCCACAGCCCAGACCTGCAAACCTCACTTACAGCACGTGTGTCTTCACCTCGGTGAGCTGCAGGCAGGCGAGCACGGAGTGAGCCCCCCTCCTCTGCTCCAAAATCCTGGAGCACTCCGTTTTCAGGTTCCCGCTGCCGAGAGAGAGAACAGCCCCTCCAACACGTGCTCCCCGGAGTCACAGACCCATCCCGGGGTCAGCTGTGTGGGAAGGGGGCAGGGATGGAGCTGGTGGCTTCTCTGAGGTTGCTCGTGAGACAGTGGGGGCTGGAGGAACCTAAAATTGGCTGTGGCTGCTGGTTTTAGGGTCTCTCACCCTCTGCTCACTGTCTTGCCCCAAAAGGAGTGGGTAGGGCAGTGAAATTCATCATGGAATCATGGAATGGTTTGGGTTGGAAGGGTCCTTAAAACCCATCTCATTCCAACCCCCTGCCATGGGCAGGAACACTTCCAGCAGATGCTCACGCAGTGATGATGACAATAATAACCCTGCTCTTTTCCTCAGCCTCTCCTAAACTGAAGGAAGTGACCCAAAAGGAACAAAAGGGGGCAGGAGCATCCTCAGAACACCAAGGGGTGTTGTCCTACAGGTGCAGCCCCACGGGGACACACTGCCCCTCACGCCCTGCTCCCTCCTAGTCCCCCAGAACCCCATCCCACCATCTCCAGTGGCCCTGCACTATCAGGAAGATACCCCAGGAGGGTTTAACTCAACACCCAAACCCCTCAGTGCTGGGCAGGGCCGTGTCCCCGCTCTGTCCCGCACCCCAGCAGTGGCTCTGTCACTCACATCACCCAGTGCAGGCCCCTGGCCAGCAGCTCCCGGCCGCGCCGCAGGGCCTGCCCCACGCGCAGGGTCTGGTGAGCGGCACCCACGGCGCTCTGCAAGGCAAAGGGCACTGCCAGGACCTGTGCCAGGCCCGAGGCACCGCCAGCACAGCGCCAGGGGCTGCCCTGGCCCCCTGGCACACACACCCACCTTGGCTGCACTGCAGTCGGCCACCACGTCCACCCTGGGCACCAACTTGGGGAACTCCAGCGCCGCTGCAAAGACAGGCAGGGTCGGGGGGGTTGTCCCAGGCTGTGGCTGGGGGCAGCTCCCACCCGCCAAACAAACCCTGTGGCCACTCAGGATTTCGGCCTCAATGCTGGAGGCTCCGTGCAGCCCTCCAAGGTATTTTGGAAGCATGGATGAAGGCGGGAATTCCCTGCAAAGCCCAGTGCGGCACATGGCTGTGAAGCACCAGCACAGGGCAGGGGGAAAAACGGACCCTGAGAGCCCCTAATCCTGCTCCACCTCCTGTCCTGCCCCAGGGACCAGAAACGGGACTGGGAATTGGCACTGGGAACTGGCATCAGGAGTGGGAATTGGCACTGGGAACCAGTACTCCCCGCTGCTGGAACTGGGTCACTACTGAGAACGGGGACTGGCACAACCTGGCAGTGGGAAAAGCGACCAGTCTGGTGAAATGGGAACCCTGCTGAAACTGGGATCCAGGTCCAACACTGCCCAGGCACCAGGACCTGGGATCATGCAGGAAAAGGGCCCATCACCCAGGAGGGAAATGGGAAATCTCTTGGGGTGACAACTGTAACAAATCCCTCCTACAACAGCCACTCTCCTGCTGTGACACTCACGGTCTCTGTACCGGACCCCCACCACATCCTCAGGCTGCTCAGAAGTGCTCAGCAAAGTCAGGGGGCTGCGCTCCGTGGTTTTGCAGAAATTATGAGCTTGTAGATTGGGATCCAGCTCATACAGGTGCCCTTCAAAAAAATATTCTTGGTGGTGAGGAACTATATTTGTCTGTTTGAAGACGGCATCTAAAAACTTGGTGGTACTGAAATGGAGAGAGAAATGAAAGGATGGGGATAAGCAATGAGGTGAGCACACAGATTTCCATCATTTTAGCAGCCTGCTGCCCTCAAAATACCAAAATACTGATATTTTCTCTTAGCAAAATATCAGACAAGGTCAGCAGAGCCCCTTGGACACCTCCCTGAGGCTCCCTGTGTGCCCATCAGTGCACTCCCAGCAGAGGCTGCTGTGAGCCTGGTGTGTTTTAACCTGGTTTAGGAGCTGTGCAAAGGGAATGGTGCTGCCCCCAGGTTCCCCTATTAAAGTGAGGGGCTGAGGCTTCCCAGCTCCTTTCCCAAATGTACCTCTAACACAGCCTTACGTGTTGTAGGAGTGGATGTAGATGCGATGGGAGGACGCCTGCTGCAGGGAGAACACGTCCACCACGATCCTGTGCAAAATGTCGTTGGTTCCTGCAAAAAACTGGTCGAATCCCCAGCATTTCTCCTGATCCACCTCCAGGATATTCGCCAAGATGGGGATCAGCTGGTCCTTCAGGCCCCTGCAGCAGCAATGCAAGAGGAGATGTTCGCAGGGACTGGTGTAACCCCGAGTCACAAACGCGGTGACTGCAGGGCCGCCGAGAGCCACTGCCCTGCCCTGGGCCCCTTCTCCTGGCTGGAGAGCAAAGATCTGGTCTGAAAGCTGTGCCACCTGAAAATGAAAAGTTCCTCTGCCTCGTTAACCCCTCCTGTGCTGTGTGAGGACAGCAAGGGACACTCACACGGAGAGGCGGCAGGTGATGGGCAGCTCGTAGCTCCACTCGATGTTCCCGTTCTCCTGCCTCTGGATGCCCGCGATGGCTCCGGGAGGCTTCTCAGTGGTGATTTTGTACCTGTGGGAGGGGAATTGCTCACTGCTGACAGAGCCAAGCAAGCTCTGTTTGGGCACTGCATCCCTCCGGTGGAGGGAAAGGGCAGAGCGTGGACGGGCTGGGAAAGACGTGATTCACTGAGGGAAAACAAAGTGCCCAGAGGGAAAATACTGCAAGAAACAGTCAAAACCATCCAAGACAGAATAAATCCTGCCTCCTCCTCCAGCTGTTTAGCCAGGAGGTCATGGGAATGCATTTTACAGAATCCTAGAATTACCTGAGTTGGAAGGGACCTTAAAGGTCATCTGGTTCCAAGGCCCTGCCACAGGCAGGGATAACCCCCATGCTCAGTGCCCCATCCAGCCATCCCATTTGGAGGGAAAACGTGGCACATGGGACACGGATTCTTCCCCACGCAGCACACACACCACTCCCCAGGGGCCCCTTGTCAGGGCTCTGAGGCCGTGTGGGGCTAAACCAGCGGTGAGGCAGCACAGCCCCGGGGCCGCCGCCACTGTCCCAGCTCCCCACCCACAGCTGGACACGGGACCTACATGATCTCCTTGTTCCTGCGGGGTCCCCCGAAGGGGACGAAGGGGAGGCTGCCGGTGGCAGCGTGGTAGAAGGTGACACCGATGCTCCAGAGGTCCACGGTGACACCGAACACCTTCTGCTGCGGCTTGCGCAGCACGGCTCGCTCGTACACGTCAGGGTGCTGCGGGGAAGCACAGAGCGCTGGGTCCTCCCCAAAACCATCCCCTGCAACCCTGCCACAAAGCACTGAGCCCATCCCCTTCCAAAAATATGGATCGGGCTCTCCAAGTCGCTGCTGCTCCCAAATTATGCAGCTGTCGGATGGAGGGACAGGGAGCAGCCCCCCCAGGGGCCACGAGCCTGGGACATGCCCTACTCACCAGATACTCCTCTGTCCCATAGACGGACACAAACTTTTCATCGTCCTCCAGCTCCCGGGCGGCTCCAAAATCCGTCAGTTTGTAGATGCTCTGCCCGTCCTCTCCCACGAGCCGCATGATGTTCCCGGGTTTGATGTCTCTGTGCACGACGCCGTTCTCACGGAGGTGGTTCATCCCTGCCACTGGGCACACGGGGGGGAAGCAGCATTCGTGTGTGGGGCTGCAGCACTGGGCTCCCGGGGGGTCAGTTTGGATTTAGGAATGTGAGAAGGGCTGGAGAGGGGATGAATCCCACGGTGGTTGCAGTTAAATGGGGATCAGTGTGACTGGGGGGATGGCGAGGATGAGGACATGGCAGGGCACGGCCCCTGTGCCCTCCATCATGGGGCACAGCCCGTTCCCACAGCAGCTTCCCTGAGCAAGGAGAAACCCTCAGGCTTTCCCTCAACACAGAGCTCAACCTCACCCTGTTCAGAGGTGCAATTTCTGACCCCTCACCCCATCGCCCAGGGCTGGTGCCTGCAGGGTCCCACCAGCACCGCGATGTCCCCAGCTGGAGGGTCTGGGTCCCTGGTGGTCCTGGACCCCCCCACCCACCCACACACTGCAGCACGATGAGGAACTCGGACTCAGCCAGGCCAAAGGCATTCGCTGGATCTTCCAATACGTTCAGCAGGCTGCCACTGGAGCAGTATTCCATCACCAGCACCTTCTGCTTGCTGCTGCCCTGCGGTGGGAGATGCCAGGAGGGCTCAGCCAGCCCCGTGCCCCAGCAGCTGGTCGGTCCCCCTGCCCAGGCAGGACCAGGTCCCCTCCCTTGGCTGGTGAGCCCGAGGGTTTCCCAGAGGGATTCCACTCACTGTCTCCTCCACGGCAAATAATTTGACAATGTTTTTGTGGTTCAGCTTCCGCAGCATCTCGAACTCTCTCATCTGCACCTCCTGGGGCCGCAGATAGCTGGCGTTATTGAAAACCTTCACAGCAACCAGCTCCCCTGATTTCTGGGAAAAGAGGAAAAAGAGGGAAAAGAGGGAAAGAAAACACGAGGTGATGTCATTCACGCGCAGAGCAGCTCCAGGAGCTCTGTCACTGCTCCCACAGCCCACTCGGGATGCAAATGCTGCCTCTCTGCACAAACAAACCGCTGTTAATCACCTCCCTGCGCTTCCTGTCCCTGCACCCACGTGCTGCGTGTCGCTGTGTTTATTCGGCTCCACAAAAAGTTCCCGTCCGGAGCCGAGGCTGGCAGCTCCTCGAGGGATGGGGATGTTCCCAGCCCGCTCTCGCAGGCGCTGCTCCGGCCCCGCGCCTGCAGTTTGCTCAATAAACTTCAAAGGCTGCTGAGGAGGAGAGCCCTCTCCAAGGCTGGCAAGTGTTTGCATGAACTATGCAAATGGCCAAGGATGGGGTTTTCAAAACCTCTGGGCATTCCCCGGAAAACAGCTCCTTCCCCCTGCGCCGCTCGGGAAGGCGGCGAGCAGGACCCGGCTGTGAGCAGCCCAAGAGCCGCCCTCGACCCGCAGAGCCAGGGGAAGGAGGCCATGGAAAATGAAAATAAAACCCAAAGCTGCCCCTGAGCTGCTCCCCAGCCAAGGATCTCCCGGGAGGGCGAGTGGAGCGGAGCTCGGGCATCCCGTGGGGCGGGAGGGATGGGGGGCACCGGGGCTCTGTAGTTTTGGGGTTCCTGCCCCCCCAGTTGCCCCCGCTCACCTTGTTGCGGGCTTTGTAGACACAGGCCGTGGCCCCCTGGCCCAGGAGGTCCTCGGTGCTCCACAGGTAGTTGGGGGTGCTCTGCATGTCCAGCGGGAAGCGCAGGGCTCACCCCGGGGGCCGCTGCCCACCGAGCCCCAGCCTTTACCCCTCTGTGCCTGGCAGCGCTCCGGGAAACGCCGGCCAAGGCCGCTCCCCTGGGCAGCCTCCCGGGCAGCACCGGGCCAAGGCTGAGCATGGACCGAGCCCTCGGTGCTGCCAGAAAGCGCCCGGCCGGGACCTGCCGGGGCCGGCAGCACAACCCTGACAGACGCCAGAACTCGGGAGCGAACGAGCGCGGAGCGGCAGAGGCACCTCCCCGGCCCGGGAACTGAAACCTGCGGATTGCAAAACCCGCCCGGCGAGCACCGGCCACGCTGCAGGAGGAAATGCTTCAGCTTCCTGCTCGAGAAAAAACTTCCCAGCGGGGCAGCCATCCCCGGGCACGCCGGGCTCCGCAGCCGCTGCTCCGGGACGGGCTCCGGTAGCGGCAGGAGGTGCTGAGCTCTGACTGCCATCGGCATTGCGGGGCAGGGACTTGGGAAGCAGAGCCGAAGCAGGATCCGTGTCCAGGATCCGTGTCCAGCCCTTGTTATCTGTGCCAGCACAGGGTCACTGCTCGGCCCCTGGCACAGCATCACCTGGCAAGGCTGTCACGGAGCTGTTTGGACTCCCTTTCGGGGATGTGGGATGCAGGGTGGGATGCCGGGTGAGGTGTAGGACAGGGTGGGATGTGGGATGCAGGATGAGGTGTAGGACAGGGTGGGATGTGGGATGCAGGGTGGGATGTGGGATGCAGGTGACACGCAGGGTGCAGAGCAGGATGTGGGATGCAGGATAGGGTGGGATGCAGGATGCAGGGTGGAATATGTCATGTGGGACAGGATAGGATGCAGGCTGCAGGGCAGGATGTGGGATTCAGGGTGGGATGCAGGGCGGGATGTGGGATGCAGGGTGGGATGTGGGATTCAGGGTGGGATGCAGGGTGGGATGTGGGATTCAGGGCACTCTGCTGCCTGCACAGGGCAGAGCGGGGCTGCTGCTGTCCCTGCTCACTCTGGCTTCACCTTGACCAGCTCAGCACCAGGGTCCCCCATCAGGAATCATTTCAGGCTGGCGTGGGTGTGCCCAAAGGCTCCATCCTCATCAATAAAGCTTCCAAAGGTCTGAGAGTTCATCAGTGTGTGGGGCATCCAAAATCCAACACCACTTCACCAGCCTGCACTCAAACTCCACCCCTCATTAATTCCTTAATTCCTTCTGAGCTTCATTTTCCCAGCCACGGGTGAGTGTGCCTGGAAAAGCCTCCGGAGAGCTGAGGGCACAGCCTGGCCCTTTCCCTGAGGTTATCCGGGGGATGCCCGGGGCTGGGAAGGGATGGCAGAGTCTCGGCAGCTGCGGGAGTGCAGTGACGCCGGTTTAACCACGCGAAACTTGAAATCACTTTGATTGAAGTCACTTTGCTGCAGCTCAGCTGACAGGAAGAGAAAGGGCTGGGGTGACTTCTTGAAATCGTGTCTAGTTTCATTTTCTGTGCATGTGCTGGCTGTGTCCTTAAACAGAGCCATCAGTCTCTCCCCACGGTGCTGGCCAAGCCCACGGGTGGGAGTGCAGGGAACTCGTCCCCAAGACCTGCTTGGCTTCTTCCAGTTTCACTCTTGTTTCTTCTGCTATCCTTTTGCAATTCCCAGCTCGTTTCCTCTCCTGGCTGCCCCATCAGCAGGTTTTCCCTCCCAGCTGACCCCCAGGACTGGATGTGCCCACGGGGGAGAAACCCTGGTGTGGTGGGAGAGCCCGTCTGGCCCAGGCTGGGAGAGCAAAAACGCGGCCTTGAGAGCAATTTGTGGCAAGGATTAATTATTCCAGCTGGTGGCAGCAAAGCCCAAAGAATAAAGGGCAAGCAGCGAGCTCTGTGTGCAGCAGGGACCTCGTCCTTGGGGTCGGAAAACCCAAGAAACGCACGAACCCAGGGATGCCCCCTCAGTGTCCCTGTGACAAACCTGCTGCCTGGGACACGGCCGGGAGAACTGAACCCTCCCAGCACTCACCACGGTGTTTCTTTGTTAAAAACCACCCTAAAGAGGTTTGGGAGGGAGGGTCAGCCCCACCTGTGCTTCGATGAGGGTTTAAGGGATAATCACAGCTGCTTCTGCTGGACAATGACCAAGGGAAAATCAAAACCCCCTTGTTGTCTGTCACCCCACTGCTCTCTGACTCCTATTTCATGTTTTAAAAAGAAAAAACCACCACCACTGTGCTCAGCCTGCTCTAGGGTGGTGCCGCAGAGGCTGCTGTGATTCTGGAGTAAAACATCCCAGATTTCCAGCTCTTGAACCCCTACAAGAGGAGATGTGGGACAGGGAGCACAGGGACGCTCACCCCAGGGACAGGGGGGAAAAAATGCCTCAGTTAAACACCAAACCTCACTGTAAATAAGTAATTCTTTGGAATCTAAAGAAAAGGAAGCCAAAATGACACAGCCCTTCCACATTCCCCCTCCGTGCTCTGAAAAAGGCCTGTTGAAAAGCCGAGATGGAGGAAAGCTGGTAATGATAATAAACTATCCTATCCATAATCTCAATCTTAAATCCTCTTTCCTCAGACAGTTGGATGTCCATCCTCCACAGGAAAATGATGAAGATTAAGCATTTCTAAATCAGGTCACTGCCAGGGAAGTGTTTGCCCCAGGGATTCCTGCTGTGGTAGGTGCGTGCGAGCCCAGGGTGGGGGAACACGGGGCTGGAATCAGGAATCAGTGCAGTCACAGAAAGAACGGTTTGTGTTGGAAAATACCTTTAAGGTCTTATCATTCCACCCCCTGCCATGGGCAGGGACACCTTCCACTATCCCAGGGTGCTCCAATCTGGCCTGGGACACTCCCAGGGATCCAGGGGCAGACACAGCTTCTCCAGGCAACCTGTGCCAGAGCCTCCCCACCCTCACAGGGAACGATTTCTTCCCAATATCCCATCTAAACCTGCCCTCCTTCAGCTTCAGGCCATTCCCTGTCCCATCCCACATCCCTCATGTCCCCCTTCTGTCCGTGCCACCACACTGCTCCTGCCCTGCTGCCATCGAGCGTTGCAGTGCCCAGGACAGCACCATGCATTCCTGAATCCTGCAGATCCCTCCTCACCCACTTACCAGCACCTCCAACATCATTCCTGAGCATTCCAGGAGCCCCTCCTGGCCATGCTCTCCCTCTCTCCCACTCAAACCCAGGACATCACACACCGGCACCCTCAGGTCAGTGTTTCCACCATACCCAAAACATTTATTTCTCCAAAAACTATTGCTAATGACAATGGATACATTTTGTTGCCCCAGTATGGATTTAACACTTCCAACACATCGACTCCTAATACTGTACAATACTGTACCAAAAGGGGGGAAAAAAACCAAACAAAAAAAAGGCTGTACCTCCATATTGTACAGAGTTCTATGTACAAAGTACAATTTTACACAGTTTAATATATACACCATATATATATTGGTGTAGAAGACATGAAACAATGGAAACTTGTTTTAGCAAGAACATTCCATCCCACCATGAAACAACTGCTGTTGATAACCCCAGGTTCGGACAGAAAACACAATTTCTACACTTTGCAACCCAATTTTCCTGCCTCGCAGCAGGACCACGACATCACTGCGACCCTCGGAAATCACAGATGGTTTTCAGCAACTGCCCCGTTTGAGCTACATCGAGCTGGGCTTTCGGAGAAGCTGCTGCTCGCAAGTATTGCTCCAGCAGTTTGGCACACTCACGAGTCCAGCCCCTCGGGCTTGGGCTGTTCCTCACATCTCAGGGCTGTGCCTGGAGGAAAGGCTGGTGAAGTCCACTTCAGGAGTGAGTGCCTCAAAAGGACGGGTCCGCCTGCGATTCCCACTGCAAACTGCTGAATATTTACCCTGTATGAAGCTTGGCAGATCAAGTATTAGCACAGCAAGAAGCTGCCTTCCCTCTCCACCTTCGCTTCTTTTTGGCCCATCGTTGAAAAACACTTTCATCCCAAACTACGTTAGAGGAAGCACAAAATTTAACAGGAAAAGAAACAAAACCCTTACATTTTCCAGGCCTTGAACTGCTGTTTTGGCATCTCCAGAGCCACCCAAATATGATGGTTTGCTGCTAGAACCGAGCCTGGAAAAGAATCCATCTGCCTTCGGGTGGGCGGTCGGCGGAACCGCTTGTGCGTGACACAGCCGGGGCCATCCCGGCCCCGCAGGCACGACGCAGAGGGTCAAGTATTTCTGGTTTGTTTTTTTTTTTTCAAGTAGCAGGTTGTCACACAGACACAGAGACATGCAGAGAGCCCATCTGGAAAGAGCTCAAACCCCAAAGTTCAGTCCATGAGGTGCTCGGTGTTTCCCCAGAGCTGGCGCCGGGAGCATCCCTGGGGGAACAATATTCCCCTCCTTTCCACCTCTTGTGCCCACTAAAGGAACAGCTGCATTTGTGGGGCGTTAGCCAAGGCCAGATAAGCCCAAAAAGGGGCTGGTTATTTTTGTGAAAGCTAAAAATCTCAAAATAAATAAATCCCTGGCTTGTTAAACTCAATTTTCTGTTCTGGACAGGCCCGTAAGCGATGGAAAGGCGCCAGTGCTCCCATTCTCCTCTGGTTTTGGAGCAGTTTTTGAAGCAGTTTCCCTACCTGTGGCTCACAGGTGAGTTCAGTGTGTTTTTGGAGCACACTCCTGTACACCCAGGGCTTGGTCCTGCCAAGCTCAGGTGCCCCTCACCTGGCCACCAAAGCAGTGCCACACCCCGGGGAACAGGGGCACCTCCTTCCCCTCCCACCGGCGCTCAGGGATGCGCTGGACAAGGGGCCAGAGCTCAGCCCCTCATGGAGTCGATCAAACTGTCTCAATGGGGATTTTTGGGGTATTTTTCCATCATTCCTGATCCCTTACTGAGAGCATCACCTCCTGGAAGTGTCCCCTCCACACGATCCCACCAAGGGAGCGTTCCAGTGTCCCCAGTCCACACGCCCGGGAAGGACCTGAAGTGCTGAGAACCGGAGACATGGATTTCTGCAGAAGAACATCTCCCAAAAGCTCAATAAACCCCCAAACCTACGCCACGTTCCACTGAATTTGAGGTTTCTGACACAGAGAAGAAGAGAAATAAGGCAGCAAACTCCACCTGCAATGAACTTCTCCTGTCCCAGTATTGCTGGAGCTCTTCCAGGTGCGCTGGCTCAGCCCCGTACCAAGTGCAAGGTGGGGAACTACAACAGATGGAATTTCTTGCCAAGCTGTTTTGATTCAGTAAATAAATTTATGAGAACTCGGTTATCTTAACCTACTTTTGTGCAAGAACAATCTTGCCTTAAAAAAAAAACAAAAAGAAAAGAAAAATCAACAAAAACTCCCAAAACCCAACACATGAGGTATTCAGCACAGGAAACCCAAAGACTCCTTTTGAACAGGTATCAAAATACAGACATATACAACAACTTTTTTTTTTTCTGCTGTCACAGTGCACTCTAATTATTTACTCATTTTCATTGCAATAAAATACCCAGTACAGATAAAGTGAGAGGGTTTGATCGTGTCCCACTGCTTGGGCATGAAGGACAAATTTACAATTCATAAACTGCGAGCCTTTGGACGGCCTCAGAGAGGCAGAAATTTAGCAATGGTTAAAGCACACTGCTCCATTCCCAACTAGGGAAACAACCCAGAACAGGTCTGAGCTTCAGAAACCATTCAGATTGATCACCTAAAACCGTGTTTCATTTTAAAAGTTTCTTTTTTTTTTTTTTTTTTTCTGCTTTGGATTATTTCAATCCAACACCTGATGAACAAGGTTCATACAAAGCACTATCGAACAGACAGACGTAATTCCAGTTATCAAACACTTCTTTTGTCTTTACATTTGACACAAACGTTACAGGAAAAGTCATGAAAAGAGGATTTCCGTGGAAGAGCTAAAATTTCTTCGGGATATGAAGATGTGGAGTGACATTGGTACCTCCCCAAGCAAAGCACTGTGTCAGACCTGTCCACTCCACGCCGGCCTCTCCTGGTTCCGCGGGGAGGGAACATTTCCAGTCCCTCCTTCCCACCTTTCCGGCAGCGACTGCTCATGTAACACTCGTAGCAGAAGTCCCCTCAGCCTTGTGTGTTCACAGAGTGAAGCAGACAAGCTGAAAATCTCCTTTTTTAATTCTTTCATGTGTGATTTTCTTGTTTTATTCCCCCGCGTGCGATTTTTCCACCCGAGGAAGAGGAAGGACGAGCGTCAGCCTGTCCTATTGCTTGTGTCGATCACAGTGCACACCAGAATTCCAGTTGAGTTGCTCCATATCCAGGTGATCCTGCCAAGCACCGTGCCCTTGGCAGCAGGATTGTCCCAGAGCTGTGGATGCTAGAGAAGCACAGTAATAATTCAGATACAGACAGTCGCTGTTACAGTAACCTGAAGTCTTTTTTTGTTTGTTTGTTTCCATCTAATTCTACACTTCAGACCTTGAAGCTGGAAAAGAGCAGCTCCTCCCATGTGCTGTGCGTGGCTGGACACTTATTCTTAGGAATATGAATGCTAGGCATAAAAATATAAAAAGAAAATAAGGCATTAAAATGAGGCAAAGTCAATTTACAGAGATCCTGCTCTTGACACAGATTAACTTCGGTCGTTCGCGACCGAAAAAAAAAGAAAAGAAATTAAAAAAAAAAAAAAATTCTCACTAAAAAGGAAATACCAGAAAGTTCTGCCTGAGCAACAAATTACAAGTTTAATCTATTTTTTTGTTTGTTTCCCCAAAAGAACAAGTGATTCCTTGGTGGTAGAAGTCCATCAGAACCTGAGAGCAAAGGTTGCTGGTGGCAGCTCCCGGAGGGGCAGGGACAGTCACGCTCGTACCGTGAGGCTTCCCCAGGGAACGCTGAGGAGAAATGGGAAACGAGGAGTGCTCTCACCAAAACCTTCCCAGTGCTCCCCAGTTTTTGCATGTCCTTAATTCAGGGCCCAGGCGTGCTGGAAAGCCATCATTCATTCATTAATTAATTGATTGCTTCTGTAGAGAGGGGGTTGTGCGTGTGGGGACGGACAGGGGCGCAGGAGACCCTGTTCCATTCTTCCAAGTAACATCCTGAATGCATCGGAAAAGGACATTTCAGCAACTCCTGTTCCTTCTTTTAAGTGCCAATTAAACCGACTTTGCAGTCACCAGGAACCCACAAACTGAAAGGAAACTCAGTTTCAACGGGCGAGAAAAATGCCTTTTCTTATCTTGTCCTTGCCTGAATTGATTTGATGGAAGCCTAAGATGTGCAGCTCGTTTGAAATCCTGGAAAAGCTGAGGAACGAGGCGAGCTGAGGGTCAGCCAGTCTCCACTCCTAAGTGGCACACGCCTTTTCATTATTAAATTAAATAAATGTGGGCACTGTGGAGAATTCCCAGGGGGGTACAAAAGAGTCCGTGGATGCTGCTGGCTACAGATAAATACAAATAATACCAAAGAACTCATTCACAGGTCAGTCCTACATGGAGCAGGCATGCCAGGGAGCACGGAGGGAAGCCACTCCAGAGGCCACATGCTGTCACATCCCTGTCCCCAGCAGCGTTCCCTGCACTGCTCTATAAGAGCAGAGATCCCCAGAGCAGCTCCCAGCGGTCACAGGCACCGGCCCGAAGCAGAGAGGGACAAGGCAGGGAGCTTGAGAACTCCTGAGCGAAGTTTTTACAGTGCTTGGCGCTGGGATTCGGGTCAGGATCCGTCCTGAGGCGTGGGCAAACCAGGAGCATGTGTTGGGAATGGGCTCCCATCAGAGGATGCTTGTTTTCAAAATTATCTTGGTTTTTTTTTACATTCCGTCTCCCGAGACCAAACACCCCATCAGAGCCCACGGGCTGGAAATGACACTGGAAACAATAAAGCTGCTTTTAAATATGGGAGAGCAAAGGGGGAAACCAGTGAAGATTGTCCATAAGCAACAAGTGGGCTCCTTCTTGTGCTCCCAGACCTCAGGAACATGTTTGTTTATATTTGCACAGACACATTTTACGTAGAACTCCACAAAATCTAAGAGTGTTCCAGAGTAAACTATTTTTTCCATGACAACTAAAGCATGAGGCTGGATGGCCAAGGGCTTTGGCCCTGAGGGGGAGAAATGGGGAGCAAACAAACAAAACCAGAGTGTGTGACGGAAGTCGAGACAGACCCTTAACCACCGTGGCACCAGCGGGCGACGGAATAATAATAATAATAATAATTATAATAATAATGCACAAGAAACAGGCATGTCCAAGCTCCACGTAACCAGTGGCACCAAAACATGCAATAGACTAAAATCTATCCTATTGTTTCCCTGTGATAAATGAAACACAGAATACAGAAGTCACTACACCAGTATCCAAAAACAGGACACCACCAAATGTTCCTTCCAGCGGCCGAACACTTGAACAAGGCATCGAAACCAAAATCATCCCTTGGTGTTTTCCTGCTCAGCTTCACAGTGGATGGTGGATTGTGGATTTCCCAAGCGTGGCAGGAGCCGTCCTGGGGACGTGGGACGAGGCTGCTGCCGCTCAGGAGCTCCCAGCAGCGAGCAGCAGTTCACAACCGACCTTCAGTCCAAGGATTCGTTAAACAGGAACGTCAATGTCTTTGTGACACAGAGTCTCTTCGTCTGGAACAGCAGGAGTTGTACCCAGAGAGCAGCATGGGGTTTATCAGACAGTACAGGACTTGTCAGGGGGCTGCTGAGGTGCAGAGGAGGCCACGCCGGGGCTGGTGGCGCTGGTTTTGGGGAACACCGTGGGCTTGGGCCGCGTGGCCGGGGGCTTCACCTGCGTGGCCATTTTGATGGACTTGACCGGCCGGAAGGTGCAGGGAATGTCCCCGGCCGTGCTGGCACTGCGCTGGAACGGGGGCTCAGTGTCCTTGAGGAGCTGGGTGTGCAGGGGGCTGGAGGGCTCCGAGGTGGGGGCCACCACTGGCGACGTTTTCAGGGGCTCCAGCGTGTCGAGGACGACGTCGGGCGTGTGCTTGACGCTGCTCTGCCTCTCCAGCTCCCGCAGCTCGTTCAGGGCTGAGTTCATGGTGGCTTCAATGTCCTGCAAGCACAGCAGAGGAGCCCGGTGAGTGCACAGCCCAGACGCACAAATAACCAGATAAAAGCCAGATTCCGAGCACATTTTTGTTTTCTAAACACCGACACTCGAATCAGCCTCAAGGCCCAAACTGTGCAGCACCACATCCTGCATCCAATAATCACTGAAATTTTCCAGCAACAGGGAGCAAAATAATTGCTAGCACTGCCTTGATGCTAATCTGGTCCTTCGCTGCTCCTGATGCTGCCCAGGCTTCAAAGTAGAGCCCCAGACTGCAGCAATGAACACAAACCAAAGCATTGGTGCCCATTCTTGCAGTTTATTTGGCACGTGAGGTTCAGGAGAGCAAATTCCTGAAGGAAGCACTGATGGCTTTGACTCTGGCTGATGGGCCACACACTGAATGCTGAAATCCTCGTGGGCTCTTGCTGCCTCATTGGTTTTCCTGCTGTCTGAGCTGTTCCCAGAAATGTATTTCACAGGACGCAAAATTTTAACGTTTTAGAAAACACAGAAGAGGTCAGAAACACGTATAGAAACCCAAACTGGCCCTTCTCCTGCCTCTTAAAAAAATATTAGTTAGTAACAAATAAATACAAAGAGAACTTTTGAGCTAAAAACACGGGGGTTTTTGTCTCAGGACCTACACGTTGTCTACTGGAGAGTCCAGTGGTGCACAGAACTCCCTGGGGAGCAGGAGAGCTCGGCCTGGCTGTGACTCACACTTTTGGCTACAGCTTTCCAGCTTCCTCAGAGGTTTTTCAGGGGGTGGGGAAGGTAAATCAGTCAAGGAATGGTGGAAGAAACCAGAGGCAGAAATCTGACACCTCCCACTCTATCTTGAGGCCAGGCAGATTTTCGTTATGAAGCTGGGGAAATATGTGAGATGGTTGCTGGATGGTGTTTGAGCAGATACTACAGGGGAAAACACTGATTTAACACAGCTTGGGCTTTTCTCCCTCCTCTTTTTTATTTTTTTTCCCCTCCTCTTTCCTTTTTGTCCCCAGACTCATCTCCGGTGAAACAAAGGAGTGAAGGTTCTGGCAGGGAGAGGAGACAGAACAACTTCAGTCAGAGTCTAATTGAAAAAACAAAGAATCTGATTTATATCAACCAAAGCCTCGGAAGGACAGGGAAACATGAAGACAACAGGAGCTGCACACTACAGTTCCACTGTAACAAACGGGCTGAAGGTACTCAAAATGGCAAAATACAAACTCCCATCAGAATTAAACCTGTCAGGTTTTAATAGGCCCCTTATTTATTATGTGGAGTTGTTGTTTTGTCAATAAAAATTATGTTTAATTTTCACGTATTTCCCCCAGCTCCTTAGGAACCTGCAGAGCCCCGAGCCAGGCAGAGCAGTCAGGTCTCCCAGGGCTGGCTTTGTAATCCGAGCCTGGAGCATTCCTTGGCTTCAGACAGATCCATCCATCCCATCCTGCAAACAGTGGGTACAGATAAATGCAGGTCCAGGCACATCCACCAGGGAAGAGCCCTCGTGGAAGAGGGAAATCTGTAACTTCACATCTTTTGTAGCCAGCCCTGACTTCAAGGCCCTTGTGTAAATAACTCCTGAAACCCAGCAGGGTTTCTGATCACACACTGAACCCTGGAGGGAGATGAAGATGCCACTGGGGCAGTGCACTCGTCAGCAGCCTGCTTTTATTGGGGCTGTGCTGCTCCATGTGCTCCCCATGTCAGACCACAGGCAAGCCTGCACGACTGACAGGAGTGCTGAATCCACAATAAATACTTTATTTCTCCCGTGTCTTGAAGTTAGGATTGTTTAATTCTCTGCTGACAGCTTTGGAATCTGTGTCACTTTCTGAAATGGGTGTTTTTATTGTTGAGATTAAATTCTGGATAACGAACAGGGCCAAGTTCTTACGGAGGAAGGACCTGACTGTTTATCTTCCCTCAGGAAAGCAGCCTCAGTGCCTTGCACACAGAGAGGACGAAAGCCCAGACTGGAGCTGTGTCCTAAGTTAAAATATTGCACTGAGAGCATCACAGAGTGCTTGGGGTTGGAAGGGACACTGGAGTCCAACCCCCTGTCCAGACTGGAGTGGGTGACACAGGGACACACCCAGGTGGATTTGAGATGTCTCCAGAGAAGGAGACTCCAGGACCTCTCTGGGCAGCTGTTCCAGGGCTCTGCCACCCTCATGGACAGAGGTTCTTCCTCATGTTGAGGTTGAACTTTTTAATTTATGGCTCCTTGTCCTGTTGCTGAAAGAGCCTGGCACCATCCTGACACCCCTGGGGATGGATATCTGTATGGGCTGATGGGATCCCCTCTCAGCCTTCTCCTCTCCAGGCTGACCAGCCCCAGCTCCCACAGTCTCTCCCCCATGCTGAGCTGCCCTTCCCTTCTGGAGAGCTGACACGAGACTAAATCAGACCCGGCACTCCAACACCTCTTGCATCCCACAGCCTCCAAGCTTCCCAAGCAAACCTCTCCAGCAGAAGGCTGCTGCTCACCTGTGCAATGACCTCGGGGTCCATGGGCCGGTGGTTGTTGAAGCTCTTGGACCTCCCTGCCGTGACAGCTTTGCGGATCTGCGGGCTGTCCATCCTGCTCTTCAGCGACGAGTGCCGGCTGATAGAATTGAGGCTGCCGTGGCCACTGATGGAGCATTTGTCTGGAACCTCCTTGGGAAGACTTTGGCTCATAATGGGCTGAGATGAGGGTCTGGAACCGGCTATGGCTCCGGGGGAGGCTGGTTCTGCCAGGGAACTACCTAGGCCGTGGCTGTCACTTTGACGGAACGCTCTTCTGATGCTGCCTGACTCTGGTTTCTTTCTTTGCCTTCAGTCACAAAAGCAAAACAAGTCAATACAAGCAGGTACAGTGCTGTCATTTGAAGATATCCCCCCAAAACAACACACAGGACAATGGCAAGAGACACAGAGGTACCCAGATTACAAAGAGACCCAGGGGTTTAGGAGTGATTGCGGTACAGTGAAATAATTATAAATTATAAATCATTCCAGTTTCACGCTTCTAACACAAAACTGAGTCCTGGCAGCTGTGCACATTCATAGCAAAACCAGAAAACTTGGGTGGAACGTGATTAACTTGGTCAAGAGGAGAAGAATTTATACTGGAACAAAAAAAAAAAAAAACCCTCTGTGCCATCGACAAGTTTTGATGACGTGTTTTTATTACATTCCAAGAGCAGAGCTACAATCTTTGACTGGAGGACACAGTATAAGTCTACTAAGCTCCTGGCCCAAGGCATCAAGTTATTATTTTCAGAGATCAGCAAGCAAAGACCCCCAGTTTGGGGTTAGTGATCATTTCCAATGTTTGCTGGTGGTAAGAGATGGTTCTTTCTCATGGCTTTGACAGGACATTATCTATGTAACAAGGCATTATCTATGCAGGGCTACAGATAAACCAAAGGGATGATGTCAAATGGATGAACTGGTCCAAAGAATTTAGTTTCTACCCCAGCACCATGAGGTCTGACAGCACGATTCCACTCAAATCATGGGCAGGCCAATGCAGCAGAATACTTTATGCCATAGGTCTGAAGCTTGGCATCCATTATACAGGGAAGGATCCATTTATATATAGCACCAGCCCCATGAATAACTGCAAGAAAGTGTTAACTCCAGTAGGATTTTGGCATCCAAATAATAATTCAGTGGGTGGCACAACTGTCATTGCGAAACCATCTGATTTAATTTTGCTCAAGTCTGTTCACACATAGGTCAGAAGATTCATTCCTAAAGAAAAAACAACAAAATGAGTCTTATGCTACTGTTGCTAAATATCAGGTTCCCTAGTAAAGGGGAAAAAACCCCAAAAACTGGAGTGGACATTCCCCAGGCTTCTAAAAACCACCACACACAACTCTACCAAGGCCAGCAGATGGTGAAGCTCCAGCACAGGTCTGTTATTACACAAATCTCTCCAAACTGGCAGAACGGCCACTCCAGTGGCTCAGACAGCAAATATCTCAAAAGAAAGCCCAGATCCCAAGCTGATGCAGATTAACACAGCTTCCCAGATATCAGTGGAGCTCTGCTGAATCCCACAAGGAAGGACCAGGCTCTCTAGGCCACGAGCAGGTCCAGACCTTTTAAAAGGATGCATTTGTGTTAATGCCTTTGCAGACTGCATTGTGTTAAATTAACTGAAGGTTAAGAACATCCCCTCCCATCAAGCTGTAATTATCCCATAATACCTTCACTGCACAATGGAGAGAGGTGGGGTTTTAACACTGGGGAAATAATCAGAAGTATAGGGGGGGGGGATAAGCCTGTCTAGAAAAATTATTTAACAGATCATGGAATTTACTCTGCTACTAGCTTGATTCTCCAGCTTTTTATTATGCTGAGTGTTGGCTAAAGCAACCATTTCTGGTAGAGGAGGCAAGGTTAGAGCAACAGGGGGTTGTGCTGTTCCACTGCAAGCATATGGTTAGTAACCCGAGGTGAGAAGTGCTGCAGAAACAAAGGAGTGCTGCAGGCAGTGCCAGGTGGTGGAACTGCAGGTATGGCATTTATCACAAACTGGGACACAGCTTCCTGGAGGAGGAACAGAACAGAACAGAAAAGAACAGAACAGAACGTGGTGGACATGCAGGAGACGTGACAGATCACAGAACACAACGACGGACGGGGACAACGACACGAGAGCTCATCCCAGCACTCCCCTCCCTTCCTCTGTCTGCTCAGCACACAAAATAGGGCATATTTGGGAAAACAGGACCAGATGGCACCTTGGGGACAGGGAAGGGAAGCCAGTGGGGTTTCAAATGTGCGATGGCCACTCCGGTGACAGAGAGGGGACAGCAAAATGTGAGTTCAAAGAGGGGGAAGCAGAGGAAAATGGCAGCAGTGCTCATTAATGAACCTTTCTCAGGGGAGGAAACATTTCACTGGACTCATCACCAAGCTCTTGACAGGCAGGGAAAACAATGCAAGGCTGCTCTTACTTGTTGATGTTTGCAAGGTAAATATCTGCGACGTGGCCCCCGCTCGGGCAGCTGGCACCAGCTCTGGCTGTCACTTTTTCCTCCGGTGGCTCAGAATTTATTTCTATTTCCGACTTCGGACTGGACCTTTCCGACATCCCATCCTCACTAGGAAGGAGGAGGGGAGGGTATCACAACCAAAACAGGAGCAGCAGTGCTGAATTTCCAGCACAGCACTGTGCAAATGGTCACACGGGGCAGTAGCACGGTGTGAGGGCCTTGAGAATCATCACAGATCCTTCAAATCACTGAAGGATTGGTTGGAACGGATCTTCATCATCCAGTTCCACCCCCTGCCATGGACAGGGACACCTTCCCCTATCCCAGGCTGCTCCAAGCCCCATCCAGCCTGGCCTTGGACACTTCCAAGGATGGAGCAGCCACAGCTGCTCTGGGCACCCTGTGCCAGGGCCTCCCCACCCTCACAGCCAGGAATTTCTTCCCACACACCCGATCTAAACCTACTCTCCTCCAGCTTAAGGCCAATCCCTCTTGTCCTATCACTCCTTGTGGAAAATCCCCCCCCTCCTGAGCACCTGATTCCCATGAGCACCCTGGAGATGCCAGCTCTGCACCTTTACCAGGCACCAGAACAATTCTTTTATCACCCGTCCACCTCTCAGAGCTCCCCTGCGTGCTGGATCATGAAAAGATGAACTCTCCCCCAATGTGTGGCCACAAACCCCCATCCCAAGGTGATTTCTGAGCCAGCCCAGGCTGCAGAGGGTCACGTACGTGTCCTGCACCACGATGTACTGATGAGGGATGAGGCCGTCGATGCCGTTGTGCCGTCCCTCCCACCAGTCATCCGAGGCGCGCTGGTACAGCAGCAGAGAGGCTCCTTTCTTAAAGGACAGCTCCCGTGCAGTCCTGCCCAGGTAGTCAAACTTGGCTATGGCCTCTATGGGCTCACACTCTACAAGACAGAAGGGAATAAACAACAGTTCACTGAACACCTGGGCTCAGGTGAGCAGTCGGCAGTTTAAACCTGCCATAAACCAGAGCATGAAGAGGATGAAGTGCTCCTTCTTAAGGCAGCAAAATTCAGACGGGAACCCCTAAACTTAAGGATGTTGCACTTTCATCCTTTCCCTCATCCCTACATGGAAGGCACATTCGTATTTTCCAAGCCTAAACCCCCTCACAGCAATTCAAGCCTACAACGATGGAAGTGGCAAAGGCAGAATTAGTGTTTCATTAAAATAAAAAGGGTTTCATTAAAATAAAAAGGGTTTCAGAGGTGGGAAGCAATCAGGTACATTCCAGACAAAAATCTGCCTGCAGTTCACTTCCTTAAAGCAGCTGAAGTGAACCCCCTGGGCAGGCAGGGGAGGGAAACGTCCTCTCATTCCAAGCTGCTTCAGAAATAAAGCATCTATTCAGAAGGCAATTTCTGCTGCCTGTGAGGTTCACCTGACCCAGGAGACCGGAATTCTGGCACGGTGGGAGGCCCTGCTCTTCATCCAAGTGGTGTGGAAGCAAAGGAAAACATCCAGAGCCTCGAGTGCTGGGCTCGGTGCAGGGCTGAGGACACAGAGCTGCTCCCTGGGATGCTCCGTGCCCACTCCCACAGGAGCTCCAGCCATGCCCTGCCTGCAGCCAGCCACTAATCCAGGTCCCTGCAGGACTCTGCTATTATACAGAGGGACAATAAGGGCATTTAAGACACTCAGGAAGATCAATGTGGAATTCCCGTGGATTAGTTTTAAGACTCCGAAAAAAATCTGCTGCTGTTTGAGTCTAAATGTGTATTAAGGCAGCTCCTGCTTCTAGGCAGGAATCAGGGGAATGGAGATGAGCTCAACCACGCAGCCCCAGTGGGCTCCCTCTAATTACTTTAAAGGAGCTTTAATGCAGCCAAGCAACCCATGGAAATTGAGTTCTTTCCTGGAGAAAGAGATTTGTGGTTTCTCTTCCTGATCAAAGAGAGATCTGCTACTCCACACAGAGATCTCTGCACCGCAGGAAGCTCCTACAGTGCAAGGGAAAAGTGCAGTAGGCTGAAAGGCCAAACATGAGCCACTGCTTTCCAGTTATTCCTTGGGAGAGGATGGGGTCTGGAGCTGCCTGTAGGCAGGCAAGGCAGTAGCAGGGCTTTAGAAAATAATGGTGTAAATCCATCTGAGCCAGCTGGAGCTCCTCAGCCAGGCTGAGGGAGCAGAGCAGAAGCATCTCCCCCCAAAAAGCCCCACCAGGATCTCAAATTATCCAGCACAAAGTGACCAAGGGCAAGCAGCAACAGGATCTGTGACATCCCTCCCCAACAATCCCTCCACTACTAAACCTGACAGCTCAGAGTTCTCTCAAATCACCCACTCCAGGTAAGCCTGTGGTCACACTCACACAAATCCCATCATCAGCCCTCAGCAACCAGCCAGGGACTGGGAAGGGTGGGAAAAGCCTGGCCCATGTTGGCAGCTCGTGGGTATCTGGGTTTGGCTCCTTCTTCCCTCTTGCTTGTTCTGCCAGCTCGTCCTAACAGTAAAAAACCCCAACAGGGCTCGTTTTTGGTGTCCCCCTCCATTTAGGAAGGGGATGGGAGTGTGGTTTGGTGAATTCCATCTGCTTCATTAACAAGTGTTTATTGTTCCAGATGAGCGTGGCCCTCAGGTTTCTAATGTTTCCAATTTGCTTTTAGGACTCTGGCTTTTCTCCAGAGAACTGATTTTAGACTTTAATTTCCAGTAGCTTTTTCCTACTTACACTTATGCTCAGAGAAGAAAACTGTGTGAATGAAGAGCAATAAGGCTAAGCCAAACAATTCCCCCTGCCAGTCTGACAGCTTGGGCAGGCAAGCAGCAGATTAAAACATTTCCACTCGTATTTATAATTTAACAAACACACAATCTGCTTGCCCTTCAGCAGTTCTGACCTCGCATACCTGTCTCAGATCAGTTCAAGGAGGCTGATGAACTGCACAGATGCTCCACCAAACACAACCTCTCCCCTCACCCCCAAATTTCTTCCTGCAGTGGAGGTGGCTGGGATGACAGCTTTACTTTGGGAAGATTCATCCCAGCCTCCCCAAAGAGTTTTAAGAGGTTTGGTCACATCTGAAGACGAAATGAGGGAAAACTCCCAGGAAGATCCAAGGTGGAGCTGTACCTGCACTGCTGAGAGCTGTGGCCAGGGTGTGACACTGCACGGCCCAATTAGGGCGTGAGACTCCCTAATTAACCACACTCTGCCTCAAAGAGACCCAGCCCCAGCTCCCTCCTCTGCCTCAGTGCCAAGTGCTCCCTCCCAAAAGCTTCCTATGGAATATTCCACGGAGGTTGCAGGACTCCATCCAAAACACCTCCCAGTTTTACCTTGCTCAGGGGCCCCACGCACTCCAGCTGCAGGGGCTGTCCTGCTCTGATCTCTAACTGCTCCTTTCTCATCATTGTACCCTCCCAGTCACCAAAGAGAGCTAAAATTCCCAGCCACAAACAGCACAAGTTCACACCAGGGTGCAGCAGCCTGCAGGCTTTATCCCAGGACTCGTGCAGCTGTGGGATGAGGTGGCCTGTCCTTGGTTACAGCTATTAAATTGCTCCTTCTCAGAGATACAAGCTCCAGAAGGACACATTTCCATGCATTTTGCAGAGCTCCCACTTGTCAGACAGAACACTCTGTTCGAGGCAGGGAGTGAGCCCATGTTTCATTCCCCAAGGCTTTGTGCTTCCTCCCAACAACCTCGCAGAGGAATGGCAGTGCCTGTGCTCGGCCTTGCTGAGAGAGAGCTGATTTCCCAGCGTTTCCAAACATCCTTTCCCTTCTCCCTGGTGTGTGAACACCAGAGGGTCTCAGAGAAGGGTTTAGGTTGGGAGGGAGCTGTGAGATCAGGGAGCTGTGAAGCCAGCGGGAGCACAGGGATGCCAGGAGAGGGTTTGTTAGGCAGCTGCTGGAGCAGAGAGGCAGCACAGGAGCACCTGGCAGGGCCACTGAGCAAATTCCTGAAGGCCAGCACAAAAAGGAGGATGCCTAATTTTAAGGGAGTGCTGCTTCCCACCTCTACAACTGAGATCATCCAAGTAAAGCCACCCCAGAACTTCCACAACTGCAAACTGGAACACCAGAACAGAACCATATCCTGCCCTGGTGGGTCAGCCTGCTCCCAGGCTGCTCAGCATTCCAGGGATCATCATTGCACATCAGTGACTCAGTCCTTCCTCTGCTCTGCATGGGGCTCACAGGATGTTCCCCATGGCAGGAGGAGGCTTTGGAAGCATCAAGGACGCTCACGACTGCAGTGTCACCTTTTCCTTAGGAAATATCACTGAATTCTCAGCCTTGGCGCCTCTTTTCACTGATCAGACAAGAAATATAACTGAGCTTCCTTAAGGAAATCCAAAAGTTATCACTGAGAGAGGCCCTCAGGACTCTCTGCTCTAAAACCTGGCTCTCAGTGGAAGACAAGCAGGTTTTGGGTTTGTTTTGTTTACTCCCTTGAAGGGCTGGGGCTTCAAGCACTCACAATTCCCCTTCCTGAGCCACTGACAGGGGAAATGCCTGGCACAGGGGAGGGGGACAGGACATTGGAACACACCCAGCCTCCTGCTGAGACACCCAGGAGAAGAAGGGACCCGTTCAGAATCCTCAGGTAACTCCCAGAGATTCCCACTGATCCCACACCTTTGTACTTCCTGCCACCAAATGCTGCATGTGATGTTTCAAGCGAGTGCTCTGATTTAAACTCCACTTTGGAACTAATTTTAAACTTCCACTGCAAGGCACAGCCCGCCCTGCCTCCCCCAAGGCAGGCTGCACCAGTTACCCCAGTAAACACCAGGCTTCCCATACCATCATCACTGGTGTGGTGCTCAGCTGTGACGTCCTGCACCGAATCTTCTGTCAGGGCTCTCTCTCCGTGAGGACTTTCACTGCAACAGAAGGGAACAGGGACAGCTTTACACTGCTGGGAACTGAGCTCCACCATGGCCAGTGAGCAGACAGAACTGGGAACATCCTGGAAAACAATCAGACAGAACTGACCCCCATCAGGAGTCAATATTTAGGTTTCGCTGCTACAGACACTTTGTGGATGCATCTGCACGTGCTGAAGTCGCTGTGGGTAAAAATCAAGCTGAACTCTTATTTGATCAGCCAAACCAAACATCTTGGTGACCCCTCTGTGAGTGCTATCAGCAAAGTCCAACTTCACATCTTACAGCCTGGACCTCTGGAGACGCTGAGCAGTCAGACAGCAGTGCCAGGCTGGGTCCAGCTCCTCCCTGCCATGCCAGGATTACTCCCTTGGCTGCATTCTCCATTGCTCTAATTAGCTCATTAGATGGCTGATGAGAAAGCTGCAACTTCCTGGGGGAAATCATTCCTCGATTTATAACGATATTTCCAGGTCTGTGTTTGTCATCTCCCTCCATCCCTTTTATCACCATCTTAAATGTCCCATTCATTTCCCTGAACAACTCCCACAGCCCAATTAATTGCCTGTAAATAAAGCTTCCAGAGCACCTAAACTACCAAGAGGACTCATTTATGTTTGGCACGAAGAAAAGCTTTGAAAGGATCAACAGACAACAAGTGGCAACCAAAGGTTATGTTTTTGTAAGAAGCTCCACGAGCAGTTCCCTCTGGACAGGAGCAGAAAGGAAACTGGAAGAGGATCCACTGCCTCTCCCAAGCAGCTCCACAGAGCTGCTGCCAGCTGGCAGCTCTGCCTGCCTGCTCCTCTCAGGAGGAAAAAAAGGGCTAAAAAACAGTGCTTGCTCCTCATCTCACACCTCAGAGAAAACTCCTCTGCTGCCCTCTCACACTGTGACTCCTTAAAGGTGATTTTTAATCCTCTTCACACAGGAGTAACTTCATCCCTCATTTTGGCCCTGCAATGGTTAAAATAAGTGATGATGGTTGGACAGTGCTCTCCCCCTGGCAATCCACCTCCTGTGCTCTTTTAAGCAGGAGGAAAACAGAAAAAGGAGAAGGGGTGAAATGTCTGAATAATTCTGGTGTCTCGTTCTGCTTAATCCACAGGACACCAGGCTGCCCAACATTCCCCGAGTCAGTACCTCAGGAATCAACCTTTCCCATCCTTTGCAAAGCCTTTGTGCTCCTTAATAAAGTTTACAGAAGCCTCTGAAGCCAGCTGGAGGCCCCGGGAGGAAGCAGCAGTGAGGGCTAAAGTTTCACCCAGACTCTGAAGTCATGTCGTGCACAGCCAACGCTGCGGCTCCAAACCCTACACAGAGGCCACGTGCCTCAACCAGCCAGGCCTCCTAAAAAGCAGCATTTTCCACCTAAAAACCTGTCCTTGCTGCTGACTGAGCTCTGGATGCTGCCTTGGAAGGACTGGTGTCACTCTGAGAGTGACAGCAGTAAACCCTGCCAGAGGAATGGTGCCAGTCAAGGCATTTCCACCAGGGAATTGGAGGGGCAGCTCCAATCTCTGCTCCCTGAGACAGTGACAGGAGCTGAGGGAAGGGCTGGAGCTGTGCCAGGGGAGGTTTGGGATGGAGATCAGGGAAAGGTTCTTCCCCCAGAGGGTGCTGGGCACTGCCCAGGCTCCCCAGGGAATGGGCACAGCCCCGAGGCTGCCAGAGCTCCAGGGGCGTTTGGGCAGCGCTGCCAGGGATGCCCAGGGGGGGATTTTGGGGTGTCTGTGCAGGGCCAGGGGCTGGTCTGGGTGATCCCTGTGGGTCCCTTCCAGCTCATGATTCATCCATACCTTACCTCCTTCCCTGATATCATCTCCCAGGACATTCTGCCCCCCACACCCTCCCGTGCACTGACACCCACACTGAGGGTACTCAACACAGCACATTTTTATTCCCTTCACCTCACGGGACAAAACCTCTTGTCAAAATGAATGTGTTTCCTGAAGGCCATAAATATTAAGCTGGGGGTTTTTTTTCCCCCTACAATTCTTTCATATGTAACATCAGCTAAAAACATCAGAGCCAGGGGTGAATTTAAGAGAATTTCCAAAAGGTTTTGGCAAGTCCTGTGCACACAGCAGTGAGTTTGGAGGAGCCTCTAAACGTGGAGTGATCCCACAGCTCCGAGACAAGCCAGGGAAACAAGGCTTGCTCTGTCACCACAGTGACTTCATTTTTAAAACCTATTTATTTTAGTCCACGAAAATAATCATTTGCATTCCTGTGACACTGAAGGAGAGCAGGAGCAAAGGAGGGGGGGGAAGAGGGACACAACTGAACATTCCTCATCCTCAGAGGGAGGGATCAGCTTGGCCAGGAGGAAAGCAAACACCTCCTTTCCTTCCCCCACTGCCCAGGCTTCCACCCCAGATGACAGGAGCCGCTCTGCCTGAATTGCTTCCAGATGTGCTCTCAGCCCGAGCACGTGGCCGGGCCTCTGGAGCTTTGGGCTGCATGGAAATGGTGATTTTGCATTCCTGCCTCTTCCCTCCCCCTCCAGCGGGGCTGCCCTGGAAATTAAACCGTGCCACAGCCTTGGAGGTTCAGCTGCAAGTGACCCCTGTGTCTGAAGCAAAGGCACTCCAGACAGGCAGAGAGAAAAGGCAAAAGCAGGAGGAGGAAAAAAAAAAATAAAAGGGAAAAAAAAACACAACAAAAAGAGATTGATTTTGGCAGCTACCAAACCAGAACATCCAAGAAAATCCCTACACAACCTTGCCCTTCAAGATAAGTGAGCGAGGTTTGACAACTGAATAGCTACTTTATACCAGCTTATTTCTTTTAAGTCGATGGCTCTCCAGAGATACCAGAGCCATCTCTGCTGCCACAAAACGGATTTTTGAAAGGCTGGGCCAGATGCTGCAACCCCAAATTAGCCAATGCAGAGCACACAACTGCAGCATCCTAATCCATGGATAAACATCCACCCGTTGCTCTCCTCAGAGCATCCATCATACCAGTAATCCTCCGTGTTTCCACCCCTGCTGTAGACTGGGCCCTCCAGCTCCCTGGGTCCTGGGAAGATGTTCTCGTGTTGGATGATGATGGTTTTGATCAACTCATTGACGTGAGCCTGGCAAGAGACCTGGTCGTGCCCCTCGGGCACAGACATCAGTGTGGGCCCAAAGCAGATGGCCAAGTTGTAGGGATCCATCATATTTTCTTCACTGAACTGAGATAAACTGCAAAAAACCAGAAGTGGGAAGGAGGGTGAACAGCAGAAAACATCATCATCATCACCACCATCACCATCCTCTGCTGCAGAACACGCAGCTGGGCTCGCAAGGTTTGCTCTGGGCTTTCTGGGACACAAATGTTCTGGATCCAGGCAAAAAATGAGACACTGATGGTATTCACAGAGAAATGAAATAGAAACTGCAAAGGGAGTTTGAAAGCTCTGGGTGCTGACTATAATATTTGATTTTATTTCTTCTCTGTTATTGTTGTTCAGAGCCCACCTGCAGCCCAACTCAAGACCAGAGTTACAGCAGGACCCCCCTGCCATGGATTTAAACTGGAAGAGAGGAGGTTAAACGAGATACTGGGAAGAAATCCTTCCCTGTGAGGGTGGGCAGGCCCTGGCACAGGGTGCCCTGAGCAGCTGTGGCTGCCCCTGGATCCCTGGAAGTGTCCAAGGCCAGGCTGGACACTGGGGCTTGGAACCACCTGGGACAGTGGAAGGTGTCCCTGCCCAGTCCAGCCTCAATAATTCCATGTTTATCCCAGGTCTTGCAGCAGAGCCCTGGCGCTCCCAGGGGTACTCACTGATTGAGGAATGCAAAGAGGTATCTCATGACAATCAGGGTGGTCTTGGGCAGGTTCAGCAGCACCTTCCGGACGTGCAGCGCTCGCTCCTGCAAATTATCCATGGCTGGAAGGAAGAGAGAGCACCAGAGTCACCCCCTCGCTGCACCCACAGCCTCTGGGGCCCAGTGCAACCAGTGCTCTGTGTGTGCAAACTGGGCAGCCAGCAGAGCTCCAGCACAGGAGGGGATTTTGCTGCAGAACCTGCTGGCAAAGCCTCTGCCAGTGAAGGTCCCCGAACACGTGAGACCCTCCCTGGGAGCCCCTCCAAGCGTGGGAGCTCTGGATGTCATCTGCTCCAGGGGCTCTGGCACAAGGGCTCTGTCAGGCCCGCTAGGAAAGGTGGGTGTTTGAAAAGGAGAAAGTGTGTAACACTCAAATTAACATAGCTAAAGGGTGAGGCAAAAGGCTCTGTGTGCAGCAGCCCGCTGAGAAAGAAGTGGGCAGCATAAATCAGCTCAGAAGGGAGAGCTCATTTGGGGGAAAGCGGATTTTGCTTCTCAACATAATGTGAATCCAAGCCTGTAAATGCATTTATCAGGAGCAGAAAACCACAGGCCATTTCTGAAGCTGTCTCCTCAGTGATCTCCTTCCTCACTTCAGAGGCTGCCCCTGCAAAGGCCATTTCTCTGCGTGGACAATGGAATCATTCTTCAATTCTGGGGGATGCAACGAGAGCCAGGCCACTTAAAAATGAGGTTGCTCACATACAGAAACCACAAACAACCCTGTGCCTGGCAGAAGCACCTTTAGGAAGCATGAAAAATGTTAACAGCTCGGCTTTGAGTGCCCTGATGATTGATATGCTCGAGCAGGAGGCAGTGGATGGTCCCTTGTGGGTATGAAGCTAAAAGGAGTATGAATAAAACCCACCTTGTCAGCTGAGGCCAGCACACAGGAGCACGGCAGCAGATCCAGGGAAAGCACACAAGGCAGGGAACCCTGCTGGTGCTCCCTGCCTTGGAGAGGGCATTTCTGACACCTTCTGATGACAGCTCTCCAAGATTATTTTACACAAGTGAGGGCTTTTTGCTTTATTCTCTTTTGAAAGAACCCTGTCACCAAGCAGTGTCTCACAAACCCCATCACACAACCCCTAAAATGTATGAATTTCTATCTCCTTGTTCACTCCTATCAGAGCAAGGATGGCTGTGGAAAGGTGACTGCCCAGACTGGCTAGCAGAGACCAGCACAGCAGCACAAACCCCACCAAAGGAACCCCAAAAACTCACTGTGGAGTCAGGAAAAAATGGGAAAGATAGGAAAGAGGAGTGGGAGATGAGAAAAATTAATCCTATTTCTTTCCAGTTCTTCATGTACTTACTGACACAGGCAATCAGGTCATGGAAGATGTCCTTGGGGAAGAGTGGGTGCTCCAAGCCTCGGAAATAGAGCTTGAGGACTCCTGCTATGGAATCCATGTCGTGGTCATTCTGGTCCCCAGCCAAGGGATCTTCCCCTTCAGAGCAAGGAGAGAAGAGCAGGCAAGAAAAATCAGAATACTGGAGGAAAGTATTGAAATGCTTGAAGGATGCAACTCAGCAGGAGAAAATGATTTGAGTTAATCCCACCTACTCCAGCTGCACTGCAAGAGTGAGGCAGAGAGAGATCCCAGGGTGGGAAGCTCTGCCAGGAATCCAAGAAAACCTGGGGCAGCTCCTGTCAGCCAAATGTCACTCTGACACCAGAGCTGAGGGTGTGGTGGTGCCCCTGGAGCAGAAACACTCCAGGGATTTTGGGCAGGTGGGAACATCACAGCTCCACCACCCGACAGCAGCCTTTAGGCAGAGTCACAACTGCAGCTCAGGGGATGCAGGGGACACCCAGGAAGCCACTGAGCATCACACACCTGGCCCAGGTGATGCAGGGGACACCCAGGAAGCCACTGAGCATCACAGCCCTGGCCCAGGTGATGCAGGGGACACCCAGGAAGCCACTGAGCATCACAGCCCTGGCTCAGCAGGGTGCAGACACAGGGAATGGGGTGGCAGAAGCGTTTCTGGGACAATTTGTTGCTGCAGATCCACCACGGTTTGTCTGCATTGCCAAAGGAAAGATGCTCACTTAAGGAGCTGCTCCCTGGGGAAAACTCCCTATCAGCCATAATTAGATTTAATGATGGGGCAATCCTCAAATTGAAGCTATATATATCCATTATGTGACTGAAATTACCAAAGCTTGCCTATTATCTTAATAGCACACGGGATAATAAATGGGCCACTCCAAACCTGAGCATTATCCCTGATATTAACTGCCACCAAGGGCTCTGGATGAAGTAATAAACTGCAGGGACCTTATTGTTAACTTTGGCAGTCCTCTATATCACAGGTTTTACAGAGACAAGTGAGGTGAAGGGGGAAAAAAAATCCTCTTTCTTATTTCTGCATGGAACAAGTGGGTATTTTCCCAAGCTGGTATTTCTTTATAATAAAAAATCAGATTCTGATACTTCTTTCCTTACTATGACATACATTCCTGCTTCCTCTGCTCCTGAAGAGTTTCACTCCCAGGCAGATGGAGCTGAGGACAGGTGACATCACCCACCACATTTCCCACACATCGTTCATTAAGCTTCTCTCTCCCCCAAAAGCAAAATAACCTCGCTGTGCCTAATTAATGTCTGCCCGTCTCCTGCAGAAGCAAGCACAGGAAAACACTGATCCTATTCTTCAGGGGCGATGGATTCCAGGGATTAACACAAGGCCTGTTGTTCCCAGTGACCCAGGGACTGCCTGAGGAGCAGCTCCTCTGAACCTGCTCTGCCAGGGAGAACAGCCCAGCAAGGAGCTGATGAGTCAGGAGGCTCCCAACTGCTCCCTGCCTTTGTATGGAACAGCTCTTCCCAGAGAAAAATCCAATCTATTAAAAGCTGCGTCAAATTAACACTCTCTTGAACATTTCCTCTCTCCCTCGCTGGTATTTAGAATAAATGTGGCCAAGCTGTGCCTCAACAACACAGAAAAACCATGAAAATTCATCCTCCGGCACACAAAGAGCTGGGGGAGAGGGGAGGAAACTGCAGTTACACCTAATAATGAAATCCTCTACGTCCTTTAGTGTTGCAAACAATCAATAAGCTATCAGACATGAGAGGAGATTGAATTCAGAATATTTATTATCCAGCCACTCCACAGGGTACAAAGCACAACAGCAAACAACTGAGAATTCAAGGTTAATGAGCACCAGGGAGGTGTTTGGGAGGGACTCACTCAGCAAACACAAAAATCAAAGGAGCAAAACGGAGCAAGCTGCGTTCAGGCCATTTCTGAGTATTTACACAAATTCACACACTTGGCAATCATTTCTGGGGTATTGGAAGAGCTCTTCCTTACCTCTCTCAAATGCATTTTTTATGTCGTTCACTTCAACTTGCGACCCAGACACTCTGAATATTCCTTCGTGCTGCAAACCTGCAAGGAAACAGGAGATGCTGATAACAAGGTAAGATAGATTAGATAAGTGAGATGGCACCTTCAGCAGCTACAGCTCCTGTAATAAAGGAAAGGTAAGAATAGGAAAGGTAAGAAAGGAAGGTAAGAAAGGAAAGGCAGAGGGATGCTGGTTTAAAAGCCACCTTTCCCTGCGATGTCCAGAATATGCAAAACCAGAACTGAGCACAGGCAGAAGAATTATTAACCCTTCTCAACTGCCAGAGTACCAGGGCTCTGACAGCCATTCATGTTATCTCTCACCCTGGAGGATCCCCAGAGGATTTTACAACTCAGAGGAAGTCATAAAGCAGTGGTGGAGCAGCCAGGAGTGAAATATGGCCAATGCCAGGAGGAAAACGTTTCTCTTCCAAGAGCAGTTCCACGGGAGCAAAGTGTTCAGTCACCTTCGAGCCAGGGCTGGCATTCAGGGAAGGACTCAGCTGAGTCTGTTGGAAAATCTAAGCCAATTCTGGAATCTGAGTGAAATCAGCATCTCCTCATGGCCACGATTTATCCCCCATCAGCTCCCATTTCAGTGTGGTTTCAAGGATTCTCCCAGCAAATATCCAAGTATGGCCTTAAAGAAGGATTACAGAACTTGGTTCTTGCAAGTGATGATGAGAATGGGACTCCAGGTTATGGTTTCTAAAATGGTGATGAATCAAGGAAAACGAAACAGGAACTGCTACCTGGCCCTGCATCTTGGTTAATGAAGATAAATTCCACCTCTTTCCGCACGTGTTAATTAACAGCTGTTTCACACGCTACTAACAAATGATACCAATTAAAAATGAAAACAAATTGCAATAAATGTACAGCATTCAAGGCTGGGAGAGGTCAGCCTTCCAAACAGGCATAAATCATCTCACTGTGGCACTGAGTGAACAACTAATTCACTGCTTGACCTCCTACATTCAAACACTCCGAGTGTTCCTCCTCCTCCTCATGAAGAGGATGACTGTTCCTGGTGAAGGCCACACTTCAGGGTTCAAAGGAAGGTGAGTGGAGGGGAGGCACAAGTGGTGTCTATGGATGGGAAGCTTATTTTGCAAGGAATAAAGGGATATTGTTGGAAAATTGGCATTTGCAAGGTCAGTTATTTGGAGCAGGCATCACACACAACACCAGCAGCGCAGCCTGAAAATCAGAGCCATTTTCTTTCTGGGGCAGCCTCTGCACAAGCATCACATCCTGAGCTACTCTGAGCATCTTTTATAAGGTTTATTTTATAGGAATGTCACAGGACACCTCCAGCCCACGAACTCACCGTGCCTGCTGATGAATCGGATGCAGCTCTCCACCACCAGGGGAATGGCTTGGGAGGAATCCTGCCCAGAGAGGAATTGCAGGAAGAGCAGGCAGAACGTAAAGTGAAGAGGAAAAAAAAAAAGAATAAAAAATGAGAAAGGTTTGACACCAAGATCACAACTTCCTCTCTTACTTTATTCCAAAGCTCCAAAGCAGCAGCCCAAGACCAGACTGTGTGACCTGGAATTCCAGCCCAACTTCAACCTTACAGCACCAACAAGAGATACTCTGGGTCCTCCCTATCTCAAGGAAACACATTTTAGCTCACTGGGTACCAAAAAGCAACAGATTATCCCCAAGGCCAGGGCCACAAAGCCTGGCTTTGTAAGTCTTTTATTACACAACAAGAGAGCAGTTACAGGTTCAACAGTGGGATTCCAGGGAAAACAAAGGGAATGGAGACAAAGAAACAACAGCGTGGATCCCATAAACCACGGCTGTCCAAACAGCTCAAGGCTGTTTGGCAGTTTTGGTTCCAGGTCTGTCAAAACACAGAGTAAAAGTAACTTTAAATTTTGTCATGGAAAATGAATGAGGTTTTGGATCCGGGTTTGAGGGATTTCTCAGACAAGACAGAAAAGCTCCATGGAAGACACGGAGGGACAGATAAAAATTTGTTTTCCACCACTCCTCCTCTTTGCACACCACATCCCTGCCTTGTTACTGAGGGAAATGTTAATTACCTGCTTCCTCACGGTGGAGCTGCGCCGGCCACTGGTGCAGGGGGGCAGGAGGGAAAAACAGAACGGAACAGTCAGGATAATCCTCCACCATCACCAGCTCATTCCTTCAGCATTCCCAACCACATTTCGGAGGAGGGAAGGAGCCAGATAGCCAAGTCAATCACAATGCCAGAGCCTCATTCGATTTATGGAACTCCAGAAAGATTTTAAGTGACTTTAAATCACTCAAAAACTGCACAAGGCGCAAGGGAGCCCTGACAGGAGATTGCCCCTGACGTTTTAATTCCGACCAGACGGAATTCTGCGAGCCAGGGCTGCTTGCTGGAGATGAAGTTTGATATAAATTGCACAGGGAAGAGCAGGTGGGAGCAGGCTGGTTCCCCCTGTGCCATTAACAGCTGCCACTGCGGAGTCTTTATTACAGTTTTGATAAGATTTCAAATAAATAAATAACACCAAACCCCCTCGAATACCAGCACACACCAGCCAGGCTAAGGCTTGTCTGTCTGCTCTCATTTGCTGATGTTGGTGGACATTAATGGCAGAAAAATAGGAAAAAAGGCCTGGCTCTGCCAGGATTTTCCCCTCAAAATTTATTACTGGGGTTTAAAATTCCTTTAGTTTCTTGTAAAAAGGAAGCAAGGGAGATAACAGCAGAGAGGCCCTAATGTATCATTCCAGCCAATTCCCTGCCAGGGCAGATGGATGCTGAATTATAAATAAGGGGATTAGAAGTGTGATTTTTAAAAAGCCTGTACAACGTGGTAATTTTGGGGAAATTCCTTTTGTAAAAAAATCAAAACCACTGAATGAAAAATTAAAAAAAAAAAATCAAATCCGATTCCACAGGCTGTCACAGACAATAAGGTGGGTTTTAAACCATTAGCGGGCACGATTCTTTGATATTTAAAATTGTTTCATGATGAATAATATTTTATTATTACAGATGTCAGGGTCTAATTAGGACCTGTCAGTTTTGCTTTGCTGTGAGGAATGGGAGCAGCAGTAATGACTCCACACTGGTGGCAATCACCTTCCTTTTGTTAACGAGGCAGGATGATGCACAGCCCCTGCCCCAGCTCCTCGTGCCCAGCAGAGCCCCTCAAATCCATCATTTTGGAGATGGAGATTTGTTATGTTCTACAAAAGCCCCATCAGGAGCTTAGTGCTGGTTCTGAGATTGGTCCTAATTGTAATAAAAGGTTTCTTTTCCGTGCCCTCCGTCCTGCGGGAATCCAGGCACAGCAGAGCAGCAATGGGATCAAGAGTTTCCCAATTTAGGGTCCTCAACCCCGTGGATAGCCCCTGGCCAGTCTCTGGGCCCAGTCCTCTCCCAGGACCAGGGGTTTGGTTATAAAAACCTAAATTTGGAGACTGTTCTCTGGGTGACACTGCCAATTTAAGGAATTTCTCTCACTTTCCCATCCTACTCCTGATCTGCACTAAATACACCAGGGCAAGAAAAGGGATTTGTTTATATTGGCTAAATTCCTGCCCCATCCCTGGAAGCATTCCAGGCCAGCTCGGACAGGGCTTGGAGCAGCCTGGGACAGTGGAAGGTGTCCCTGCCCACCCAAACCATTCCACGACTCCATGCTGTGATTCTAAATCAGAACATTTTTCTAACAGACACACATCCCGGGCTGGTAACTGATCTGGAATGACCAATTTGCATCAGATTTTCCTTAAAAACACAATTCCCTGAGCCACGCCTACCTGGCCAGGGCGCAGTCAGTCCGCTGACCTGTGGAGAAGACAAAGAAATCCAGCATGAGGAGGGAGGAATGGGAAAATGCTTTCAGTGTCTCTGTACAGAGTTCTGGAAGGAGATGGAGGAGAGGAAAGAGGAGGGGACAGCTCCAAGGACAGCATCAAACTCATCCCTGCCAGCACAGCTCCACCAAATCCAACCAGGAATCAACTCAGGCTGTCCAAGGACTCCTGTCTCTGGAAATTGTTGGTTTTAAATAAAAATTACCTCCCTGAGCATTCTAATTGTTGGCTTCCACCAAAAAATTTGGCTTGTCAGTCCCTCCCTCCCTCCCTCTTCCCAGGGGAACTGGTGGGGTGAGAGATTCTACTTCACCAAGCCCCTGAGGAAGAGTGAAAACATTCCCAGATCTGTCAGCCCACAGCCTGAACGTGCTGGCACTGAAGCTATTTTGAGAGACAGACGTTCAGCGGTGTTTTCCACAAACATTTTTATAAAAACACTCCATTAACTTGCGCCGAGTTTTCAGGGGAGCAGCAGCCAAGCTCGGGACTTGCTAATGCAGCATCACCTAAAACATCACAACAGAAGAGGCAGGAAAAAGGATGTGCTGGTGGGAATGGGACAGGCCCATTTTTTTGTGACAAAAATCAGTGAAACCACACTGATTCCCATCAGCTGAAAAACCCACGTTCCCTCCAGTTCTCTTCCTGCTCCTGGGGAGATGGAAGAAGGAATGAGGGAAGCAGCTAATTGCTGATGGCTGACAATTAGTCGAGCACATCTTGATAGCCACTTTTGCTCTCCCCACGTAATGCCAAAACAGTGCATAATTTACATGAAAATGTTATTCTCAAGCAGAATTTCCAGCCATCTGTCCCCGTTTTCATCATGGAATATTCATACAGAGAAATTACACGGCTGTGGCAGCATCAAGGGGCTCCTGCATTAGGGTGACAAATGGGTACAGGAGGCAGGGACATAATGACTTGCAGAGAGGAGGACTTGCTGCTACTTTTATTACTGGAACTTGTCATCTTCAGATTAAAGCAATTTGCACCCCAACTGAAAAATGTCACCTGAGGATGGGGCAGGGAGGAGAATAAAAAATAACAACCCCCTGAACTTCCCAGGCACTGAAGACACACAGCTGGAGGCACATTCTCCTGTAAAGCTCCTAACCGTGCTCCAGGGACGTGTGAAGGGAATTTTATTTGCCCATTTCCCAATGAAGTGACATTTTATGGATAAGTCTAGGCACAGTCCCCAGTTTGTACTATTAACCTGCTCCTGTGAGTTTGGAAATGGGATGTTCCTCCCTTTCCCAGCTCCTTTTGATCTCACAGATGACAGGAGGAGCTTTTTCCAGGAGCTGCTAGAGCTCACCCTGACACTCCCTGGGTCCCTTCACAGGGCCACTAAGAAAGCTCAAAAAGCAAATGAAGAAAACAGAAGCAGCCTTTAAATCTACACAGCAATACAGAAATCACATTTAATTTCCTCTCCTTTCCCTCCTACCACAGCTTGAGCCGGGTTCAGGGGGCAGGCAGGTTAAGAGGAAATAGGTCTTGGAATGCAGAGGTCAGCTATGACCCAGGAATGTGATCAGTCACAGGGGCAGCACGGCTGTCACTTGCAGATATTTAGAGGCACAAGAAAAATGCCCTAAGGACACAAAACTGTGGCTTCAGCCACGCTTTCTTACAGGACAGCTGAAGAGATGAGCAACTTTAACCAATCCAACTCAAACTGAGGCACCTCCTCCCCTCGGCTCCCAGCGGTTGGGGTCTGATAAACACGAAACTCTTAATTACTGCAGCAAGAAGTATTTTACTTTTACAGAGCATTTTCAAACTGAAAGCAAAGCACTTCAAAGCCCACATGCTGGTTAAGTTTTCATCCAGCAGATTTGCACACCACGAGCTGTGGGGAGTCTAGCTCAGTCACAGCCCAACACCAGCCCTGTTCCAGACATGAACTCAGAACGAGCTGAGCCATTTTTTGACCTGACATTTAGACTGTTAAAACCTTCTCCTCTGCAAATACAAGGCAGGCAGGTTTCTATGGAAACTTGGATGCATAGTTGAAGTGGTTTTGGCCAACAGGATTTGCCCATACCATGAAGGGAAAGAAATCTGCCTTTGTTCTGACTCTAACAGCAAATGAATGTTCAGTTCTGGCTGCTGCCCCCTGACTGATGCCCTCTAGACAGGCAACATATTTTACATGCTCTGAAATTTGTTTGTCCTTCTCCTAATAAAAGCCTGGGCTCCATACGTTGGTTTGGTCCGGGTTGAACCCACAGAGGTGAGGAGCAGCTAAACTGCCAGGCAAATGAAGGCCCAGCCCATCAATAATTCTGAATTCATCAGTAAATCACCAGGTTTGGCCCAACAGAGATCATTAAGTGATAACCAGGATGGGTATGAAGGAAGGGAGGAGGAAGGAGGGGGCAGCACAGCCCCACTGCAACAAACCAGTGATGCACATGAGTGCCTCGTTAAGCATTTTGGTGTTCATCCTTCATCGAGCAGCCATGGGGGTCATTTGGCTTCTCCCTCATGCAGATCAGAGGAATCAATTCAGAAAACTCGAGCACGGCCACTCTGCATCGCTCATCCAGGGCTGCCACCCTCAGCTGAGGAACTCAGTAAACCCAACAGCCACAGCCCGGCTGAGAGCTGCGAGGGGGACCCACACTCACTTTCTCCCAGGGTCTTCTGGAGAAGGTCGTGCTTGGCCTGGAGCTTCGTGATCAGGTTCCTGCCTTCCAGGTACTCCTTCATTTTCTGTGGAGGTGGCAAAAAACAGGATGGTGAGTGGACAATTCACTTCTCTGATCGAGTCTTTGGGCTGCTGGATTTGTGAACATGAGGGCAGAGTGACACTGAAGTTTATAGTGACAGAACAACACTGAAATTCACGGTTAAAGGATGAACTAAGTCCTGGTTTATGCATCTGGGCAAGTCTGAAGCTCAGTCCACCCATATTTCGAGCCCAACCAAGTTTGCATCAATGATCTCAGAGGCCTTTTCCAACCTTAACAATTCTGTAATTCTGTGACTCTGGATCTTCAGGGCAATTTCCATTGTTCCACTGTGGGACCAGCTGAATGTCTGGCATCTTTTAAGCCACCAGAGGAGCTGCCATCCACCCCTCTGCAGGCAGGGCGGGCTGGGGCTGAATATCACGGGCAGCTGAATGAGCAATTTGTTTTAACCAACTAAAAGGCTGCTACTGTGCTTATTCTCTCACTTAACCTCTCTCACCCCACTTTACTTGTCAAACCCTGCGTCTGCCTCCGTGCTGGATGATCCACAGGGCTGCACAGGGGGCGCAGGACAAAACAAATAAAGATATTATTTAGCTTCAGATTTACTCTTGTGGTGAAATACTGTACACCCGCGCAGGCATTTTTCCCGCTGCTCCCTGATTTTTCACAGCTCTGCAAATGCTGGGAGGGTTTTTTTTTCAGTTCTTTCACCTCTTATCTTGCAGTTCAGAGCAGTTTGACTTTTCCCAGTCCGAATCCCACGGCATCTCCGCCGCCGCGAGAAACCCGCAGGTGAAGCCGGAGCAGCCGCACCCCGCCCCGAGCTGGAGCCCGGGCTTTTGTCTCGCTGAAGTTTCCAGGCGTTATTGCCTCCTAGCAACACGCAGGGGGAGAATTCCTCAAGAGGAAAAGCAACCAAACAAACCAAAACCAAAAGGAGAACTCCTAACCAAGCGAACGCTCCCATCCCGGCAGGAAAACATCCGGGTTCCGGGGGGTTTGGCGGTTCCCGGGGCACGTGAGGCCCGTGTGTGTAAACTCCTCGAGGAAGGGCTCCTTCCTCTTTCTGTTTTGTTTTCCTGGCCCGGCACCGAGGGATCTAGAGCCAGGAATGGGCACTTCGGTGTTCCTGAAGGGTTGTTTTGCCTCAAACACTTGGGAACATAAAGCTGGGAAGGCGAATCCTCATCCCCGAGAAACCCCGAGGTGCCGCCACAGGGCGCTGCAGGGAAAGGGGGAAACCGGACGGGGCTTTTCCTGGAGTACAGAACAGATAAGGAGGAAAGTCTATTCCGTACTCCGGGAAAAATCCAGTCCGGGTTTTCCTCTGAGTCCATTCTATACTGTGGTAAAAATCCAGTCCGGGTTTTCCTCTGAGTCCATTCTGTACTCCGGGAAAATTCCAGTCCGGGTTTTCCCCTGAACCCATTCCATACTCCGGAACAAGTCCCGTCCGGGTTTTCTCCCATTCTGTACTCCAGGGAGAATCCAGTCCGGGTTTCCCCCATTCCGTACTCCAGGGAGAATCCAGTCCGGCTTTCCCCCATTCCGTACTCCAGGGAGAATCCAGTCCGCGTTTCCCCCATTCCGTACTCCAGGGAGAATCCAGTCCGGGTTTCCCCCATTCCGTACTCCAGGGAGAATCCAGTCCGGGTTTCCCCATGCCGTACCGCGGGAGAAATCCGGGCTGAATTTTTCCCGGAGCACTGGGATGGGATTTGGGATCGCTGGGTGGGGAGCAGCTCCCCCCGCCAGAGACCCTCGTGGCAGGGCGTGCTTTGGGAGTGCTGTGGGTGGGGAGGCACCAGGAATCTGGAGCAAAAAGCAGAACTCCCTGGGGATACAGAGAAGGCCGTAGAGATTCCCGTGTCCCCAGAGCAGCCCTGCCCCGCTCCTCGTGGCTTCTGCCGCCGCTGCAGCCGCTCACTGTGCTTCCCTTCTGTCCCCAGACCTGGCTCAGGGGCACCTGCAGCTGGCGCAGCTGGGCAGGGACCTGGCAGCTGACGGCAGCCCCGTGTCCCCGCCGGAGGGGCAGGGCCGGTCCCCGGTGGCGGCCGTGCGCTACCGCAACCACGGCCAGCGCCGCTTCTCCATGGAGGCAAGTGCTGGGGGCAGGGGGGACCCGGGCACCTCTGGCTGTCGCCTCCCCGCTGGCTGGAAGAGCCGGGCTGCGGCTCGGGATGTCACTTGTCCTCTGTCCCCTCCCTGCAGGACGTCAGCAAGCGCCTCTCGCTGCCCATGGACATCCGCCTGCCCCCCGAGTTCCTGCAGAAGCTGCAGATGGAGAGCCCGGAGCTCCCCAAGCCCCTGAGCAGGATGTCCCGGCGGGCCTCCCTCGTAAGTGGCCCCGAGCCGCAGGGGCAGTGCCCGGCCCGGCCCCTCCCGAGCGGACACCCGGGCCCGGCCGTGCTGGGCCGTGCTGGGCCGGCTGCCCCGGGCTCACTGAGCTCCCCTCACGTCCCTGCCCAGCCCCAGCCCTTCCTGCACACCCCCAGCAGCACCGGGAGGAGCTGAGGGAGCTGGGAAAGGGGCTCAGCCCGGAGAAAAGGGGGATCAGGGGGAATTTCTGGCTCTGCACAGGTCCCTGACGGGAGGGGGCAGCCGGGGGGGATTTGGGATCTTCTCCCGGGGAACAGGGACAGGAGGAGAGGGAACGGCCTCAGGCTGGGCCAGGGGAGGCTCAGGGTGGAAGTTCCCTGAGGAATTTCCTCATGGAAAGGGTGCTCAGGCCTTGGCAGGGGCTGCCCAGGGAGGTTTGGAGTGCCCATCCCTGGCGGTGTCACCTGGACGTGGCACTCGGTGCTCAGGGTGGGGATCGGGCACAGCTTGGACTCGATGATCCCGGAGGGATTTTCCAGCCTCAGTGATCCTGGGATTCTGAGATCTGCACCTGCTGTGCATTCCCACTTTCCTTCACTCCCCTGAGCACACCTGGCTGCCCTCTCGGCCTGGCTCCTTCCCAGAGGGAGGAGAAGGAAAACCCTCCTGCAATTCAGCCGGAGCCTCTTGCCACTGGAAATGCAAATGTGGATAAATAATGAATCAGCCTTTGCTTCAGCGGTGCCATTTCGGTTTCTTTGCTGCAGAGCAGCAGCAGAAATTGGAGCAAAAACTCTGAGTACAACAGAGCAGGAGCAAAAACCTCTGTGTGCGCCTCCAGGTGTGCTCAGAGCTGCCCAGGTACCACAGCCAGGCCGCAGGAGGCATCTCGGGATCCGAGGTGCCCGTTCAGGAGGAGGGAAGGAGAGCTGGAATTCACCTGCCTGTGCTGCCTGAGGATAAAACAGACCCCGCCAGGGTGATGTGTCGTTAATATTCCGTCCCCTCGAGAATAAGGAATGGGGCTCTGGGGGTTGTGCAGCACCTCGGGCTCCAGCACCTTCATTCCTCTGCTCAGGACACAGCTTTTCCCAGGATACACAGAGGGTTTGGGCAGAAAATGGAGTAAAAATCCCAAATGTCAGTGCCCAGTGTCCCTGGAAACCCCTCTGGAGGTGAAGCCATCCCGGGATGAGGCCCCCCCTCCCCAGTGATGTTTTCCTGTCTCTCCCACAGTCAGATACCGGCTTTGGGAAGCTGGAAACCTACGTCAAACTGGACAAACTGGGAGAGGTGAGTAGTGTGTGACACCCCTGTAAGGAATGAAGTGAAATTCAAAGGGCAGCTCCAAGTGCAAAGGGCAAAAATCTTCAATATCCAGAAATTTTCAGATCAAGTCTTTCTCGTGGGGTTCAGACCTGGTGCGGTCACTTCAAGTGGTCCCTCCCCCAGATGTTTTGGGGACACCAGTGCTGTGCCACCCTGGGAAATGGCCTGTGTCCCCTGTCCCCTGCCAGGGCACCTACGCCACGGTGTTCAAGGGCCGCAGCAAACTGACGGAAAACCTGGTGGCGCTGAAGGAAATCCGCCTGGAGCACGAGGAGGGGGCTCCTTGCACGGCCATCCGGGAAGGTGAGGCCGGGAGGGGCCTTCCCCAGGGTCCCAGCAGGATTTGGGATGGCTGTGCCCGTGCTCAGCCCCTGTTCCTGCTGCCCCAACCCCGCTGTCCCCGCAGTGTCGCTGCTGAAGAACCTCAAGCACGCCAACATCGTCACCCTGCACGACATCATCCACACCGAGCGCTCCCTCACCCTCGTCTTCGAGTACCTGGTGGGTCTGGGGGCTTCTCTGGGGGCTGGGGGGGACAAGGGAAGGACAGACTGACGTGTCCTTCCCGCTGCAGGACAACGACCTCAAGCAGTACCTGGAGAACTGCGGGAACCTGATGAGTGTGCACAATGTGAAGGTGAGGGGGGTGCCTGGGACCCCCTGCCCCATCCCTCATCCTGGGTGGGGGTGTTTTGGGGCTGGGGGAGCCTGGACATCTTCACTGAGCTGCAGCATGTGCAATACTCTGCTGTACAGGGGCTGTCCACATCATAAATGGGACATGTTCACACTCAAAAGCACAAACTCTGCAAGTTATCACAGATCACTCTTTGGAATCATGAGAGATCTTAAAAATTCAGCCAGCAGAATGAACACAGACAGAGGGTTTTGGTCTAATAATGAAATGCTCTTGTTGTAATCAAATATTCAAATGGTTTGGGTGGGAAGGGACCTCAAAGCTCATCCAGTTCCATGGGCAGGGACACTTTTCACCCTCTCAGGTTGTTCCAAGCCCTGTCCAGCCTGGCCTTGGACACTTCCAGCTTTCCCCAATTCAATCCACTTCCCTCCAGCTCTGATCTGCACAGTAAGACTGCAAATCCTTCAAGTAAAAATGAATATTTTTAACAACACGAGTGCCTGGACCCTGCTTGGCCTTTGCAGGAGCAGCAAAGGGTCAAGCAGGAATATATACATAAAGAAAGAAAGAAAGAAACATATACACACACTGTATGAGGGTGAGGGAAAACCTTCCAGGAACTAACGAAGCTTCCCCTGTGGGCTCCCCAGCCCTGTGTGCACTGACACAACAAACAAAAATGGCTTTAATTAACTGCCAAAAGCCTGTGTTTTATGTCCCCTTGCTTGACAACATTGAAAGAAACATTTCACAAGAATTAAGTCCCTTTGGAAAGTCTCAGCATTTCCTGCTTCCTTTATTAATATTTCAACCTTTTGTTGTTGTTTTAGAGGAAAACAGGAAGCGCGATCACCGCTACGAAAAATTAATTAAATTTTTTTGAGAATTTCCCTGTAGAATCTGTTTGCCAAGCCCTAACTGTACATTTTTCTCAATCAGTTAAATTTTTGCAGGAGAAAACATGGTGAGTATAAACTGCAAAAAGAACCAGTCTGAAGTGGGGGCGGTTGAGGATAAATCAGGTTCTGGGGGTCTCAGAGTCACACTCAGGTGAAGGGACAGGAGGGTTGGAAGGCTCAGCTGCAAACAGAAGCTTAAAGATAGCAGATCAACTCGTCTTGGCAGAGTTAAGCTCCCCTTTGAAGCAGATCTAACCACTTAAGCCCAGCCTAAGGTGACTGCAGGCAGGGCAGGGCAGAGGCACTCGCTGGGACTTGCAAGGCTCTGGCTTCGAGGTCATTAAAAACATCAACAGGTACCAGGGGTTGCTTTAAAGGACAAAAAGATGTTCCCATCCAGTGCAGAATCTCGTGGTTTTTTTAGTATTTCCTCATGCCTAACATTCTGTTCCCTGCCTGATGCAAGGATGCTGCTGAAAAAAAATTAATTTCAAAATAAAGCTTCAGGCTTTCCCCAGTGAATTACAAAGATCCATTAGCCCTGGATTTTTGGTGTAATAGAAACAGTCAAAGGAAAAAAAAATAATCAAACTACAGGAGAACAGAAGCACAACCAGAACAGAGCAGCAGAAATGTCCTCAAGCCACATCACTGGTGCACGGTGACAATTAAGAGGTGAAGATCAGCTGGGAGTCAGAGCCAGGAGCATTCTGCACCTGCAAAACCAAGCAAGGTGGGCACCTCTGAGCCCAAAGGCCCTGCAGGAGTTTCCCAGTCAGAACCAGCTGCACGTGGGATGAAGCAGAACCCAAACCGGACTGTGCCTTCCTCCCTTTTCAGGCTATAAGGAAGAAACACCTCTGCCACTGCTCCACATCCTGATCCATCTCCAGTCAGGAAACCTCAGGGATTTTCCTCTCTCTCACCCCTCCAAGAATAATTCCAAACCAGGCACTCGACTGAAGGATGGGGGAACTGGATCTGACTTCCCATGGGATCAGCATCACAATGGGGGAATTGGATCCACTTCCCATGGGATCAGCACCACCAGGACACCCCCAGCTGCCACTGCTGCACCACTCAGGGGCAGGAGGATTTTGCACCACATTTCTCCATGTCTTAAAGGTCTTGGCAAAAATGAATCTCTATTAATCCTAAAGCACTTCACACAACGAGCGTTGTTCTGGCTCCTCCTCTTTCCAGAGGTAAAAAATAACATTTTGCCTAAGAACTAAAATTATGCTGGTTTAGAGGGGAAAGAATGAAATCATTCACCCCCTTCCCACTGCCCAGGTGGAGCTGGGTGCCAGCTGTGCCCTGATGGGCAGCTCTGCCCGGATCCCTGGCTCGGGAAGCAGGGCTGTAGCCATGGCAGCAGCGGCACATCCCTGGATTTTGGCTCCCTGAAGTTGCTGCTGCTTCCCTGCCTCAGCCACCTGCAGCAGCCCAGTGCTGAGCCCAACCTTCCCCCCTCTGCTTTCCACTGGCACAGGGAAGTTTAAATTACCCTGAATACAAATCTGCCTTCAAAGCCCACCAAGAGATCCATCAGCACCGGCGTGCAGGGATGTGCCTCCAGTGGAAATAAACATTATTCCAGTTTGGAGATAATCCAGTGAGGATCCTTCCACTAAATTCTCATGCTGCCATCACTGTATTTACCCAAAAGCTCTGCCTAGGAATGCAGCACATGGAATTTCCTCCCTGAGTCACATTAATATGGAATATTCTTTTAAATCAGCTTTTTTCTTACAGTTCCTACCCCCCAGCACTCAGCACATCACGAGGTAAAAGGGAATTAAATCTCACTTCTGCACTGCACTTTGTTTTTATCCCCTACACAAAGCTCTGCCCTCAAGCCTCATTAATACCCATCTGAGGGTTTTCTCAGACACTGAAAAAGCTGCCCCTGGGAGATTCAGAGCTGGAAATCCTTATCAAGGCTATTTATAAGCCTGGTCAATAGCAGATCAATGCAGCATCTGATCAGGCTGCTTAAAGAGGGTCTCTCTCTAACACCACACCAACAACATGAAAGGGAGAAATATCCTATCCAAATTAAGCCCTGGATTCCTCCTCCTCCTATTTGAACTCGAAATAGCCCTCTCTGGAGAGGGAATGCTCAGAGTTCAATTAAAAATCACTTTTCTAGTTCCATAACCCTGGGCAGGGTGGTCAATCCCTTCTTGAAGCAGCTTCTCCACCCCCTTCTCTCAACAGCCAGATTCACCTTCAGCGAAGGATTTTGGATTTTCCTAAGCCAAGGCCTAATGAACCATGCTGCCAAGTTAGTGCACAGAAAATTCAGATTTTAATGAGCAACACCATTCTGGGAAGAAGGTGGTGAAGGATGCCCAAGGGAATGACAAAGTAACCAGGGTAAAATCCATGATTTTCATCTGCTACCCTGAAATAATTTGAAATTGGAAACAAATTCAACAGTTTAACATAAGTCTGATGTAGGAAAAAGACAGTCTGGTATGAAATTCAGTATCAGAAAGCTCTTAGCATCTTTTAGAAAGAACCAATTCAATGAAAAGCTTCTGCAGGCTGAAATTGTAAGATGGTAATAACAAAAAATGAAAGAGCTAAATGTTCTTTTAGTTTGCACTAGCTTTGAAATTTGATGTTTACAAGCTATTACTAGGTTTTTTCTCAGAAAATTCCTTTTCAGATGCAGAAGAAATCAAATTTGACATAATTTACCCACAGACTACGTTTGCATCAACAGAGGTATCCCAAAATATTTGCAGAGAATTGAGAGCACACAGTTTTGAACCCCAACATGCTGCTTCTGCTTGACTAAAAGCAAAGAGAGAAGCATCTCTTGTTAGACAAGAGCATCACTCTGTACTCTCTTGTGAGGAGAATTCTGAACAGATCACACTGAAAATTACAGAATCATGGAATGGGTTGGAATGGAAGGGATCTTAAAGATCATCCAGGGGATGGGCAGGGACACCTTCCACCATCCCAGGCTGCTCCAAGCCCCTCCTGGCCTTGGACACTGCCAGGGATCCAGGGGCAGCCACAGCTTCTCTGGGCACCCTGTGCCAGGGCCTGCCCACCCTCAGAGGGGAGAATTTCCCAAAGGAAAAAAAATTCCTGAATTCCTACGAATCAGCCCCTTACTGTGAAGTAGAACTGCTCAGTCTCCTGCTGGTTTGCCCGTCTCTTGGCAATGCTGGGTTTGCTCATGAACGTTTCCGACACCGTGGATTTCACAGACTCCATGGAGTTGCTGTACTGGAAGCAGTCAGAGACATCAAAGTCCTCTATCGTGACAATGTCCTGGATTGTCTGGAGTGTGGCTTCCATCGTCTTCTTAACCTGCCCAGCAAGAAGGAGAGAACTCAAAACCTGAATGTTTTATGTTGTAAGTAAACAACAGAGGTAGCAAAGTCCCCTGGAGCACTTCACTAATAAACAGATATTACTGGTTTCACACCCTGTGCGCTGTAATTAATTTTGGCTCATTAACAGCACAGTCCATGCAAGCACAGAGCTGGCAGCACCCTGAACCTGCCAGGACTCCGTGCCAGGATCGCAGTTGTGATCTCTCAGGCTGGGATCAGGAGGAGATGGAAAGAAATTTAACCTCAAAGCAAAGAGAGCTGAACTAATTGTCTTCTGCAACTACTGGGCATCAGATGTTAATTACAAACAGGACTCTGCTGCACTGCACATTTTTACTGAAGGCCAGAATCGACTTTATAGACATAAAAGGAGCTGCAAATTTTGCCCAGAAGTTCCTGAGCACAGAGGTGCAGAGATTAGATCCCCATTCATGTCATCTTCTTCTCATCTTGAATGGCCAAGTGAACAAAAATCACTTTACTCAGGTTATGCAAACTCACTTCAAAACATTAAATTCCTCCTTTTCCCTTTGCTATCCAAATAAAACTTCTGCACCACAGCTAGTCTTATCAAGTTAAGGATGGGAAGAGAGATATGGGGAGGTATTTTAAAGGATTCTCTCCATACCCCCAACTTTCCTGTGAGATCCCCCACTAATTAATGCACAAGATGCCTTGGCCTTGAATTTTAACACAAGTGTTGATTAAAAAGGATGACAACAACCAGATTCTTCCATAACCAGTGCCCAGTAAGTGGCTAAGAGCCGCTGCTGAACTTTGGTTATTAACTGACCTCTTCATTTTCGATCTTCAGCGTCGATAACCGGGACTGCAGCTGCTGACACCTCTGCACCAACTCACTCTGGACTGGCTGCTGGGCACAGAGCTGAGACTCCTGCAAGAGAAACAGCACAGCAGGACATCGTAATTACTCCTTTATTTATCAGACACAAACATTCTCCAAAGTGCTGAGCTTTAAAACCGGGCAGCGCTGGATTTCAACCAGAGGAAGAAGGTCCATGGTTCTACCCAAGTGCAGTTCCCTTCCTGAGAGGATTGAACAGAGAGCAAGAGATGATGGCAACATCAAAGAAGAGCCAGGAAACAACAGCTGCTCTCAGTGATGTCAGCTTGTCGTGTGCTTTGGGAGTCTGGAGGTGCTTTATCCCAGGTATTTGGATAAATCACATCAAAAATCAAGAATTTGGTGCAGTGCTTCAGACTGGCACCCTGGGGTAGGGGATTGCTCAGCTGAACCACCTGCACAGCACAGCAACAGGCACAGGTCACTCTTGAATGAATCCAGGGGAGCTGAAATAAAAGCAGCACAGGCTGGGGACCTGTCACAGACACCAGAACACCGAGGTTCCCTGAGCTGCTCAGAATGATCTTCATTCCACAGCACGGGGCAGCTTTTCCCTTTCATTTTGTTCTGGGTTTTGTGGGGTTTTTTAAAAGAAAACACTGACCTCACTGCCTGAGGCTGTTTTTTTAGAGACAGAAATTGAAACTGGGAGTTTTATCCCATCCATGCACACACACCATCATATAGTCTGATATAATCTGCTGTGTGCAGCACCATTGCTACAAGACCATCAGCTGCATTTATAAACACTCCTCTGGCCTTGAGAAGCAGCAAGATAAATGATTCAGTGAATGGGAGCTGCTCCTGAATGAGACTCTGCAGGTAATTCCTTTTTTCCCCCATAATCTTACAGGATCAGAAACACAGAAAAATCCAGGAAAGGTCATTTGCAGTCTGAAGGTTTCACTTAAAACGGGAGAGACAAAGAAGAGCCTGGAGCAGTGGCTGTAATTCCCAGCCCAAAAGAAGAGGCTGCAAGAGACCATCCTCCAGTCTGTGCTCGGGGGATGATCTAGAAATCCAACCAACTGACCTACATTGTCACACTGTACACGTGTTCCTGCTCAGAACCAGTTTCAGCTCGTGTGACTTTCAACAGCTCCCAGCTGAGCAACCACATCTTGATAAACCTATAAGGAGAGGGATTTGCCCTGCCAAAAATGGAGAGTCCTCTGACAGCCCTGTCTCACAAGGAGGGGGCAAAAAGCACCACTACAAACCATTTGTGCTCTCAGATTGCACACTCAGATGCTGCAAAAAACCAGCATTTAGGTTTCTTCTGTTGGCCCTTCAAATCTCAAAATTCAGAAGCTATCTTGGGGATTAACCTGTAGGTTGAATGAAGGTGTCTCCTACTCGCATTTAATATTGAACCTAACTAAGCGTTTTCACTTCCAGCAGCTTGGATAGCCAAAAAATTAAAATTTAGGTATCTCTGCCATGAGCCCCTGCTTAATCTTTGCATCATCTCCCAGCTCTGAGGCTCCCAAAAGAGCCAAACAGGTGGCCCTGGAGTGGGTCAGTTTATCAAAAATGAGGGAGATAAACAGGCAGAGCGGCAGGAGGGCCCCACACTGACCATGTCACCCATGTGTGGCTGGAACTCGAACTTCATGGGGGGGCAGAAGACGTTGTTGTACATCTCCATCAGCCTCTGCTTGTCGCTGTTGGCGTCCAGGTTCTCCACAGCGTTCTCGATGGCGTCCAGCCCCTCGTGCTTGGACTGCTCCAGGTTCAGCTCGGCCGACAGGAACGTCCTCAGGGCTCTGTTGAGGCTGGCGTGGTACCCCAGGTCACAGCACTGCTGGAAAACACACACAATTCTCTATGAATAAAGGGAATAAGACTCCAGAATGGGGATTTGGATGTTTCCAAAGGCAGGAGCTGTACAAATGAGGAACAAGCTGTGGGTATTTTGTTGCCTGCTGCTGGGTGGCAGGGAGGTCCCACGTCTCTCACTGACTGCACAGAGCATCTCAACCTGTAACCCCCATGCAAATTTTATCACGGTGTTATAATTAATTACCAAGCTTGAAGTATTGTAACAGGTTGTGGAGTTTTCCTGGACTATAAGAGACTCATTTTTCATGGAGTACTAGAGACTCATTTCATTCAGAAAGGAAGTGGTGAAGTTCAGCAGTAGGGCAGGGTAATTCCCTGAATTCTAACCTGACTTCTAGGGGTCCTGATTCCTATGGAAACACTCCAAAATCCTTAAATGACATTATTCAAAGGAAGAGGAAAGCAAGGCACTGAAGTGCTATTGGAGAGACGAGACACAGGATTTGGATCATCTATAAAGACAAATCTGCATCTAAGTAATTCCGTAATTCCAGCAAACTGCTTCATCCAGTACTTCAGGAAGGAGGAGCATGACCTGGACATGAAAAGAGAGTCATCCAAAACCCAGCAGCCACCAGTTGGGATGATTTCATTGCTGGGGTGAAACAGAGGAGCAAAAAACTTTGAAGCAGAAAGTGGTTATGGTCAAGAATTTCCTGGCTATGGCTGACACTGGGATGATGTCACTGGGAGACAATCAAGCAGCTTCATTTCCACCACGGCTGCAGAGCCAAGTTTTCATGTTTCAGAAGGGGAAAAAAAAGGAGCTTTTCATTAGCATTAGATCAGAACCAGCCTGGATTTTTCAGCCATCTAATAAAGTGAGCAAGAAGGAGCCCACCTTCTTGGAATTACAAGCAAGATTACATCCACTAGGAGAATATCCAGAAAGGAAAGAAAGAGACCATCTGCTCCATTGCTGTGCTGCTCTGTAAGCAAAATTCACATGAAAACTCCTCCTCGCCCATCATTTGGGTCTCATCACTGTCATTGTTTGCAAACGCAGAGGAAAAAAGGGGGGAAAAAAGAAGAAGGAGGGGTGGGGGCAGAGGGAAGAGAAACTGCTGGACCATTCCCTGCTCCCACAGAATTCCTGCCACCGAGTGCTGCTGGAAGCCTGGCTCTTGTGCCAAACAAGCTGTGGCAGGTGTGGAGCCTTGGAAAAAGAGCTGCAGTTGCTGGTTGGACTGGAGGCAGAGAATTAAGGGACTTTACATTCAATCAGAAAAGAACAAAACCAGCCAAGAAAAAAAAAAAAAAACCACCACAACAAAACAAAAAGCAAAACAAAAGAGGCTTGATTGAGAATCTGCACGTGTGGAGGCAGCCTTGGATCAAGAGGCACTCACAGCTACTGCTCACTCTGCAGGGCTGGTCCTGCAGCCATGGGGGGAAAGATGGAGTTGGGCCAAGGATCAGCTCACACCTAACAGCAGCACTCACTCCTTTTCACAGAATTCTTGGTGTTGCAAGGGACCTCTGGAGATCCCCCAGTCCCAGGCAGGGTCACGTGGAGGGGACCCTCCAGGTGGCTTTGGGATGTCTGCAGAGAGGGAGACTCCAGGCCCTCCCTGGGCAGCTGTTCCAGGCTCTGCCACCCTCACGGACAGAGGTTCTTCCTCATGTTGAGGTGGAATTTCTTGTGTTGTAGTTTATTACTCCTTGTGCTGTCGCTGAGCAGAGCCTGGCACCTTCCTGACACCCCTTGGGGATCGTTGTATGGGCTGATGGGATCCTCTCTCAGCTGTGTCCTCTCTGGGCTGACCAGCCCCAGCCCCACAGCCTCCCCTCATCAGGGAGATGCTCCAGACCCCAGATCATCTCTGGGGGTTCTGCTGGACCCTCTCCAGCAGCTCCTTGTCATTCCTGAACTGCAGGGACAAGAACTGAACACAACTCCTGCTGCAGGACAGGCAGCTGTGCACCCTCCCAGTGTGACCAGTTTGTCCTCCCAGTGTCCCCCCCAATGCACTGGGAATCCAAAGGGAAGTTAATGTGTCACACCTCACCTCACTCAGGCAAAACGTGTTGGCTCTTTGCTATTGAAGCCACAGACAGAAAACATTTCCCAGCCCACTCCCCCACTTTAAAGGGTTTTTTTTTCAAGTCCAGTGTTCCATGTTTATAAATGCATCAGTCCTGCCATCCCTTTTCTGGGTTATATAAATGTTTGATGGAATCGTTCTCGAAGGAAATCAATTTTTTATAAGAATTTAATGATAACTCATTCAAATTCACTTCCCAACATGACAGCTGATTAACCCTTTGCCAGTTAGCTTTCAAACAGGCCTCAAAACCAGAAGATTCAAGGGGAAAAAGCCCTTTGTTTTAAAATGCAATTCAGATTTGGAAGGGGAATGATGAGATCCTGGAGTAAACAGCCACAGCGTACCTATCCCTGGAAGAGCAAAGTAAGCTCTGGGACTCAAACACACATTTTTATCTCTTTTTTTCCAATCCTGTCCTAGTGACCCTTTTATAAATATGAGTTAATGCAAACTTCCCCATTACTGTAATATTTCATTAGCATCAAAGAGCTGCCTCAGTCCCCAAAGTCAGGAAATTCAAAACTACTGGGCTATGTCAGAAACAATTTATTGCTCTTAACTCTGGACAAAGAATTAACTCCCTGCTACCCTTCCCTGCACACCGCACAGGGAACACACCGTGCTGGATAAACATGACAAGTTTAATGCTGTTTGGCCTAACACAATCTCCTTGTAAGTGACTTTGAAGATTACTTTTATATTATATTTCAAAATTCAATATCATCAAATGATTAGATCGAGGGAAGGCATTAGAGCCTGGCTTAAAAATCGCATTTTTATTCAAGTCAGATGGCTCAGATAACCATCACTGGTTATAATTGTTAATTTTCAATCCTTCAGGATCAAAGGCATTAATAAATCTATTTTCCCTGTGTCTTAACAACGAGATAACTGAATTCCATCTCCTGCGCTCCCAGACAAGTCCCACATTTTTCCATGCCTGAACACAGAGCAGATAACACTTTTATTCTGAAGATGATGAGAACTTGTGGTGTTAAACTGAATGCTCCAAGGGAGTTAACTCAGGCAGGAACTCACCCAGAGCCACGAGGGCTCCTCTCTAGGGACAGACAAATCCCTGGGCTGCAGAAGTTTGGATTCTTGTCCTGCAGCACTGCCTGCCATGCCCCAGACACAGCTGGGACTGCCCAGGGAGAGCAGCCCTTCCTTCCAAGCTGGGTGCCCCAGGTTTGTCCTGTCCTGCTGGAAACACCTCAGCTCTGTGCTTAGAGATTGTTCTGGGCTTGCAAAATCCAAACAGATTCTCTGCTACCTGTGATCCATGAAAATACACCAAGAACAGACAACTGAACCAGGCACGTGTGCAGCATTTGGGGGAAGACTTGAGAGACAGGGCTTTATAAGAATAAAATTAGAACAATTAAATTAGGCTGATGCTGGTGAAATTAATCCCAACCTTGTAGCTGCAATATAAATATAAACACGAAGTTCTCATTTGCTAAAAACCCAGAGCCACGCAATTTAGGCTGAGCAAATGTTAACCAAAACAGGGCTCCTAAAAAGGCAGGAGGAATAAACAAACCAGGCCTCTCCAGAGCAGCAGTCCTGCAAACCACAACATTTGGAAATAACAGCATTTTTCAAGCCCGCTCTCGGTGACAGCCCTGGCCTCCAAAGGACAGGTTTAAATCAACACCTGGCACAAGAGCACTCCAGGCAAGTTTATCATCAGCTGAATAAATGTATCCTATAGACTGCTGGTTATTCTAATAGCTGAGTAATTAATAGAGATCTGAGTGCTCTTTATTGCCTGTGTCTAGAGACTCTTGTGCTCATCACTCCCTGCTCCTCCACAGCAGCTCCCTCCAGGCTCTGCAGCCAAGTGCTTCCAGCAGGGATGGCCTTGGCAAGGGGAACAGGAGCCACCAGAGCCACTGACCCACAGGCAGTGTGTTCAGGCTGATGGGGTGGTTCCATCCTCGGGAATAACCTCAGCATTCCTGACTGGCTCTTCTGAGTTTCCAAAAATCAGAATTTCGGGGTTTTTTCACAGTGCGTTTTACCAAAAGCAGAATTGCTGTCCCCTGAATGGGGAGGGATTGAATTCTATTCTGGTGAGCAGGGAAGGGATCTTAGGGAAGGGCTGGAGCTGTGTCAGGGAGGTTTGGGATGGAGATCAGGGAAAGGTTCTTCCCCCAGAGGGTGCTGGGCACTGCCCAGGCTCCCCAGGGAATGGGCACTGCTCCAAACCTTCCAGAGCTCCAGGAGTGCTTGGACAGCACCCTCAGGCACAGGGTGGGATTTTGGGATGTCTGTGCAGGGCCAGGGCTTGGACTGGATGACCCCTGTGGGTCCCTTCCAACTCACAATATCCCACGATTCTATGACTTTTCCAAAACCACTTAAAAGCAGCTTCAGGAAACATTTCTGAACTCCCTCTCTTCTACCAAATTTCCTGTACTGTTTCTACAGTTAAAAATCTTTTTTTCAAACGTGCTTCTGAATTAAAATCATGCAGGTTTGCTTTTCACTCATAGTCAAGTGAAAATGTCAGGCAGCAGTGTGATACTGAACGTGGGTTTCACTTTAACTAAGCAGCTCCTCCTTTTCTCTCTCAGTGCCCAGTTCCTTGTCTGTGTAACAGAGGTGGCCACCTGAGAAAAGCTCTTGTCACAGCCTAATGACCAATTATCAGGCCACTGCCACCCCCCAAGCTGCCCAGCCCAGCCATGCAGAGGTTTCCAGCTGTGCTGGTGCAGGAGGGGATGCTGAGGGAGGAGAGGGACGTGGGAGGTTCCAGCAGCACTTACATCAATGAGATCAGACAGGTCATGGATGTAGTACTTGAACACCGAGGCATTGGTGGCTTCCAGGGCCAGCAGATACTCATTTCTTGCCTTAATTGCCTTCAGTCTGTTTTCTGTGTACTTTGCCTGGCGCTGAAAGACAACAAAAACCAGAATATAGCATTAGAAGAGGTGAGCAGCATGCTGGGTGACACCGGAGAACACTGAACAAATCTTACTCTGCTCACACAGATTTTGCCTTTGAATTCCAGTTTTGCCAGGACTCCAAGACTTGAAATGCAGATTAATTATTTAGATGTGTTTAAGCATAACTATGCTGGACTGAAAGTCTTGAGACTGTGGGATGGGGAAGATTAAAGGAGGAATGAAGGAACAGGGTGGGTTTAGAAGGTTATGGCCCAGCTCCAGCACCACCACAGAAGCCCATGGGTTGTCTGAGGGTTGCTACAGGCACCCCACCTCTTCCAAGGCCTGAACTTGGTCCTTCCAGAGCCTAAATCCATTTGAAAATAACTCCATCCCTTCTACATCCCTTCTAACCTTAGAGCTGAACTGCTCAAAGGCAGTTTGGGATTGCTGGGCTCCCTGGAGCACAGCCTCGTGCTTTGGACAACAAAAATAATCATGGTAACCGTGAATTCCAAGCAGGCAACTTCTGCTTTCCCACTCTAACCTGCTTTCAGCTTTTTGTGCCATGCCTGGATTCCCTGGGATGACACAAACTGCACACCTGACTGCCCTGAAGGAAACCTGGTGCTGGATCTGCCTTTCCTCCAGCTGAGTGCTGAATGAAACCAGCACAAAGAACGAGATTTGGAAGTGAGGGGGGATCTCAGTGGCTCCTGTGCACCCTGCCAGTACCTTCTCCTTCATTTTCTCAATTTTTTTGACAGAGCTTCTCCGGACGTGTTTCTCCTCGAACTTGACGTTGGAGGTGGAGTCGGGGGAGCGCGGGGTCTGCTTGTCCTCTTGTTTCACTGACTTCCCAATCTGCTTCTCCTCCTGCTTCTCTGCCTCCTTCAGCTTGCTCTGGGCACTGATGCTGTCGGCGTTGTACATGTGGTAGGTTTTCATCACCTGCAGAGAACGACGACCAACACTCAGGGCCCAGCAAGGCCCAGCAAGGCCGAGCTGGCTGTTAGTCTGAAACACCTGAACCAGAGAAAAACACACTCAGGGAAATTTCCCATGTCAGAAAAGCAGGGCAGGAGGTGCCTGAGCGAGTGTGGCTCTCCAAACGAATCTGAAATCCAAGTGGATGATTTTGCAGCTGCTGCTTTGTTTGACTTTGGCATGTGCCTTCTTGCACAAGCCAATAAAGGAGGCATGAAAATCAAAAAAAGGATGCAGACTAAATCCAGCCTCCCTGACTGTTCAAAGAAAATGATATGCCAGGAAAATGAGAGCTTTTCATCAGCAGGTAAGGTTTCTGAAGGGAGGCCTATCAGTCTTTCATCTGGGTGAATCAGTGCTTTAAACATCACAGGATGTAAATCCAGCCTCAACACAGTGGCTGCAAGAGCCACTCAGGTGCCATTTGTTCAAATCAAATTTGGGACATAAAAGTACTTCTGGGCACCTTATGTAATAAAAAAATTAATAAACAAGTGTGGTTCTTTCGTTTAGGGAGACCTGGACCCTGTGCTGTATGAGCAACTTTTATTATAGCACATTTTTTATATGTAAATATAGATAAATTTCCCCCCAGTCACAAAAATCCCATTTGTTTCACATGATATGAACGTCTAGCTTTGTGTTATGCAAATAGAACCAAAGGACATGAGACATAAACCAGTTTTTTATCCATAAATGCAAAGCAATTTGAATCCCACACCAAAACAAACACGATACAACACTCACAGGGGGCAAAAAAAAAAAAAAAAAAAGCACAATTGCATAAAGTCACCCATTCCAGCAGTAATAAAGGCCCCACTTGTGAATAATTTGATTTATCTCAGATGAAAACCCGTTTAGAGCTCTTTTGCACCACAACATAACAGGATTTTACCCAAGTGGGCTACACCCTCCCCCTGTGCAGTGATCAGCAGAGGTTCCCAGAGCCAAAGAGACTCTGGATTTAGACATGAAAGGGAATGTGACTGCAGCCAGTGCTAAAGACACATCCTGAATAATTTACACACACGCACTCCCAGCCCCTGCAGATGCTCCGACTATAAAGCAGGCGTTTATAATGATAATAATAGATGCAAAGGAGTTGCTTTTCCTCTCTCACTCCAAGTGGAGCTGGCAGAGAGTGAAAGCAGAGGGAGAAATCCCAGTTTTAATGGGTTTTTAATGGTTTTAGGCCACGTTGGCAGCCACGGGCTCTGGTGTGGGGACACCGGTGACTCACTGGGGTCTGCTGAGGGCAAGATGGCACAGGACAAAAAAATTACAGGTTGGGACAATTCTCTGTGTTTTATTTGTGCAGAGAAAGTAAAGATTTCACCCAGATCCATTTTGCCCAAAAGCAGGGATTCTGCCAATCCTTTGGATATGGAATTATGGAGTCATTGAGGTTGGAAAAGACCTCCAAGATCATCCAGCCTTTGGTTGATCCTCACTTTGTCACCCAGCCCAGACCACTGAGCGCCACATCCAGCAGAAGAAGAGGTGGAATTATTTCTAAAAGTACCATTAAACGTAGCCACTGGTGGGGTGGCTTTAATTCCAACAAAAAGCATCTTTTTAGCATGATCAGAAGTGGCTTTTTGCAAAGGAAAAGGTTTTCTGGTGAAGGGACAATTCAGAGTTCTGCAGCAGGAGGAATGAACAAACAGATTTCAAATTCCCAGCACTGACATTAAAAATATCAATGCCTTTCATCACTTTGTTTAGCAAAGGCTGAATTCTGGAAGTTCTTCCTTCTGGGGCAGAGGAATTACCAGGACTCAATATTTGGCTCAAAAAATGACCTGTCAGGGCCTGGCACCCAGAAATGATCCCCTGTCCATGAGACTCCACTCACCAGCCACTTCAGAGCCACCTGAACTCGGATTAGAAATTAATCTAGTTCCTAAAAGTCTCTTTTTAGAGGCAGATCTGTGTCCTTCCTCAGGATCCCAACCACGACATGACTCAAAAGTTGAGCCAATTCTGCCCTCAAATAGAAAAAAGTTTCTGAAGTGCTGATTTACCTGAATATTTGGCTTTGAGGCTCTAATTGTAACAAACTGCAAGAAACAATTCCCTCTATACCTTTTGCTGATACAGGAAATTTCAGGGAACCCCAGGAAATTCTGTAACACTGATTTTTACCCCCACAGGGTCAATATGCCACAGCTTGAGAAACAACCCTGGGTCAGCTTCTGGAAGGAGGAAGGCCAGAACACACATCTCAGTGTCATGACCCAGCAAATCACCCAGGAAGGACAAAATAAAAGGCATTTTGAGCAACTGAACAGTGAGTTCTGCTTTTAAAGAAGAGAACTAGCTCAGTAACAGCTGCAGAAAGCAGAATTTACATCAAGCAAGAGGCTTTTCCATTCGTCTGTGTGAGGAAAAGAAAAATCCCCACGCAGCACGTGAACCCTTGGGATCACATCCTCCTCCTCACCTCCTCCTTGGGGTCTCCAGTGGATTTACTGAGAAGGAAAAAGCACAGATGGGAAACTCAGACTCCAAAAGGAGCTGCTCTGCTGAGAGCTGAGGGACAAATAAGCTCAGTGGGTGCCTCTGAAGGCTCACACCACACAAACCCCAAGGTTTTTGGCATATTTGCAAATAACTCTCCTATCTCTGGCTCTTTTTCAAACCATCACTGCAGCAAAGGAACAAATGGGCATGAAGGTGAGACCTTTGGGGAACCAACACTTAGAGAGCTGAAACAACTCAAGGACAGAGGGGAAAAATGGGATTTATGGAGCTTTTTAGGTGACCTCGAGCTGCAGGGACTGCAGCCTTTTCTCAGCCTTGGTGGGAGAAGTCAAACACTTCTCCCTTCTGCCTGAGAAGATGCCAAGAAATCACTGATTTACCGTGTACAGTTCATTCAAGACCTTCATCAAGTCCTCCTGGAGCTGCAGTCCCACTTCCTTGCTCTGCAACAGAACAGAGAAATGAAAGTTAATTGGGGAAGACGCTGCAAAGGCAGAGGAAGTGAGCACGGAGCATCCACAAATAAGTTAGGCCCAATTAAGCACCACTGTTTATGCTGGCAAATGCAATCAGTGCCCAGCCCAGAGCCACCCAGGGTCACATTGCACCAGGAGTATTAATAAACCGAAATATTAGAAGTGCACAGTCAGAAAAGCTTTATGGAACAGAGGTGGGAATTTCCAGAGAACTGGAGATCTTCGACTCTCAAGCCTGCAAATACACCATTTTCCCATTTTCACAGGATCAAGCAACACTGTGCATCCAGCACAGCTTGGTATGGAAGCTGAAGAGAGGCAGGACAAGGAAAGCACCACGTAACAAGAATAACTTAATTCAGTTTATAGATTTTACTCATTCGCTGCCCACTAAGGCAGCGTTTGCGTGCTCCAACCCTCACGTTACAAGCGTTTAATATCTACTGGGACAAGCAAATTTGATAAATCTAAGATTATTTATGCCTACAACGTTCAGGAAAAGAAACAGATAAAGAGGCAATGCAGCCAAACCCATGCTTAAACCAACATTTCTGCCCAGGAAGTCAAGATAATGCTAAACCATGAGAAGAAAACCAACAACACACTGATAAATTAAAGAGCCAGAAGAGAAAGATTATCTGATTTAAATTTAAATTATTCTTTTCCCCATACTGTGCAGTTCAGCAGTGCTCAGAGTGTGTTTCTGAGATGAAAATTGCTTTATTGTAGACTTCTTTTCATTATTTTGGGGAGTTGTGGTTCAGACCAGCCTGGAATTGCTCTGCTGGCAGCACAATGGGATTCACAAATATCCAACGCCCCGTCCTCTGGATTTTCCATGTGTTCCAATCCCATATTCCTCACCCTGCTCCCTAGGTGCCACAGGAAAAAAGAGCATCTGACACAAATGCTGACAAAGGAAAGCTTTTTCGGAGGAGCCTCTAATTTAGAGAAAAGCAAAGAGCTGGTGATTCCCAACCTCCGAGGGAGCTTGCAGGAACAAACCCGCGGGAGTTGCACCTCTGGAAGCAGAAGGAGCTGAGGCTGCTGCTCAGCCCTGCAGTCATCTGGGTCGCCAGGGTTTTCTGGCTGCCTTTTCCTCCACATGGAGATGATTAATGGAAGCGACTGCCTGGGTCTGTGTGAAATGCCCTCAGCACTGAACTTTTCACACAGGAGGAGTTTTCCAGCCACAGGCTCCCTGGTGCTGCTTGAACTGCCTGGCCTGGCCCTCATCTGCCTCTCACCCCGCTCTTTTCAGCCCATTTTGCTCATTTCGTGCACTAAAAAAAGTTGCTCATTTGCTGCACAAACTGCTGAAGCATCAATTATGCGACAGAGATTAAAACGAATATTTTAATGTAGATTCAGGTTGAAGGGGGAAAGAAGATGCCAAATTGTCAAAACACCAAACTCTTTGTGCTTCCAAATGAGCTCTCAAGAAAGGAGCTGCTGGATTGCTGGACTGGAAAAAACCCTTCCATTAAGATGAAGGTAAGACAGATCACAGGAGACATCACAACAAGAGCGGCACAATGAGCACTGTTAATGTAAAACTGTTCCCTGCACCGATCCCACCAAAAAAAAAAAAAAAAAAAAAAAAAGATTTAGGAGAAAAAAAAGCTGAGCTGACTGACCCTGATAAATGAAAATACATTGGAGGAAGCAGAAGGGTTTGTTTGGGGAAGCCAGAACGGATTGGATGTCAGGAAAAAGTTGTTGCTTGAGTGCAGTGCAGGGAGGTGAGGGAGGTGGAGGTGATGCATGAAGAGAACTTCCCTCAGTTCCCATGGAATTCAAAGTGCAGATTAAAGGCTGCTGATCCCACTGCCATGCAGGCATGGGAGATTCCAGCATCATGCCAGAAAGTACCATGGAATTACGAATAAAATCCATGCCAAGGAAAGACAACAACAGTCCTGGCACTTGTGAATGTCTCCAGATACCAATGCTATTTCAGCAGCAAATTCTACATTGTTCTGTATTTCTCTGTTTTTCTGTGTGCTTTGCAGAGGCAGAACGATCCATTTTGTAAACAATCTTCCAGGAAAAGGCAACAAATAAAAGATATTCTGATCAGCTTTACTGTGATCTACTCCTGGCTGTACCTGCAACCAAGTCCGTCTGTACCTCCCTTAACATGAGGAAAGGCTTGTGCAACAAAATCTTACAAAATCTTAATTAATTGGCTCCACTAATGAGCTGGGTGTGCATGTGGAGAGGGGGTGTCCCCACGAACCCTGTCTCCTCCTTATCTGATCAGGTTAAACCCTTCTCCTGTAGATCTGGGAGATGATCTGGTTGGAAAAGCATCCTTGGGAGACAGCACAGGAGCTCCCTGCACAGCTGAGGGTGGGCAGAGTGGGGCAGCTCCTCACCTTTGCTGGGCACTGAGAGGTCATAAAAACCTTTCCTTTCTCTGCAAACCTGGCAAAGCATCAGCAGCACCCAAGGAAGCCACCCCAGGAGCTGGCAGGACTGATGGGCTGCAGATGAAGGTTTTCCCCAGTTCCTGCGAGTGCACACGCAGGAACACACACTCCTTTGTTACTCCAGGGTGTATCTGCACCATGTGCAGGGCTGGAGGTTCTGCCACCCCTGGCTGCAACATAAATTCCCAGCACGGGCCGTGCCAGCTCCTCAACGGCCTCTTTGTTCCAGCCCTCCTCCCCTCCACCTCCCCTCTAATTTAATCAAGATGTTTTTGGGATCTACTGCGGGGCTTGCTCGGCTGTTCCGCATTCCACCAAACATTAACGACTTCAGCTTCAAAATATTTGGGGGGGATAATAAAGAGTAGAGCTCAGGAATGCCGTCAGCATTTTCTGTCCTGGACCTCCAGCCCCAGCAACATCCTCCCAAGCCTGACAGAAAGAGGGGATGGCTTCAAAACAAACATTCCCTGGAGTTCCTGAGGTGCTTTCCCCACAAACTCAACGACAGCCAGGAAGGGCTCAAGCCATCGGAGGGTGAATGTGTAACACACCAAGATAAGAGATTCTTATCTAATTTGCTGCCTCAAATGATGTCAGAGGGTGACAGCTGGAACTGGAACCCAAATGTGCTGATTCTGAAACCACTCTGGAACAGTATCAGGTCTCTGCATCTTCTTAAAAGTAATAATTAAATATGCCTAGGTGGAGGACAAACATTAAATATTCCTATGTTTTTGAACCACCAGTGGAGGGTGGGTAAGGATGGCAGGAGGGGAGCAGGGATGTAGCACAAAGGTGCCAACTCTGCACCTCAGTGGGAGTTTTACTCGTGGCATTTGCATATTTGCAAATTGACACCGTGATGGAAAAATCTTTTTACAAATGCCCAGCATTTTAACCATGACATTTCTTTCACATGGTGGCTTTCCCATGTGTGGGGTGCTTTAAGATCTGTCATATTCTGGTTCCAGTTGCAGCCAGAGACACAGTGCAGCTGTAAAGTAGGTCATGACAGACCCCTTCAGAGAATTAATAATTCCTCTTCCTTGATTACTGCAAGGCTTTTAACCAACCCATTGTGGATTTTCCATTTCCCATCAAACACCCTGCAGCATACCACGAGATAAACTGGGGCCTTTCCACCATCAAAGGTGCTAAACAGGAGGAGAATTTCAAATCCTCAGGTTGGTTTTCTTGATTCCAAACGGGGTTTTCTCCCCTTAAATATCCCCAATTTAGTGGATACAACAGGGAAAGGTCCCTGCTCCAGCAGCCCAGGGAGCCTCCCAGCTACAAGCAGAGCAGAAAATGTGTTTTAAACCCAGCAGGGCCAGGGAGCAGCAGGGCAGACAGGTGCTGAGTTGGTACCTGGCTCAGGTCGGAGGCACTGCCTGTCCTGAGGCCCCTCTGCACACAGAATAAATCTGCCTTTCTTCCCATTAACATTTGCCAGTCACTTCACAATTTCTTTATGTAAAAATCTGTCAAACTGAAAAATATCAGTTCAGGAACTGCTCAAAGTGACCGAGGTTTCCCAGTCTGTTCTTTTAAAAAAGGTAATTTTCTTTTTTCCTTCAGTTTGAACGAGATTATCAGGCTGCTTCTAGGAAAATCTCAAAGAGACAACACAGAAAGAGTGATTAAAGAGACCAAATTAAAGAAACTGCTGCTCAAAGGTCTATACATGTATAAATAATCCCAAGGGATCCCACTCAAAAGATACGTCTGGAGGCAAGAAAACCACGCAAGAAACAGGAAGGTTGTTCCATGCAGAGAAATGAAGGGTCACATTAAACAGAGAGGGCGACAGGGGGATAGAGGGAAAAGGGGAAATCAAAGCAGGAATCAGCTCAAATAGGAGAATATTTTGGGAAAAAAATAATATATATATATATAAATAGCAAAACATACATAGATACAGAAATGTAGAAATAAATAAATAAAGGGGCCATGCTGAAGGAGGATAAGCAGGAGAAATCAAAGGAGATGAAGGAATGAAAAGGAGCAGACATCAAAGCAGGATGATCTTCCAGGAGAGGGAGAGGTGACCGGAATAGCAACGCCGGTGGCACCGGGGCTGGAAACTCCAACCCTGTACCAAAGGCAGCCCTAAATCATTAACTCTGCCCAAACAAGAAAATACCACCTCCTCCCCAAGGTGGAACAATTTGTTACCAGCACAGTTCCGCCCCCCCCCCCCCCCAGGTTTTATTTGCTGGAAGTGTGGTTATTTCACCATTTATCTTCCTTTTCGTTGGCTGCAGCACAGAATTGCACTGACACCATCCCTGGGGGCAGACAAATCCCAGATTCCCACTGACAGGACCGGGATTCATCTGCAGGACTGTCAGAGCAGCCGGTCCCTGAGCAGCAGCATCTCCCACTGACACCTGAAAGTGTTTCCTCAGGAGAAACCAAAACAAGGCATGGAAAAGTACAGTGCTCCAGGAATTCCTGCACCTCAGCTGAGAGTTTCCAATTCCCCCACGTTTGGAGCACACAGCTCAGACAGGGGAAGGCCCTGCAGGGAGAGGGACCTGGGGAAGCAAACAAACCCCAGAGGCACGGGAAGAAGTGGCTGACACAGAGAGCTCACCCAGCAGCACTGCAGGGCTGGCTCTGGCAGCAAACACAGCTGCTCTTATCAGTGTAGATAGCTTTGAAGTGGCTGGCAGGCTCCCATCCATCCCTCACACAGGCAGGACCCTCCTCAGTGTCCCAACCTGGGCAGGGATCTGTGACAGGACCTGGATCTCCTCGCCCCAGCACAGGGACCCTGTGAGACACAGCCACGGACCAGGCTGGCTTCCCAGGGTGCTGGGAACCCGAACAGTGCCAACACAGACCTCTCAAAGCCCGTGTGCAGCGCAGGCAGCCCTGCTGGGATGCTGGAACTCACCGAGTTCACACTGCCAGCAACCCGTCCGTGCTCGACCATCAGCCGTGCCCTTTGCAGAGTCCAGGAGTGACCACGCCAGACTCTCACCCTGAGCGTTCTCCACCCCAGCCTGAAGAGACAAAACCGACGCTGCCACCACTCCTGCTGATGTTCTGGATGCAGGAGGAGCTGCTGGCCCCACCTCAGGCTCTGTGCTGCTCCAGCTCCCTCTGCTTTCCCCTCCTCACCGCCACGAGGCCGTGTTCCCTTCCCAGCACAGCCCTTATCACGCACACCCAGCCCCTGTGCTGCCTCCAGCCTGCATCACAGCTGTGCTCTGCCCTTTGAAAAGCTCTCCACACACTGAGAGATGCAGCAACTCGAGAGTTCAGCGACAAAAGGGACCTCAAGCACCTCCTTTCTTCCCTGCCTGTCCTCCCATCTCACCCGCTCCATCCCAGCACGACACAAAACACTGATTTGACAAAAACGGCCCAAGGAGAGGATTTTTATGCCTCAGGATCTGCTTTGGAGTGCCCTCAGCAGATGAGGATCTCTGTGTCACCATCCTCTCCACATCTCCTGGCATTATTTAAAACCCAGTGAGTACTTCCTAAATGTAAATTGGTAGATTCCCTATCAACACCTACAGAAAGGCAGCCTGGCTTTGCCAGCAACTTCAGCCACTTGTCCCTGTTTTTAACTCAGGAGAAGGCAAAAAGGTGGAAAAGGTCCCAATTACTTAAAGTTCAGAGATGCTCTGACAACTTCTGTGCTGCTTTGGGGATATTTTACAAACGTGCCCCAGAGGGGGTTTATAAATGGGTAACGTTTCTTTAAATCCACGGACTGCAAAGCTGATTTGCAACACTTTAATCACACACCTCATCTGTTTTCTAGCCTGCAGTACCTTCTGTACCAATTCAAACTGCTTCTCGCAGCTCAGGAAGGGAAGAGACTCAAGCAAAAAAGCACAAGCAGGTCCACATTAGCCGAATTTCTCTATTTATCAGCTGCTACCAGATAACAGAGGATGCAATTTTCGGTTTTAACCACCCAGCACAAGTGCAGCAGTAATCAAACACCTGATTTGGCCTTCAGCCAACCTGGCACTGCTGGCAAACAGCCAAACAAGTAGCTGGGATTTAGCAACAAATGCCCTTTTGTTTGCACAAATCAACGTGGAGTTTGCCCTTGGCCTGCGAGAAACAAACCAGAGACGTACTTTGCTGTTGATTGGCTATTTATTTGTTTTTATTCAAGTCCTGCTGCCCAAAATAAAGCATAAACACGGGTTTGCCCTGGTTTATAAAACACAGTTGCCATTTCCAGCCAAACTGGGATAATATCAATTTCCAAGTACTGCTTTGCCAAGGCACTTTCCAGGCCACCTTGCTCTAGCACAGCCCTTGTTGAAATTCAGCAAGGAGATTACTCCTCCTTTGGAGGGATTAGAGGAATTGAAGAGTAACTGCCATTCAATAATCCCATGTAAGTATCTAATCAACCATAATGTAATTACCAGAAAGTTTTAAAAGGTCAGAAAGGCCTCAGTGTGACGTTACTTGAAAAGGAGAAGATTCCTCCTCTGCTCGGGCAATGACTTAAAAAAAAAGAAGTACAAGAGAAACAGAATGTAAAAGTGGAATATACTTTTCATCCTCCACTAAAAACTCAAGGAACAGGCAGGAGAGAGGGAACACCTCAGATTTTCATTCTCCCAGAGGAATCACACCCACAAGAAGCTGCTGGAACAGGGCACAGGCAGCCTGCTCTCCAGGTAAGACACAACAAGATGCTGCTCCTTCAAGTGCATCTTGACATGAAGCTTCACACACAATATCGAGCATTGTTCATTTTCCAACAGCCTAAACAAACTGCTTTTCACAGGCTTCCTTTAGCTCTTCAAGCAACTGACAGAAAACACGAAATAGCTGAACAATCTCTCCCTTCTCCAGGCCTTGCTAGAGCAGAAAAACCTCCCCAAGCTCAGGACAGGTTGCAGGGGGTGGGAGAGGGGGCAGAGAAATAAATGGCTTTTCCAAGTGAAGGCTTGCAATGACTCCAACACGTGAAGCAGCAGATGCTGCAGCCATGGGCAAATCTCTGCAGGGACCAGGCATCACCACTGAACAGCACTTCCAAAGCCTCCAGATCGTGTTTCTTTAACTGCAAGAACAGATTCCTAATAGGAAAACCCTCCCACACTGTCCCACCTTCCTTCCCAGGTGGAAATCAAGGGGACAAGGCAAACAAAAGAGACCTCAGCTGTGTTTTCTCCTTTTCCCAGAAAAGGACAATACATCCTTTTATTATCTAGCATAGCAGAAATTCTCCCTAATTTTTCTTTTAACAGTAATTTCTCCATGGCAGATAAAATTCTGTCTTTAGAGGGTTGTTCTTGACTAATGTTCAGAGTTGAAGAACTGGAATGTTTCTGCTGATTTAATTAAATCTTCAACATCCATTCAAAACTGTGGAACAGGCTAAGAGGAGAGAAACACAGCCTTAATTTAGACCAACAAATCTCAACTGGCCGCACTGGGGAAAATGACTGAAAAAATCAAAGGTAAGTCAAGCCCAAAGAGGAAAAAAATCCCCCAATAAATCGACCCACCAGGAATAATAGCTGGAATTGCATTTTAGAAGAACCAAAGTGAAAGTTCTGTGCTGTAGCACTCAGTTACCTTCTTGAAGAGGCGTCCTGAGTCCTCGCTGACCTGGACAAAGCGTGGGATGATGTTGTTGAGATAAATGTCACTGAGAGTGGTGTGGTCCCTGCTCTCCCTCTTCACCTGGTTGAGCAGCAGGTTCCAGCAATTCACTGGTGACAGCACATTCTGATCCTTCCTACGAGGACACAAAATAGCAACAATTAGACAGGACTCTACCACGATTCTGGATCTGTCAATGCAGCTGTGGGGCGGGTGGGATGCTGAGAAGCAGAGGAAAATACAGAAAACACACCCTCTGTTACATTTCCCTACATTCCCACGAGTTTTTGCCCCCCAACAGACAGCTCCTGCAAATGCAAGCAGCACTGTGCCAAATGCAGGCTCTAATTTTTCCCTTTGAATCCAGGATTTTGTGCATAAATCAGAGCCTGAGGCAGGGCGATGGCTCCAGTGTCTGACAAAAGGTTTCACAGTCCTGTCTCAAGCATTTGGGTCTTAACCACAATAAAAAAAGATTTCAAGCACCCAGAGAGCTGAACAGCGTCTGCATAGGAAACAAAATGTTGTGTCTCATGTGCAAAGCCCATTAAGTGGAGGCATCTCTCTCTATCTGTCCCCAGCACTCCTAAAAGCAGCTTTATTTTCTCATCTTTGAACTTTCCCCACCTTCTTTGGGCTGATGCACCCAGCAAATGAGCAGCACAAAGGGCAGCAGGGGAGAGGAGAGGAACCTCAGTTTATTTGGGTCAGCATTTCATTTACTGGAAGGAAGAAGTTGTCTCTCAGGGCAGCATTTCATCCCAGATGAAAGCTGGGATCTCACAGGGTGCCCCAGCAGCAGATCCAGGTGGAGCCTTAACAACATCATTTACTTCTCTCCAGTTCTGTTTACCATTCATTTAGAGCACAAAAATATTTATCTAGAAAAGAGTAAAACCTGTGGGGCAAAGCCAGAGCTCTCCCTGATTATTGTACACAACTCTATTGGATTTTTTTTCCTCCTAAAAGAAATGCAGTTTAATTTCCATTGAAAAGGGAATATTCTGCACTTGAAAGGACAGCAATCTCTGCTGCAAGAAACGCCTGACATTGGCAAAATGGGAAAACTGAGCCAGGGCAGAGTTTCATTACCCTCCTCATGACACCAACAGTTGGATTTGTGCTGCAATATGGGTAATTTTAGATAAAGGGTTTCAGAACAGCTGATCTTGATTTTTTTTTTATTATTTTTTTCTTAAACAAAAAAATTGGAAAGCTCAGGACTGACTGCAGCTTGTGATCCGGGACTGCTTCACCCACTGACTCAGTCTCTGCCCTCTAAAGCTGGCAGAGCTACAAGTGAAAATTACCCAGCTACCATGAAGAGTTTGGGAATGAAATGTAGGAACAAAAAACCCTCAGACTCTCCACCAGCTGTCCAAAATCCTGCCTCAAAACCCCTCAGAGCCCATTACTGCTCCAGCACCACCAGGAGCAGCCTGGAGGAGCTGGGAGCCACCAGCACCAGGAGTCCTGGCTCCAAGAATCCACGGGAAGGAGCAGGGAGCAGCAGGAGCACCTTCCCTAAGGAAGCTGGAGCCCCAAGGAGAAGCAGGAGAGCTGCAGGAGTTAACTGGACAAATCCCAGCTGTCCCAGCCACAACAGCCCCAGCTATTCCAAGGCAGCAAATAGCAGGGATACCAGGAGCCCTTGGAAAGGCTGGTGAGGGCACTGCCTGGTGTCTGCTGGCGCCAGATGGGCTGTTGACACACTCCGTGTGGTTACACATGAAAGGCCATCCTGCAGGGAAAACTCAGCCCCAAGCCCACACGCTCCCAGTGCGCGGCCGGGATTGTCACCTTCGGGATGAGCAGCCACACACGGCCAGATTCTCATTTTAAATTCCTTTAATTTCTTGCTGTCTCTTGGTTTCAATAACCCCTTCAGGGCCTTGCTGAAATGGGCTCTTGCTGTCGTACAGACCCAGCGTTTTCGCGGCAAGGGAAGCAGGCAAAACCACTCCTTAAGTATTTGCTGGTGACAATTTTCCCAGCAAAAAGCAGATACTGAAGGCAGAAGTGAAACAGAACAGGAAAGATTTGCTTCAAACCTCCCAAGCATCCTTTAAAACTCTACACACATTAACTTTTAAAGCACCTCTGGAACTGCAGTTTCTCCTGGGGTGGGACGTGGGCGCAGTTTTCCCAACTCGGAGCAGGAGTTCTACAACTGCTCACAACAGAACCTCTTCAGTCCTCACCACAGCAGACAGCAGGGAGCAAACTGTGATTCCCATTAACCATTTCAACTCTCCAAGGAACTGGGAAAGGCACTCTGCTCCCAGCTCCATGTCACCAAAGAGGAGGGATGGAAAAGGGAAGGGAAGTATCAATAGGGACTGGCGTGTATAACCATTCTGAGCTCCATTCCCACAGAACGACAGAGTCCCTCTTCACCCTGGAGAGGTAAAACTGATGAGATCAACCCAAAAACTTTAGGATGTGAATATGAACTTTCCTCAAAGTGCTGGTGGCCTTCACACCGATAACTTTTTGACTCAAACTTCCCCCATGAGGAGGAAAAGGAAGAAGATGCCAAGATCCGGGTTTATTTCAAGCACTATTTGTCCTCGTGTAAAGATGGTGTGATGATAGCAAATGTGGAGAGTTTATTTAGGTTAGCCTAAATTACAGCAGATCACAGCAATCGGGGCTGGCTGGGAGCAGGAAGAGGAAGCTGAGCACAGATTTTTAGGGAACCACAAACAACGAAGCCCTGTGGTTTCTCAGGTGTTATCTTGATCAGGTCCTGTGCAGCTTCCACTTCAAAGGTTTCAGCTGGGTCTCAAAAAGATCAGAAGGGAAGATTGAGTCTCAAGTATCTGAAAAGTCTTAATTAAATTACTCATTCATACAAGGGACTTGCAGACAACCCAAGATTTATCTGCTGTAAGGCAAGCAGGGGAGAGCGACAGACGCCGGCGACACTGAGTTGGGCATTGCAAGGAAACAGCAGAAAAATTACCTCATGTATATAGTCAAATTTTAAAAAATAACCAATAACCAAATAAATAATAAATTAATTTAAAAAAAAAATCTAAACCACCACCCACAAACCAAGAATAGGAACCCCATGTTTCCCTAAGGAGCACAAGATGAAGGAATGAATCAGATGAGAATGAAAATATTAATAAATAGAAAAGCTCCGTCCAACCTGGCCTTGGACACTTCCAGGAATGGGACAGCCACAGCTTCTCTGGGCACCCTGTGCCAGGCCCTCCCCACCCTCACAGGGAGGAATTCCTTCCCAGTATCTCACCTAAATTCCCCTCTCAGTTTGAACCCATCAATCCTTGTCCTGTCACTGCAGCTCCTGATGAAGGGTCCCTCCCTCTCCAAGGAATGTCCCACTGTCCATGGGAACAGAAAACTTCCTTGCACTGAATGAGGTGTTTAAAACAACCCCTGAAGTCTCCTGTTCCACCTCCTGATCTCCCCAAAATACTCAGATTTTTCCCAGATGTGTCCAACAGACTTTTCCAAAGCTGGTGCATCCCAGGACAGTCAACTCTGCAAACCCTCAGAGCTGGAGCCAGGCCAAGTGTGAGAGCAGAGATTTAATTGTTCCTCTAAATACTCTTTCAACCCTCTCTGAATTTTGTCCTCTGCAGTGTGCTCTGGCAGGAGAGGCTACAATCACAGCAATGTGGTGTGACACTGGCATCACTGAGATGATGAAAACCAGCACAGAAATCCTCCCTGAGGTTTTACATCCGTTTTTGCTGGTCATGGATCCCCAGCTCTCTGCATTCACGGAGGTCACTGAATCAATGAATGGTTAATGCTTACAAAAACCTTCCAAATGGGGTTATTTGACAGGCTCAGAATAAAACGTGCAGGACTCAGTTTCAGCAAAAAGAACCACAAAAATAGCCTATGACAATGTTTATTATTATTAATAATAATAATGTAAGTGAAGTTCACGTGACCCAAATGCTTTTGTCAATTCCTCTCTCACAACCTGTATCATCTCTGCTTCAAAGAAATCATTTTACTTTTAGGCAAATTAAAGTTGAACTTCCCTGCAAGCTGCTCATTCAAATCCACATCTGATTTTCCCTGACACAGCTCAGTGTTAACTGCAAATTTTGAGAATTACAAGCATGGACATCCATGCTGCTCCCTGCCCTTCTCTTCCAAAAGATTCCAGTTATGAACATCTGTTGTTTACAAGTGCTCAGCCTGAAGGTTGCCAGACTTATTCTGCATCTTCTACTTCAAGGCAAAGGCTGCCAGAAAGCCATCTGAATTTCATGCTGGGATATCCTGGACATTCAGCTCTCCAGCTGACAATTGCTACTCAGGATCCCGCTTCCAAAGACTGTCTTGATTTAAAATATGGCCTTAAAATAGCATTGTCTCTTCTTTTTTTTTCTTTTTTTTTTCCTTTTTTCTTTTTCCATTTTCTCCCTCAAAAGCAATCACTCAAGATTTGCTACGGTTTTCATATTGTTGACTGATGATTTGAATAGGCAAATGCCTCCAGGACAAAAATCACATGAAAAAGGAGAACTGAAGCCTGAGGTTGAAGGTCCCAGGGTCTGAGTGCAGTGGGACAGAGCCTTTTTTTGGGGCTGGAAGTCACACCCAGCCCTGCAGCCTGCAGGGACCCCCAGACCCAAGAGCCACGTGTGAGATGGATGCTCTGATTTACACCTTAGGTACCAAAGCTGGGGCCAACAAGCTCCTGTAACAATCACAGACTTGGGCTTTGAAAGGGTGTTTCCCAACAGATACTGAGGGATATACAACATATACACCAAATATTGTGGATGACTGTGCCCTTTAATAGCCTCTTCTAACTGAAAAAAAAGCCACTTTTAAAAGAGAAAAGGCACAGTGAGGCCTAACAGCCATGGCAGAGCAGTTAAAAGCAAGTAAAACCTGGGCTGTGTCCAACTGCCATCAACTCCTGTGTCACCCTGGCTAAATCAATCTGTTCCCCTTCTTCAGAGACATCAGATGAAGATAACACACACCTACCCCTGTAAATCATTTAAAAATGCTCCAGTGAAGCTTCAAACTGAGCACTCTGTTGGGCACCCTCTAAGCCCAGCCCCAGCCAGGCTCAGTTTGCTGCCCAGACCCAGCCACCCCCATCTCAAAACCCATTTGGAGAACTCTCCTGCAAGGAAAGGCTCAGAGAACTGGGTTTGCTGGGCCTGGGGAAGAGAAGCTTTGGGGTGACCTCACTGTGCCCTTCCAGTGCCTGAAGGAGCTGATGAGGAAGATGGAGAGAGACGATTTACAGGGGGCTGGAGTGATAGGACAAGGGGAATGGCTTCAAATTGTCAGAGGGCAGGTTTAGAAGGGATATTGGGAAGAAATTATTTCCTGTGAGAAACTGACACAGGTTGCCCAGGGAAGCTGTGGCTGCCCCATCCCTGGAAGTGTCCAAGGCCAGGTTTGGAGCCACCTGGGATAGTAGAAGGTGTCCAGGATGAGATTTAAGGTCCCTTCCAACCCAAACCAGTCTGGGATTCCATGTAAACGTGGCCGCCTGATCAACTCTGAGACAGCCACATCTAAGAAAAATAAACCTCAGTAGGTTTTGAGAAGCCCCACTGCAGCCTGCACCTCCCACACCGCTCTTTCCATGAAACCTGTGCTCTTCCCAGCGTGGGGATGGCTGCTGGAGGAAGCCACACAATCCAATTTCAGGGGTCAGCCTGAAGCCTCCTGCCCTGGAGAGCGTTCCCTTAAACACACCGAGTGCAGCAATGACACAAGAGCTGCAGAGCAGGAACACACATGTTCACACAAATGACAGGGTGGCTGCCTGACAGATTTCCTCCTGGCCTGTGTGTCAGGAGATCTAAAAACGGGATGTGCCGTGGGGAGCAGGCAGGGAATGATACGGTACCTCCCGACATAATTACCAGGTTCTGGACAGAGCAGGCTATTATGGGGTATTTATAGGGTCAGAGCCAGGCAATTACAGAGCAGCACCCGCCTGGGCTCCTCTCCCAGCCATGTAATCCCAGCTCCTGAGGAGCAGGGAGCTGATGGCTGGCTTTGATCAAACGAGGGGCTCCCAGTGGGATTCCAGCTCCAGCATCTCCACAAGAGATGCCAGCCAAGATACTCCCTGTGATTCAGACAGAGCAGCATTGGGGACAGGTGATTACAATGGGAATTGCTTCCTGACAGACCCCTGTGGCATTCTGACACTTCTGACTGGCACGGCCAGCACACAAATGACCAAACAAGGGCTGCATGGACAGCCTGACCTGTGCCACTGCTCTGACCAACACTGCCCACACACCCAGCAGCCTCAGACTTTGTGTTATTTTTCTCTTATTCCAACTCTTGACCAAATTAATTTGTGTATTTAGGACTCAGACCTTGCAGGGAGAATGTATTCCAAGAGCAAGGCATTTTTCTGGCAGGAGCAATCTGCTGCTAAAGTAAGTGAAATCGGGAGCCTGAGCAGCAGCAGCCCTCTCACTGCAAATCTTGCAGGATTCTCTTCAATTCTGATCAAAACTTCCACATTATAAATTCATTCTAAATCCCCAAACATAAGGTAAGTTCTATGCAACTTTCTCAAGCTGAATATGAAAGTGTTTCTGATGGGATGTTTCGTACCACATAATATGAAGAAAATCACCTCAATTTTCACCAGAAATAACAACAAAATCAACTGAAAACACCGATCATACTGCAGAGGAAAATTGTCATTCAAGACATCATCTCTTTAGTGCCATCTTAAAGGCACGTGCAGGATGTGCACAGTTTATAGCTGTAACAACGCTTTCCCTCTAAAGAAAAAGAAGAAATCCTTCACACTCTGACAGGTCTATGGATATGCAGAATAACTCTTCCCCAGTCTGTCAAATAGCTCTGCTCTGGAGCCAGGCTTTCCTCAGAGTGCAGCACAACGTGTGCTCTAAATGAGGACTGAAGTGAATGACATCAAAGCTGTGCAGACAGGAAACTAAAATGGTGCCTCCTTAATGGCTTCCACAAAAAGAGCTGCTGCTGGAAACGGGAAGCTGCTGTGTCCCCACATCCCTCCAAACACAGCAACAACACAACACAAACACAGGGAGAACGTCCCGACCCAAACAATGCGAAAAGTGACGCTGCACTTTGGGCGGGGGCAGGCCCAGATGGATCCTCTCAGCCCGAAATGTCCAAAGCAGAAATGATTCAGATCCCAAGGCTGCTGCTGCTGCTCCATGTTTTCCCCAGCTGCTGCCCTGACAACACAACCCAACAAGGCTGAGCACTGCCCAGATGTGAACCACGGCAGCGCCGTGCTGGGCTCATGTGGCCGTGCCACGCAGCCCCTTCCTCACCCACACACCCCTTCCTGCAGCCCCTTCTCCTGGGAAAAGCACCTCAGATGAATCAGAAGGATGTGAACCCGTGAAACCAGGTTCCATCTGCATCAATCATCCCAGCTCAGGTAAGTGGGGAAGAACCAACATCCCGCAACAAGCCCAGCAGCATGGCCTGACCTGCTTGTAAATGATGCTTCAGGCAGGAGAGTTAAGAGATTGTCAGTAAGGACATGTTTAGATTTTAATGGAGTCCCACCAGCTCAGTATCCAGGGATTCCCCCACCCACAGCGGCTCAGCTCTCTCTGGAAGTGCTACTGGTCTTATTTCTCTGCTGTTTGAAGTGATAGTAGCAGAGCTGCAACACAACTCCCACACAGAGCGTGTGTGGGATCCTGAAAACGGAGAACTGACAGCATGAACAGATCAGAAAGAGTTTCCCTTCAGAAAACCAAAGCCATTGACACTGAAGGAAATCCTGGCTTTGCTCACCTTTCCCAAGAAAATGACTCCTTTTGCACATTCCAGTTCTTACATCCCATTCCCGATTAACAACACACGACCTACCAGGAATTACTGACATGAAGTGAGCAGCCAGGCTACCCAGAAACAGGGAATGGCTTCTGTGTCCAACACAAACCTGGGGAACGTTTGGCTCTGGAACTCAGAGCAGTGCTGGTGCCTACTTTCCCTGTAACAACTCTCTTTTCCATTCCTGTCCTTGTAAATCAAATTCAGAGCAGGGGAAAAAAGGGCAGAAACAAAAGGCAAATACTCTACTTGAATTGCTGGTCTTTGGTGCTCCTAGTTTTAGCCAGGAATCTCTCAGCCAACTTCTCCAAATTCCTTGAGTAATCCATCTCAATCTCTGCCTTCTTGCGGAAGAAATCCTGCAAGTCCTGCAGTAACTGGACCCGAAGCTCACACTGCTGGTCAAGGCATTTCAGCTGCTCTACCAACTGGGCACGGATCTCTGCAACAAATAAAAGCACTGCAGATTAAACACAATCCCATGACAGAAAACACCATCACAATTCTCCAGTAAAACATCGTTAAAAAATACGTTCCCTCGTTAGCGTCAGCCAGGCTCCCTTGTGGTGATTAACACTATCTGCAGGCAGAAGATGACTGGGGTTGCATCTTGGATGCACCAATGGCAGCAAATCCATCCCAAGGCCTCCAGTCTGGTGCACAGCGAAGCTTTGTTGCTGAAATGTGCATCAGTTACAAGTGTCAAGTACACTTTTGGCATGGGGAACGAGTGGTCACTGCCTAAAAATGTACTGAATCTCCGTCTGGAAAAAGGACCGAATGCTGCAATCCCCCACGTCAGCTCAGCAAATCACTTCAGGGAATTTCTATCAAATTCCTCTACAAACTACTCCTGATGCAGAAATCATCAGACTTTGCACATTCTGGGACACTCCCCAAAGGCACCAAATTCAGATTATTCACTTTGCTCCTGAGTCTCCAGCTGTGCAGCTCATTATAAACCAAGCCATGAAAGAGATGAAGAAACCCCTCTGGAGAGCCAGCACCAGAGCACTTCCCATTAGGGATCATCTCCAGGAAGGCTCCTTTTCTTTTAAAAATATCTGCAAGTAACATTTCTCCCATAAAGCACACATATAGGTGTTAATATTATAATTAATTATTAATACAGATTCATAAAAATCGCAGCCTAACTATTACGAATGTCTCTATGTTAACACAGTATTTTACAAGTTTTCAAGCATTTTACAAACATGAAAACTTCTCCCATTCACCCTGTGCTCTCCTTATCCCACTGATCCTGCATTTGAGGGGCAGAATAGTAAAATGACTCACTCACGGTCAAACAGGGCAAGAAAACACAGCAGAAGTGTGTCAGTCCCAGTCTGAAAATGCAGAAATATTCAGTGATGCAGCCAGCAAAGGCTCTTTGGCTTTTACACAGGCAATAAACTCAACATGCAATCAATAAAATGTGCCCTTTCATCTAAAGGTCTTTGAGCAGTCCAACTGTAGAGATTTGCCACGGCCTGACTGTGAGTGCTGCTCCCTCCAAAGGTTTTCCAAGATGTGTTGTTCCAGGCTGAATCCAGAACCAGCAATAAAACTGCAGGTTTCCAGCAGTCACAGCTTTCCTCACACCTCCACACTGCGACTGCAGGCACCCACAACTCCATCACCACAAGGGAAGGTGTGCAGGGATCACTTCCCAAATGCAATTTCTTTAAAAATCAACGACTTCACTACTGATTCCTGAAATACAGAAAATCACGGAGAGCAGCTTGGCTCCTTTTTGAGTTTGTCCCTTTGCCCAGGGGAAAAAAAAAAAGCCATCTGGACATCTGGACCTCCATGGTTTCATTCCTGCCATGCACTCCCAGGATCAGTTGCCTCGGATCGTGCTCACATCTGCGGGAACAGTTTTAGGGAATCCGGGATTCGCCGCGAACAAAACCCCGCATCTTTATTTTAGGGACTCCAAAACCCAAACCATATGTATGAAAACACAGCTCCCAGTCAGGCTTGCCAAAGAGAAAAAAAAAAAAATAATAAAATCTGCACAAATGTGGGGTTTTCAAGCTTGAAGATGACCTTAATTAGCACTGAATTTGGTGGTTCCAAACTCCTCAGCCTGTGGTACCCAGGGGCTTTTGCTGCAAGGAGGAAATACAGGCAGCAAGGTTGTTGAAAGGGAGGAGTCAACACCCTAATGTGGGGGCAAAGCTGGGCAGGTTTATTTTTTTTCCCCAGGAGAGAATCTTAAAAACCAGAAAACCTGTGTTTCTTCATCAGGAAACACAGCTACAGGCAAACACATCAACCTCAGCCGTCCGTGCGCTTCTTTAACCAAAACCACTCCAGCACCGCCGATTCCCCGGCTCAGGGATGCCCCAGCTCAGCAGGAGGAGTGTGGGGTCACCCCAGGCAGGGCTCAGCACCCTCCAGGGATGGCTGTAAGGGTGCTGAGGAGATAAATCCACGAGGAACCCGACCCTGGATGCGCAGGGAAGCACGAACCACGCCAGGTAAAATCTGCACGCTGCATTTACCCCAACTTTGGAGATTCCTTTGCTTTTGCGCTGCCTTTGTTGTTTGCTCCGTCCCAGCTGGTGTTTCAGGATTGGCAGGGCCTGGGAGGGCCACGGGGAAAGCTGGGATGCTCACACACATCAGGCCCGCCAGCACTTATGTAAAAATTTGCTGCTGATGCTCAACATGTGCTGCACACATTCAGCTCGAGCCCCAGCCACAAACCCACTCCAGGATTTGCAAGGCTCTGCACGAGTGACAGGTTTAACCAGGGAAATGCAAACCAGACACCCCCATCCCACCTGAGGCTTTGCCATTAAGACTTTTTAAAGCAAAGGAAGTGATAACAGCACTAAAATTGTCAGGAAGGTGGTGTTTCCTTGCTGCCGTCACTCAGCTCTCCTGATCCTTAGCCTGACACTCACCTGCAGGTCTGACACCCAAAAAGGAACATTCTTCAACACAAGAAGTATTAGAAAGCTCTTCCTCCCTTTGTGTCTTCTCCTCCACCCTTTCCTCACCAAAAGGGATGTTCCCAACACAGAAACAACTCTGTGACCTTTCCAGAAGCTACTGGACAAAAGACACTAATTTTAGTAAGTTGAAGACTTATTGAAAGGGATCCCAAAATACCTGAGCAGATCTGGTGTTTTCTGCTAAGCACATTAAGAAACTCAGGATTCAAATGCAGCAAATATTTTGTCTGTGATGTTTTAATTTGTGCATTTAGGGATTGCTCATCTGCAGTTTTTCAGAAGTCAGCAAACCCTCTTAGCATGGATGAGCAGCAGACAGCACGTGTGAAAAGAGGATTGGGGTAGGGATGGCAAACACCAGATTCAGCTCAAGCAGATCATGGTATGACCACCCACCCTCCTCGGTGCCTCAACTGAGGGATTTTTTATGAGGGCAACAACCCAGCAAAATTGGACATTCTCCATCATGTTCTCAATTGGAAAACCACCTTCTGGAGCAAAAGTAGAAATGCACAGGACCACTTCCAAAAAACCAGCAGCTCTCAAAGACAAGAAAGAAGATCAGCAGAGCACGAGTGTTTTAATTAGAAAACCAAAACGCAGCTCGAGCTCTCGGCTCTCGAGGTGGGACCCTTCACACACAGCTCCCTCGCTGAACAGCAGCAAGAACCAGCAACTTCTCCTCCAGTGTGAAATGCGATATCAGCACTTTTCCTTTATAAATAAAGGCAGTGTTTTGGAGGGGAGCAGTGACAGCTGATCGGGCTCCCGCAGGGAACAATGAGCCATTCAGCCCCGGCTTATCGAGTCCGCGGCGCTGGGCCGGAGCGACGCAACCTTGCTCATCTTTCAAACACACACCCCGCAGTCCTCTGCCACAAAATAAAATCAAGAATGCAGGAATTTCCTGAGGCTTACTGGGCTTTCCAGAGTATAAAGTGCCTGCTTGTTTTCCCACTGCTTACACAAGCAGAAGATATTTTTTTCGGCCCTGCTCCGAGCACATCCCCCGGCGGAGTCGGGGCCGTGCGTGCTCTAACCCGAGGGTCACCGAATTACACGGGACCTTTTCATGTCTCCAGTCACAACAACCACTCCAGTCCTGAACCCACCGCTTCTGCATCTTTTAATTTGCACAGGTTATTAGGTTAACAGCCACTTTAAACACCAAAAAAGCCTTTCCCCCTCCTTTCCTTTAAACCTTGGCAATCCCACCCACTGTGATCATTGAAGACAAGGAACAACCTCCTGAAGACTCTGCTCCCGCTGCCAGTGCTTCAAGTGCCTGAAGGTGAATAAGCACACGATGAATTCAAGGTCAAGATGCCTGTGGCAAAATTAGGATTAAACACCAGGTATTCTTATTGTAAGCCTTGCCCTGTATTGCTGAGTTCTGTCTATTGTATCTCCAGCTCACGTGGCTGACAACTACATAATGCAAACATCCTCAGTGGCCACAGAAAGTTTTCCATCCACTTAAAACAAACCATTTATTCGTTTCCATCACCAGATCATAAAGTCACCTGGGTCACCAAGGGACAGACCATTGTATAATCCCAGAGAGTTGCGTAACTTGACTTCTATCCATCCTGCAACCACCTTTCCAACATCCCTGGAGGATGCAGGAGGCAGGTCCAGTTTATAATGAATTCAGGGGTAAGGAAGGATCTTCTGCCTTCTATATTTTAGTCACATTTGTCATTCCCTGCCCAGAGAAGCTGTGGCTGCCCTATCCCTGGAAGTATTCAAGGCTAGGTCGGATGGAGCTTGGAACAACCTGGAAGGTGCCCTGGTGGAATGAGATGAGCTTTAAGATCCCTTCCAACCCAAACCACTCCATGATCCTCAACATCCTCAAGCCACAACAAACACAGCACGTTTATGCAGAGCTCCTGACAAGAATTTGTGTTTTCATCAAACAATTCCGCCCAGCAGGAGCAGGGGGATATACCCAGTGACTGAGACTGCACCTTGCTCGTGTACAGCATGCAACCCCCACCTTCTGAAAAAGAACTTCCCAAACATGACTTTTTAAGGCTTAAGCATCCTATAAAGGTGGAATATGGAACCAAATCTTCTGTACCAACTTGTTCATTCTTCCACAGGTCATGCAGGGACCTAAGAAAGGGCGACCTCAGACCCAAGAGCCCTCCTTGCCCGGTCACCCCGTGCACTCTAAGCAACGTTCCTGCTCCAAGCAGGATCACATCCCTCCCTAGGAAGGGTTTCAGCTCTTCCCAGGGATAAGCTGGAGCCACTCTAACTGGATAGCAGCAGGGTGAATCACAGGCTGCCAGCACAGGGCACCAGGAGAAGGCACAAGCAGCCCCAGCTGCTGCTCGGTATCTCACCCATCTCCCTGCATCCACGCCATGGCTTTCCCAAGGAGTCCCCGCCCCTCTCCCGAGTGCCACGCTGTATAAAAAGATGACAAGCTTGGGAAAGGAGTGGGATGGCAGCAAAACAGAACCACCAAGCCCCAGCTCCCGCCCAGATGAAACAGCAATGCTCTCACCCACACGGATCCGCTGCTCCGAGCGGAGCCCAGCTCCAAACTGGCCGTGCCCGAGTGGTCCCGCAGCCGGCCCCTTCCCATGGCAATGCCACGGGACCTCAACACCAGCAGGAGCCAAGCCACAGCCCAAGGACAGCAGGACCCAGGCAGGAATGGGAAGGTGGCAGCCAGCACTGGTGTGCGGCTCAGTTATCCCTACTAAGAAGGAATCACACTCGAGGAGCACTAAAGTGCACGCCCAGCCTAACACGAGCTTATCTTTCAGGCTCCTCGCAGCATAGGAAAGGCAAGAAAGGCCAAAATGAATTTAAAATCCACTTCAGACAAAGCTGGAGCTGCAATTTTAGATCTTGTGCCTCATCCTTTTTTCAATCCCCATCTCCTGGAAGCTGCCATGTGCTCGGGTGCTGAACATCAGAATGAGATGTCCAGGCATCTCCATGGAAGTCAAATGACAGATTACAGCTGGGTTTGAAGCCAACACTCCATTCAGTTTCAAAAAGTTAAAACCATCCAACACTACAACTTGTGAGTAAAAGCAGTAACTGTTTAAATACACAAGTAACTTTAGAGAATGCGCTGAATCACATATTTTGACATGTTCTCACCACATCACTAAATTATTCCCATTTCCCCTGCCATCACATATGAGAGGCCGTACTCCAAAAGTGAAGGACTTGGTATTTCTGACTATTTTTATTGGTACATGATTACAAACAGGGCTGTGACTAATGACAGGCCCAGCCCAGCAACCCCAGTGTGGCTGGGAGGTTTAATGACTTAGAAAAGCCTTTATATATTAACAGCAAGAATTCCAGTGAACAAGCTGTGTCGCCAGCCAAAAGCTGTTGATCATCACAGCCTTAAGAATCTCCCTGGTAATCTAAAAGCTCGGCTTTGAAGTGAAAAGGATATAAGGGGAGGAAATGCAGCCTTTTGTTTAAGACCAGAGCCAGGAGGGAGACTCAGGTTCACAACCACTGTAAGCCCTGGAAAAGGTAAATATTCTTTCTACAGCCAGATATTCCATTTGAGAAATAATAGCAACGGGTAACACACACTGACAAGAATCCCTTTGTAGTTATAAATATATAAACAGAGCTGGAGGTGTTGGGAGCTGAAATTCTTTCCAACAGAGATTGATGAAATCATTTTGAGGTGCAAGACGAATGCTCAGAAATTTGCATTAATGAAGTGAAAGAAGAGGACGCCAGACGTGCTTAAAAGCAAAAATTAAGGCTGGTCTCGGTCTCAGGGAAGAACTGAGGACGTTCAGCTTTTATTTCCTTACCTACACCCTAATTTATGTGCATCTGTAATTCCTTGGGGCTCCCAGCTTTTCCAGGCACCACACAAGTGCCGCTTGCAGGAGCGTGGCAGCCGCTGCCTCTGCCTTGGGTGATGCCTCAGCACAGCTGGGACCTGGAAAATTTGTAACTTTATAAAGAATCCCACTGGCCACAGCAGTCTGGACATTGGTTGTCCACATCCACACAAAAAAAACCAAACCCAAATCATCTGATATTCCCAGACTGCAAACTGATGTGAGGCTTCAGACCTGCAAAACTTCTAAGTAAATGCTCAGAATCCTGCAATTAAACATGTTGACAAAGTTGCCAAGGTATTTAAGCCATGCAGTATTCAAATTAAATATTTAAATTTTTTTTTCTGTCTAATGAAGGTCCCCTTTGCTATCATCAAAACACAGGCCATGCTGTTGACTTTTGGGGAGGATGTTTAAAACCAGAACCCAGATTAAATTCCCCTGGGCAGGGATTCATAGCCCTAATGCCAACAGCAGAACGTGAGCAATTCCTCCAAACAACCCTGATAAGGGTAACATGTTTGAGTACATCAGGTAATAATACTCTATTTTTAGCTTCTACAACTGTTTATTCAAAAGAAATAAAAGTTTATCAATACATTTCAAATACCCACGTGCAAACAGCAGGAACCCTGCAGCTCCTCCTCTCCAGGAAGTTTCACAGCTATTTTAGGGTTGTCTGTACTCAGTTAAAGGTTTTCCCCCAACTGACACCAAGCCAAAATAAAAAAACCTCAGGCAAAGCTTTGTTTATGCTTTCCCACTTTCTGGATGCTGGAAAAAACGCCATGGGCAAGTAGTAAAACTACATTTTATCACTGTTTTGCAGCATGGAATTACAGAATAAACAATTTAAGAGTCATTCTGACACTATGGACTATTATTGCAATCAAAGACAACACATACACATCCCCCAGTTCATAGTTTCAAGATTCAGAGAATAATTTTAACTCAAAAACCTCTTTGTAGCCTCCTGTAGTGAGCACCCCGAGTGTTGTGTGGCCCTGGGAGGCAGGAATTGCTTTGGGAATTATGTTCTCCAAACAACTTTTTAATAGTTATTTCAATGGTTTCCTCTCCTGCAGGGTGACAAAGTCAATACTGCAGAGATGGCCAAAAAACTGGTGAATATTTTTAATAAAAAGGGGGGTTTTTTTTCCCCTGCTTTAGTTCCCTTTCTGCTTCTGGCCCAGGGCAAACCAAATCTCCCTGCAGCACCAAACTCAGGTATTTTCCATCACGCTCCCCTACTGCTCACCCAAACCTTTCTCTCAGGAAGAGGAGAGTCTTTCCTCAAATCCTGCTGTGTTAATCACATTAAAAGAAAAGCTGTTATCAGTGCAAGGAGCTGGAGATGTGCTCCCAGATATTACCAACAACAGGGAGTAAATGCAGCAAGCAGTGAAGCTAAGCATGTGCTGGACACATTTCCAATCCAACTGCTCCTGATTTCTCACAAAGCCAAGGCTGGTTATGACTGAAATGTGAAATGTCTCTGGATCCTTTCGGGGAGGGAGGGCAGGAGTGGGGATTTCCAGTGGGTGTTGCACAAGGATCACGCTCCAAGGAAGGGAAGTTGAACTCCTACTCCTCCCACCAGCCCTTGGCCCACCCCAACCCCACCACTGCCACTTCCATCCCCGCTGCCACCACTCTTTAACGCCTTAAACACCACAGAAGGAGTTTTGAAGGAATGGAACATCCAGTTCGGGGAAGGCTCACGAGCAGTGATCAATCCTGGGCCTCCCCAGGGAGCATCGGAGTGCGAGAATGAATCCGAGTGCCCCAAAAGTGTGGGAAACGTACAAAAACACCCTGCAGGAACCACGGTAATAATTCATTTGCAAGCCATGAGCTGCCTGGGCGTGGGGAGGGAGGGAGCCAGGGCTCTTCCCTTCAGATTTGAATGAAGAATGTGGCACTGCCGTGCCCACAAAGGACCTCAGGTTCCTTTGTACAGGGAGAGGCTGCACTTGCTCTCAACAGAAATCTCTGTTTATTCTAGAATAAACCCAGCAGGAAGAGGCAGCAGAACAGGTCCAGGAGAAAAAAAGCTGAGTTAAGATGCTGCTGATCTGGAGCAGCTCCTGCTCCTCTGCTCGGGAACATCCTAGCTCTGTGCAGGACCTCCTGGATCCACCTGGAGCTGTGTCGGGGGGGTTGGATGGATATCAGGACAAGGTTCCTCCCCCAGAGGTTGGTCAGGCACTTCCCTCTTCCCAAAACACAGCCCTGGAGTGATGGGTGGCAAAACTCTTTGCAAAACAGCCCAGAAATATTTGGTTGTCTTTTTGTTTTGCCCCAAATCTCTGGCGCAGAAAGGTGGATTTCAGGGTTAGGAAGAGGAAAAAACCCAACCCTTTCTTATTTTAAAAAGAATTCTGGCACGTTTCTCCCAGCTCCTGTTTCTAGCAGTTTCTGTTGTGCTTTCCTGGCTTATTTTAGAGAGAGTTTCTGTCTGCAGCCCTTCACCTCCCTGTCCTTCCTCCTGGCTCCACACTGTAGTAGGTGTTTAGTAGCTCTTTAGTAGCCACAACTCCAGCCTAGAACCTTACATATGACTTCCTTCTAAGCGTTAAGATTTCCTCTGCTGCTGCTGATTAAAAGAGAAGTTAAACAAGGGCTCCTTTTGCCTTCCAAAACTTCTCCAAGTGTTTCAGCTGTGCCGTGTCAAACATTGTGAAGGCTTTATTTTAACGGTGGAACAGCCCTAAACTGAAGTGAATTATTCATCAGAAACATGTAATGTGATCATTATTTCTGGCATTTCCCATATGCTCTCGGTGCCTCAGTTCACCTCAGGAATCCCAATTTCAGCTCTCTACACATCCCCAGAGCGCCACATTCCAGTGCTGCACACACAGACGCATCCGGAGGTGAGAATGCAGCAGCCACACACACACACACACACACAGAGACAGATGAAATCCTCCACAGCACTAATTATTACTTCAGGAAAACAGTCCAGGGATGGATCAAATTCCCCAGACCCAATTCCCGGCTGCCTCTGCAAAAACTTAGTTCATTTGATATTATAATTTTTTATTTATCTGTCACGGGTGCTCAAAGTTTGGAAATGCTACAGAATGTGGGATGCAAGAACCCAGAAGCAGCATTAACATGAAAAATCCCCATTTCTTCCCCATCCACAAGACCTGAGAGTTGCTCTCTTGCACACGATTATTTCATGCAAAGAAACATCAAGTATATTTGTCAAATGAATAAAATTGCTAGAACAAAAGTGGCAATTTACAACTTACATGCCTTAATCTCTTCAATTAAAGGAAAATCCTTTGGTGAATTATGTCAGATATTAAGAGATACAAACAGAATGATTAATGCCGCTGTCTAATTGAATTTCACCTCAGGATTTCTTTGCCTCCCTCTCCTCTTTGGTACCTAACATGTTAACATGAATAAATGATTGAGAAAGAAATGAAGAGAGGAACAAAAGGGGACATGTAAACACTCCTCAAGCACAGCACAGCAAACTCAATTTCAAAATCACTTCCAGCAGGCTGCCAAATTCCTGGGCTGTCTTAGGCAGCGAGGGGAAAGTCACATACACGTGGGGTTGGTTTTTTAATTGCATGGACAAGTTTCACCCTTGCTTTGTGTTAAAAAAAAACCAACACCAATTCACCTGGAATATTCCTTAAAGATGCAAAAAAAGGAGAATAGGATGAGGCTTCATTTTAAAATTCAGTAATTATATAAGAGTGAAAGATAACCTTGGGTTAGTCCCACTATTCCAGAGGCATCCTGCAACGAAATCCTGGGGACGAAGACCCTTCCCTGGTGGCACCAGGACATCCCCTCCCAGTCTGGGTCCCGTTCAGATAAACCCACCTGGTCGGTCCCGAGCAGCCCAGCCCGGGGAAGGCCAGCAGCCCGTGGACCTGGACAGCTGAACCATGAAGGATCTCCTCGGAAGGATCCTTCCCTTCCCTCTGGAACACCAGGAAAAGCTCTCAGTCCATGGAGGAGGAGGACAGTGACTGTCCCCAGGAGTCAACAAGTGAGTCAAATATACTGGAGCCGTCAGTGCCTCCCTGCCAGTCCCGCTGTGTGCGTTTCTGGGAGGTTTTCAGGGCTATTAATTAACCCTGAGCATTCCAGGGAAGGTGAATAATGAGCATCATTACAGACACTTCACAGCTGACTTGAGCAACATCAAAAAGGTCCAGGTTATTTGCCCACCAGTGGACAATGATGACAGAGCTCGTTTCCTCCAGAGCAGCCTCTCATTTTCCCCACCAACACCTGCCATTAAAACACCCCATAAAATCAAAGTAACTCCAGCCTCTTTCAGCTGGCGGGAGAGTTCATGATAAATCAGTCTTTAAGTGTTTGCATAAGAAATCAAATTGGAGCATTGTTTTAATTCAGATATAACACACCTAAAAGCCGGACAGGAGCCTAATTGAAAACCACAAAACTCATTTATGTTAAAAAAAGTGCTCCAGTCTCCCTCTTGCTCTCTGGCTCAGTCTGTTCACATTCAAAAGGAGTTTACAGCAGGAATACTCAATGAAAGCAAAGCTATCCCAAGCAGGCTTTTCCTATCCAATCCACAGAACAAATTCCTTCATGTATAAATATTCAGCTGTGTGAAGTGCGTAAGTGCAGCACTGCTGTCTCGAAAGGAACTCACATTTTACTCCACTGCACCTCTTGTAAAGGAAGAAATGAGTATTTGACAGAGCCTGCAAAGCTCAAATTATGTGAATCATCATTTTTCTATCAGTTTATTGTCAGCTCCAGCAACACCCATTAATCAGCACAGCTTAGACCAGAGCGGGAACAAGGAGATGCTTATTTCTCATAAGCCTTTGTCAGAGAGCTGGCATTAAAATTCAGGTCCTCCTTTTTACACACACACATGTACTTTATCATTTAGAAACCATTTATACTGCTCCAGCATTTACAATAAATGACTCAAGGTTCAATAAAAGACCTTACTACATACCCTGGTTGGAAGATACACAGGGTTCTGCCCAGTCTTTGTACAGTAGTAACTCCTACAATGAAATTAAAGTCTTCATCTGATTTTTTTTTCTTTTCCCCTCTGATCCCATCCCGGTCTCCCTGGGGAAAAAAATCACTTAGTTCCCAAAAAAAGCTTCTTCCACAGAAACACAGGTGCAACCCACCACACGAACTGCAGCCATCCACTAGGTGTCAAAGGGAGAAACACCCCCGTATTTTACACATATTTGTACAAATAAAACTTAGAATAATTTGAAGCCAGAGCACGAGACACAGATCCAGGCACTAATGTGGATTCCCAGCACCAGCTGGATAACAGAGTCAACACAGTATTCCCTGAAATGAAGCATCACATACTGCATTCTCCAGGCTGATCCTGGCAGGAAAAGTGCTGGTTTGGGTCTCCTCTGCACAGGTCAAGCTTGACCTGAGCCCCGATTAACTCACTTCACTTTTCACTGGCTTAATGCCACTACACCAGCACAGTGTAGTTCAGCCCCTAGAAATCAGCACTAAAAAGAAAAAAAAAAAAAATTCAAATTTCATATTCATAGAATCCCAGACTGGTTCGGATTGGAAGGGACCTTAAAGCCCACCTGGTTCCATGGGCAGGGACACCTCCACCAGCCCAGGCTGCTCAAGTTTGAATTCAGATTTATCAAAGCCACTTGGACAGGAGGAAACGCGAGCACACGTAACCCACTGACTGCTGCAATGGGTGTGACTTATTTACCCTGCGTGTTTGAAGGCCCAGCCATGTGCCAGAGGAGCCCCTGAACGAGCTGGGGACAAGCCTGGCCAAAATCAACACGGAACGGGAGCAAAGGCTCCGCCACAGCTCCTCTGCCAGCCCCGGCACTGGGAATGTTTGTGTTGGTTCACTGCGCAGGGACTGAAAACAACACACCCAAAAATCAACCAACCAGCCCAACAGCCCAGCACAGACAGGCCAGAAATCGCCAGGAGGCTTCAGAGAGCCCAGGGATTCCTGGATCAACCAGCACAGTTGCAGGGCAAACCCAGGGTCAGGTTAGTGAGGGAAGTTTCTCCATCCTCCCTGAGGAAAAAACACGGAGTGAGAGAAAGGAAACTTCTTCCAGAGCCAGTTTATCCAGAGATCCAACCAAGCCCGAGATATCCGTGTTTCTCAATCTCATTATTATGCACAAAATGATGAGCGTCTGGTTTGGGTTTAGGGGTTTTGCTGGAAATATCTATACTTAGCAAAAGTCCGTGTCAGGAAGGTCTACATTATCTTAACAATACTGAACACACAAATAAATGGAGTAGTAAAACCTCCATTGAGAAAGTTACACATGTAACTTTCAATAAAACTTATTTAAATTTGATTTATATGCTGACATCTCAGATAACTTAGGAAATCCAGTTATTGGCACAGCAGAATTATGAATTATCAATACACGACATTTCATAAGCTCTTATTGCTCGTTAGGTATATAAATCATTGATGCCATTAAGCTGTGACTGACATTTGTAAATTCTCATGGTGGTGGACCTTTATTTACTATGGAGACACATTCCTGGGAAGAGCCAGGACAGATGGATTTGTTAGCACCATTTAAAATCCAACACTTTCACAGGAACATCAGAATAACTTACAGAGGGAAATGAGCAGTGAAAGCTTCAGATGCTCTGGTCCTATTTTTGTTTTGTAAAAGCCTGAATGGTAATTTCCCATTAACATGAGAGATCTGTTTTTTCACTCCCATAAAGCCATCAACTCTCCGAACAGAGCGAGTAACCTTATCAAAGCAAGCCCCTGCACCTTCCAGTCTGACTCACACTGAGACCATCTGGACAAAACATTCAGACAAGAGCTTTAAAAAAAAAAAACCCCAACATCTTGAAACAAATTGCCAGACAGGATTACACAAAATGATCTGTCGAACGTGTTAGAGACAGCCAGAAAAATCTTTAAAAGCAGACAGAGGGGAGGAAATGTGGATCCTTCTGGGATCCACTTACGGCTTATCTTTTCACCTTCCAGCTTTTCCAGCTATAAAACCCAAGAGCAGATCATGCACCGGGGGTTCCAGGCAGCCTCAAGTCCTTCAGAGTCTCCAGAGATATCAAAGGATCAGGTCACTGGTAGGTCTGAGAGCTGGTCCTGTCCCTCTTAAGCCAGTTCTGGACCCGTTTGTCCAATTCACCAGCTGCTCTTCCCAGTTACACCAGCAATCTCCCAGCACTAACACTGTGCCACTGCTCCCTCCTACCAACCAGAAAGAAAAAATACTCTGGGTATTCTTGCTCATTTCTACCTCAATTTCCCCTGACAGCAATCAGCAATGGCTCCAGCTATTAAATAACCCCCCAAATCTTGGACTTGATTATCCAGGGGAGTTTTTATCCTTTATCTGCCAAAGCAGACACGCTGATCCAGCCAAGGCACTGGATCCAGCTCATTGCACATTTGCCTTTCCCATTAACGAGCCCAGAGGTCATTTGCCAAAGGACACACAGATAAAGCAGACAAACTTTCCACTACTCCCCGACAGCTTAATTACTACCCAGAATCTGGAGCAAGCCATGACAACTTTGCATTCATTTCCACATTTCATTTTTATGACACTCCAACATCTGCAGAGGATGCTGTAATTAAAAAGGAATAAAATTATGGTTAAAAAAAAAAACCCACCAACAAACCCTGGACACAGTCATTTGCGTGAAGAACACGGATTATACAGCAAGTACAGATGCTCTGCAGCAAGGGAGAGTCCGTGTGCAAGCTTGAACGCCCTGAATTACACACGCTGCTGCAGCCAGGGCAGACAAAAAGGAATTTGAAGCAAACCCCCTGCGTTTCACAGCACCACTGCTGACGTTACACTTGGCTGTCCCACAGCGTGGCTGGAAGCGTGCTCTGTGCTGGACTGGGAATTAACGAGATAAGCATAAGGCACCCATCCTCACAGCATTCCCACATCCAAGTAACCCAGACAGCAAGCCAGAGGGGTAAAGCCTCCCCTAGAACAGGATGTCCAGCTTTTAATCTCCTGAAGTGTAGCTAAGAAACCACTGCATGGGAAGGAAGTCAAGCCAATCAATCTGAAGACAGCCTGGTCCTCTCCAGTTCCCCACCTCAGCCCGACTTGAAAAACTTCATTTTTAGGCACAGTGACACTGAGCAGCCTTGCAGATGATGGACAGAAGGACTGGGCTCACACCGATGCAGCTTGCATCAGCCACACCACTCAGCAATGCAAATTGCCTTCCTCAAACTTGAAAGGCTGCAGAGGAAGGAGTCGAGGTGCCTGGTGACAGCAGCTGCTTCCCCTGTGGCAGCCACTGGAAGCAGAAGCATGTGGCAGCTTCCTCGCCTTAAAAAAAAAAAACAACTCTGCCCTTAAAAATAAAGCTGTAAGAGAAACTACTTCTTCCACCTGTCCTTTGTAGAGAGGATTTCAGATACCATCCTCCAAGAGGAGAGCTCCAACCCAAACTGCCCGATGGGCACACTCGCCATGCCACCACACACTTCAAGCATTGACTCCTGCTGCAGCATCCACAACCATCCCAATTTAAATTTCAGATCAGCTTGTACTTTCCTTGATTTCACAACACACTCAAAATAAAACGAACAGAAAATTCTTTCCTGAAGAGGTTTCAGTTCCCTCTTTTCAAAATTGCGTCAACGACAGATGACAAGGCTGCTCCTCCTGTGGCACGCTGGGGTCTCCTCTCAGGAGCCATTTCCCTTCAGAAGCTCCACTCTCCCCAACAAAGAAAAACAGTGAGAGGTCTCCAATACGAGGAGAAGATGCTGAAGGACCTGTGGCTCTCGGAATTGAAAACATCACAGCACACAATGGCCCAAACGTGCTGCAGCGGCCGCGGCTTTTCATTCCGGCCATTGTCCGCTAAGAATAGCCCAGAGCCCCACGGCCACATTGTGTGCTCCTGTCCACCTCCCTGCCAGAGCTATTTAAAGCCTGAAACAGCTTCTCCTTGGATGTCTGGCTGGGAAGTCAGAGCCGAGGCAGTCTTGAGATTGGGGATTTTAAAGCTCTGCCCGCTCAGTGCAGAGTGGAGTTTGTGGCTAAAAACAACAGGAGAGGAGAACTTGCTGAGAGAAAACATCAGTGCAGGCATGGAGAGCTGCACAGGACAAGAAGCACATCCATGAGCCACCAGCTCCTTCACAGGATCACACAACATTCAGGTTGGAAAAGACCTCCAGGATCCTCAAGTCCAGGCTGTGACCGATCCCCACCGTGTCACCCAGACCATGAAGTGCCACCTTCCCAACAGGAGCTGGCTGCTGCTGCCTCCAGGCCACCTCCTTTTCCAATCTGGATAAGGTTTTAAAGACTATCCCTGACAGACAAAGGCACAGAGATTTACAGCACAGAGATGCACAGTGAACTATATATCCCAGGTACACTGCTCCAAGTGTGCCTGCACTGAGCCACAATCCCGTGATTTTCCACTGAATTACCTGAATTTTCCACTGAATTACCTAGCCAGGGGCTGTACAGAGATCATTCGGGTGCTCCTCTGGCACATTGCTGGGGTTTCAAATAGCGAGGGTCAATTTTCCATTGAATTTCCTGAACCACCTTGAATTACTAAAATCCCACTGATCCAGCATCATTCCTACACTGACAAAGACAACAGGTACTGGGTCAATCACAAAACCACACAGCACAGAAGCTGAAATCAGCAGCCACTCCGCTTTCCAAGAACAGAACAACACCAGCTAGCCTCTACCACTGGCAAGGAAATCCAAATATATCAAAACCAGCAGGCACACGCTGGGAATAAATGCCAGTGCCCAGGGATGCTGCTCATCTCAGCACGACTTCTTAATTCTTTGTGAATGATATCCCATTCACAAAAATAAAGCCATGGACTCAGGCAATTTCTATAAACATTAATTGCTGTGATTTGTAATTGTCACAGAAATATCAGCCTTTAAAAAAAATCCCACGTTACTCAAGCCCCAGGAGCCCCATCAGCACCTCGGTGCTCCTAAGACATCTGCAAATCCTAGGCAGGATTTCTCCTTCTATCTGCAGCTGTGCAGAGCCAAAAGCTCCTCCTGGCTCCACTTTGGGTCCAAAAGGAACAGAAAAGTGATTCATCCTCCCACTCTGCATCCAGGCTCCCATTTCTCTCCCGGAGCTGCCAGGAGGAGCCGGAGCCCACCACCTTTGGCAGCTTGGAGCACTCCAGCACCGAGGCAGGAGTCACTCCCAGCCCTCCCAACAGTGGGAACATTTGGTGACATTTCCACTGCTACAAACAGGGAATGAATTTGAATCAGGACCTATAAAAGATGAAGGTTGAGTCATCCACGCCGACTTCTCGTGCATGAAACTGGGTTTTGCTTCTTCCCCATTTGCTGCATGTGAACGGTGTATTAAAGAAAATATCATCAAGGAACCTCTTTAGCAAGCAAAGAAAAAAGAAAGCAGCCCTCAAAAATGAACTCACTGATGAGTTCTCTTCCACTTGCTGCGCTCACTGGACTTCTGACTTCATCTAGAACAACCCCGCCAACAGGAGAAAACTGAAAATAACCTCTACCCAAATCAAAATGACAGCAATTAAGCCATTAACAAGCAGCTTGGTGAGTTCAGGCCATGAGCCTGGAGTATTAAGTGGCATTTTAAGCCTTTCTAGGGAAGAATCACTGCTTGCTGTCAAAACTCTCCAAAGGATTGAGTGGATGGTTACAGAATTTATGCTCAAAAAAGCTGCATCTGGCTGAGCAAGAGAACTAAAATTAACCCAAAAAAAAAAATCTCCACACCAGCAAATTAATAGTAGGTGTAGAAAAATATAAAGACACCCTGTCTGCACTATTAGTTTACTTAGAGTAACCACGTTATTAACCAATTTGCCATCAGTAATAGAAGCCATCCCCAGTGCCACCACTAGCAGAGAACTCCCAGTCTGCAGAAAACACTGGGATGAACAGCCTGACCTCAAACCAAGCCCTGGCACGCAGAAAATGGAATCACCAAGGAACCAGGCACTCGCTGAAATTCTAAGTCCAGCCTAACTATTGCCAGGGCAAAGTGGATTTCTCTTTGCTCCTGACACACTTTTCCCCTTCCTCCAACACATCCGATTGCTCTGCAGCGTTTTCCCTGCGTGTTCTACTCCCAGATGCCAACGAAAGCCAGGCATCAACACCTTCAGCTGGGTTAACAGCCTGTGGGGGCACCGAGAAAGGAGCTGCCTGTCCCTCCTCTTGCTGGGCAAAACAGGTCAGAAAGCAGGAGAGAATTCCCAGCACGAGGCACTAAAAACAAGAAGCTCTCTGCAGCACAGGGAATCTTCTGTTTCCTCTTCCCCACAAACACCCCAAAAATCCATCCCCCAGGAATGAGGGAGCCCACTCCAAGGAAACAGCTTGTTCTACACCAGGAAAGGGCAGGCAATCACAAATAGTTTGCTGTGCTTGCTCTACCCCCCAAAAAAATATATTTAACATTCACAAACTTCCTCCTGTTTAAATTCAAAATCTTCCCAAGGCTTAGCCTCAGTGGGAGAGTGAAGGTTGGCTTCAACACCAAGGGTTCCTCACAGATGCACAGAAGTGGCAACACAGTCCCAGTGCAGGAGGTGGCAAAATGAGCATCCTTCACATTCTCACCTGGTCCCTTCTTCTTGGCAGCTGAAAAGATTTCAAAGTTTTAAAAGATAAATTCGACATCTAGGACTGGCAAAGCAGTATCTTTGCCAGCACTGAAGTTCACAGAAGCCTTCCACTCCTAAAAATAAAACTCAAAGAAAACAGCCACTCAAACTCAATCCCAGCGGAGCAAAAAGAACTTTGGGAGAATCACAAAAAACTGGCGTTTAAAAATAGCAAACCTGTTTGTTTGTGTTGGGAGATTTCAGGGGAGTGTTTATTTCCATCTTAATCCCCAAAACAGCAGGAATCAGGGGGGGGGGGGGGGAAAAGTGAAGGGAGAGAGGAATCAAAGGAAGGGATAACTGCAGACACATTCCAGCTTCCTGACAATCTGATTCCAGACTGTACGAAGTTCTGACTCATTCATGGAGCTGTTTCTGATTGTTCTTTGCAGTCAGTTTTATTTGAGGGATGAGCTGCATCCCCCTCTCCCTGTTTCCAGCTGATCCAGGGAGCACCCTTGGCTGGACAGACACCTCATTCAGCATCACCCTGGGATTTGTCCTTCTGTCCCCTCCAAAAAACCAAAGAGGAACAAAAAAATCACAAAGTAAAAGCACTGTAAAAGTGCAGTAATCTCCTGTGTCCAAGTCATTTTTCTTGAAAAGAAGAGGCACATCCTGTCCAGCCACGCAGGCTGCACTGCCAGACAAAAAAAAAAAAGATTTTAAAAAGTTCAGTGTTCTCTCAACATGTTTCAAGATGTGTAACTGAATCCCATAAATCTCACCAGAGACCTTGATTTAGGTCATTTCGAGTAATTCGCTACCATTTAATCTCCTCACCTACTTTCGGGCTGCTTGGAACACAAAGGCTGAGCAGCATGTGCTGAAAGCCCCAGTTCAGGGACTCGGGGAACACAGACTCCTAAAAAAGATCTGGATCAAGGGCAGGAGGATCCCTGCCCTCAGCCAAGGGAAAAAACCAGCTCCCACAAAGCTCTGACACTCTCACGCCAGAACAAAGGCTGGTTTCAACTGGATGCTCTTTCAATGATCATAAATAATTTTTTCAGAAGGAAAAGGGATTTAATTTTAAAGGAAAAAGAAAGTAAATTGTTACTGCATGGATGCTATAAATGCACATGCAGTTATACCCACCAATAATTTGATTATTTGGCTTTAAGGTAGCTGAGAGAGAACATTTATAATGCTTAAAATGAGACACAGGAAGTTTCAGAATCAGAATTCTCCAAAAGACAACCCTGGCTTTTGGGTTTCTTGGGTTTTTCAAGCATCAAAGACACAAGAGTTCCCAATTTTAACTATTATATATCATGTATAAACTCTCTCACTTACACTAAGAGGCAAGGGAGACCAAAACCTAAGCAGAGCTAAGATGTTAAGTGAAATTTAGACAGGGATACAGTAACAAAATATAAACTTCAAGAAATCTGTGATCCAGCTGAAGAGCTCTTTAGTGCATTGAGAAGAACATTGTGCTTGGGCTTCTTCAAAACAAAGCCAGATAAATAAATACTTCATACACGGATTGATAAAAACGTGAAACCAAAAGTGCTTTCCTACCATCTGATAGAACCCACCCTCTGTAAGAGAAATGAGCACTTGTGCTCTAAAAAAATTCATGGTCAACAGATTTTGGTGTTATTGCCATAAGCAGGAGCAGCGAGACTTCAGGGGGATCTTTGCTTTGTTAACAAAATCAGCTTTGAGGGAAGCACACGACAAGAAGCAATAAAAGAAGGAGGCTGGGAGGGAAAAGGAACCTGTTTTCCTTGTACTTCCCAGAGCTGGATTTATTCTTCCTATCGCTGTCAAAGATTCAGAGTCATTCTGCAAACACAGCACAACCTCCCCACAAGACAGCCCAGGCAGGGCTGCCTGGACACTGATAGCTTTCATTAAAAAAAAAAATAATAAAAATCTACTTACTCTTCCCATGCCCTGCACACACCTCTCCATGCAGGATCTCAAAGCAGCCTCCTCCTTGAAAGGAGAGGCATCGATCTTTTGGGACTGATAAATGTGTTTAAACAGTCAACATATAAATAACTCCTTACAGCAAGGACCACAGCAAGCCTCCCCCAAGATGCAGAATCCTTAAATTAAAGGTAACAGCAAATTAGCAGCACTTTCATCCCAACCATGGCAGCTGGTGGAGCTGCTCTGGGTTTGGGAGAGGGTGGGGTACAATGGGAAGTATTTGCATGAAGCCTAATCCTAAAACCACTGCAAACGATGTGAGGGAGCTGGAAAAGGCAACAGAGCTCGGAGAAAATTATAGCTGCTCCTCCAGCTCCCAGCCAGTGTTTATTGTAGAATTCACAAGTTACAGCTGCTGTGCTCTGGAGGAACCTCCAGCAGCAGAAAAACAACATCAGCTCTCATCCCTCCATATGGGTTTGTCTCGTTCCTTCCCAAAATACTGATGGAGCCTCGGATCTGGGTCCAGTTCTGAGCCTCTCACTTCAGGAAGGACAAGCAAATCCAGGAGTCAGGAGCAGCCAAGCAGCAAATGGATAAATCACAGCAAGAATGGCCAACTGCTCCAGGGTGTTCACCAGAAAACAGCTCTGAGTTTCAGAGCAAAATAAAACAAAACCCCCAACAAAACCAAACCAAAACACTTCCTTCACTGCCAAAAGCTGTCACTGCTTTCAAGACATAAACGAAAGCTCTACCTGTAGGGATTTTCCAGAGGGGCCAGGGCCAGAATTTTTTCCTGATTTAAAACTGAAACCAAACTACCACCTGAGTTTCCACGGACACGTTTGGTGGGGAGCATTTTTAGCCAAGATTTCCAGGGAGAAAGTGTGAAAAGTGGAAATTAACGGATGCAAGGAGCCCTTCCCAGCTATATTCTATGAAGTTCACTGTGATGGGGGAAATAATTTGGCATAAAGCTGAAATTAAGATTAATTCCTTAAGTATGAAGACAATGGTTATAAATGTGTTTGGCATTAGACAACTGGCCTAAATAAAAAGTTCTCTCTTACACTTTTATGTAAATTAATTTATCATTACAGTCAGAAATTAATTATATAATGGAAGGTAACACCAGCATATGGATTGATGAAAGTTCAAACCAACCTCAGAGCAAACACAGGCAATCTGGATGGCATAAGGAGGGAGAAGAGGCAATTTAGCACCCAGCAATGAGCACTCACACACACACAGAGGAAATAAAATCAACACTCAAGGGGTCCAAAACTCCAAGGGGTGCTCAGCCCAAGTTCTGAGTTTATCCAACAACCCGGGTCAGCAGAGCTGAAATCTTTGCCAACACGAGTTCCCTGCTAAGGAACCTCACACAACTCAGCAGAGACAAAATTTTGACTTGCAAATAACCAGAACCCAGTAATGTCACAGCTCTGATGAACCTGGCTGAGCTCAGAATATTTAAGCCTCTCCCAGCATGTCTGTGGGTGCTGTCCATCCTCCCTTTTTCCCATTTTGTTTTTCATTTCTACAGCACAACTCACAAGTGCCGAAAAAAGAAAAGGCAAAAAAAGAAAAAGAAACAGAACAAGGAGTATCCAGAATTTTTAGACATTCCAGCTCCAGGGGGAAAACACCAGAGCACAATTTCATTCATAGCAAGTTGAGTTTCCATCCAAACATCATCAGTGTATCCTGTGACCTTTGCAGTGCTGCATTTCTCCCTCCCTTTTCCAGCTGCACACTTTAAAGCCGTTTACTGGCAGAGCCTTTTGTTCCTGTTTCAGCATCCTTCTGCAGCGCTGCATCCCTCCCCGTGGAGCTGGGACACACACGGGCACAAGGAGCACAAACACTGGTGGTTTACTGGTATTTTTTTAAAGGGGAGCTGGGATGAAGCCTCTTCCTCCTTCACCAGATGGAGAGAACACAGAAAAGTTAGGAAGGGTTACATTCATTAAAGAGACCAAAGCACAGCCAGGCTCCTTTCCAAAACCACTTCACAGGGATGCTCATTTATTCCATTTCTGAGTGACTGCTTATCAAACACTGGGGCAAAACCTCCACAGGCCTGCTCGGGGATCTGCACCTCCACACTCTGGTTTGTCATTGTCACTCATTCCTTCATCCCCTGCACAAATTAACAAAAATTGAGACTTTTTTTTTCCCCCCTCACAGCAACACCAGCTGCTTCATTTATGTGTTTTTCTGTCCTGGGCTTTCAGGCTCATGGGACTCATCAAAACACACGCATGATAATTTGCTTTATGGGTCACAGGTCTGAATTTACATCTACCAATAACCAAAATAATAAATAGATAAATAAATTTAAAAATAGATACCTAGATAAAACTTTGACAGTGGATTTGCCCAGTGCTCCTGTCAGGAAGGCAGCCCTGGCAGCAGGAAGGCATCTCAGCATCTTGGCAAATCCAAACAATTCCCTCATTCTGCTTTACAGGCACTTGATCCAGCTCTGCCTTCCAGGAAGGTGGAAGAGCACCAGCTTTCCAGCAAGCTTCATTTCCACTCAGGGATGGTTATTCACAGTGCCACCGACTGCTCAGGAGGAGTTCACTCCTCACAGCTGTGATTTCCCAGGAAAACACTTGAGACAGCTTCCTCTAGTCCTTCCCAGAAAACTGGGGTGGAAGAAGGAGAATTGTCACATGCCAGGGAGCCCCCACCAGCCACCAGCTGGCCGTGGTTGCCACAGCCCTGCCCAGACTGAGGAATTGTGTCTGGCTGATGAGTGGAAGTTTCTTAGACGCATAATCCTATCCCAAAAAATTCCCTATATTTTAATAACAAGCAGTGCTAATGAAATATGTGAATAACTCCTATTTTTTTTTCCCCTAAAAGCACAAAAATCACATAACATGTCTTTTGGTACCACATACTCAGAGCAGAAGAACAGCAAAAGCCCTGCTCCAAGGTGAACTTGCATGAAGAAAAGGATATTGTGGAATTTCCCACCTAAATTCCCAAATTTAGAGCATGCCCTGCAGTGGGCCTGGGCTGCTGGCCCAAGACACACTCAGGGACTCATTCCCAGGCAACAACTGTCGTTATTTTAAGGAGGTTCAATTTGCAAGCACTCCCCATCTATAAATTGCATCGTTCCATGGTTTCCTCCCTGCAGGAAAACCATCGTCCAATGACAGCGGTACAGAAACAAACCAAAAATCCTTCCCTGCTTGAACCAAGAGGCTCTTTCTGGAAAGCCCTATGATTTAAGAAAAAAAACAAAACAAAAAACCAAAACCAACCCAAAACCAATGTCAGATGTAGTAGCACCGCCCAGCTCACCCTGCTGCAGCACTTCAGGGCTGCAGATTAACATTTAGAGTTAATCTGGTTATTTGGCTCCTTCTCAAGAGTCAAAAAGGCAGGAGCTGCTCATGTGCCGCTCCCCTGGCCTAATTCAGCCCATTTCACACAAACCAATGTGAAGCATTGCTGGAAACACTTAAAGATCTAAGAATTTCTGTACCACATTTAGCAACACCTTCAGAGAAGCTACGATTAACTCTCAACTCAAAGCGAAACAACTGGGTCAGAAGATTTCGAGTTTAACAACAGCAAATAGTTACTTTGATGGCAAAAAATTAAAATGTTTTAAATGGTTCCAATCCATTTACAGCATCTACTTGGAAAAACACCAGTTGAGCTCCCTCACTTTACGTCCATACGGTTTGACTTTAAACACATCAAGAGTTTTGATGACCATTATCCAGGGATTTCACAGAAAGAACGCCCTGTTTTGTCTCCTGGAGTATTGCAATTTTGGAAGAAAGGGAGAGAAAGTAGAAATGGAGACTGCTCTCTACTGATGGAATTACTGCCAGGTCAAGACCCTTTCTCCCATTTTCTTCCACCTTTTATCCCGCAGCAAATCCCACAACTGCACTGGCACCCATTGCCTCCCAAACACTGACAGCATTCCAAGAGCAGGACACCCGTGATGTCATAGGAATTCTCAGAGAGAAACCATGAAATCTGTGAAAGTCATACCGAAAAATGAACTAAATAAAGTCCTGAGTAATGAATATCAACTGTGCATGGCAGAGCGAAAGCCATTCAAGGGAACATGTGTTTGAACATACTTTCCATCTCAACAAAGGTTCAGATTTTTCACTCTTCATAACGACAGCTGAAAAAAGTTCACCAGGCAGAGAGACTCTTCCAAGTAAATCCCCAAAATGGCCAAAAAAAAATTAGTAAGGATTTAAAAGCAAAAGAATAAAAGAGGATTCGAGCCTTTTAACTGACAGGAAAAGGGAAAGATACTAATTTGTAAGCTCACCACAAAGGAAATCACTTCGAGCTAAGGAAAAATGTCCTGTCCCTTAGCTGGGAGTCAGGGAAAACTGGCTGTTACCAGTAAACTTTTTATAGAATCCTACTGGAGTTACACTGGCAGTTCCTTCTGCTTTTGGAGCGAACTGAAGCACTTAAGAGGATGGAGTGGTCTGGTCAGCTTTGCTCTCCAGCCTTCCAACACCTGAAGAAACTGCAAAAGAGGGATTTTGGAGCTGGAAAGGAAGGAAGGCAGACTCTGCATTCTTCCACCTCTTTCCATCCTCATTAATAATCCATTAGCAGGAGCTGGACACAAAAACACAAACTATTGCTGGAACATCAAGGCAGTCTCCCAACGCCCCCTTCCCCCTTTCTGGCACCGAGGCTGCTTGGCTGGCCCAATCCAGCTCCAAAACTCAAGGGATTAGCACTATCAGGAACTGCAGAAAACCAGATGATTCCACAGCAATTCCAGAGCCGGAGTTTGGAGCAAGTCATTGTTGCAAACAAATGGAATCACTTACAGGCACAGAGCCGTGATTAACTGCAAAAACCCCTTAAAAGGTAGTTTTACATTTTAAATGGGAACGTTAATCCAACCCGTACAGAGTCAAAATATCAGAATTCAGGACTATTTCACTCAACCACACCGGGGTGAGTGGCTGAAAAGTCTCTTTACAGGGTTTATTAAAAACTCTGGGAATCCCCACCCAAGTGGTGCAAGGATCAGTCACAGTGTGCAGTGACCAACCCGGGAACCTGAACAGGAGATGAACACAAAAGAAGAATCAAATTTATATGTAACATCAACACCACAGAAAAATCCCAAAATGCACAGGTTCAGCAGTAAAATTCATGACCGTGATTTCAGCTGAGTGATCTAAAAATCTGAAGACAGTTCTGTAAAAAAAAGCAACAAATCCTGCAGCTATTGAGGGAAATGCCAATTTTTGGTCCAAATCATCACCAAAAGCATCACACTTCCCTTCCACCCCCCAAATTACAGCTGCTGACCCCGTCACAGCTACTTCTGCAATCTTTCACACCTAGAAGGGCTGGACCACTCCAGAGAGTTCACCAGGATTAAAAACTGCCAAGCATCCCTCAGGAAGATGGACCATACAAATGAGATTTCCACACAGCATTTAAAGCAAAAAATCACAATCAGATCAAACACACTCTCAGATGTTCAACCCAGAGAGGAAAAAGGGACTTATCCGAAATTTATCAGCCATTTTGGGGAGGTTTAAAGGAAAGTTTTAGACATTCCAGTAGCCCGAGTGTGATGGCAGCTGGGAGGTTGCCTGAAGTTGTTCTTATCAGGAATCTTCCCTTAGCAAAGACAAACTCAGCTCAGCAACCACGCAGCCACCTCTGGGCTCTGCTTGCTCCTGCTGTAAGTTACCTCATCCATTTGTCATATTTTTAGCACTTTTTGGGCTGGGCTGCAAGATCTGCAAGAGATGCATTTTAACCTTTGCTAGCGACTCCTCAAGGACAGAAGTGGTTTATGAGCCCTCGCTGAGTAAAAAAATGTCAGTATTAAATTTCTGCAGCTCAAACCATGGAGCTATTTACTGAAGCTTTATACAAACTAATTAAATATAAGGCTCTCGTGGGATACGAGGAGAAAGAAAAGGAGAATTAAGAGATAAATCACTGGCTTTTCTTTCCTCAGCAAGTGTACACTCCAATTTAATATATTAAACCAAAAAACAGCCCGGCAGTCCTTGCTCAAGCACACAGAGGCAGCATCCCAATCTCACATGGCACGCACTGCACAGCACAAATTAATTATCTCTGCCTTCCCACAACTTGCACAAAGGAATTGGGAGAGACAATCCAGACAAGGGGATGAGCTTGAGATATCAAAGGCTCCATATGGAGCCCACGGAACCTCACTTTGCAGCTTCACAGGGCTCCCAGTCCCTGTGGGCACACGGCCCGGGGAGGTATCAAAGCAGCGCTTCCCTCCCCTGCCGAACCCGGGCCGTCCTGGCAGGAGAATTCCCACTGCTTGACACGGAGCCATGCTGGAGTTTCCTCAGAAAGAGGCACTCCAAGGAGTCCCACGGGAAGAGCCCAGTAACTGTGGGACCCTCTCCAGGAGCAGAGAGGACAAACCATGGAACCAATGGAGAAAGACTCAAGGTCAGTGCAGGTGTTGGGGAAAATCAACGTGGGCGGGCACCTCTGGGGGTCAATTCCCTTCGGGAGAAGAGAGGGTTTGTAGCTGAGCCTCCAGATGCTGGAGGCCGTGGGATCACTGGGCAAATCCAGGTCACCCAGCACATCCTCTGGTGGTCAGTCAAAGAGTCAGACCAAGAACTCAAGGCTTTGTCCAGCCTGGTTCCAGCCACGTCCACAGATGCACAGCCTGACCTCAGCCACAGTGGACAGGTCACCAGGAAGGAACCTCTCGTTCCCTCCACGCCCCCTGACCGCTGCACAGCAACTTTGGTTAAAAGTCTTCAACTCCAGAAAGCATTTCATTCAAGTGTTGATCTCCCCACACATACAAACCACAGGAAGAGCCAATTCCAAGCCAAAAGAGGCAGAGATGTGGCTGCTGGGAGACAACAAACACCTAAAGCTCGTGGTTAAGGAGAAGAAAAGGTTTCATTCATCCACGCCCCATCCCTGGAAGTGCCCAAGGCCAGGCTGGACAGGGCTTGGAGCAACCTGGGATAGTGAAAGGTGTCCCTGCCCATGAGCTGAGCTTTAAGGTCCCTCCCAACCCAAACCATTCCATGATCCTTTGCCCTGCTACCCCTTTTTCAATAAAAAACACCAAGCTCATTCAGCAACAGAAAATCAAAAATTTTGCATAGCGATGATCTATTAATCAAGCCATTCTTTAAATGGTTTCTGATTAACCACTTAAGGCTATTAAATTTTTAAACAAAGCTCCATCATTCCATTAGCAATCATTTAAAGTGCTTAAGGAGGTGTTTGTGGATTAAGGGTTTTAAACGAAGCCTCTAAACACAGCTCCCAGCACAGAGCCAGGACAGAGGGAAGCAAAAAAAACGCCCTAAGTTTCTAAATGCCAGCAAAAAATATCCGAGTTTTCTCATCAGAGAAGCAGATGCCACCTCACAATTCGTGCAGCACTCCCAACACGTGATTCACCTCACCCCCACAAGCACTGCTCCACTTCCCAACACCGGGAAAAGATATCAAACAGCCTCCACCAGAGCTAACAGCATTTCCACGCCGTTCCCACAATCAAGGGCAGAATTTGACCAGGACACCAGAATCTTCCTGGAAGGACCTTGGTATGTTTGGTGACGAGGCAGCATCACCACAGCTGTGCATTGCAGTGGATTTAGCCCATCTCATCTTGCCACTGTGATGGAGAGACGAGCACATCCCTGGAATTACAGGTGAGATGTTCCCTAAGGAATCACAGCACTATCCAGCTCGGAACTGAGGTATCTGTGGGATGTTAAGCAAGATTTGTGGTGTTTTAAAAGGAGTAAAGTCTCCCCCCAAAGCTGGTACCTAAAGGCAGGGCAAGAACGATCCCCACTGTCAAAGCAGCTCCTGAAAAGTCGATGCCAGGTGGAAAAGGAAAGCTCCCCCTCTGAAATAAAGGAGGGGATGTGGGACAGGGTGGTTACAGGACTGTCCTGTGCACTTCTGAGCTGTCTGGTCCCTCTACACCTCCCTCCCAAGGAGCACAGGAGATGGATCAGCACCTCCTTCCCCACTCCTGCGGTCCCTGCGCTGGGAGAGGGACGAGCATCCCGAGGCGAACTCGTCGCTGCCCTCACCACTAATTCAGGAAGGAAACCCCCTTCTCCCAGCTCCTCCTGATCCCTTCACACACTTCCGGCCTCCTTAACTTCCCATATCTAAGAGAGCAACATTTTATAAGGCCAAAAAAACCATAAACCCATGTGCCACTATTGCGATCCACTTTTGGGAGCACATTTCCAGGTGAATTGACAGCCCTTTGCACAAGCACCTCCAGAGATGAACTGAGTCCTGGCAGCTACAAGGAAGGCTCCTTCCCATTTTCCCCATTTTCCTGGTCTCTTGCCTGAAAAGGAAGGGAAAGATTTCTAATTCATGCGAGAGCTGAGAGGTGAGAGGATGCGCTTTGCTAATTCTAAAGCCTCGCTTCCGTATTATTCCCAAATATTGTGACTGCGAGCTCGGATCTATCACGCTCATTTTGATGGGGTAAATAATGAAAGAACCTACAAGCCTCTAATTTTACACTGACTGCAATTCCCAGTTCCAAAGACAGCTCGAAAACAGGAATAGAAACTAAACCAGTAAAAGAGAAACACGCCCTTCTCCATTTCTAACTTTAAGAACCTCAAAATTTAAAAAAAAAATAATCAAGATAAACTCTTACACAGCTTCATATTTGCTCAAATAAGCATTTTTCAACATAAATACCCAAACTGCTTCTAGGTCCAGGGCACTGGGGTCAGTGTAGGACATGTCTTGTAGGACAACATGTTCTAATGATTTGCAACCAACAAGCAGCCCCCCCTTCCCCAGCAGGAAAAATAACCGAGCACCTAATTGCAAAACAATATCTTAATTGTCAATTTTAATCTAGGTTTCCTACTCAGATTTAAATCTGGCTTTCTTTTTTTCAAATTGCATTGATTTAACTCAATCAACCCTGCCCGAAGGCCATCTTTCCTGCCTGCTCTGAGCATACCAAGCAAGTTTTAACCAATTAGATAAATCACTGAATCTCGTAACTTCCTAGCAGCGACGTATCACGCCATGCACAAGCCCTAATTATTCTTTTAAATGCATATTATCCTGAAAACTTCACAAAAATAAGCAGCTCAGGGGGGCATTTCACCATCTTTTATCTTTTTTTAACCTAGGGCACATGATGGCCTGAAACCCAGCCAGCTGAATTCTGCAGAGGACTTGCATGGTCATTGCAAAAGGTGCTGTTTAAACCCATTGATTATTCCCTGGGATGATGGGAATAACGCTGCTGCACGAGTTTTATTCATTGCTAAGTGTGCGCATTTCTGTGTGTGTGTACACCCACACCCACACCGCAGCCTCGAGGTGTTACACTCCAGCACGGCAAGGAAAAGCAGGCAGGGAATATTATGGACTCACCCCGAGCGAAATCCTGAATAATGGAAGTTTCTAGCACAAACAGCTTCCCAGGGACCCTCGAGCACAGTCCCCCATCAGCAGCAGTGGAAATATGCTCCTCTGACACTGCACAGATTGTTCAAAGATTCCCATGACAGGCAGAGGATTAAAAAGCAATTCCCTGCCTCTCGTATTTCACATGCAAAGCCGCCTTTCAGAACGGCAGGCAGGAAAATATGGATCTCCCCGAACTCAAAAACGTGTGTATTCCCTAAAAAGCCCCCGCTGTGGTACCTTAAAAAGGGCAACACCAAAGCAGGAACTACCCCATAGGGACGAGACACGGCGCTGCAAACCCGACCCAGCTTTGTATTACGAAAAAAGCCCTGCAAATTCCAGGCAATCTGCAAATGATTTCCCTCTTCCCCACCCAAACATCCACTGCAAACTCCTACAATTGCGAGCCAGGCTTGCGATAGCCGAAGGGGTGGAAATAAAACCATTCCTTACCTTTAACTTGAGTGTCATATTCGGCTATGATCTCCTTATCCTTTTTGAATTTTGCTGGCGACGTCATGTTTTCTTTTCCAAAAAGCTGAATAACCTCGAAAGAGATCCACCAGAACACGAGCTATAAAGGCAATTTTCGCTCCTCTCAGCACGATGCCTTGGCTTTCTGCTCGTCCTTCCCTCCCCCCCGCAAAAAGGGAAAAAAATAAAAAAATCAGTCCATGGAGAGAGGGTGTGAGAGGGAGCACAGCAGCAGGAAAATGCAGATGTTGAGATCAGCGGATGGAAGAGGCAGCAGTTTTGTCTCCCTGCACCAAATCCTTGAGCAGCAGCATCAGCCTAGCGAGATCCTGCAGCCCCCAAAGGCTCTTCCTGATCCTTAATAGCACAGCCGGGGAGTGGAAGTCCTTCCGCACATGTTTTATGTGGGTTTGGTTTGCCCTTTTTTTTTTTTTTCCCTCTTCTCTTTTTTTTTTTTTTTAAATTTCTTTCTTTTAATGGGCTCAGAGATGATGCAAATCAAATCCCAAACGAGAGCAGCAGCAGAGGAGAAGCAGCCGTTTGCTTTGGTTTGCTTGCCTGCAAATACAAGAAATAATAACAATAATAAATATATATTTAGAAAATTACAGCTCGCAGCCCAAACCTGTGATGGGAAGCAAAGCTGCCCTGACACCCTGACATTGCAAATCGTCCTTTGAGCAGCGGCAGCGTGAGGTTCCAACTGCAGCCCGGCCAGGTGACCGAGGGAACACGCCTACAACGGGGGACCCGGGCGATGGTCTGGGCACAGCGGCTCCTTTGGGATGCGGCTCCCGGGGACAATTTGGGGTGCAGGTCCCGAGGAACCGGGGGGAATTCAGGGAGCGAGTCCCGGGGGGTGATTTGGGGTGCGGCTCCCGGGGGAACGGGGGATGGTTTGGGAAGCAGGGGGCTCCTCTAGGATGCAGCTCCCGGGAGAGCTCGGGTTAACTTGGGGTGCGGGTTCCGGCGGAGAATTTCGGGACCGGGTCCCGGGGGGTGCGGAGGCTGTTCGGAGAGCGGCTCCCGGGCGAACGGGGCTCCTTTGGGAAGCGGGAGCTCCTTGGGGAGCGGCTCCCGGGGATGTGGGGGCTCCTCGGGTTGCGGGGCTCCCCCGGGACGCGGCTCCCGCAGCATCCCCCGCTGACCGCGGGCTCGGCCCCACCGGCGGCCGCCCCGCAGCCCCGGGCACACCGGGCGCGCCCCCGCCGGGCGGCTCCGCCCGCAGCTTCTCCCTCTTCGGGGTTTTTTTGGGGGTGATTTAGGGTTTCTTCCAGGGCCCGCTGCGCTGTGCGGGGCGGGACACAACTTTTCCGCCGCCTTTTCTTCTCAATTGGTATTTTTTCCCCCTTTTTTGGGGAGTGGGGAAGGAGGGAGGGCGCGCTGCTGCAGCCCCCCGCGGAAGATGCGCGTAGGGGAGGAAGAAATAAATAAACACGGCACCCACCGGATCCGCATCCCGCCCGGGAAGAACAATGCGAGCGGCGGGGAGAGGAAGCGTGGGGGGGTCCCGGGGGGGGGGGGGCCGGGGCTGGGGGGACGCGGCTCGGGGTGCCGGGGAGGCAGCGGGGCCGGCGGCGGAGGGCTGCTCGCGGCCCGCCGGGGGGGGTGGCACGGGAGGGCCGGGGGTCGGGCGGGCGGCCGGGGCGATTACCTGGGCGCTGCGGAGCCGCCTCCCGCAGCCGGGCGTCCTCCGGCCGCTGGCGCCCGCCGCCCGGTCCCCCGCACCGGCCCGCCACCGCCCCGCCCCGCCCAGCGCCTCGGCCAATGGGCGCGGCGCGCTGGGCATGAGCGACGGGCATCACAACCAATCAGACAGCGCCGTCCCCAAGATGAGCCCGCCCCCTCTTCCCGCCGCTTGGCGCCCGTGGCACCGCCCCGCCGGCCGAGAGCGGCGCAGGGGCGGGGCGAAGGTGTGAGTGACAGCCGGTGTGAGCAGTAGAAGCGAGGCGGGGCGCGCCTTGTTACCAATAGCCAGACGGGAGGGGTGGAGCCACCGGGTTTTTCAATGGTGGTGGGCGTGGCCTGCGGCGCCCAATGGGAGGGCGCGGTCGGGAATTCAAACTGACAGGTGGGAGCGTGGCCGTTGGCGCCGGAGCGGAACGGGACCGGCACCGGATCGGGACGGGACCGGGACAGGATCGGGAGCGGGGTCCCACCCGCCATGTCCTCCAGCGGCTGCACCTTCGAGGACCGGTGCGTGAGCGTGCTGTGCTGCCGGTTCTGCCGGCAGGTGCTGAGCTCGCGGGGCATGCAGGCGGTGCTGCTGGCGGACACCGACACCGACCTCTACTCCACCGACATCCCGCCCTCGGGGTAAGCGCCGGGAAGGGGAGAAAGGGTGTGTCGCACCGGGGGTCGGGGTACTGTCAGCGCCGGGGGGCACGGCCGAGCGGGGTGACACGGCTGGAGGGTTCTCAGCATCACTCCAAACCCCGCTGTCACCGGGAAAGCAGCCCCACAAAACACAAGGGTTCACCCCATCCCTACATCTCCATCCCTACATCCAGGCGGGATGGCAAAGAGCGAGGCTGTCCCGCGCAGGGCAAATCCAAACCCCAATTTCATCCATCCGTAGGGATGGCACCGGCTCAGCGGCCACGGGAAGCTCCTCCCGCTCCTTTGCGAAGCGAAGATTAGAATTTGAAATAAAGACCCGCAAACAGAACAAACCTGATCTGTCACTGCTGCCAGGACTCTCCCCCAAGTCGGCTCTCTGCTGCTTTCCCATAGCGAGATTTGAATAGTAAGGAAATCAGATTGTGAAATGACATGGTAATCAGAAAGTATGGGTTGGAGAGGAGATAAGGAATCAAAGGTTTGGATTTAAACATCACAGCCTCTAAGGTATTGTTCTGTTTCTGAGCTGGGATTTGGCAGGAACTGGGGCGATGTCTGTAATCGGGGATCTGACTGACAGTGCCACACTGAGCCTGAGAGCCTCTGAGTACCAAGGGAAGCTCTGCTCTTTTGGGCTATTTTAAGAGGATTTTTGATACTCGTGCGATGCCACGTGGGTCTCTTTTTAAAGTTTCCGTATGAGTACGGCTGATAGTCAAAAGGAAAATGGCACCGTGTGGCCTCGGGAAGTTTAAACCACACAGGACCAATGGCAGCATCACTTTGTAGTGACTTCAGACCGGTGTTATTGTAACACTGCAGTTGTAATCGCAGCAGCTCTAAACTTCTGTGAATTTCCTTCCTCCAGAACTGTTGATTTCATCGGAAGCTGCTACTTCACTGAAATCTGCAAATGCAAGCTGAAGAACATCGCCTGTCTGAAGTGGTGAGGACACAAGTGGTGACACCGACGTGTCCCAGCCCTGTTTCGCCTCCTCGCCCTCACCTCCCGCAGCGCAGGAGTTACAGGACGAGCGAACAGATTGCGTTCTCTGCTGCAGGTTTAATGCTGCTGGGGAGAAACTCAGCCCACCGCTCCTGGGCAAGGCTGCCAGGGTATTTCTGTGCGAGTCCCCAGCGGAAATGTGACAACCTTGTCAGGAGGCTGAGTCTCTGGGAAAGCTTGTGTGCCACCTGCCTGATTAAATGTCTGCCTCAACACTCAGAGAGCTCTGTGAATAAGGCCCCAGCAAGCAGCAGTTACTCATATTCTAATTAATAGAACATCCTCTTGGCAGATCGAGTTGTTGGGAGCAGATGGAACATGCTGTCGCTAAAGTTCTTGGAGTTCTTTTATCCTCCTTATTAATGCCTGATATTTAAGGGTGAAAACAACAACTCTCAAATAGCTCACAGTTATCTGAGAGAATTCTTTCAGCTCCGTAATCACGATTTTTACCTTTCTCAGATTTGAACAATGGGGGGTTGTGATAGGGACACAATATTTTGGTTTTTAGACAGAAGCAGAGAAACAGAAGTATCTCATTGGAACACATGGAAAAATGGTTGTTATGGTTTTGATCTAGGAGAGTTGATAAGGCTTCAATAATCTGGCCCAGAGCAGCTGTGGCTGCCCCATCCCTGAAGTGTCCACGGCCAGGTTGGAGCAGCCTGGGACAGTGGAAGGTGTCCCTGCCCATGGCAGGGGTGGGATTGGATGGGCTTTAAGGTCCCTTCCAACCCAAACCATTCCATAATTCTCAGTCCCATTACTCCTGCTGCTGGTACCCTCCCGTGCACGGTGCTTGTGTACAGGGGGATTTTGGGTGTGATGGACTTCTTTGCTGGTTGGAATCACTGGCCTTCTGAAGGAAAATAAATAAAGAAATCCACCAGCATCTGTTGGTATGTAAACTAATCTGGGTTACACAATTCAGGTTACTAAACGCTTTATGTGCCAAAGATCTGAAACTCAGATATTCCGTAACTCCTGACAGCTGTCCCCTAAATATTTAAGATACTTGTTTAACCCTGTTCCCTTAACCCTATCAAAACCAGTGCATTACATAATGGTCTGGCACTGGGGCTATTTAATCAGAGCCGGAAAAAGCCACCAACACCCAGCTTTTCCCCAGGCTCATTATTCCCCTTGCCTTTCCAGTGGGAACGTTGTTGGCTACCACGTGATTTGTCCCTGCAAGCCCTGCCTGCTGTCCTGCAACAACGGCCACTTCTGGATGTTCCACAGCCAGGCAGTGTTTGGCATCAACAGGCTCGACCCTTCTGGTGAGGGACAAGTTTGTTTCCTTCCCTTTCCCTTCCCTGAAACCCTGATTCCCGATCCTAACGAGGCATCCCAATATAGCCCAAGCATATGGAGGGAGGCTGGCATATGGAGGGACGAGGAAGTGCTGCTGATCTAGAAAACCACTCGGGGGGAGGCAGTTGTAAAAGAGAATTTCGGCGTAAATTGATCTTACCCTCTCCCCTCTGTGGACAGGAGTCAGGATTTTCTGCAGCAAGACCACCACCAGTATAAACACGGGTTTATTTATAGTGCTGGGGGTGGCTTCACTGGGCTGTCAGGCAGCTGTCCAGAGGCATCTCTTTTTTTGGGTGAGTCACGTTGTCACTTTGACCCTCCCTAAGTGAGTCCTCCTTAGCTGGACTTGCATCCTGGTGGGATGGATGCCAAGTGTCTGGCAGGGCTGGAGCCCTCAGGAATGCACAGCTCCCTGATAAATCCCCAGGGCAACTCCCTGCCCAAACCTTGCAGTGTCACCTGTGCCTCGGGTCGATGCTGCTCACAAATAAATCAGCCAGGAGGGGCTTATCAATAGCTGCCTGAATTGGTTATCTAAATACTTCTGTGGGCGGGGATTTATCCTCTGAATAGGGCTGAAAAAAATAAGCAACAACACTCCCAAGATCACTTTGAAGAAGACAGAAAATAGATTTATTCATCATGAACGTGACTTCCCGGGTTTTGCAAGGATTATTTTCTCTCACAATAGACAGTTGTGCAACTTAAATATAAGGTCACAATCCAAAAATACCTTTTTTTCACCCCCCTCTTTTGTCTCCTCCCCACCAGGTGTGAATGTATTGCTCTGGGGCAACTTGCCAGATCTGGAGGAAAGCACAGAAGAAGACACGTCCTGCACCTCTGAGGAGGAGTACATCAGATAAACGTTACCTGCAGGATCGTCCCTCCACTTGTGGCCTGGCTGTTTGGTTTGGATTTATTTAATTTCACCTGGTGGCCTGTCGGATCTTAAACAACAGAAAAAAACAGGAAATCTGGAAAACAATCCCTAAAAATCTTCTCTTTCGCTGTAGCCTTCCTTGGACTCCTGAATCTGCCTGGTGTGTATCCCCTGAGCAGAGATGCACCTTGGAAATGCAAACACAAAGTGCATTTGCTGAGTTCTATTTTGCTTTTCATTCTTAAGTCTCAACAGCTGATAATCCTTCCTTTCTTCTTCCCTAAAGCACTTTTCACAGAGCAAAACCTCTCAGCTGCTTTCAGTTCAAAAAAATCTTCAGGAATGATCCGCCAGGTCGGGGGAGTTCTGAAAGAGCTCAGCTCGTGTGGTTCAAAGTGGCTCCAAGTTTTGCTGCTCTGGCTCTGTGATCTCCTGCTCTCTGCAGCTTCTTTGCACCTGAGGCACCCCAGGATGCTCCCAAATGTGCACTGGGAAGCCTCTTAGAGCCTTCCCGTCTTTATTTTTCGATACTTTCAGGATTCTGTCTCCACAGAGATCAAGTTCATCTTTTTTCTCCCTGATAAAACCTCAATTCTGCAGTTTCTTAGTAGAACTTCAAGGCTACGCTGGAGTTTTCCTTCAGGGCAGCAATAACACCCATACACTTTAATATATTTTTTTTTCCCCTCTCTGAAACACAACTCAGTCACGAAATTGGATCTTTTTAGAGAAAGCAAAAAAAAAAAAAAAGAAATCAGGTAAAATATTTGGTGTTCATGCCTAACTTGCATCCTGAGGTGCACAGACAATCTGCTTCCTGTAGGTAATGAATTCAAAGCTCATTTTCTGAGTTGCTAACAAACCATGATATTTAACTTCTGAACTAAGTACTGTCCCCTTCAGCTACTCACCTAAGGGCCACCAACAAAAAACTCAAAGTAAAATCATGTTAAGAGAACAGAGGACACTTCAATAAACCTCCCTGCAGCCTCTTGTGATACTTGAAAGGGGTGTGATGAAGACAGATCTGAATTGTCTCAGTGTTTTCACTGCTCGTTATCTATTTCTTAATTAATGGTACTACCTCTTCTGCATTAAGTGTTTATTGGTGTATATTTGTATGTGTGTGTCTTGTTTTGAATTCCTGTGTTGTGTCTGCCCAGGAAATAAAAGCTTTGGACTCCAGAGTCTTCAGGGCTGTCATAAATATGGACAATATCAGATAATCACAACAATGAAATGGCATCTTGGATTAAAGGGGTGAAATAATTAGGCTTTTAGTATTATGAATTTGTTTTGGACAACCCAAAAATAAAATCACTTTAGGCTGACAAACCTGACAGCTCCTCTGTCTTAGTTAACTCTTCTATAAAACTCAATATCCCAATTTTTTCCAGCTTTCTGTGATCACTACAGCATCAAGCTGGCAAGGTGACACCTCAAATTTTTTTTTCCCCGCAGAATTCATGAGCTAAAAATACATCTGATTGGTTTTGCATAAGCAACACAATAGTTCAAACGTGGTTGTGCCTGTTGCCAGCCCAGCACTTGCCATTTATAACCTTCACCATCCTGAGTCAGCAGGGGCAGAGCTCCTCTCCCACAGGGAAGCAGAGGATGAATTCCTCCCCTTCAAGTCCATAATTCTGTTTTTGCTCCCTATCTGTACACACAGAACTGGAAGTTCTACCATTGACTCGCTCAAACAGGCCTGTGCAATTAAAACACTTCACCTCATCAGCTGGAAATTAAGAATGAGCCAACTTTTAAGGGAGTTCAGTCCTTTTTTGTTGACAATAAAGAAGCTGTAGGTATTATATACAAAGTATGCAAACATCCCCTATTGCCCCAGCTGTCATGAATGTCACCAAAGTGATCAATCATGTCCAGGGCTGCTCCTTTCTGTCTGAAATTAAAAATGAACTGACTGAGCACTTTGTGTTAAAGCCACAGCAGCTCATTCACAGAGCCCCGAAGTCTGGGGTTAAGTTTCCAAGGATCACCACGGTTATAGACAGATTTAACCCCAAACTGGCACAAAACCAGATCAATATTTCTGGAAACACTCCCAGGTCCTTCACCCCACCCAAAGCTGTGTTTGAAATAAACAGCTCAGGTCTGTGCTTTGTTTTCTCTCTGTGTTTTGACATACAAGGTGTCAGTGCTGTGGCACAGCCCTGGAATTTGCTGGGGATCACTTGGAGGGGGTGGGTGCCAGGCCTCTGGTATAAAAACACACCTGGGCAGATAATGGAGATACGCAGGATGGATGCATCAGCAGGATTCAGTGACAGATCCGTGGTCAGGCTGATCCAGGAGGAGCTGTTGCACCTTTGGGCGAGGATTTCCCAGGGACATTGAATGTGATCTTTGCCGTGCAGCCCCTGAAGTCACAAGGCTGAAAAACAAGAACCACATCCTCAGGCCTTTCCTCCTGCTCATCACCAAGGCGAGCAATTAAAGCATCTCTAATCAGACGGGGGTTTGTTTAGGAGGGACTGAGCACCAGGCAAAAGGTCCCAGAGTTCAGACTCCAAGTCAGGGCTTCTGCAAGACTCCAGAGTTCTCCTGGCACCGAGAGTTCTGCTGGAGCCCATCCCTCTGTGCCCATGGGCTGCATCTCCTTGGCCACCCCAGACCTGACAACAGCAGTTTTTAACATCTTGTGCAACACAAACTTGTAGGTTCAGGGTCACAGACTTGTTTGGATGAAAACATTTGGAAGTGGAATTCCAAAAGGCACTGAGGATAAATAACTTCAATTTGGTTTCCGAGTCACAGGGAGCCGTGCCATCACTCTGTTACTGATGGCCAACCATTTTCTTCCCCGCAGCGCACAAAATCAGCTGGAGGGGTCGGGGAAAGTCACAACAAGACAGTGACAGATTGATACCTCTCCATATTAAACAAGACTTACTGGGAGAAAAAGCCCATTTAAATCTTCTTCCTTATTCCAGCACAGCCTAAAGCCTCATCATTACCTCACATTTATGTGCCACCCATCATCCCAAAGCGCTTTACAGTGACAAAGAGTTAGGAATTCTTCTGCCCTTGAGCTGCAGCCAAGTGCAGGCTGCAGAGCAGCTGCCAAGCGGGCAGAGTGCAGCCAGGCCCGTGGTGAGGCATCACCGGGATGAGGTTCAGGGTGTGATCTCTATCAGCACGAACTGATACGGTGATTAGCCGGGAAGGCTCAGCTTGAAGGACACCCTCTTCTCCCACAGGCTGGAATGCAGCTCAGCCACTTCCAGCAGGTGACAGACGGGTCCCCATTGCCGGGACAGAACCTGCAGTCCCAGGCTTTGAATCTGAGGAAGAGCCCAACAATGAGAGACAGAAATCACTGAGCTATCTTTACATTTCTGCTCCTCTCTCTGGCACGCCAGGCTTTGGAGAGTGAAGTAAAATGCTCATTTATTCTAAAGCACCCCATTCCTTTGCCATGAGAGGTTTGTTGGTGCGTGTTTGGTTACGTTTGCAGCCTGTGTGGTTTCTGGAAGCGTACCCCGAGGAGCAGCCCGTGTGCCGAGTAAACAACCTTTGTGTGCTGTTCTTTGGCTTCAGGGAGCGTCCCCAGCGCAGGGAGCGCAGCGCAGCCCCCGTTGCGCAAGGAGCTGCGAGCGCGGGGGCTCGGAGGCTGCTGTGGAAGCAAGGCAGCCAAAGAGGGCAAGGAAAGGCACCGGGGACTGCCAGAGATCAGAGGTGAAGCCTCACGAGGAGACTCCTGAGATGCAACAGCGCAAGAGACAATGGAGCCGTGCCTGTTCCTGCAGCTGTGGATCCCTTCTGGCTGTTCCAACGGGGATTTCTGGGAGTAGCCGGCTCTTCCAGCACGCAGCCAGCCACGGAGTCGCACAAAGGTTGGGAAGGGACCTTAAAGATCACCTCAAACTGAAACCATCTCGTACCCGAATGAAGGATCCTTCCGGATCGCCACTGCCCTATTGGCTCTTCCTCTTGCTCTAGCACACACAAAGGATGCAGCCTCTAGCAAAATACCCATTAAAAACCTACCAAAACCCCCCAGATTATTCCAAACCTGTGCAGATACAGCATTTATAGAGCTGAGACATGATTTCAATTCATGCAGGATACAGGAACAGCCAGAGAGCGAAGCTGCCTTGAGCATCTCTGCTGGAATTAACTCCAAGCTGTTGATGCACCACCCAAAATTCCCGCTCCTCAACAGAGGAAATATCAACAACGCTGTTCTCCCAACATTTCCCAGCAGTCTTTAGCCAGAGGGACATTCTGGCTGCTCTGCTGTCTGCAGTGTCTCTTGTCACCTCGCCTGTGTGACAGCAGCTCGGCCCAGTGAGCTGCACTATTGATTTCTCATTAGAAAGCAGGAATCCCATTTTGGACAGCAACAAGGAGGGGGGAAAAAACCCCAAAACCAACAGGGAGCAAAGCTCATCAAATAGAAGCCAACCCAAATCTCTGGTGCCTCACTTCTGATGTCACCTGAACGCTGCCAGCTCGGTGTCTCCGGGTGATGCCACACAGGGGAAATCAGCACCAGGGCACTCTCCAGCACTGCCATCTGCACGGCAGCGTGGGGAGAGCGTTGTGCAGGCTCTCAGAAAGCCAGGCTGAGGAAAGAAGTCTTGATCCCTTGCATTTCTCTGCCTGCACTCCTTTCCTGGAGGGAAGTGCTAATTAAAACTAAGCCAGCATCGCTGCTCCATGAGTGCAGCCACACCGGGATCCTTCCCTGCTGTGCCGTGGCAGAAGCTGATTAGTTCATCCCTCTCCAGCATATGGCCTGCTTTGGAAGGGGAAATTTCCACTGACACAGGAGATAACACCAGAAATACAGGTGTTCTGGGGCTCTCACCCTAATTTCCCCAAAGGAAAGCTGGTCCCGTGTCTGCTGTGCACGTCCAACAGCTCCTGACACAAAGGAAAGTTAAAAAGAGTTACATTTAAAAGAAATTCACCTGATTTTGCCTCATCATCCGTCTTGCTCTCAGAGCCAACACCATGCTCCAGCAACAGACTGGCCAGACAGCAAAAGGGTTTTAGGACCAAACCACAAGGGGACAAAGCTCCCACCCCTTTTGTCTGCACCTTTTGGGGCGTCACCAGAGCTGTTCTCTCACCACCAATTTATTTGTCTCCATTTTAAAAAGCACAGATTTGATTCTGAGGCTAGCAAAGCTTCGACAGGAGCGAATCTGCTCTGTGATTCCTGCTGTGCTTGCAGAATGCACCCAGAAAGCTCCTTCAGCAAGGCTGGCAAGGGAAGAGCGAGGAGCTTGTGTGCCACAAGCTGCCTCGGATGTGAGCAGTGCCAGCCCTCCTTGGCCCACATTAAAAACACAGCAATGGCAGCTCCAGACCCAAAACCACTTGGAGACAGCATAGATGGGATCTGTTCCCAACCAGGGCTGAGGATGCACCTTCAAACCTCATTTATTCAATCAAAACTGCATGTCCAGCTACTCTGCCAAACACAAAATCCAGGCCCTTCTCAATTATTAAATTTTTAAACCTCTTTAGAGCTTTTAGCAATTCATTGATTCTCTTGCAGGTGGACACAGAGCAGTGGATGGTTTTGGACCCCCACAATACCAAAGCTGCAATAATTTTTCCTCCCAGGGTGCTTCCTAAAGCCAACAGAGAATTATTTGGTTAAAAATGCAGATGGAATGGCACAGTCACAGCTGAGGGGAGGTTGTGAAAGCTCCTGCAGATTCAGTCTAGCATCCACTCAGATTTGATGAGAGCCTAAAATGTTGGGACAAAATTAAGCAATCGGCTCTTGTGCAAAGCCCACCACAAGACTTTCCACAATGTTGCTCCATTTGTTCTTGGACCCCAGGTTGGATGCAAATTTTACTCTGTAAAGTGGATTTTACCCTGCTTCAAATTTTACCCAGAGTCCAAATTGCTTTCTTTGTAGCTGAAAATTTAAAATTCAGATGAACACATTTTTTCATCTCTCCTGCTACCAGAAGGCAGCGTTCCTAAGTGGCAGGAAGTCTTTATTCAGCAGAATTTGTCCAATTTTTTAATTCCAGTCCTTATGGGAAATCAAAATTTTAAAACTGCTTAAAAGCACCTGGTACTGGCCTTGATAAGAAACCTTTTTACTTCATTAACTGGATCAAATTCTAATTTGCTACAAACATGCCTGTGATGCATGAACTGGAATCGCTGCTTTCTGCGCCCCTCTGATGGCACAAAACCCTTCTCAGCAAACTGAGCTGCAAGTCAGCCACAAAAATCACAGGACTTCGTAACCAGCAGCTTTTGGAGAGCGCCAGGTGCTCTGGTCACACCTCCTGCAGCACCAGAGCCTCCTCCTGCCCCTGCCAGGGGCTCAGACTGGGCACCGCTGGCTTTGGCATTAATCACAGCGTTCACTGCGCTGGCAGCGAGGCAGCAGCACCGTCCCCTCCCAGGGCAGTCACATCCCATCACACTCCAGTGGGCAGCACGGGTGAAGCCCAGCCTGATGTTCCCCAAAGCCCAGGGGGAAGCAGGGCAGCGATCCCTGTGCTCTGTCCCCAAGGATCAGGGGGATTTCTGGGCTCTGTGCTCCCAGCAGGAGCAAAACCTGCGGTGTCTGGGTGTGTGCTGCACACAAGGGCTGAGGAGACACAGTAATTGTGGTCTGAGCATTTCTCTGCTGCAGAAAGAACTGGTTCCCTCTCTGTCGCTCACCTCTGCCCCACAAAACCCGCCCAGCCCAAGTGACTCCCTGAAAACGAGCTTGGACTGCAAACTCGGGAGAAGAGACATCAGCCGAGTGTGTCTTGGCTGAAAATGAGCTTTGAAGAGCAAAACTCCACACCAAGGCGAGGTTGTCAAGAGGGGTTGTGGACTCTCCATCCCTGGAAGTGTCCCAGGCCAGGTGGGAGCAGCCCAGGACAGTGGAAGATGTCCCTGCCCATGGCAGGGGTGGGACGAGCTGATCTTTAAGGTCTTTTCCAACCCAAACCATCCTGGGATTCTCCAGCCTCTGCAGGACACCTGGGCTTCCCCCTGTCCCACGCAGGAGGAGGGTGAAGCTCCCAAAAAGGGGCTGGGGGTGCAGCAAACCCCCACCTGTGCACATTCCATGGTGATCCTGGAGCTTCCAGCCCCAAGAGGTGCCACCAGGCCACGGAATCTGGGACACCGGCATCGTGCTCAACAAATCTGCATCGGGAGTGGTGACAGGAAACCCAGCTGGGTTTATAACTTCAGCCAATTGTAAGGACAGAAAGGTTTCCCACCAGAACACAGAGTGTTTAATTCTCTGATAGCAGAGTGAAATAAAGATAGCAGGGGAAAGCAGGAGGAGAGAAAGGGACACTGATATTTTAAGGCATTCACCTTTAGGTTATAAGCAGCTTATCTCAGGCTGCTCCATATGTGGTCTCCTTGGGAACGGAGTCAGACAATAAATCAGATGTGCCAGCATTTATCAGAATTTCCAACCAGCCAAAAACATCATCAGCTCCCCTCTGAATGCCAAACGGGCTCTGCAGGATGCAGGGCCAAGCCTGGAGTCGCTCCCAAGGCACGCAGAGGGGTCAGACACACCAGATTAAACTCCAAATGAGAAACACCGCTGTAAAGGTCCAAATAATGCTCCTATTGCTGCTCCTTGTTGCTCTGTCCTCCTGTGGCCATGGGGTCTGTCAGAACCTTCAGGAAAAGGCAAAAAAAAAGCAAAATCAAGCTGGCATCTTGTGGGCACGGTTACTGCACACATCAGGGCAACATCTGCATATCGTGCCCAGTCAGCCACAAAAATAAAGCAACTCACTTTCCTCATGGTCTGGGGCATGGGAGAGATTATTCTTGTCTTAGTCTGAACAGAGAGGGGGGGAAAAAAGCAATATATGGATGGAGTGGTGGTAGGAACAAAAACAGCTTGAGGAAAGTCAGCAAGATCAGTGCATGAATATTCTCAAAGTGCAGAAATCCTGCCAGACACAGGGGGAAAAATCCAGACATTTCACATGTCAGGAATAAAACCATCCCCACCAAATCTCGTTTTTTAAACTGGTGAAAATTCCCCAACCGGTTCTGAAATGTTTCGCTGCTTGTGTGTGACCAGAAGAACGCCACGGCAGGAGCTGTGGGGGCAAAGACCTCGGCCTCACTCACAGGGGGTTTGGCCAGGGAAAAGCAACAGCAGAGACACCAGTGAGTCCCATTTATCCCAAAATCCCGACTCTGGTGGCATCAGGCACAGGTGGTGGGGTTGGGAGTTGGACTGGGAGCAGAAGGGGGAGATGGGTGGGAGCAGAGCCCATGTCTGGGCACAGCTTCGCTCGTGGCCCAGCAGAGGAACACGTCACCCTTTCCCTCAAACATTGCAAATGGCTCAATCAATAAAAAACCCCCAAAATAAAGCAGTTTAGAGTGACCTGGCCGCGTGCTGGCACCTGGGTTTGTCAGAGTGGCAGTCGCTGTCCCCTGGTGTGACATCCCACCCCTGGCTGGCACAGAGCCCTCGGACAGCGAGTTTCGGAGCCCACCCGAGCGTGAGCTCAGGCACGAGTGGTGCCCCCGCCCCGTTCCCTGCTGGTCCCCAACACTGCCCATGAGCCTCTCCCAAACACTGCCTGGACCCCCAGCATTCCCCAGCTCCCCCCAGTTCCCCCCATGCTCCCCAGTTCCCCCCCGTTCCCCCCAGTTCCCCCATTCCCCCTGTTCCCCCCATGCCCTCCAGTTCCCCCAGTTCTCCCCGTACCCCCCATGCTCCCCAGTTCCCCCCCGTTCCCCCCAGTTCCCCCCATGCCCCCCAGTTCTTCCTGTGCCCCCCAGTTCTCCCTGTGCCCCCCAGTTCCCCCCATGACCCCCAGTTCCCCCAGTCCCCACTGTTCTCCCCGTACCCCCCAGTTCCCCCAGTTCCCCCCAGTTCCCCCCAGTCCCCACTGTTCTCCCCGTACCCCCCAGTTCCCCCCAGTCCCCCCGTGCCCCCCAGTTCCCCCAGTTCCCCCAGTTCCCCTCAGTCCCCCCCGTACCCCCCAGTTCCCCCCAGCCCCCCCGTGCCCCCCAGTTCCCCCAGTTCCCCCCAGTCCCCCCCGTGCCCCCTAGTTCCCCTCGTTCCCCCCCCAGTTCCCCTCGTTCCCCCCAGTTCCCCCCCGTGCCCCCCAGTCCCCCCCGTGTCCCCAGTTCCCCCCAGTTCCCCCAGTCCCACCCGTGCCCCCAGTTCCCCCCAGTTCCCCCCAGTGTCCCCCGTGCCCCCAGTTCCCCCCAATTCCCCCAGTTCTCCCAGTTCCCCCCAGTCCCCCCAGTCCCCACTGTTCTCCCCGTACCCCCAAGTTCCCCCAGTTCCCCCAGTCCCCCCCGTGCCCCCAGTTCCCCCCAGTTCTCCCAGTTCCCCCAGTTCCCCCAGTCCCCACTGTTCTCCCCGTACCCCCAAGTTCCCCCAGTTCCCCCCAGTTCCCCCAGTCCCCCCATGCCCCCCAGTTCTCCCAGTTCCCCCCAGTCCCCCCCAGTTCCCCCAGTCCCCCCCGTGCCCCCAGTTCCCCCCAGTTCTCCCAGTCCCCCCCAGTCCCCCCCAGTTCCCCCAGTCCCCCCATGCCCCCCAGTTCTCCCAGTTCTCCCAGTCCCCCCCGTGCCCCCTCTGCCGCCCCAGCCCAGCGCAGCCGGAGCCGCAGCGCCACCTCCCGGCACTGAGGGGCAGCGCCCCGGCCCCGGCACAGCCTCATTAGAGCCGCCTTTAATTGCGGGTTTTGCTTTGTTTCCCTTCGTTTCCGGTGGGTTTTGTTTGGTTTCGGGGGAGGTTGCGTATTTTTCCTTGCGAGCTGTGGCACAAACAGGGCCAGGTTCCGCATTTCAGTGGGATTTCTGCACAGAACGCAGCCCCGGCCTCTGGCGCTGCTCCCACCAGCCCAGCCCCGGCAGTCAGGGAAGTTTGGGATTCCCATCTCTCCCTTTCTCTGCGAATTGCAGCTCAAGCCCTTCTGAGGTCGTTCTCCATCAGCAAGCTAAGAAATTAGGAGGAAAGCAGTCGGTAGAGCACCAGAAATGGATCATTGAAAGCCTTTGCTGATGTTTTCTGGTTGGTATTTTCGTTTGAGTTCACAAGGATTTTCACAGCTGTGTCTGAACTTTGTGGCTGTGGGAAGTCCTTCACCAAAACAGATCAAAAATGCTGTAGGTGCCATTACCTGTCCCTAACTGGCCAAACTGAGACAACCTCTGGAGAATCCAATCTCTGGGATTTGGCTTCCCATTGGCAAAGCTCTGCCCTTGCTCTTTGTGCTGGAGCTCAGTGGACGCTTACAGGCCTGTTTTCCTTCAGAAGTGGATAAAAAGTAATGGAGAGCCATTTAAATCCTATTAAGTAACTCCTTTCCTACCTGGCTCTGTATAAAAAAGGAAGGAACAGCTATTGAGGGGTCGCCCAGGGAAAGGGCCTTTAGCAGGGACAGTCACGGACACCAGGATTTTAGAACACCCCAGACCAGCATTCAGAATTTACCAAGATTTAAGTTTGCACCCACTCTGAGACCCCCAGGACCTCAAGGGCTGCACCCAGGAGCCCTGCAAGTGGCACTGCCTCCCTCCAGCCAGCCCCACAACAGCAGAATTCCCTTTGATTGAGCTGATTCCCTTTGATTCCCTCCATTAACAACCAGCCTGCCTGAAGCGAAGCAAAACCGGGAAAATGAGGGGCAGGATGAGATTTTCCGAGGCAGCAGAGTCAGCTCCTGTTCATTAACACTTAGGGAGCTTTAAACATTTCCCAGCAGTGTCACTGCTGCTCCCTCTCTCTCTCTCTCTCTGGTGACAGACTCTGCTGCTGCTGCTTCACTCAGCTCCGAGCTGAAGTCCAAGACAAAACAACAATAAAATCCTACATGGAATCTTACACAGCCTCCCAGCAGTGCACACTTTGTTGGGACTTATTAACCAGCTCCCAGCTTGTTCCCTGCATAATCGGTTTGCACTTCAAAGCCTCCGCCAGCAGACAGGGCTAAATGATGGTGTTAAACTCAATCATGCATAAAATTAATTAGTTTGGGGGCAGGACAGTAAATATTGGTTGTCAAAAGTTGGGATATTAACGCTGGATGGTATTGCTCAGGGCTCTGGGGACCTTTAACTTCCCGAGCAAATCCTCGTGCTCTGATATCCTGGATGTGGCTTTTTAAGCGGGGTGGATGGGAAGAGAAGTGGTGGCTCCCTGCAGGGAATGGTTCAGGAATGCCAGAATTATCCCTGGAGGAGCAGAAGGCTGTGCTGGTTCCTGATAAAGGCAGGGGGGTTGCTCCAACACTTGGATAAATGAACATTTGCAAAATTAGACACAGATTAGGTCAGATACCAACAGATGCTGCAGAAAACCCAGAGCATTATAGAATTACAGAATTCCAGAATGGTTTGGGTTGGAAGGGACCTTAAAGCCCATCCCATTCCACCCCTTGCTGCAGGCAGGGACACCTTCCACTATCCCAGATTGTCCAACCTGGCCTTGGGCACTCCCAGGGATGGGGCAGCCTCAGCTTCTCTGATAATACGCAATAATAATTCCTTGTGATTCCCCCCAAAAAGCTGCTCTGCACCTCCAGCTGTGGCTGAGACACCTGGCAAAGGTGTCTTGAGGCCAAGTTTCCCAAGAGGTGATCAGAGGAGCCCAGGGATCTCTGAGCCCCCACCCTGGGTTCTGTTCCTCCCAAATCAGCAGGAGGGAAAACAGCATCTGGCTCATCGCCCAGCGCAGGTCGCTTCAGGGAATGGTCCCTTGTCCCCATCGTCTCTGGTTTCCTCCTGGGATAATCCTGTCCCAATTAGCTTTTGAGGATTTGAGAATTAATTTAATTATTTTTAAGTCTCCCCATCGAGGCCAACAGGAGGAGCTGGGGGGGCATCGGGGCCGCTCGAGCCTCACTTGGCTGCCCACGAGGGGTTTAGCAGCGATTTTCACATCTCATCTTAATCCAACACTGAGCTGTAAATCTGCCCCTCGCCGGGGCAGGGCTGGCTCTCACCTCGGTGTGACAGGAACGGCCTTCATTAAGCCTCAGGGTGGGATTTGATGCCCTGGATTGATGGGAATCATCTGCGAGGAAGGGCAGCAGCTCCGGGTGGTGTCCCAGGCTCGGGACTGAGCTCTTTGGTGCTCGTTAGGAAGGGCAGAGCTCCCCAGATAGAACCAGGCACAGAATATCCACTAAAAACAGAGATTTGAATGGGCCAAGGCAGAACCACACCTGATTTGAGAACAGGACTATGATCAGAGCATGGGCTCCCCGAGTTTTGGGGGATTTGAGGCTTTTTTTGTTTCTTTGCCAAAAAACCTGTGTAAAACCTCAAACACAACTAAAACCTCAAGGCACAAACCCGCAAGCATCTGTCCCTCCTACCCCACCTAAACCAGGCTGTGACTCCCCGGAGTCCCCCCTCCAGGAGGAACCCAGGCTGCAGATGCCACGGTTTTGTTGGTGCCACAGCAACCCCCACATCCTCCTGTCCACACAGAAACCCCAAAGACAAAACCCCCTGCGTGTTAATTTTGTCCCTTTTCCAGACACCAGTGGAGGAATCCATGGGCTCAGCCTGCGGCTGGGGTGAGGGAGGGATGATCCATTGCAGCCAGAAATGCGAGTCCCCAGCCCCGCTGAGCTACAGGTGACAGAACCGTGCGCTCGGCAGGCTCCAAAATGCCATTTTCCTGCGACACGGGGCAACAATTCCCATTTGCAGCAGCGCTAAACGCACCCCCGCGGCCTCTCGGATGTGTTGTGCATGGAAATCGCTCTAAGAGATGCTCAGCAATTAACACGGCGCGTGCGGGGAGCGAGAGACAAAGCCATTGTCTGCCGATGTTAAACGATTTTTTTGGAGGCACAGAACCGACTGCCACAGCCTAATCCAGCCTTTGGCTAAAATAATCCCCTCCATCTATGAGCTGCCCGGAAAATCGGTGTTGTGCTCCCCTCGGTTCAGCGTTATCAGGCACTCAGAGGCACCGAGCCAGGTCCTTAAAATCAGATTTTGAGGAGGGGGCAGAACCACTCCTCTTCCGCGCTGCTCGAATTCCTCGTGAATGAGGATGCAGTGAAAGGGTTTGCTTCTATCAGAGCTCTTGACCATCGGCTTTGCCATCAAAGCCACCATTCCCTCTTCTCCCAGCTGAGAAATCCTGGTCTGCAAGAGGCTCTTTGGAGGCAGATGGACAGTCTGCCTGCTTTGTAACCAAAATCACCAGCTCTTCCCGAAAGAAATCAGACACTGAACTTCATAAGGAAAAGTTAAAAGTCGAGATGCAGAAGAATATTCAGCTGTTGGAAATTTTAAACCTGATTTCCCACAGAGCTGAGCTCCCTGAGCCCTGGAGCACGCACCCGAGTTGGGTGAGGAACAACCCCGCCTGTCTCACCGACATTAGCGGGAATACTCCCAAATTCCCACCGCAGCAGAGTCCGTTCCGCATCCCACATCCTGGGGATGGCGTCCAGGGGGACTTTAGTCCGCCCAGGGCAGGGCAGGGGCAGCAGAGATGGGAGCCCTGCGCTCCCGGGGGTGGAATCCATCCCCCAGAGCTGGTCCCACACGCTCCCGGCCCTTCCCTTTCCCGGGCACGCTCCGGGCTGCCGCAGGACGCGCTGTGCCGCCGCTGCGCTTTGTCACCTTCTGCTCGAACACCTCACCCTGGCAGGGGATTAAGGAGCATTAACTGCCCTCCCGAAGGCTCCCGTCCGCTCGGTCCGCCTGCCAGCGAGCCCAGATGGGAGCAGATTGAGGATTAACTCCTCTCGTCCTCCCCAAAGGGCAAGGAGGGGGTGTGGGGTTGGATGGGAGCAGGGAAGGGCTCCCCACGCTCCTGCACGATCTGCGAGCTGGTGCCCATTTCCAAACAAAACCTTGGCACTGCAGGTTGGTGGGGCAGCGGAGGGCTTTTGGGGAGGTGTCACCTCTCACCAAAACCACTGGCGTTGTCCAGAGGGCTGCAGCTCCCGGTTCCCTCCAGCGAGATCTGCTCCCCCGGAACAGATCTTGGGGTGCAGAGCTGTGCTGCTCCCCAGCCCCCACACCTGGGGCCCCTGCCCGGCAATCCCCGCCACGGCAGCATCCTCAGGGCACGGGAACGAGCCCGGGACAGCCGGGACCGCAGAGCCGAACCCAGGGAACATCCCGGTGCCACAGCTCCATCCCCTCTGCCAGCACCTCCTGCCCGCGGGCATTTCCTGAGCAGAGCCGGCAGCACCCAGAGCTCCGCTTTCTGCTTCGCTTGCAGGAGCGCAGCCCAGGCAGCAGACAGAGCATCAGGGCTCTGTTTCCAAGGAGATTTTCACACACTCTGATGGGGAGGAAAAAAAAAACCACCCGACACATTTCGTGTGAGCTGAAGGTACAGTTCCGCTGGCGCTTCTTGGCTGGTGAGCACGGCGAGCTAAACTAAGGGTGGGACTGCAATAATGAGCGTTAATTGGACTCGTTTTGTGCTGTTCTCTACAGAAAAAAAAGGTGGCAAGGAAAGCAAAGGAGTTGCTCAAACAGCTGAAGGGAAGCAGCACTTCAGTGACCAGGCCGTGATTGTGGGATTTTGTCTCTCAGCATCCCAAAGTCCCTTGGCTTGGCGCTCCGAAGGCTTTCAGGGTAAAAATATCAGGGCAGGCAAGGAATTCTCAGTGTTTCGATTATTCAACGCCCTCACCAGGGAGCTGCACAATCCCAGCCAAGTGTTGCTGTTTCCTCTGGGCTCGACCCTCAAGCAGGCGAGAACAACCTCTCATCACCGAGCCTTGAACTTTGCTGCAGCAGGGCGAGTTCAGATTCCTGCCGACGTTTTCCCCACGATTCATCATTTTCTAATGCACTGCCCCAAGCAGCTGCTCCTCTCCCCTCCCCGCCCTGATTGATGCCTCTCCCACCTGGAGGGTGACGGGCTCTGAATAACCGCAGAATTTCCATCAGACAGGGAGGAGAAGGGGAGGCAGAGCGGAGCTGAGGTCATGGCAAGGCTCTTATCCACTTCCCCCCGTACTGAGATATTCAATTTATCCGTATTTTAAATCCTGTGCCCTCCTTTGTCTGCACAAAGGGAGGGAGGTTCCCCTCCCACTCCAGAGCCCTTCAGCATCCCAGTGCCCAGTGGGATTACTCCAGCCCCAATTCCAGTTGCAGGTGCTGATCCCTGAAGCATCCCAAGCTCCCACCCTGCCCTGAGCCGCCCGTGGGGCTCAGCTCTGCCAAACTCATCCCCACACTCAGGACCAGGGAGCCCTCCCTGCCACCAACAAATTTCCTAGCAAGGATTTACTAAAAATATCACAACCCAACCCAGCTCTCCAGGCTGTAGGGCCTGGAAATCTCATGCACAGATCAGATTTTCACTGCATAAAGCAATTTACAGGACCTAACCATCTTTCCCAGCCTGGTCACGTTGTCACTGCGACCTGGGTGGGAATTCTGTCCCAGGTGGATCCTTCTTTCCCCTCCGTCTGTCCACACCACAGCTAATACACACACACACACAGTTCCCCCACAGCAGAGCACAGGAAAAAGCCATTCGTTTCCAGCCTTGAAATGTAATTTTGGTTGTTGCTCTCTTTTTATTTATTTATTTTCATTATTGATTTTAAGGCTGTAAAGCTCCGGCAGCGTCTGGTTTTTAAATGCTAATGATGGTAACAGCGAAAGGACATAAGGGAGCAAGGGAGGAAATGGAAGCATTTCACAGCTACCAAAGTCTTTAAACATCCCCGGCTATACAAGGAAACCAACAGGGAGAGCTTGGGGATGATAAACAAGTAATTCGCTATCTTGAACGCCTGTAGCTTCAATTTTTCCTCTGGCAGCTGCCTGTGCTTAAGCAGGTTCCCACCCATGTGGGTCAAAATGAAAAGACACAGCAGAACAAGAAGGGGGAAAGTAAACTCTTCTGGAGTTATCAGCTGCAATAACAGCCCGGGATTGGATTTGTTTTATTCAACACAAAGCTCCTGGTGCTCTTTACCAGCCTGGGAGGCTTTTCTGGATCATCACAGACCATGCTGGGGACAGGAGGCTCCAAACCCCGCTGCTGTGGGGTCAGTGGCCTCTATGGGGTTTCACCTGTGATTCTGGGGATGCTTTGGGTGTTTGAGTGGCCAGGGCTGTCCCAAACATCAGGAACACCAGGAGCAGCAGGCAGGATGAAGGGAGGGATGCTTTGAATTCCCAACTTGGACACAGCCCCTCCAACTCAGCCCCCCAAGTTGATGTTCAAGGCAACATTTTAAGGCCTGATCCTTTAAAATGCAGCTCTTTGGCACAACCCTGTCAGCTTTTGTTGTTCTGCTTGCCAATTTTCACAGCTTCCCATGGATTTTCCATGAAAATTCTCCTTCTGCCCAGCAGAGTCCCCGGCAGGCACCGCTCTGGGGCACTCCCCATGTGCTCAGCAGATGTATTTATGCACCCACACGGGTTCTCTAATATTAATCAGGAGCAGGGGTTTTAATTAAGTGGAAAAAACCCAAATCTGAATGAGGGAACAGGAGGAGGAAAAGGCGAGGTTGGAAAAGGTGAGGTTGGAAAATGTTTCACTTCTGGTTTTAAGTGATGGAAGCTCCTCTTCAGTCCTAGGTGAACATTTAGAGAGAGTTTAACATTTTTGGGGAATTTCATGAGGTTTTAGAAGGGACCAGGACTGGTTTGAATCCTTTTGCACTCCCAATTAGAGGTTCACTCACATCCTCTGCTCCACACCCACCCTGCAGGGAAATTTGTTTCCCCCAGACAGACACCACAAAGTGACTTTCCTGAGAACCCTTCACAGACATTGAAAGCCACAAAAAAATAAAAAAAAAGAAAAAGGGAAAAAAAGAAAAGAAAATAAAAAGAAAAAATCAAATTACATCAATTTTTCAGCACCCAAATTGTCCAAACTTGAGGAAAAAAATGGACAAAAGACAGGTCAACAGCAAGAGCACGTTGGGCTTTGGAGTCTCAGCAGTTTATATTTTCAGGAGGAGGAGGGGGAGCTCATTCATGGCTTCATTTGGACAGAGAGCTGGCATTTAATACAACAGGAGATACCAGGAATTCCCAGCCCTCATTACCGCCCTCAGCCTTTCCAAGGAGACAACCCCAAGATGCTCTAAAGCAGTTGCAACACCATTAATTTTATGGCATCTGAACCAGCACAAAATGAACCAAATCTGGCTTTTCCTGACCCGAACCACAGAAAACATTTCAGTGATTAAATGCTAAAGACAGACCAAGCCTGCTCCATGCTGTCAGCAATAAAATTTAACAGCATCACATACCACAAATGAAATATTTGTGTTGAGAAGGCAGCCAGAGCAGCACATAAACCCGAGCCAGCACGTTTTATTTATTTAACCAGCAAGCTGCCCACAAAACAAAGCCCCCAGGTGCCGTGCCAAACGATTTTGCAATCACAAAACCTCTGCCCGTGCTGCCCAGAACGAGCACAGGCTGGCAGCTGTAGGGGAACAGCAATTCCCGTGCTCTGCCTTGGGGTGTGCTGATGCAGAGCTGCCCGAAAGGAGCAGAGTGATGCAGGGCTACCCTGACAAACCGAATTTAGGAGCTCAGAAACGCAGAGCTGTGGTCCCTGAGCCTCTCCCAGGGGGAAGGGAGGGGTCACAGCAGTTTTCACCCCATTTCGGGGCTCACCGTGCAGCAGTCCGGGAGCACAGGGTGCTGGAAGTCACCCCAACCCCACCCAGGTGCCCTTCCTGGACACAAAAAATGCATTGCCAAAAACCTGCAGGGTTTTCCTCATCCCACAGCTCCTCCAGGCTCTGCTCCCAAGGCCTGGCGTAGGGGGAACAGCCCAAACTGGGACCAGACTGGGCTGCCCAGCACTGCTGGGCCGTCACTCACCTGAAACTCCCGGAGCACTGAACAACCCAGCGCCTTCCTCAGGCAGGAATTCCACGCTGGAAATCCCAGCCCTGGTGTTGCTGAAGACCTGGAACTGCCGGTGGTGCTTCAAAATGTTCAGCAAACCCACGAATGAAAATGAGTTTATTTTCCGTTCCATCTGCTAAAAAAGAAAAAATAAAAATTCTCTCCTGTGATGACATCGCTGCCCCTAAAGAAAATTGAATTTCTGTGTTCCAAGGGTGATTTTTTTTTTCATTCGTGAATTAACCCCATTTTCCTGCAAGCAGCTTCAGGAAAGAATTCTCCTTGTAACCAAACTCAGGGAAACCTGGAGTAAAAGCTCTGACTCCAAGGCAGTTGCTCCCAAATCAAAATGCTGCCAGAAAAAGCCAACTTTGCCCTCAAAACCCCCCCAGTGCTTCTTTTTCTCTGACCTTCCATCCCTGCCTTCATCTCAGCTTTTCATTGCTTTGTAAGGTTTGGGGTTTTTTTGCACTGCCCTCTATTAATCTTCCTGAAAATCAGACAGCTGATCACAAACACAGAAAATTACATTATCCACCAAAACCCTTCCTACCCACAGCACCTCCACCAGGCACTCTCTGGGCACTTTATATCCATAGGGCCTCATAAGGATGAATGTCTTTTAATTAGACACAAACTGAGCTCATTTAGAGTTATTAGAGGTTATCTGCAAATTTATTCAGCAAATAACAGCTTTTTTTAACAGGGAATTTCAGTGGAATATCAGCAGCCAGGGAGCCAGAGAAGCAGAGCCATGTCCAGCACACATCAGGAGGGACAAAGCCCACGTCAGGTGATTTTTGGTTCACTGCTGTCATCTTTTCCTCACAGAAAAAGGAAAAAAAAAAGGCTGAAAATGGATGGGTTTCACTTCTTCTTGCCATAATTCAGCAGCCAGCAGGGCAAACAAGGCCTGGATGTTGCCAGGCAGAAGTGGAATTGTGTGCACGCACACTCACACTGGGGTGTTTGGGCACGGAGGCCGTGAAAATGCTTGGCAATCACACCCCTGTGGGAAGGGACACTGGAGGCCCCAAAAAAGGTGGGCAGGGAACATGAGGAGGTGCCCAAAATCTCAGGAAGGTGAGATCCAAGAGCTTTTCAGCTCCAGACTCACCTGGATTTTCCCCACTGGAAAATTCCCCATGGGAAAAATAATTCCCCATTTCCCCATGGGAAAAAAAAAAAAAAATCCAATTTTTTATCCCATTTGCAGTTCCCTCATCCCACTGCCCAGCCCCCTTCCCCCGGCCCACACCCAGCCTTACACACAGTCTGGGACATCTCCAGTTCCATTCTCCCCATCAGCTTTCCCTTTCCCATGGATTTTTTTCCAGGTTTTGGAAAAAAAATGGGGCAAATGCTGGTGAGCCGTGGCTGGGCAGAACCTGACTCCCCAGTTTCGGGGTGGTTTTCTGTCAGATGGAGGAAAAGAACAGAATTTAGGTGAGGCCTCAGCAGCCAGGCTGAGGCTTCTGCCGTGTCTCGGGACAATCCCCATCCCGTTCCCACAGAGGAGGGAAGGGACAGCGGATCAAAGGAGGCAGCCCCGGCCGATAAATGCTGCCGATAAATGACATTTGCAGCGACTTTGCTGCGGGGCTGGGGCTCAGCTGCACGAACCGGAGGATGTCTGGCTCCTGCTGTGGGGAACCTGCATCCCCTCGTCCCCAGGCGCTGGGACAGAGAGAGCCCAGCAGGAGAAGCCCAGGGCAGAGATCCGGAGGGTCTGACTGGCAGGGACGCTGCAAACCAAGGGCAGACTGTCCCCAGCAGAGGAGGGGACACGGGGGACAAGCGCGTTCCCATCCTTTGGGAATCCCATTTGGTAAAATCCCCCTGCCAAACCCAGGGAAGGGAGAGCTCCGGAGGGGATCAGCGCTCACCTGCCCGGGGCAGCGCTCGGCGGCAGAGCCGGGGCCGGCGGGGAGGGATGAAACCAGGGTACAAAACCCATCCCGGGGCCGGTGGGGAGGGATAAAACCGGGGTATAAAACCCAGCCCAGGGCCGGTGGGGAGGGATAAAACCGGGGTATGAAACCCAGCCCGGGGCCGGTGGGGAGGGATAAAACCGGGGTATGAAACCCAGCCCGGGGCCGGTGCTCACACACGGGGACACCGGGGAGGGACCTGCCGGGGTATAAAACCCATCCCGGGGCCGCTGCTCGCACACGGGGACACCGAGAGCCGCCAGCGCTCCCCGTGGACACGGGGCTGGGACACGCTCACCTGGCTGCTCTTCCTGGGATGAAAAAGCCAAAGCGATGCAGCCTCTGTAGGGTTTTCTGCTGCTTTTAAGAACTTCTCTTTCCCTTCGGATTTACCTGCGCAGGGGTGAAAGGGGATGCACAAGGCGAGCAGTGCAGGGAGAAACAGGGATTTGGGAAGGTTTAGTGCAGAGAAGTATCAAGTTCTGAACCAGGGGCTCTTGCACCTCTCTGCTCCACAGGGATATTTTCAGCCCAGGCAGAGAGGGAATTGCTTAGCTCAGGGTGAGTGTGGTGCAGACAGGTGACAGCCTGCCCTGGGGTTGGGGACCGCTGGAGGAGGCACATCCAGCCCCCAGCCAGGGGCAGAGGAGCTGGAGCTCAGGGGCAGCCCTGGGGACACAGGGAAGGGGACAACAGGACGTCAGAGACAAGCACTGGACCTGCTTGTTCTCGTGCAGAGCCTCCCGGAGGGATGGAGCCAGGCTGGGGCTGGAACAGCTCTCACCAGAGCCCGCCTGGGCACAGCCAGGGGCCTCTGAGCCTGGCAGGGGACCCCAACCTGACGCTGCTGCACACCCGGGATGAGGAGCTGGCCAAGGCCGAGGTCGGGGTGCTGGGCACCATCCTGGCTGTGGCCACCGTGGGCAACCTGGGCGTGCTGCTAGCCATGTACCGGCTGAGGAGGAAGATGAGCCGCATGCACCTCTTCATCCTGCACCTGGGGCTGACCGACCTGGGCGTGGCCCTGTTCCAGGTGCTGCCGCAGCTCCTCTGGAAGGTCACCTACCGCTTCCTGGGGCCCGACGCGCTCTGCAGGGCCGTCAAGTACCTGCAGGTGCTCAGCATGTTCGCCTCCACCTACATGCTCATGGTGATGACCCTGGACCGCTACCTGGCCGTGTGCCACCCGCTGCAGTCGCTGCAGCAGCCCAGCCGCCAGGCCTACGCCATGATCGGGGCCACCTGGCTGCTCAGCTGCCTGCTCAGCTTGCCCCAGGTGTTCATCTTCTCGCTGCGGGAGGTGCGCCCGGGCTCGGGGGTGCTGGACTGCTGGGCGGATTTCGGGTACCCGTGGGGAGCGCGCGCCTACATCACCTGGACCACGCTGTGCATCTTCGTGCTGCCCGTGGGCGTCCTCAGCGTCTGCTACAGCCTCATCTGCCATGAGATCTGCAAGAACCTCAAGGGCAAGACCCAGAGCGGTGCCCCTGGTGCGGGGGGACCCGCGGCAGCCGCCGCTGCTGCCCCCGGCCCCGCGGGGAAGGGAGGGCAGCCCTCGCGGGTGAGCAGCGTGCGCACCATCTCCCGCGCCAAGATCCGCACCGTGAAGATGACCTTCGTCATCGTGGCCGCCTATGTCACCTGCTGGGCGCCCTTCTTCAGCGTGCAGATGTGGTCAGTGTGGGACGAGGATGCTCCCGACGATGGTGAGTGGTGGGGGGGGGGGGGATTGGGGGGTGGTCCCAAAGAGGGTGCAGAGCCCTGGGAACCCCAGGAATGTGGTTGGGTTTGTAACAAACCAGAGCTGTCTGTCATTTTGGGATTTAAAAAAAAAACCAAACCATGGGTAGGGCTACAGATTTTGTCCCCAGTAATGTTAATGGAATACAAATTTCAGAGGTTAATCATTCTTTTCACCAGAAAAAGTGATGATTTCTGGCCATCATCCACAGGGATGTGCAAAGACGTCTTTGCCATGTGTGCCTTTCCTCTCCTGCGGGAATTTACAGAGGTTTCAGAAGGGGATTGCTGAGTTCATTGGTTAATTCTTTTTCCTGAAAATTTTCACAAGCTTTCATAGCAGTAGAAGGAACTTCACCCAAGATTGAAAGTCCTCTGGGAGATGCTTTGGGCAGCAAAGAGGCTGAAGGAAAGTCCAGAAACGGCTGGGTCTCCCCTCTCAGAGGATGTGCTCCAGCACGTTCCCACTGCAGAACATCCCCCACCCGAAGGGTAGAGCCTGGCTCTGCAAACTCTCCTGCCCGAAGGAATGCGGGAATGGGAGTGGGAATGGGAGCCAGGAGAGCCCCCGGGTCCTGCCCGCTGCCCACTGAGCCCCTGCCCAGCCCCTGGGGACGTTTCATCTCTCTCTCTCGCCTTGCCAGAGTCCACCGACGTGGCTTTCAGCATCACCATGCTGCTGGCCAGCCTCAGCAGCTGCTGCAACCCCTGGATCTACCTGTTCTTCAGCGGGCACCTCCTGCAGAACGCCGGGCGCTGCCGGGGCTGCTGGGGCCGCCGCCGGGCCGGGCTGCGCAGACCCAACTCCACCGGGAGCCTGTGCAGCAGGAAAACCACGATCCTGAGCCACAGCCACCAGGCCGGGGTCCCCCTGCGCGGGGACAGCGCCAGGGAGCCGTACTCGCCCTGCGACGAGGGGGTGACGGAGTCGGGCACGCTCTAGGCTGCGGCGGTGGCCGCTCTGTCGCTGCAGAGCGCGGTCCTCCCCGCCTGGTGGCACCGCGCTTCCCAGAAATCTCACTGTTTCACCCAGAAAAGCGTCGCTGTCCGCCTTGTCCTCGCTGCCGAACGCGCCGTGTCCGCTGCGACCATCGGGGAATGGAGAGAGCCCCTCCGGCCGCTGCCTGACCACAGCATCCACCGCCCGCGTGTTTAGGGAAACCTCTGGCTGCTCTCCTCCGGGAAGGGGATTCTGCATCCTTTGGGAAGGGGATGCTGCACCCGCAAAACGCTCCTGGAGGGACCCTGCCAGCAGAGCAGCCTGAGCACGGCAACGCGGCCCCATCTGCTCCAGATCCCCGCCAGTTCCTCCTCTCGCACCCTCGGGGCCTTGCTGGCCGAGCAGACAGCGAGGGCAGAGCTGTCCCACGCCCCGGGGCACGGCAGAGCTCCCCTGGCCGGGAACTGCCCCGCTGCCACCCCCCGGCGCCAGGGACGGGGCAGTCGCGTCTGTCCCGCACCCTCTGTGCCCGCTGGAGCGCCCCAAATGCGGCACTGGCACCCCGAGGAGCTGCTGCGAGCAGCCCTGGCCCCGCTCCAGCTCAGCCGGGCACGTCCTGCCCCCTCCGTGCCCACTTCCCCTCCCAGCCCCAACCCCCGTGTTCAACATCTGCCGCATCCCAGGCAGAGCTGCTCTCACGCTGCTGCTGCTGCTTTGGGCTAATTTTGCAGGGATCAGGGTCCCAAAACCACCCAGGGCTCGCAGAGCAGGGAACTCGGTTCCCGTGCAGTCCCAGCCTGGCCCTTGCCCTTCTCAAAGGAGCTGTTTTGTGCAGGAATAAATCACGGATGAGGCAGGAAAGAGCATCCCTTTGCTCTGGCAGTCGAGCTCCAAAGCTGCTGATGGAGTTGTCCAAGTGTCCCAGCGAAGGTTCCCAGTTCCCTGCGAGCCACGGGCATTATTCCTTCCACTAGCACAGGCTAAAGCTGTAAAAATAAGACATTAGGAGTAAAATATTTTGAAATCTTCAATATTTTCACTTTTTAATCGCCAGGCATTTGAAGGAGATTTCTCAGAAGCTTCCACTGACTGGTTTCGGCCTCACCTCCAGTTCCACAGTCACACCTCTCCTGGGATTTCCAACGTTACCCAGGACTTGTCGGGGGTTTTGGAACATTTTCTTTCATGTGCCCTTTGAGCTGGGCCAGATCTGCACACCAAGGTCATGAAACCAGGAGTGCCTGGCTCCCCCTGCCGTGATCGATCCCAAATCAATCGTCTCACAACCTTTCATTAAATCACAGCGTGGCTGAGCCCGTTTAAAACGCACTTGGGGCAGCTCCAGCCCTAAGGACGGCGCGCTGTGCTGGGAGGCAGCAGCTCCATCCCCCTCACAGAACTCCCACTGGGGCACAGTTCCCATTCCCAGGCACTCTGGAAGTTTATTTCTTGAAAGATCTGAAATAATAATAATGCAGAGTGAGGAGCAGGGACATTGCCCAGGTGGGGAGAGACCGACCCCAGCACCTGGAGCAGGGACAAAGCGGGGAAAACAAAAGGTGGGAGACAGGGAACATCATCCTTGCTGGGTGGTGAGGGAAAAGCCAGTGGAAAAACTGCATTTAAAAGGATTTTCTGAGGCTGATGAGCAAAGCAACATCATTGAGAGGAGCTGCCAGCCAGTTCAGTGGGTATTTGGAGGATTGCTGCATCTCCCTCTCCGAACTGCAGCCCATTTTGAGAGGCTGGGGGGGGGATGTTCCATTTGCTTTCATGAAACGAGGGAAAAAGGGCCATGGCACAAAAGTGGAGAGCTCAGGAACCCTCTGAGGGTTCCTGCACCACCCCGCAGCCCTCAGGAACAGTGCTGCCTTTAAGGAAAACGCCAAGGAAATTGTGCCTGCGGCTCAGAGCGGTACAAGTGGTGCAGCCCGTGCCAGGCAGTGCCCCAGGGGAGGGGCACAGTCCCAGCTGTGCAGCTGCCGGGGGCTCTGGGCACCTCTGAGCAGCAGCACCGTGGTGTGACAGCTTCACCCGGGTGTCACAGCTTCACCTCGGTGTACTCCACACCCTTGGATGCCCTGGGGCTGGAGAAGGGCCAGAAAAGTATTTTCCTCTTCTTTGGGTCCACGTTGACATAATCCATCCCAGTCTTCATGTTCTCGTAGTCCTGGGCAGAGCCCGGCTCCTGGCCTTTCCCCACGAACACCAGGGATGTGTAGTTGATGTTTTCCTCTGAGCCAGGGCCCTGCAGGAGCAAAATGAGCCCCAGGTCAGGCCCCAGCACCCACCCAGGAGCCTTTGCCCTTGGCCCATGCACCAGTTCAGAGACTCATGGAATGGGTTGCGTGGGAAGGGACCTTAAAGCTCATCTGATTCCACCCCTGCCATGGGCAGGGACACCTTCCACCATCCCAGGGTGCTCCAAGCCCCATCCAGCCTGGCCTTGGACGCTTCCAGGGATCCAGGGACGGCCACAGCTGCTCTGGGCACCCTGTGCCAGGGCCTGCCCACTCTCACAGGGAAGATTTGTTTCCTAATTTTCCTCATGTGCCCAGGGATGCTTCCGCCTGGATAGGGGATGCTGGAATGCTCCCAGCCTTATTTATGGCATTTCAATGTGATTTTATGGATTTACCCCTCCTGAAGCTGCTCTGGGGGTCTGGAGCTGGACAAAGATGGGCTGGGGTTGTTTTGGCAAAGGCTCTGTGTCTGTGGTACCTGAGGGCAGGAAGAGCTGTCCGAGTCCTCCGAGGTCTCCGAAGATGTGTCACTGCTCCCTTAAAAACAGGAGACATTTACCAGCCCCAGCACTTCCCAGGGGGTTAAAGGGAAAAAAAAGATCAGGGGGGGAAAAAGCAAACGTGCTCAGGAGTGAAAATTCAAAATGAAACCGTGTGATCCCTCCCCTCTTCACTTCCCTGGGAGAAACTGGGCAAGGAGAGCCCAGCTGGGCAGGAGCCCTGGCAACAGGCAGGGGCACAGTCCTGCCCCTGCTTGGCCCTTTGCTCACCCCTTGCTCCCACCCCCAGGCTGTTCACAGCTCGTAAGGAAGAGACATCACACAAAAGCCACCCAAAATTCCCATCCCTGTGCCAGGACAACGCCCTGGCACTGCAGGACCCTGTTACCTGCGCAGGCCGGTGCTGGGTTTTGTGCCCCGGGCTGTTGTGCCCCCGGCTGCCGTGCCTTGTCCCCTCCCGGTGACGGGGCCGGAGCTGGGGCGGGATGAGGGCTGGGATGCTCCCCAGGGCTGCTGCTCGCCTGCATCCCACGGGAATGTTGGGCTGTGACCAAGAGGAGAGTGAGCCCTGGCTCCGGCTGTGCCCAGCACACCCCACCCCACACCCGCTCCAGCAGCCCCAGTGCAAACCAGTCCACCCCGAAATGATTACTGCTGTGCACTGGAGCAGGCACATATCCATAAATTCAATTGCTGGGATGATCCAGTGCCCTGTTGTCCCACCAGGAGAGGCCCCAGTGACAAATCACGGTGCCAAGGCCTCTTCTGGCAAGTTTGGGATGCCTTTGACCCCGAGAGGAGCTGGGCTTTGTGCAAATGTCAGCAGCAGTTGGTGTGAAAGAATTTCCTGCTACAAACTGCAGCTTCACCTGAATTAATACTCTGTGAGTTGACTCTTGGTATTTTCCCAGCGCTTTACTAAAAGAGCAATAAAAGAAGATGGTTGTGAAGCAATGCAAGGTTGTACAACCCTCACTGCCACTGCCCACATCACCCACAGCTCATCCCCAGCCTGGACCCGAGCTCGGCCCTGCCCTGCCCCTTTCCCACTCCACCCCGGTGCCCAAAACAAGAAATCCCCAGGGAAAGCCACCAAGGCAGTAATTACCAATTTTCCTGCTGAGCATGATGTAAAGGGCCAGCAAGAGGAGAGCGTGGAGCACCAAGGTGACAGCTGAGGTGACAGCAGGAATCCAGCTGAACGAGAGAAAAATATTCAGTCTCCTGAAATCACCGAATTCTTTCCAATCCCCCCATCTCTTCAAGACGTGTTTTAGGCCCGGGCTTGCTGGCAGCTTTCGGTTTTGCTTTTTTGTCCTTTGGGGGGGATGTGCCCCAAAATGTGGGGCTCGGTTTTCAAGAATGATTTGAGTTCCTTGCCCCTCGTTTTTGGGAGCCTGTCCTCAGAAGGGTTTTCAAAAGCCTCATTGCCAGCGGGGGAATGTAGTGATGGAGGGGAGAGAGAAGTTACAGATATTATGGAATTATGGCTTTATGGAACTATGGATTTATGGAATGGGTTGGGTGGGAAGGGACCTTTGAAGGTCACCCCCAGCCATGAGCAGGGACATCTTCAGCCAGACCAGGTTGCTCAGAGCCCCGTCCAGCCGGGCCTGGGATGGTTCCAGGGACGCTGTGAAGGGCTCTGTGCCCCGGGGTGTTGCACTCACCACTCACAAGTGCTGTTGAGCATCCTCCTGCTGAGGCGTCTCCAGGTCCTGGGGGGGACACAGAGAGGCAGCAAGACCTGGTGGCAGCCCACAAAAATGGTCCTGTTGAGCCTCACGCTGCTCCACACGAGCTGAGGATCAGGCTCAGCACTTGGAAGCGGTGGTTGGACACTGCAGATGTGAAATAAAGGGTTTTTATTTTATCCCAGCCCTCCCCCTGTGAGAATCCCTCTGGCTCACACCCTCACAGAGCCACAGGCCCTCCCTTATCACTGAATTAATGCCTTTATACACGGTCATATCTGAGACTTGTCTGGAGCTTCTGGGCTCCACCGTGGCGACAGAATTGAAATTTATTCTTCTTGCTTTAATCCTCTCCCACGGTTCGTTATTTCCTTTTTTTAATCCACAAAAAAACCCCAAAACCCCCTCAAAAGATAACTATAATCTGGAAAAAAAAAATCCATAGAGAAAGTAACCAGAGGAAGGTCGTGGGTTGGTTTGAGACTGGTGTGAGACAAGGTCCAGACAGAAATATCAGAGGCCCTCCAACACCTCTGTGTCTGAAACACCTCGGATTTAATGCTGTGAGAGCTTCAATCCTGTAGAAGTTGAGAGGGTTTAAGGCAGAAAATCAGAAAACACCAAGGGGCTGGGCCCCTTGGCTTGGGACTTCTGGCAGTAACACTCCAGGGATTTATGATAAAAAATACAGGTGTTGATTTTGTAAAAAATAGCGGGAGGGGTGTTCAATTTGTGAGCTTCCACTTGCAAAAAAAAAGCACTTTAAATCTTCCCTCAGTGCTATAAACTCCCTATTTATAAACGGCTGATAGGGAGAGATCTTCAGCTGAGGCTTTGAGACAGTGATTAAAGCAGCCATGACAATTTGATGGATAAATTGATAGAGCAAAGGCGTTATCCACCCTGTGGAGCAGATCCTGTCATTTCCTCTGTGACACATTTCTGAGCCCAATTCATCAAAAGCTTTCCTGATAACCACCAACCTCCTGCAGAATTCCACTCACTCAAACAGCCTGACCGGTGCCAAGCCAAAAAAGCATTTCTTGCAGGAATTTCCCCCCTCCCTTACTGAACAAACCTGTCCCCAGAAATCCTTCTCGAAGGGCTGCCCTTCTTAAAAGGCTCATTTCCTACTGTGGGGCAGGAGATGCTGCTGCAGCAGCAGATAAGGATCTGAGAAATGAGCTGCTCAAAAGGAAATTGCAAAATAAGCCCCAAATCCAACTACCAGCAGCAGCAGCTTCTGTGCTGAGATGGGTACGGCGAGATGGAGGCGCCGATATCGGCTGGGTATCGAGAAATCTGATTCGAGAGAGCAGCCGGTGAGAGCCTGGCACCACATGTGCTGTTTTTGGCGTCTCAGGGAACTTCTGTGAGCCTGCAGCCCCCAGGACTTCAACTTTTTCTCAAGAAAAGTGCTGAAATCAAGGCTTGCGAGGAGCTGCTCCTCCGCCGAGCAGCGAGGGGTCAACCCTAGGCATCCGCGCTCAGCTGAAGGTGAGTAAAAACTCCAGAAAGCCCCGAATTATTTTAATCCCACTTGAGCCAGGCCCAGCTGGCCCACAGAAGCTCAGGATGGCAGCAACACGTGCCCAGGGGGATTCCCAGCCCCGCTCTCCTCCCGTTGTTCCACCCCTCTGCTTCCGCGCCGTCGCATCCAGCGCCCGGCGGAGCGCGGTGCCCAGCGCTGATTTACCTGGGGGTCAGAGCTCTCCACACCTTCCCTTCCCCCCAGCTCTGGGGCAGCTGGGGCCGTGCAGGCAGCAGGGTTTAGGGCCGTTTCGGCAGCATTTTGGGTGCAGCACGGGGTCCGGCAGCGCAGCGGTGCCGGATGCGGTCACGCTCTACCCCCAGGTCAGAGGCACCAACGAGCCCACGCAAGGTTCCATGACGCCTCCCCTCTTGTCAGCGGTCTCATTTAAATATATTTGGGTGTTTCTCTGCTGCTCTGCAGCTGTTTGGCTCCTGGGACCCTGCACCCCTCCACCAATTCTTCATCAATTCTCCATCTTCCAGCGGCTTTGGCCCAAAACTCAGCTGAGCTTCCTTGGAGCTGAGCAGTGCTGAGGGAGCTGTGCCCAGCCCAGCCCTGAGTAACTCAGCTGCCAAAACGAGCTCTGGATGCTTCCAAGGAAACCTCTTCCACAGGGATAAAGCATTTTACACCACCTGGCTCCGTGTCTGCTGGGGGTGGATGGGCCTCCACCTGCCCGAGCTCTGGAAAATGTTCTGCAACATTTGGGGTGCAAGCAGCAGCCTGGCAGACCCCATCCTGAGGGTTCCCAGGAGGTTTGGGGAGTGCTGGGCTGCTGTTTTGTAGGAACTGTGGGGTTTGTAGCTCTGGAGCAGCCCTGCAGCAGTCCAGCCTCTTCCCTGGCAGAAAGGTCAGGAACAAGAGATTCCCCTTTTTCAAGGTCCTTGATTCACGGGGATGATGCCTGCTGACCTTTAAACACCTCCACCACCCACAGCAATCCTCTCCCAGGGACATACCACCCCAGAGAATCCCCCTGGATTGTCTAAAAGCAAAGAGAAGATCCCGAGAAGCACCACCTCCCCCAGGAGCTGCACCACGAGTTGGGGTCACTTCCCAAATTCCCCCTCATCCCTGGGCCCGTGGGGCTCCCACCATCCATCAGCTCCATCATCAGATGTTGGTCCTGCTCTCCCCACAGCTGCTGCGGCCCAGGTGAATATTTTGGGGTTTATTTAACTGAAAATTGCTTGTTTGTTGATGTTTTTCAGGTGAGAGTTTGCTGCTGCAGCGCTTTGCATGGCTCGGTGGTGGATAAACAGATTAACAGGTGGGAGAAGTGTCTGATAAAGGCAGAAAAAAAGGGTTTTTCAGAAAACACTGCTGGGGCACCCTGTGAATCAGTCATGGTGGTGGCTCCACTAAAGGAAACGTGTAGAAAGGAACACAGATAACACATTTTTAGCCTGAGAACAGGTTTTTTAAAGGAGGAAAGCGCTTTACACCCAGTTGGTGAGAGACACATTTTCCACCCAAGGGGCAAAACCTATTTCTGATGCACCTGAGGGCAGGTTTGTGGCCCTGGAGGGGTGGGATGCACCCAGGGACAGCCCCTGCCTGGCAGAGGCCATTCCTGACTTACCAGCCTGGGATATTCCAGGAGCTGGAGTCACCTTTCCTCAATTTCTACAGAGCAGCACGGGCTGGCCCTGCCAAGCCGAGGGACACCACGAGCTGGAAATTGGGCATCTCTTCCCTCTGCATTCCAGACATTGAGGTGCAGCTGGAATATGTATGCAGCAAAGCCTTTTTGATCCAATTTGCTGTGAAAATCCGGCCCAGTTGCTTCCAAAACGTTGAGAAAAACACCACCACTTTGTTCCACTTGAAATAGAAATGTTGAAGTGCCCCTGAGAGTTTAGCTTATCAAACTGCTTCTAAAATAACTAAAAAGTCAAAATAGATTTGCTTAACTGCAGAAATTCCTAAATGAAAGGTCTGGCCTCATTATAACTTTCATCTTCCTATTTTAATACTGAACTCGCTGCCAGGAGTTTGCAGATTATGATGATCCAATTGGGGAATCTTTTCCACAAAATAAACTATTTCACTTGAAGTGTTCGGCGTGTCTGTGCTGCTGCTCACCCTCATGTTTATCTCCGAAGCCCAGTGACCCTTCAGGCTGTGTTTCCTGACAGGATTTTCAGGTTATAAACCATGTCTGGAACAATCCACTTGCTGTTTTCAGCTGATCTGGCACTTGCTGCAGCTGCTTTTGTTTTAGGAAGTTTCTTTCTAATCCATGAATATGTGATTAGGACAAGGAGAGAGGCTGGTACATTAAACTGCATCTCAAAAGGCGAAGGAGATAATAAATTTGTATAAAAGCCACAAAAAAATTAAAAATAAAGCATTGCAGCGTGGGGGAATGCAGGGAATTTTCATTTGTTTTGGAAAAACAGCTGCACTTGCCATTGGCATCAACTGTGCTGTGCCCAGTGCTCTCCTGCTCACATCGAGAAATATTTGATGGATTTTTTTAAAGCTTAATCTGCCTGCAAAACCGGGGAGAGGAGGGGCCTGGCAGCATCTCCAGGGATGGGGACACCAGGTCCCGGTGACAGCAGGACGTGACTCAGCTGTCCCCAGCCACCGTTGGTACCTGTGCCTCACGAATGAGGACTTTAATTTCCTGGGCGAGGGCTTTAATGAGATAAAATTTAATTAGATAAAACAGGCTCACTGGGACAAACAAAAAATTGATTAGCACGGTGCTAAACCCTGTTAATCACGTGAATGGGGCTCGCTGAACAAAACACCCCCTTTAGCACCCACCCTCGATTATGTAACGCCAAAACCATGGAGAATAAGGAAAACAGCATCATCCCGGGCCTGGGAGATGGTGGCAGCAGGAAAACCCTCGCCTGCCCCCCCTGGCTCCCCCCATAGCTGAAGGCTTTATTTGTTCATCAGCATTTGCTGTTTGCACTCGCAGAGGCTTTAATGAGACGCCCGTCCCGAGTTAAACAAAACTCACCGGGGACGAGCCCATTAGCGGCTGCAGAGCACCGGGGAGCTGTCTCCCACGGGAAGCTGCTCCTTCCCGGCGTGTGGAAGGGAAAGTCACACCTTCCCGCGCCGCTCATCACCGCTAATTAGTCTGTGCCTTTTAAAATGAGGTCGGTGGCTGCCCTGATGGCACAAACGCATCCCTTTCCTGCACCTCCCCGCAGCTGCCGGGGTTTGGGGCACCCCACGGCCACGGGCAGGTCCCTGGGGTGGGGCTGTGGGGTGAAGGAGAAGGGAAATGTTCCCCTAAAGCGTTTTGGGGGGGGTTCCACAAGTGGATAAGGGGCTGATGCTGGGACGGGGACCCCATTCTGCTCCCCCTGCGGGACCTCCACTGCCCTGGAATCAGCCAAACCAGCCCCTGCTCAGCTCCCACAGGTCCCCCAACGCCGTCCTCACCCAGAAAAGCAAACGTGACCCCGGAGCGCCTGCTCAGCCTCGCCTGGGCCGTGGCCAGTGATTCATTCGGGGTGCCCGAGCCTGGTGTTGACTCTGTCAGGGCCCTTATCGGGCTTGGCACCGTCGGTATAAGAGCGGCACCGCGGCGCTGCCGGTGCGGGCACAGCCACCGAGCCACGCCATGAGGCGCCTGCTCCTCCTCGCCGCGCTCTGCCTGGGCCTGGCCGGCGCCCTGAGAAGGTAAGGGGGTCCCCAGGGTGCAGCCCGGCTCCCCAGGGTCTGGGGGGGTCACTCCCAGCTGTGATGGATGGCAGAGCTCAGCCTGGACACCCCGCGGCTGTGCCGGAGCGGTGGCACCGCTCTGGGGTTTCTGGGTTCTCCATCCCTCTGGGCAGAGCCTGTGAGCAGCAGGAGGGGTGTGCAAAGGGGGTCTGTGCATGCAGACAGGGCAGAAAACACCGGCCTGAATTCCCCTTGGCCCTGCTCATCCTGCCCAGCCCCAAGGTCCTTCCCAGCACGGACACCGAGCTGCCTGTCCCGCCACCGCCATGGTGTGGATGCTCCCCTGCACGCTCCGGCCTTCATTTCCTGCCTCCTAAAACACATCAAGTGCCCCTCTTTCGCTGGGCCTCGGCTGGAAATCATTGCAGTGGGAGGATGTGGGCTCTGAACCCTCATCCTGGCCTGGTGCCGGGACCCTCAGGGTGGGCACAGGGACTGCAGGACATTGGCATCACCTCCATGAGTGACCAGGACCCTTCTCCCCAGGGTGCCCCTGACCAGGCGCCGCTCCCTGCGGAAGCTGCTGCGGGATCAGGGGCGGCTCTCGCACCTCTGGAAAGCCCAGGGGGGGCTGGACACGGACAGCGAGGACTGCGCCGCCTTCTCGGAGACCAACGAGCCCCTCATCAGCTACCTGGATGTGAGCAGGGGCGCTCAGAGGGATGGCAGCACCCTCCATTTGCCTGAGCAGTGCCCGATGCCCAAAAGCTTCCCACAAATCCCGCGGCTCCTGGCGGTGCCCGCAGTGCCAGGGCTCGCTGCCTGCCCGGCCCTCTGTCCCCGGGAATGTGAGGATGAGGACAAGGCAGCGCATTCATGGCAGGCACTGCCAGCCCCCTTCCTCCCTGCTACGCTCTGCCCACTCCCCTGGGGACAGATTTCCTCCAAAATTCAAGTTACTTTCCAGGGCAGAGCCCACCACAGAGCACCCCGAGGTGGAGGGGGTTCCCCGGGACAATCCCGTTCCCTAGTGGGGAACGCCCTGTCCCCAAAGCTCCCGGTGGTGACGAGGGTCCCCTCAGGGCCCAGCCCCCACCGTGCGGCCTTTTGTCCTCAGTTCCCATTGTTGTTCCTTAAATATTTGTCTCCTTTTTTCCACCTGGCACAGCCTGGCTGGGGCAGATCAAACACCGAGCCCCATCCGTGCCCTGCAGACACCCCCGGCTCCCTCGTGCCAGCATTTCTGGGTGTGCTGATGGCTCACGGTGCTCTCTTCGGCAGATGGAGTATTTTGGGCAGATCTCCATCGGGACCCCCCCTCAGAATTTCACCGTGGTGTTCGACACGGGCTCCTCCAACCTCTGGGTGCCTTCTGTCTACTGTGTCAGCAAAGCCTGCGGTGAGTGGGGACCCCCCGACCCCAGAGAAGCCACCGGGCACCAACCCCAAGGTCTTGGGGGCCGCCCCCACCCAGCTGAGCCCTGTAGGTCACAGAGACGTGACAGAAATCCAGGGGTCAAAGCAGGGGGTGACAGCCCAGGGGCTCAGCAGGGGACAAATGTGGCTTTTTGGGGCTGTCAGCGATCAGCCGACCCCAGAGAGCCCAGACTGCTGCTGTGGGACACGGAGCATCCCCGAGCAGCCCCAGGGCTGCCCCGGAGCCCAGCAGGAACTGGGGAATGTGACTGGATCCGGCAGTGCCCAGGGGCTGCTGCTGGCTGTAAAGCAGGGAGAGCAGAGCTCGTCTGGGGACTCATTAAATGCTGCTCCCCCCAACAGCCCTTGGACCCTTCAGACTGAAATGGAAGAGGTTTCATTCCCCCTCAAAACTCCAGCAGGTCCCTCAGCGGAGTCCCCATAACCAGGAGTTTTGGTGACACCGCGCTGCACCATCACTTTTCCTCACTGGTGATGGCTCCTGGCAGCTGTGGCCACGCAAAAAAATGACATCTCTGGTGACAGATCCCATCTTCTCCCCCAGCTGAGCACACCAGGTTCCGGCCAACCCAGTCCAGCACCTACCAGGCGATAGGGACCCCCTTCTCCATCCAGTACGGCACCGGGAGCCTGACGGGGATCATCGGGTCCGACCAAGTAGCCGTGAGTGCCCTTTGGGGTCCCCTGCTCTGGACGATGTGCCCGGGACTTGCCCACAGGCTCAACACGGAACCGCCTCCTCCCTGCAGGTCGAGGGTCTCACTGTGAGCAACCAGCTGTTTGCAGAGAGCATCAGTGAGCCGGGAAAAGCCTTCGTGGATGCTGGGTTCGATGGGATCCTGGGGCTGGCTTATCCCTCCCTGGCCGTGGATGGGGTCACCCCTGTCTTCGACAACATGATGGCCCAAAATCTGGTGGAGCTGCCCATTTTCTCCGTCTACATGAGCTCGTACGGACACGGTTTTGCCCCGGGATGTTGCTCAGAGTCTGGCGTTGCTTTAGGGAGCGGGAGGGGCTGCCAAAATGCAGATATTTTACTCAGCCAATGCAGGGTTTTTGGTACCAGGTTGAGCAGCACAGACCTCTGGCCTTACAGCATTTGTGGGGAGAAATTTGGGGTAAATTCATGCTAAACGGAAAAAATCCCTCATGTGTCCTCCTCTTCCTCCTCCCTGCAGGAACCCTGAGTCCCCCCAGGGAGGAGAGCTGCTTTTTGGGGGCTTTGACACCTCCCGCTTCACGGGCACCCTGAACTGGGTGCCGGTCACCCAGCAGGGGTACTGGCAGATCCAGCTGGACAAGTGAGTGGTGCTGGGCAGGGTGGGAGGGCAGGGCTGGGCTGGGAGGACAAATCCCTCCCACTCCTTCTCCCCTCTTCCAGCATCCAGCTGGGTGAGACAGCGACTTTCTGTGCCAACGGCTGCCAGGCCATCGTGGACACCGGGACATCGCTCATCACGGGCCCCACCAAGGAGATCAAAGAACTGCAAAACCTTATTGGGGCTGTGTCTGTGGATGGAGAGGTGAGAGCCAGGGTGGGGACAGGAGGGGACAAAGCTTGGGGACTCCTCCCTGCTGGAAGGGACATCCTGAGTCCCCCGCTGTGTTCCAGTACGCCGTGGAGTGCAGCAACCTCGACGCGATGCCTGACCTGACCTTCACCATCAACGGGCTGCCCTACACCCTCAGCGCCCAGGCTTACACCCTCGTGGTATGGCTACGGCTCCCTGGCACCACCAACCCCAAATCCCAGCAGCTCCAGAGGCAAAGCTGACCCTGGGAGCTGGCAGCGTGTCCCCGAGGGTGACAAACCCCGCTGGTTTCTGCTTCGCCACCATTCCTGGGTGTTTCCATGTGCAGGAGGCTCTCGGCTTCATCCCAGCTTTCCCCTTCTCCTTCCCCAGGAGTACGGCGCTGACATGACCTTCTGTATCAGCGGCTTCCAGGGGAGTGACATCCCCCCTCCCACGGGACCCCTCTGGATTTTGGGTGATGTTTTCATCCGTCAGTTCTACTCCGTCTTCGACCGTGGCAATAACTTGGTGGGGTTGGCCCCTGCCGTCCCTTAGGGCTGTGACATCCATGGGGCAGGAGAGGGACTGACCTTGGCAGGGCAGGGGATGTCACCACGGCCTCGGTGTCCCCAGGGGGTGAAGACACCCAGGGATGCAGCTGCAGAGCCCAGCAGAAGTCCAGTCCTCGCCAGGACACTGTGATATAAAAGCGTCTCGAGCAGCTCTGTGATCTGCTCTGCACATTCTCCGTTTTTCAATCCTGAGCCAATAAAAGCTTTAACAAACCCAAGCCTCTCATGTTCTGTCAGCAGCAGCCCAGCAGAAATCCTGCACATCTCAAAGGGTTGCACTGGGGGTTAAATCCTCCTTGCCCTCCTCTCTGGATGATCCATGGCACTGCCAGGGCTGCACTCCCAGCGTGGCTGGAGCTCCCCTGGGATTCCCATGGGGCAGAAAGAAGAGGATGCTTTGCCCAGGTAGAGCAGAAACCCCAGAGGTGTCTGTGGCCATCCCTGAGCATCCCATGGGCCTGTGGGCAGGGCAGGGGCCGAGGGAGCACTGGGAATACACCTCTCCTCAGTCAGCAGTTGGTGCTGGTAAACAAAAAGGTAACAAGGAGACTGGAAAGACCCTGGGGCTCTTTCTGTGCCATAAAACTCCCAGAACAGCTGGTGATTTCCGGAGAATTTCACTTTGATTCCCTCGGGGAACTTACAAGGACTGCATGCTTGGTTGGCCCTTGAAGCAAGAAGGGACAAAACAGCTGCTGAACCCTGGTCTGGGCTGGCTGGGGGGTTCTGGGGGGCCCTGGGGGGCTGAGGGGGGCTGCAGAGGGCTCCTGGCCATGGGGGTCCCCAGGAGTGACCGTGGCACACATGACTGCTGATGGCATGGGGGGTGTGTTAGAGTGCTGGAGCAGTGGTGGCTCACGAGTGATGCACCCTGAGGCAGCGAGAAAGGGAAGCTCAGAAAAGGTTATTTTTATCCAGGCCTTTGCTCTGTTTTCTCCACTAACCCTGAGGCCAGCAGTGCCGAGGCCGGGCAGTGCTGGAGTGCCCACGTCCCAGCCCAGCTTGGTGGCTGCTCCATCCTTCCCGAACCCGAGCAGCCTTCAGGGCTGGGAGCTCTGGAATATTCGGATCTGGTTGTAAACTTTGCGGCTGAGCCTTGTGGTTGGAAATAAAGGGAGATATCTGCCTTGCCCAGAGGCACTGATTGTGCTACTGACCAGTGTGGGCTCGGTGACGTTTCCTGTGTTGACTTCACCCCTGCTGCAGTCCCAGATAAAGTGCTGGGGTAGCTGGACAAAGGTCTCCTGTCCCTCTTCCACCTTAACCCTCAGCACGCCAAGGTGCTGCTGAGCACGAGCCCAGAGGCTGGTGGGGGGAGCATCCCCCCAGCATGACAGGGACCAGCCAGTGTCCCCAAACAGCAGCTGGCAGTGAGAGCTGGACTCACCCAGGACTGCTCTGGTGCCATGTTTTTGGGATCCCAGAGCATTCCGTGCCCCCTTGACAGGTTTGGGGGGGAAGTTGCTCCAAAAAGTGTGAGCATTCCAGCAAAGAGCAGCCCTGTGGTGCCCCAGGGAGGCTGAACAGCGCAGGGAACACTCGGATGCCCTTTGCTTCCTTCCCTTTCCCTCTCTCTCCCAGCCCTGCAGGGCACAGCCCGTCCTCTCCTTGTCCCCACAAGCCTTTCCCCCAGCTGTGTCAGCCCCAGCCTGGGTTTCATCACTTTCCTCACAGTCACAGGCCACAAAACCCACGCCTTTTCCTCCAAATGGCTGACGTGGGGGAGCAGCTGGGATGGGACTGAAGCTGTGGTGGCTGGAGCTGCTGAGCAATGATTTGGCCATCACCTCCTCCTCGCTGCTCCCACTGCCTTCGTCCAGGCAGAATCTCAGCCCAGGGGGGATTAGGAGAGCAGGAGCTTTGGGAAAATCCCTTTTTCCATGAATCAAACCAAAGCCAGAGCTGATGCTGATGTACCCTGGTGGGTACAGCCTCCCCGGCCAAAAGCAGAAGTGGCCTTGGGCATCAGCTGCAGTTTGGGATTGGCCACAAACCCCAGCCCCGGCAGCGTGGAGAGGCATCGATCACCTGACAGAGTGAGCAACGCTCGGCGCACCAGGGCCACGCCAGAGGAACGAGGGCAGAAGTTGTTGCGGGGGGAGGTTGAACAATAAATTCAGTCTGCAAGAGCAAAGGTGAAGCAGGATGGTGAAAAGGGGCTGAACAGAGGGACTGGGGAGAGCTGCTCCAGGGAAACGCCAGCTTTTTACCGGCCGCCTGTGAGAAATGGCTCAGGTCCTTCTGCCTCAGCCCAGCTCCTCCCAGCGCCTGCCCTCTGGGGGGAAAAACAGATTTTTCTGGCCAGACAGGTCCCAGATCACACCTGGAGAGGAGGGGGAGGAGGGTGTGTCCTGCTGAGCTCAGTGATCCTCCCTGAGATTGCATTAGGGCCTGTAAGGGGAAAAAAAATCTACGAAAATGATGGAAGTGGAAAAGCAAAAGCCAGTGCTCTCAGAGGGACACCGAAACCTGGGCAGGGGGACCACCAGCAACTGGGGGGCTGCTGGTTCAGGGTGAGGGAGAGTTCACAGATGGGGCACCCCGCTCCCACGGCAAACCCCAAATCCTACAGAATGCTTGGCACGGGCGCGGGACCTGCCCTCGCACGCCGGGAAGCAGAGCTGTGCCTTTGCGGCCGTGGCCAAGCAGGTTTCCCCACTCCGAAGAGCCCCGGGCACCAGCCTGGCGCTGGGAGAGACGGCCAGAGGTGTCCTTGGCTGCTCCATGGGGGCAGCTGAGATCCCCAGAATCCCATTTCTGATTGAACACATCCTGCAGGAGATGTTCCCTGCCCTGTTCCCTCTTTTGGGGGTGTCACCAGCTCTGTTCCCTCTTTTTGGGGTGTTTCTGGGGTTCCCGTGCTGGCTGTGGGTGCTGGGAGGGACCCCTGAGGGCTGGGGGTGGCAGGGATGGAGGGGCTGGAAATGCTCCTGATTCCCACCCTGCTCAGAGGGATCCCCGCCCCTCCTCAGCTCCCAAATCCGCGTGTCCCATCCCGTGTTGTCGGAGCAAAGTCCGGGATGGCTCCCGGGATGCTGCCCACAGCCCCGCCCGCCTTTTGTTCTCATCCCTCAAAAATTCCCCATCGGAGACGCAGAAAAGGGGTCCCGGGGAGGTGGCAGAAAGGAACCGGGGGGAATCTGAGCCAGAGGACAAGCCAAAAGTCCATCCCAAACTCCAGCAGACGGGGAGAACCTCCTCCCCCTATCGGACCCGAGCCGGGGACACTCGGCAGAGCCCCGGAATCGAGGGAAAATCCATGGACATCCCAGCCCCCGCCCGCGGCTCCGCCAGCCCCGGCAGGATCTCGGCCCCTTTCTGCTGATGTCACGGAGCGGGGCCCGCAGCCGCCTTCCCCGGGAGGGCAGGGATCGGCCGCCCTTTCCCGGATCCTCCTCTCTCGCCTCTCCCCTCCCCGGCCCGGCGGGAGCGGAGCCGGGAGCCTTGGCTGCCCGGCCGCCCCGGAAGGTGAGTGCTCCGCAGGTGAGTCCCCGGGGGCAGCCGAGACCCCCGGAGCAACGGGGAGGAGGCAAAAACGCTGCGGAAACTCCATTTTGAGTTTAAAAACATCTGGCCTGCCAAAAAGCTGGCGAAAGGACCGGGAAGTTTGTGTGTGCTGAGACACGAGGCTCTGCCGGTGCCGAGGATGCTGCCCGCGGCTGGGCACGGGGGGCAGAGGGTGCAGGGGGGCCTGGAGCCCACAGCTGAGAGCTCCCTGCTGGTGTTCCAAGGGGGAACGGCGCAGGGCTGGCCAGCGCATCAGAGAAAAATGCAGGGATGAGGCTGCCAGTGTTTCCATCTGTGCCTTGGCCGGCGGTGCCGGACGCTGCCGTGAGGATGGAGCTGCTGGGGCTGCTGGAGGATACTCGTCCCACCTGGGGAGGAGGTTTCAGGGGTCCTGACCAGGCTCAGAGCATGTGGGGACACTGGGACATAATGGGGATACATCCTGCGAGGAGATTCCGGGGTGCTCCCGGGCGGGGATGCTCCCTGAGCTGCGCTCGGGGCACCAAGGAATTCCACCCGGCTGGGGTCTTCTTCAATAAATGTAATTTTCAGCAGGACCCCAGACGCGTGTGCCAGGCTTAGGGGAAGGACTGCGCTCGAGAGGGGGTGGGAGAAGCAGGGAAGTGGCTCCCGGCAGCTTTGAATGGAGATGAGCCGGCGAGTCTGGGCGTGCTCCGGCTCCCCGGGAGCCCGGCGCGGGCGGGGCCGTGGGCCGGGCTTGGCCGGGGGGTTTCTGTCCCCACCGTGCCTGGGGCACGAGTGCAGCAGCTGCTGGCATGGCACGGGCATGGTGCTGACACGGTGAGGACACAGCGGTCCCGCGGCGGGAGGGTGGGAGCAGGGAGAGGGCTTGGGCAGCACCACCGGCGCCAGCGTGAGCCAGTGCCATCCCCACAGGCCGGTGGGTCCCTCTCGCCCCACAGGGCCTGTCCATGGATGCCAGCAAGAAGGTGGATCTGAAGATCATCATCATCGGAGCTCTGGGGTAAGGAGCTGGCAAGGGAGGGAAGCCCCCTGTGCGTGCTGGGCGTGCAGCTCCTGCTGTCACCCACCCCTGAGCAGGGAAAAGCCTCTCCAGTGCCCCTTTCCTCATCACCAGCGTGGGCAAGACCTCTCTGCTGCACCAGTACGTGCACAAGACGTTTTACGAGGATTACCGCACCACGCTGGGTGCCAGCATCCTCACCAAGGTCCTCGCGGTGGACAACAGCCCCCTGAAGCTGCAGGTGAGCACAGCTGGCACTGCCCGGGGTGCCCACCATGATCCCAGGGCCGTGTGTGTCCCACCCTGTCCTGCTGTGCCCAAATGCCCACTGGCAGCAGGAGGTGCAGGGCTGGACGTGCAGAGCCCGGTTTTCAGAGCCTGATTTTCAGCATCCATGAACTGCACTGGAATCCCACAGGAATTCTGGGGGCTCAGCACTCTCTGAAGCTGCCCCCCTGGGCTGCCAACACCCACCCTGCTCGTGTTGTGTGTTTATCTGTGCCCTCCTCTGCCCTAGATCTGGGACACGGGGGGACAGGAGCGATTCCGCTCCATGGTGTCGACCTTCTACAAAGGCTCAGACGGCTGCGTGCTGGCCTTCGACGTGACAGACAGGGAGTCCTTTGAGGCCCTGGACAACTGGAGAGATGACTTCCTGGAGAAGGTCATTTCTAGAGAACCGGATTTCCCCATGGTGGTGCTGGGGAACAAGATAGACCTCTGTGACCGGCAGGTGAGGGTGGAGCAGGGAGAGCGGGATGAGTAGTGGTGGAGTCACCATCCCTGGAGGGATTTAAAAGCTGTACAGATGTGGCACTTGGGGACACGGTTTAGTGCTGGGTTAATGGCTGGACTTGATGATCTTAAAGATCTTTTCCAACCTAAACAATTCCATGATTGTATGACTGGGATGCTGTAGGGTCCTAATGGCTTACGGGGGTTAATCCTTCACCTCAGAACCAGCCTTCTCCTTAATCTCACATGAAAACCAGGGCTCCAGGCAAGGAGCTGCCACCTCCCCCAGGACTCTTGGAGGGGATTAGCAGCATCCCCCTGCTGCCCTTTGGGGCAGAGGCTGTCCCCACCAGAGCAGCAGGAATTACAACCTCGGGCACTGCCAGCACCCTGCCCTCACCCAGCTGTGCCTGGGTGGGTGAGGAGGATCTCCTGTACCATCCCTGAGCTGCGGCTCCATCCTCTCCTCCCTCCCCGCAGGTGCCCGAGGAAACGGCCTCAGCCTGGTGCAAGGAGAAGGACATCCCGTATTTCGAAGTCAGTGCCAAGAACAACATCAACGTGGCCGAGGCTTTTGAGACCCTCGCGAAGCAGGCACTGAGCAGGGTGAGCGTCCTCCTGCTGCGAGCTGTGCCGGGCAGGGGTTCGGGAGGGAGCTGGGCTCAGCCGGGGCTGGTCTGACAGATCCTCCCATATGGAATAGCTCCTGCTGCAGCGGAGAGCCCCGGGAATGGGGAACGCAGCAGTGTTCGATCCTAAGTCAATAGGAATAGGAATCGCCGTTTCCTTTTCGCACGGTGATGGGACCGCGGCGTGTTGGCACCCACAGCGCGCCAGCACTGTCCTCTAGCGGCCGTCCCGCGGGGACTTTGGTGTCCCCAAGCCCTGCACTAGGTGGCTTTTCCCTGGATTTTGCCTTTAATCACAAGTCGGGGCTAAACCCCAGCCCTCCGCGGTCCGCGGGGTGGCTCCGAGCTGGTGTCACTCGTCCTTTCCGTTCTCCGTTTCTCTCCAGTACAAAGGGATTTTTGAGAGTTATTTAACCGACTCCATCAAGCTCACTCCCAACGACAAGCCCAAGAAGAGCTGCTGCTGACCTTGGGGCCGCTGGACCCCACGATGCCCACAGCCCGGGGGTCTGCGCCCGCTGCCCACCCCAGCCTGGCCACAGGACTGGCCATGCCACCGCTGGACGCACCAGGGCCGGCTGCCTGCACATCCCGGGATTTGCTGCTTCCCACGGCTCCAGAGCTGCTCTCCCAATCACCTCAGTGCCACGGTGGCCCTGTCCCCCCTCGATCTGCTGCCGTCTGGCACCCGAGCGGGCGGTGTCCCTGCGGTGACGGTGCCAGGGACACGGGCAGTGCTCCCGATGCCTCTCCAGAGACCACGGCCTTGGCACCACGGGTGACCCTTCCCTGGTGTCCCCACGGCTCTCAGGGTGGGTATGGACTGGCCTGGGGGGGGACAAGTGGGGCTGGTGGCCTCGGCACAGGGCCCTCCTGAGACCAGCCACTGTGGAGGCAACAATTCTGTGCCTCAGTTTCCCCTGCTCTCGCACATATCCCCCATCAAACACCTCCCACCTTGCTGGGGAGGATTCTCAAAAAAGCACTTTGTCAGGGGTACTTGTTTTTTTTCTGTTTTAAAGGAAATTAAATATTTCATTTTTATTTATATTTATGTGTTGCAAAACACTCCCCAGATCCTGCAGCAGGAGGATGGGATAGGGGCTCCAGATTCTTGTGCTCCAGACTTTCCTCCCTGAGCCTGTTCAGCTTCTCGGGGCTGGGGGATGCATTTTGGTCTGCCTTTTTCTTTTTCTTTTTCTTTTTCTTTTTCTTTTTCTTTTTCTTTTTCTTTTTCTTTTTCTTTTTCTTTTTCTTTTTCTTTTTCTTTTTCTTTTTCTTTTTCTTTTTCTTTTTCTTTTTCTTTTTCTTTTTCTTTTTCTTTTTCTTTTTCTTTTTCTTTTTCTTTTTCCCAGTGCAAATTTCGGGTCAGGGGAGAGAGGAGGTGCACAGTGGCTGTGCAGAGGTGGCGCGGGCACCCGGCCGGGCCGGCTGTCGGCAGAGGGAGCCCGCTGGGAGCAGAGCCAGGCTCCGCTTCCCTTCCTGCATCCATCCCGCTCCGCACCGGGCACCTTCCAGCAGCTCTGTGCGGGCACCGCCTGGTTCCACCCGCGGCTGCAGCATCCCCCTGGATGGACTCAGATGCCCAGGGAGGTCACCAGGGACCTCCTGGCCTCTCGCCATCCCCCTCCAGACCCCCCCACGCTGACCGCAGTGGTCCCACAGAGCCGCCCGGAGGCTGCCCTGGCATCACCCGGACCGTCCATGGGGACAGCACCCATGGGTGGCAGTGGCAGGGCAGGGGGGTGGCAGGAAGGGTGAAACCTGAGCGAGGGCTGCAGAGCTGGAGCTGGACCACCCGGCTGCGGAGAGGAACGGAGAGTTCCCACCCTCGTCCTTTCGCAACGCTCCGCCTGTTTATTTGGGCACCGGGCCGGGGAGAGGATTTGTCTCTTCCTATTGGGAGGAGAGGGGCATTAACTATTTCCTCCCCAGGTTCTGCACGCCCTTTCCCCACCCTGGGCCTGCCCGGAGCCCCCCTCGCAGCCAGCATCCCCCAGCCCCACCCTGGCACGGCTCCGGGCCGGGCACCGGCCGGGGCTGTCTGGACGCGGTGCTGAGCCCTGTCCGTGCCAGCAGCGATGTTGTTTCTGATCACGCCCTTTCCTCAGAAGCTCTCAGCACTGGCAAACAAAAAGCTGATCTGTTTTACAGCAGTTTGGACACCCAGGGCTGAGCAGGTCACACAAATGCACCCGGTGGAGTGGGTGCTCCCTCAGCCAGGGCTCAGCAGCCTCTGGCACCAGCCCAGGGCTGCTGTGGGTGCTGGAGCCTGTGCGTGGCCGGAGCTGGAGCCAGGCAGGAGCTGCAGACTTGACTCAGGGTCCACCTGCAGCCCAGGATGCCCAGAGAGGGACAGGCAGGAGCACCCAGATGGGCTGGGGTCAGACCTTGAGCTGCAGGCACAGCTCGCCCCAGAGCCCTTGGGCAGGCTCTGAGGTGCTGGGCTCAAACTGAGCAGGGCCCCAGCACTTTGTGCATCCACAGAACATCATTCCAGGCACGGGAATTAAGCCTGTGAAGGATGCTGCAGCCTTGGGAGCTGGCAGGATCTCCAGTGGCATCACCACCCTTTGGAATTCCTGGCTAACACACCTCGCAGATGTGCGGCACCGTGCTGGAGCCAGCTACAGCCCTCCAGCTTTTCTTCTCCCTCCATCCCTCCTGGGCAGGGTGTCCTGCTGGCCAGGCAGCCCTGGCACAGCCAGGAAGGCCAGGAGACCGAGCAGGGTGGCGCGGTGCCAGGCAGGATGCTGGCAGGAGAGGCCAGAGGTGCTAAGATGGTAACACTATCCCGTGGCCGAAACCTGATAAAGGACAGGGGGAGGTTTGCAACGTGTGGGATTAACAAGGTCAGGTCGAGATTTTCTCAGGGTGAAAATCAAAGGGGAAAATATTTGCCTTGTGTGACTCAGAGAGTTCCTGAGCAGCCACCTGAGTGCCTGAGCTCACCCCGGCACAGGGCCCGGCCTGTGGCCACTGCTGAGGAACCAAACCCAAGCCCTCCTGCTCTCCTGCCCACAGTGCCCTGTTTGAAAACCAGAGAGACTTCCCAGCTGCTCTGCCATCTCTACAGGTTTTCATTCACTCACTGAAACCACAAAAATCAGTAAAATCCCACCCCTGATGCTGTCACCAAACAGGGACCATCCCAACCCTGTTGCAAATCTGCCCTCGGTATTTTCGGAATTAGCACCCCACGCTCTCTCTAAATCCCTGACTCCCAGTTTGCTTCAGTGTTCTGAGGTTTAGTTACCACTGCTCCTTCCTGAGACACATCCCAGGGACAGGCAACAGTGCCCAAGAACCACAGAATCCATAATTTAGGTTGGAAAAGCCCTCTGAGGTCATCAAGCCCAAGCCCACCATTAAATCACATCCCTAAAAATCCACCTACCCCAGCCCGTAGCACTGGGAGCCGGGTGGGACTAAACTCTTCCATGGAAATGTGAGAATTAAAATAAAGGCACTGGAAAATACCTTAAAAAGCTGCAAAGAAAATTTTAAAAACCCCAAGTTTTCCTGTTTGGAAACAGAAGCCCCATTAACCTGGAGCTGGGACTGAGAGCGAAGCAGTGGCTGCAGGCACTTCAAAGCCAACCTGATAAACCCCAGAGGTTCAAAGTTCCAGGTAACCTTTCGAAGGCGTCAGACATGAAAAACAAATCCACGGCATCACGCAAAGCCTTATCTGTGCCCCGTGGTGCCAGCGGGCCGCAGGGCAGTAAACACCTCCGGAGGTGTCAGCACAAGGCTCTGCAGCCTCCCTGGGCCACCGTGGCCACTCCTGGTCCCTTGTCACCTGCAGCAGCGCCATTCACCCGGGAATGAAGGGCTCGGGGTGGTGGCCTGGCCTGTGGCACACCGAGATTTCTTTCCAAGAACACTCCTGGTGCTATTAATGACCTGAATGACTGTTCTGCCTTCCCTCAATCGCTGCCCCAGTGTTCCACCCCAGTGAGAGGATGACGCCGATGGGATCGGTGGGACTGTCCCCCCGAGGTGTGATTGTCCCCCCAAGGGACCCACAATCAGCCCAGGTTTGAAGCACAGCCGTGCCCTCACTGCCCACCTGGGCACAGCAAACGCTGGCGCTTCTCCTGCAGCCCCAGCCCACGGCAGCTGCTGGCACCGCGTCCCACCCCGTGGGGCTGTGTGGGGCCACGGGGCTCTGCCTGGCCCCGGGGCTGGGGACAGCGGGGTCTGGGGACATGGCAGGGCTGAGAGCCGGCACGTAGGGAGGATTAGGGGCTGTGGCCCGTCCCGCAGTCAGCTCTGGGACATGCTGAAGTCAGCAGCCAGCCCGAGCCTCGGGCGTCCTTCCCGCAGCTCGGGACAGCAGCAGGATCAGCCCACTGGGATGTGGGGTGCGCAGGGTGGCCCCAGCCGGCCTGGCACGGGGCTGCCCCGCTGCCCCACCCCTCGCTGCAGCCCTTTTGTGTTTGCAAAGCCGTGCAGAGGTGCTGAGTGCTGTGGAGAGGATCCCACCGCCGGACAGACCCCAGAGCGGGAATGACAGCGGCAAAAGCACCCGGAGAAATCCGCGAAGGGCTGGTTCGATCAGGATGGGATGGTCCCTGTGCCAAGTGTCCCAGGCAGCAGCTCCGTGGTGGCCGAGGCAGAACCGAGCCACAGCAGGGCTCACGCGGGAGGGGTGTGCCCCTTGGCACGGGGATGGACACCAACTTCCCTAGGGAATTCCAGTGTTACGGGTACCTGGAGAGCAGCTTCAGCCTCTTGCTGTGGGTCCCTGCTGCCCGAGGAGGAGCTGACTACCCCCAGATTCCCCGATTTTGACTGGAGATTGTTTGGAAAGTGTGGACTTGTCTCCTCTCGCTGCCCTGGCTGAGCTCCCTCAGGTCTGCGTGAGGCCACCAGCGATAAATAACAGAGAGAACAGAAATGTTCCGTTTTTCTTCAGTTGCTGAATGGAGTTTAAAGAGCAAATGCTTCAAATTGTGTTAGGAAGTTTATTCCGGCCGATTTTCTTATCACCAGCATCCCTGGGGATGTGGCTGGACCAGACCAGAGCAAGGGCACCAACAGAGCCTCCCTCAAGCCCTGGGTGAGGCTCAGGGCAGTGAATCCTTCTCCCAGCAGATTCCACTTGGGCACTGCATCCCTCTGGCCCCAAATGCTTTATTTAACTTTAATGCCCTTTAACCACCGACCCGCTCAGGGCAGGCTGGCACCTGAGCTGCCTCCCGGCCTCGTGCCACGGCTGCAGCACCAACACTCCTAAAACTCCTAAAAAGGGCAAAGCAGGCAGCGCTTTCATCTAAAATCTGGCTGCTGATCTCTCTGAGCAGGGGCGACAGGACCTCCTCCTCCTCCAGCACCGCGTCCTCACGTCCAACACCTGGGCTGCTCTGCAGGCATTGACCTCGAAGCCTGAACAATGAGCGGGCTCATTTCAGGGCTTATCTCCCTCCGTGGCTGGGCCTGCAGCGTTTGGGCCTTAATGAGTTGCCCAAGGCCACATAGCAGCAGAGATGGGACACAGCAGCAGAGATGGGACCACGTTCCCTTTCCCTCCCTGCTCTGCCTTGCACAGAGCTGGGGGAAGCAAGGAGAAGCCTCACGTTCTCCTCCACGCACCTTCCCACATTTTTTTGGAGGAAAAATTCCTCTTTTTTTTTTGAACTAGAAAACCTCCCTCCACAGGAATTCAATGGTTTAAGCGAAAAAGCCTCGCTTGGGTTTGACTCTCCTGGATCAGAGCGGGCAGAAAGCCTTGAGGGGTGGGGGAGGCAGTGCCTGGAGCCAGCCCCCAGCCCAAATTCCAGCAGAATGGGATGCTCCACGTGGCACCCCTTGGCCTGGGGGCCCCCAACGCTGCGGGGCTGCTCCAAGGGCAGGAATTTTTGATGCTGAGGCTGCTCCCACCCTGCCCCAGCAGCTGCTGAGCGCTGCTCGCGTCCCTGGGCCTTGGGCAGACCTTGCTGAGCACATTCGGAGCTCCCCTGGAGAGGGCAGATATCTTACACCTATTTCACAAATAAGATAACAGCCCTTGCTCAAGGTGATCTGAGGGCTGTCCAGAGAGCACTGGCCAGCCCCAGGTGAGGACACACAGCCCAGTGCCAGGTGCTCTCTGCGCGCTGGGCAGGGTCTTTTTGGGGGTGACGATTCCTCTGGAGGTCCTTGTGATGCCCCAGACAGAACCCGGGGTCGGTGCGGTTGGCTCTGACCACCAGAACGTGCTCTGCTCCCTGAGCCAGGATGTCTTACCCTGCCAATCCTTCTGTTTGGGGACATGTCCATGCCAGCCCTGCTGCTGCAGCCCTGGGAGGGGGTCCCCCTATGAAGAAAAGGGCCAGCAGCACTGTGGCAGGGCTGGCCCCACAGACACATGCAGGTGACACGGTCTTAGCAGGAGGGTGGCCCTCCTCTTGCCTCTGGAGATGTCCCCACAGGGCTAAGGCAGGCTGGAAAGGCCCCAAGCAGCTGTGACCCAGAAATTCCCCTGGCAGACAAACCCCAAAGGCCCAGAGCCTCTCCCCAGCCCCGAGCTCACCCCGAGAACTGAACGGCCCCAACGCCCACGTGCTGCCGAGCACGGGGGCAGCTCTCTGCAGCCTTTCTGCATTCCAGCCTTCATTTTGGGGCTGTAAATAATCCTGCTGCCTCCCTCTGGGACATCGTGTTCCTCATTCCTGCCCGGATCAAGCCGCTGTCCCCTGTGCCAGCCGGTGACACCGAGCGGGCACGGCAGTGCTGGCGGTTCCCTTTCAGGTGGGAGCCGTGGTTCCAGCCCTGGCACCACAGAGCCAACGGCTGGGCCACCTCTGCCAGCGGGATGGTGGCACCCAGCCCGGGCCCAGGACCTGCATTCCTGGGCGAGCAGGAAACGGTGATAACCAGCCCTGGGAAGCTCCAGCCGGGCTCTGTGGGGTGACACAGGGTCCCCACGGTGACACTGGGGGTGCCAACTCCTGCCCACCCTCCCAGCAGCTCAGAGCATCCTTCAGCACCGGGCATGTCCATCACCTGCTCCTCCTCCACCACCTCATTCCCGTAGGAATTTGGCAGCCTGCATCTCTGCTTTCCCATCTGGCTGAAGGATTTTAAAAGCTCCTGAAGGGACAGACAGACAGGGAAGCAGGACACTCCACCTGTGGCTTCAGCTGTGCCCTGTGCAGGTGTCACAGCCTGAGCAGCACATCAGCCATGAGGAACAACCTCCCAGCACCTCTCAACCTCTTCATCACCTCCAGATCGTTGTGGAAGCACCAGATTCCCTCCTCAGAGGCTGCCCCACTCCACCTGCAGCATCTCCACCCCAAAGCCTGCCTCCTACCCACGCCTGTGCCTGCACAAACCCCGTTTCCTTGGCAAAACCACCCTAAAGCAAGGAGCAGCTCTGGCTGCAGGCCTGGGGATGGGAGAGGGAGGGAAGGACGGAGGGAGGAAGGCTCCCTGCAGGTCCCATCGCCTCTCAGGATCCAGCCCCCTCCGCCCCGGGGCATGCGCTGCCTGTCCCTGCTGCCCCCAGCCTCGGGGCTCCACTGAGTTATTACCACTGAATTATCGCTCCCATTAAGTGCTAATATTAATCTTCTGTAAACAAATCTATACATTCCAGCACATGGAATGCTGCTATCGGCTCAGGAGATAACCAGCTCTGAAGTCTGTGTGCCTGAGGAGTCCCTGGGGTGTCCTTCCATCTCCCAGTTCTCCCCCGCTTCCCAGTGCTTCCCAGACACTCCTACATGCCTTGCACACCATCCTGGATGCTCTTTTGGTGGACACAACCTCGGGCCACATGTGGGGAGTTTGGCCAGAGCAGAAAGAGGCAGCATAAGCTGTATTTATAGGTCCTGCAAATGGAATTTGACCGGACTGTGCCTCCCACGTCAGAAACGCCCCAGGACCATCGATGGCTGCACGGGGCTGGGTTCTCCACAGGGCAAGACCTCGTTGTATCCCGATCACACCCAGCAGGACTTTGGAATAGCAGGTCCTGCCACAGGGAGCAGGAAACAACAGGGAATCCATCTGTGCAGGAGGGACACCGGGGCAGGGAAGGGACAGGGAGAGCCTGAAGTCATTCCCTGTGGGAAAATTACCTCGCACAGGATGGAGAACTTCCTTGGGGGGTGTAAAAATCCAACCAGCTGGACTCCAGCCCTGCCAGCATCCCAGTCCCAGTGCCAGCAACTGCGGCACGGAGCCACTTTGGGTTGGTTTTGTGTCCCAGTGTGCACAGACAGCTCTTCACCGCCTGTGCCAGGGGTCAGTGGCATTCCCACGGACTTGGCATCCCGCTGCTGACCTTGCTGGGCCCTACATGTGTCTGCCCAGGGCACAATGCAAAGAGCAGGTTGGAGGATGAGGAGCACCAGCTGGTCCTGTCTCCCTCATGCCGGGAGCCAGCTTTGGAATTTTACCTTTCATCTTTCCTCGGTGGAGCTTTGCTAGGAAAAATGCCATTCACCGATGGCAGGAGTCCATTTCAGCATGAGCCTCATAGCTAATTAACCCTGCACGTTAGCCCTGGATGTTAATTAGCACCATCCAGGATGCTGTTGCCCCTCTTTCCGTGGTGCCTCGGGAGCAGGATCCCTGTGGATGCTGGAGCTCTGTGTTCCCGGGATTTGCCCTGTGACAGGGACCTCTGGGAACACTCGTGGGCTGCTCCCGCTGCTGTGTCACGCGCTCCTGTCCCACAGGGCTCCGCACGTATCAGGCTGCCCTTTAAAAAACCCACTCGATATGAGTTATTAATGATATTTACAGGATAACTGCTTGGCAATTATTACCTCTGTCGGTCAGATGGCAATGAATCAGCCCCCTTCCCTCTGGCACCTCGGGCAGGGTGTTCCTCTGGCGTGCTCCAGACACAATGATTGATTTGCATACGATGAGGTTTCTTGGCAGTAGCTGCCGATGCCTCGAGCATGCACAAGGTACCGGGAATTTTTCCTCTGGGAGCGAGCAAAGGCCACACCGCTGCCTTCTCCTTTCTCCTCACCCCAGCCGCGTGTTCCCTGCCCTTCCATCTCTCCCCCTGCTCCCTTTCCCCATCATTTTCCAGCGCTCGGAGGTAGCAGCACATCCCGGTGGGGTGGGTGACACCCGGAGGAGGGAGGGCAGCAGAGGCACCCCCGTGAACACCCCGTGCCAAGCTGCCCTTGGGGACAGAGATCAATTCTTCCACGGCAGTGAACCCCCTGCAGCTTCCTTCTGCTGGCCAATTCCTCTGGGGACATGTCCCTGTCCATTTCCTGCTGGTCCCATTCCTTGCCCCATTCCATGCTGATGTCCCCGTGTATCTCAGCACCTGCAGCATCCTGGCCGGTACCTGGCTCCTGCACTCTCAAATCCCTCTGGGAGGAGAGGAGAGGAGTCCAGGATCCTGGAGAGGAGTCCAGGAGCCCGGAGATGAGAGGAGTCCGGGATCCTGGCCCCAGCTCGGCACGGTGGCGTTGCCGTGGGTTGGACACGATGGCAGGAGGGGATGAGCCCTGTCCCCTGCTCTGAGCTGGCCGCTCCCTGACCTGTCAGGAGCTTTTCCAGTCTCAAACGCTGCCTTTCCCAAGGCACTGGCAGCTCCCGCGCCAGGAGATCGAGCAGGACCTCAGGGGTGGCTCCCGAGCTGCAGCTCCCGGCCGGCCCATCCCGGCCCCTCCCCGCTCCATCGCTGTCCCCTGCCAGGGGTGTCAGAAGAACCTGCCAAACCCTCAGCGCAGGAGCGCGTGGCCAGGTGTGGCTGCTGCCTGGGGACCGTGCCTGCGAGGCTGATGACAGATAGCCCAGCCGAGCCTCCCGCACATGCCCGCGCCGCGGAGAGCTCCCACCGCATCCCCACGCCGGGACACAGAGCCCGACCCTCTCTCCTGGGCAGACAGCGGGGTTCGCCTCTCTTCCCCTCTTCTCTCATCCCTTTGAACCTGGAAATGAGAGAGACTCCGCTTTCCGCTGCCGATCCCATCCCCGGGCCGGCGCGGCGGGGTCGGGCGCTGGCACAAAGCGCCCCATTGTCCATCCCGGGGGCGGAGAGTCGGCCGGAGCTCAAAGGCCGGGCGGGCGCTGCCCACCGCGGCCAACAAAAGCATCTTCTGCTGCCCCCGGCCCGTGGCAGGGGAGGGAGGGGGCCCGGGGTGACGTGAATATGGGTTATTGTCACCCAGAGCATGGAGGGACCCGCAGAGGGGATCAAACGGCCCAGGCCGGAGAGGGAAGGGGTGGGGTGAGGGGGGACATCCAAAAAGGCTCTTCTCCCTCTTCAGATCTCTCCTTATCTCCCCTGGCTATCTCCTGGGCTCAGCCCGAGTGTACCTGCTCGCAATTACCTCCTCAAGCCAATCAGGCGCCGAGCACAGCCCTCGGTCCCCTTGACTGAGGTGATTTATAAATGACTCACTGGCTCGTTTGAGCGCAGACCTCTGCACACCTCCTCGGGAGCACCTCTCCTGCCACATCTGCACCCCCCTCGCAGGATCGGCCGCTCTCCCGAGGCGCAGGTAACTCCAACAATCGGGCTCTTTGTCTGGGTGGGCGTGGGGGATTTACACTCCGGTTGCACAGCCACTGGGTGTGAGTCGCAGTATTTGGAGAACTGCTACTTCTTTTTTCTTTTTTCTTTTTTTTCCCTTTTTTTTTTCCTTTTCCCCCCTTCTCTTTTCCTCCCTCCCTCCTTTCGCCAAGGGGATTTACGGCAGCAGATTTACTCAGGAATTAGCAACACCAACGATCCAGCAGCTTGATTTATTATGAAGAGAGAGGCTGGAAGAGCCAAATATGTGAATTAATTATTGCTAGAATAAATCCTGCCATCTTATCCTGCCTGGTTCCTGCTGAGATATGTGGAGGGATTTGCCTGGCATAGGAGAGGCAAATGATGAGAGACACTCGGTTTCTGGATTCTTGTTATGAGCAGAACTTTCTGTGCATGGGACTGTGGAAAGTGGTCCCTGCCCTGAGGAAGTTGCAGCCCGAAGTGGGTGTTGCACATCCCAGGATGGAGGGAAGGGATGTGGAGCCGTGTGCCTGCGGGCAGCGGTTGAGAAGCACTGGTTGTGCACAGGAATCCAAGCCAGGAAAGGGGATTTGGCTGTACTGGGCATCCTGGTGCTCACAGTCAGGTTAGGAGGGAATTTTAAAGCTGGGAATGAGGAGTGCTCCCAGATTGAGCCCTGTCACACCGGGTGCAGGGTCTCCAGCTCCTCCCAGTGCCGTTTCATGGGATGTTTAGGTCCAGTTTGGGCAAGCTTCTCCATGTATAAGCAAGAGGAAATATCCCCTCAGTCTTGCTCCATGGGGAAAAACCGCAGCTCCTGCAGCTGGGATACTTTCTGCTCTGTCCTGATAAAATTTGTCCACACCTTATTTGTAAGCAGGCTGAAACCTGGAGCTGGGGACCTGTCCTAAAGCCCTTGCAGTGACATTTGTCCTGGTCACACAGCGTTTCTGCCTCGGGTCAGAGATTCCCGGTACAGAAATGCCGTCCCATCCTCCACCTCCGGGACAGGATGGACGGGGTGACCCCAGAGGTGTTTTTCCTTCTCCGAGAGTGGATCCAGAGGGGCGGGAGCACGTGGAGGAATGAGGCCTCAGCAGGCATCCCAGATCAGTGCTGCAGGAATGCTGCAAACTTTTTAATTCCTTTGGATTTGCATTGCCCACCTGCTCTTCAAAGGCAAGGGCAAGGTCGGAGACACGTGGAGAGCAGAGATGTGGCAGTGAGGGACAACAAAGTCTCACTTCTCCTTCCTTTAAATGCCCTTCCCAGTTCACTCCTGCCCATCCCAGCTGCTTTTTACACAGGAAGGGGATGGAGACAGCACTTCCAGGGATCGGGCTGAGATGCTCTTGGGGTCAGGCACTGCTCTGCCACACTCCGCAAGGTGACAGCCCCGGGGGACAGCAGGGCAGGGAAGCTGGTGGCTTTCAGAGGACCATGATGGGGTGTCTGGACATCCCAAAGCACAGCACCCCAGGCCGTGTGCCTGATGCCTCACCCCAGCCCAGCCCTTCCTCACACAGCCGCGGTGCTGGTGCGGCTACGACAGCAATGGAGAGTCGGGGTGGGGTTGGGAACGAGTGGGGAAATCAAACAAATCCCAGGAAAGTGGGTCCCACCCGGACTTTGCTGCCCTGGTGTCAGCGCAGGGCAGATCCCCCGTGCCCACAGCGTTTGCTCCCTCGCACCAAAGCGCAGGAGCCGAGCTGCTGAATATAAACATTTCACTTAATAAACACCCTGTGAGCCAAACACTTTGGCTTCACCTTCAGTTGCTGGCAGATGCCTGCAGATTTTATTACTCTGGTTACCAGGCACAGAGCTAGTTTGGTTAGAAACTCGTGTGAAGTGGTACATCAAACATTGGCACCGGCCCAGCGCAGGCAGCACAAGAGCTCTGCCCGCTGCCTGCGCTGGGCTGGGTCACTCACAATGAGAAAAGGGCCATCTGCCTGATGGAAATCACCCATTTAACACTCCAAATGTTGGGTCTGAACAGAAAGAAAACATTGATTTCATGCCTGGCTGCTGCGTGGTGAAGGTGCAGGAGTGGAGGAATGGGATGGCAGATGCCAGGGGGAAAGAGGCTCGGGGCAGTGGGATGGGAGGCGGGAGCTGGAGGGAGGCAGAGGTGTCTCCTCCTGGCCCTGCACTGTGGCACAGGATCCATTCCATGCCTGCCCAAGATCCATCAGAGCCCGCTAGCTCCTCCTGGCTCCTCTCACCCCCTTCTCCCTCTGGCTTTTGTTCCCCCGGCCATCACGGTGGTTCCTGATGGAAAAGGGACTAGAACAGCAAAGTTTTGGCTGAACTTTATGGATTCTGGCATTTTGCCTTTTCTGAGGCACGGATGTTTTTCAAAACTGATTTATACTCTCTTCTGGTGTCTTGCTCTTCTGTTTCTAATGAGTAAAGGTTAAGAAAAGGTTAAACCCTTTAACAAATGTGTGTGCCCAGTGCGTGGCACCAGACCCTGAACACAACCCCTGCTTCCCTGCCTCAGCTTCTTCCCCCTTCCCAGATTACTGGGAATGATTTTTTCCCCAAAATACTTGTGCCAGAAATGCAGGACTATAGATGTGGCTTTACCACTGCCAGGTTCTCTTCCTGAATCAGTTCATTTGTAGGTGAAGCCTGCGGCTATCCACAGCCAAAGGTAAAACAAAACTAAATCAACCACATTTTAAATGTGAAAAAGAATTTGTGCCAAAATGCCCCAGCTGAATACTCTGGGGTGCCTTGGTGGTGAGCTCCTGGTGTGGGCCATCAGCTGGACTCGCTCCTGGCATGTCCCCAATGCCAGGAGGTCGCAAGGAGCGTTCAGGGAGTGCAGGGGCGGATCTGCCGGGCTCCTGGTGCCTGATTGCAGAGGTGAATTATATAACATCCCTCTGAAATACCTGAGCTGAGTGCGTGACAGCAGGAACCTCCTTCTCCTCCTGCCTGGGCGCTCGGAGAGGCGCGAAAGGGAGAGGGGAGCGAGAGTGTGGCAGGAGGGTGAGGCAGAGTTCAGTCCGGGGGAGCACCTGGTGCTGCAGAGCCTGGCACTGCCACACCTGGCACTGCCACACCTGGCACCAAGAGCCCAGCACCTGTGCCATGCATTTCTCAGGGAGCAAGTGGAGGCTTCCTCTGCTGACCTTGCAGGACCTGGGCCCTTTCCCTGCACTGCCCCAGGGCTCCCGTGGCACCTGCAGCCGGAGCCGGGCAGACGCGGCACTGAAGGCACCGGCCCGGGGCCACGGGAGTCAAGACCTTGTCCTGGTGTTGCAACCAAACCCTTGCACCTGTGCCTGTGTTCTCCCACCAGATCTGGTCTGGGGGACAGGAGGGAGCTGCTTTTATGGCCCTTTCTGGGCAGTGGGGCCAGGAGAGGGGTGTTTTGGATGGAGATTCACACGGGATTGGGAAGAGGCTGGACCTCTGAACCCCATCCCGGAGCAAACAGCACAGAGGGCTGGGTGTGCCTTGCGCAAGGAGAAGGGGGATGGAGGGGGGGAGGCAAGGGAGGAAGCATTATTCCAAGAGCATTGATTTTTAATCCCTAAAATGAAGAAGCATTCCTTGGATGTCCATCTCTAGCACTGGGATCAGTCTGGGCCCTTGTGTCCCACATAACGCAGCGATCAGGTGGCTCTCCCACTAAATTTCGACTCATTCCTTGGACTGGAGCTCGTGCTCTGTGCCTGCATCAGCGCAGGAAAGTGGCTTTGTGCCAACAGCTCCTATCAACACCAGCCAGGAACCTCAATGTGACTTTCCTCTTCCCAAACACAGCTATCACCAGCACAGGGACGGAAGATAAGAGCTCAGTGTGTTTGCAAGACGAACTCTGGGAGAAAAGGTCCGTGCCCAGCATGCACAGCCTGGTTTGGGACTGGCAAGGCTGGGATCACCCAGGTCTGGACCGAGGGGACACTCATGACCTGCTGGGACCATGCTGGTCACCCACATCACGTCGCTGGAGTGGAGCAGTTCTGCTCTCACGTGTTGCTTGCTTGCTCCAAGTGTTTATCCCATTTGTGCACTCAGACTTAGTGAGGTCAAAATTTTACATTTCCGAGCATCCCCCACTCCAGCCAACCCCACTGCAGGGATGGACTTCCTAAAAAACTTGTGAGTGCTTGGAGCTCTTCCCCCAGACCTTGTCCTTTATTTCCATGCTCACACTGGAAGAGAGATCTTGAAAAACCTGGTCCCTGCAATGCAGCAGCTGCCTGGCACTCTGCTCTTCCCTCCACTCTCATGGAATTGCTCCGGGGTCCTGCCCCAGCTGCAGGGTTTAAACCAGCTCTGCAGCTTGCCGTGGGCTCATCCCACCAGCACCAGGCCAGCTGGCTTTGCCTTTTGTTCAAGGAGCAGCCCCGCAGCTCCTGGTTCTCTTTAATTCCCAAATCTCAGAGGTTTAAGCTGCTGTTTGAGCTAGGGCAAGGCCGGCGATAAGCCAAGTCAAGAACTTGACTCTGTCCGAGACGCTGACATCACGAGCCTGTTTGTTTAAGATGGAATTTAATCATGGGGATATTTGCCCCTCTGTACCTGCTCTGTTTATTATTTTCCTGATTGCCAGCACTTTCACTCAGCAGGGGAAATTCATTAAAGAGCTGGGATTTAATTGGCTGCTTGGGTCTGTCTGGTGGCAGGAGGCATGGAGATCAGAGAGACCACCAGGAACTCGGGTGGGCTTACCAGCCCTCAGAAGCTGTTGCTGAGTCTGGACCTACAAAATATTCACCAAGGAGAACTGGAAATTCCGAGCAGAGTTGTGGGGCTGGGGGAAAGTCTGGGAACAGCCACAGGATCACGGGAAATGTGGGAAAACCGTGACTGCCTATCAGACAGGCTTTAGGCATGAGGGACTGGGAAGAGCCCAGGACTCTGATTAGTCCTATTATTCAAAGGCGAAGCTTATCCTTGCTCTTGGAGAGGAATCTCCAGAGGAAAAGGAGCAGCAGGGGTGCCCTGCACGCCTGCAGAGGGCACTGGATGAGGCACCGGGCCCTGCAGGAGGAGGGACGTGCCTCCTCTTTGCTCCACAGCCGTGAGCTGGGGTCCCTCCTGACCCTGTGGGTGCAGATCGGAGCTGGAATCACCAACACCCCACTGCCGGAGCAGTTTTGCCCTGTGAACTCTAAAGAGTGGGGCTGATGAGCTCCCTTTCTAGACCCATTAGCTCCTATTTGCATAATGATCCTGTTGACCTAAATTCTCCCCAAAGTTTCGGCTCTCTGCATCATCCTTTCCTTCCTGTCCTGCTCTGCTACAATCTGCTCCTGTCCTCACCCCAAGGTATCAGCCAGGGCTCTCACCCGTCCTGGGGAAGCACATTTTGCTCATCCCAGTGCCACAGACTCGATGTCAAGGTGTGCCCTGACTTCCAGCAGCACCCAGAGAGGCGGGGGAGGGGCGGGGGGGGGAAGTTCTGGCACATTCAGAGCACTCCGTAAGCTCTCAGCAACCTGGATGTTGTTTCTTGGTGCATTCTCCTGCCTGAATCACCAGCTTTTTCCACCCCCTCTTCTCCTCCTATGTTGGGCAATGACCCACTTAGATACACACCAAAACACAAATAATTACCGAGATCCTCGTTTTATATCTGACCACTTCCTCCCTCCCCTTCCAGCCCGGCCAGTTCGGGGTGATTCTCCCCTCTCCCCAGGCATCTCTGGGCATGGTAAAGTAAGGGTTCTCTGGAGTTCATCACCCCTTTGGTGAGACCCAGATACTGGGCAGGACTGGTCTGCTGGGATGTTTTGGCATCTTCATCACTGACATGAGCTAGCAACAGTTATCTCCCCGAGCATCACTTCCTAGAGGAAACCAGGTGCTCATCCCCGGCCAGCGAGCATTGGGAAGGCTGTGGAATGCTGGGCAGCGTGGCAGGAACACCTCGGATGGGATCCAGCCCTTGATCCCGGTGCCAGTATCTGCCACCGAGCCAAACCAGCCTGGCAAAGCCTTGCCAACCCCACCGATGGTGAAACCGAGGCATGGGAAAGGTCAAGTGCCTCGCCCGAGGCAAAAAGGCGCTCCCGGAGCCGGGATTAACACCCCTGCCCGGCTGCCAGGCGATCCGGGCCGCGCTCGGGTCCCTTCGCACGGCACCGCTCATTAGCATCGCTCATTAGCATCGCTCATTAGCATCACCTCCGGAGAGCTGGGAAAGCTCCCGCGGCCGGGGAGCAGCAGCAGCCCCTGGAGCTGGGAGAAGCCACTCCCAGGACCTGCCTCTCTGCCACGGGGAAACTATTTAGGGTGGAGGAGCTCGGGGAGGGCTCCAGACGCTGGAGGTGTCCGCTCTGTTGTACCGCAGGTGGGGCCAACTCCAGCCACGTTCTTGGCTTTGCTCTTTCTTTTTATTTATTTTTTTTTTTCCTTTTTTTAAATTTTATTTTGGGGAAAAATCCAAATGATCCAGAGATGAGCCAGGCCAGGCCTCGGTATGTCATCGAACGTCCTGCCTACTCCGTCAGCCTCTTCGACGAGGAGTTTGAGAAGAAAAGCAGAACTTACCCCGTCGGGGAGAAACTGAGAAACCTTTTCAGGTAAGAGGGAATGCGATAGAATGTAAACCAGATTTAGCCAGGAACTGGGGGGGTGTCATTCACACCTGGGGGCACAGATCCCGTTTTTATCCTGGGAAACCATGGTCTTCAGGGGTTTGATGGATGAAAGGCATGGGAGAAATGCAAATTGGGCTGAAGAAAATGAACTTGGTGGCTCTTTGCTGGCAAATCAGCAGAACAGTCTGCACTGAGTGCATTTGGGATTTGGGGCCCTGCTTTCCAAGGGTTTTTTTAATAGTGGAAAAAGCACAATTGGTGATGCAGGGAATGGTGTGTGGATTGTTTTTTTAAGCTTTTCAGCTGGGATTTCCTTTTATCAGCTTTCTGATTGAAACCAATACCACCTTAAAGAAAGGTTTATAATTATGCAAACAAAGGTTAATAACCCTGCTGATCACTTTCTTGGAAATCTATCTCCATTCCTCAGAAGGAAGGCAACAATACAGGAAAGAGAGGGCTCAGAATATGGCGAGGGAGAACAGCTGAGACATTCGTAGGAAGATCCTTCTCCAATTCCAGCTCATTTGCTTCCTCCCTTCTTTGCTTATTTGCCTTTATTTTTTATCTCCCCTCCAGATGTTCAGCTTCCAGGTTCAAGCTCACCCTCTTCCGCCTGTTCCCAATACTGGTGTGGCTTCCCAAGTACAAAATCAAGGACTACATCCTGCCTGATGTCCTCGGCGGGCTCAGTGCGGGGACAATCCAAGTGCCACAAGGTGAGGAGCGTCACTCTCTGGGTCTCCAAGAGGGAATAACACTTTGCCAGCTCGAGTAAAGGTCTGCAGGTGATGCTGATGCCCACCTGGGAGGGGTTTCATATTTTTGCTGATGACCCCAAGCTCTCCCTCCAGCCTGGTGGTCCCTATATTTCCCTGCCTGTTTCCCTCATGTTTTCCAGGGATGGCCTTCGCCCTCCTGGCCAATCTGCCTCCTGTCAACGGGCTCTACTCCTCCTTCTTCCCCCTGATCACCTACCTCTTCCTCGGGGGCATCCATCAGATGGTCCCAGGTGAGGAATTGTCTGCACAGAACAGTTGAATGCTGGTGTGCCCCAGAACTGGGACGTTTGCTCTGCCAGGGGTTTGTGGGATCCCTGATCCTGGCTGCACAGCAGGATGTCACCCCAATGACCCTCTGCCACCTCCTGCCATGGGGCTGAGGATGGGCTGAGGGACTCAGTCTGCACAGCCCCGCCTGCCCAGGAGCCTTCCAGGACAGGACTGTCCCCAGAGGGAACTCCTGACCTCCCTGTGTTGACTGCAGGGACCTTTGCTGTCATCAGCATTATTGTTGGCAACATCTGCAATGAGCTGGCTCCAGAGTCGGATTTCCAGTACTTCAACCACACCACCAATGAGACCAGCGTGAACACCACGGCCTTGGAGGCGGCCAGGCTGGAGATATCTGCCACCCTGGCCTGCCTGACAGCCATCATCCAGGTGAGGGCTCTGCCGTGTCCTCTGGCCCACATGGAGCCAGCCCAGCTCTCCCTGGAGCACAGATGGTGGTGGCAGACGCTCAAAGAGGCCCCACTTCTGGGTGGACGATGCCTCCAAAATAGAGATTTTTTGGTCTTGGGGTGGAATTCTCTATATGGACCACCAAGGATGGCACCCTCAGCCCTCCTGTCCCCATCCCTGCCCCAGGACACCCCTGCCATGTGTGCTCTCCCAGAGGATCACCCTGCTCCACACGGGCTCTGCGTCCCTCGGGGTTGTCACTGCTCTGCCAACACCTCCTCTGTCCCACCCTAGCTGTGCCTGGGGTTCCTGCAGTTCGGCTTTGTGGCCATCTACCTGTCCGAGTCCTTCATCAGGGGCTTCATGACGGCGGCGGGGCTGCAGATCCTCATCTCCGTGCTCAAGTACGTCTTCGGCTTGACAGTCCCGTCTTACACCGGGCCCTTAGCTATCGTCTACGTAAGTGGGGGCTCTGCACAGCGACCTTCCCCCCAGCACGGCCTCACCGCCACCCCTGACAGGGAAACGGGGCCCAGGAGACAAGGGAAGGGTGGAGGGAAGGGGAATCCCTGCCCCGGCACAGCCAGGCTGCTGCTGTGTTCCCTATCCAGCGTTCTCTGAGCCCTGTGTGCGTGGTTTTAATGAGAAATGATTCAACGGGGCTGGGATCTGGGGTTACAGCAGGAGTCTTGCAGAGTTGTTAGCAGCAGGAAAGTTTCCTCTGAGCAGGTTTGCCCAGTCCTGGGATTTCCTGCATCTTCCATGGATGCATCCTGTGCTGAACTGCATTTAAGCACCGGCACAGGCCCAGGGCCGGGGGCTGATCCCTCGGCAGAGGTTTTTTAGCACTTCACACATCTCAGAGTGTTGATTATGGTAACAAGTGCTGTCCGTTGTTCTGTCCATGTTGTCCTGAGTCTCTCGCTCCCCGTGACACCTTCTCCTCTTCTCTCCCCCTCAGACATTCATTGACATTTGTAAAGGTCTGCCCCAAACCAACCTGGCCTCCCTGGTCTATGCCTTGGTCAGTGCTGTGCTCCTGATCATTGTCAAGGAGCTCAACCTGAAGTACATGAAGAAGATCCGGATGCCCATCCCGATGGAGATCATCATCGTAAGTGACACCTGGGCTGTCCCTGGGACCCTCCCCTCGCCTCACAGCCCCGGGACACTGCTGCTGTCAGCAGGGCCACCATGCAGGGCATCTACACAGCGAATGTGACACGGCCCCCACATGGTTTGGGGTCAGAAACTGGGCCATCCTCATGCTCATCCCTGCACCTGCATGCTGGTGATGCTGAGGGTGAAGAACACAACTCCTCCTGGGACTGTTCTCTCCTTTCCCAGCCCAGATTTGGTGCTGGTTTTATTCTGTCAGCTCTGAGAGCATGGCGAGGTTAATGCTCGGAGCCAGCTCAGCTCTTCCTGCTTGCAGCTCTTCATTCCCTGTCCTTTCAGGTCATCGTTGCCACCGCAATCTCCGGCAGCTTCGACATGCCCGACAAGTACGGGATGCCAATAGTGGGGAAGATCAGCATGGGGTAAGTGCTTGTGCAGGTCTGACTCACCTTCCAGACAGTTTTGCTTCCTCCTCCTCCTCCTGCAGCCTGGAAAACACCTCACTCTTCCCAGGTGTACAAGTCCCCTTCCAGGAGTGTCAGTGCGCCCTGTTACACAACCACCCCCATCCTCTGCAGTGTGGGCACGGATTATGTCATTCCTGAACCCTCCAGCTCCTCACCCACCCCCCCAGCCCCTGGACAGCGGTGTCACAACTTCTCACCTCTGCTCTGCATGCAGGTTCCCAGAGCCCACCCTGCCCCTGGTGAGCAAGTGGAAGGACATGGTGGGCACGGCGTTCTCGCTCGCCATCGTGGGCTACGTGATCAACCTGGCCATGGGGAGGACCCTGGCAGCCAAGCATGGCTACGATGTGGACCCCAACCAGGTACTGCTGGGGCTGGGGCAGCCAAGGGCTGCTCCCTTTGCTCTCAGGCGTGAAGGGAAAAGCTCACGGCGTGAACGGGAAGCGTTCAGACGTGCTCGGCTCAAAGCAGACGTGCTGCTCCCGTGGAGGCTCCGTGGCTTTGTGCCATGTGGGGGGCGAAAGGACAAGGCAGAGCCCTGTCCCGTGGGCTGCAGAGAGGCTGGAAAAGGGAAAGGAGCTTTAGGCTGGGCTCTCTGCCTTGCTCCCCCTCCAGACTCAGTGTTCTGGCAGCTTGCTGAAGCATGGCAAGGCACATACACCTCTCGGGGAGCAGAGAAAGACCTGGATTCCTGGTGTGTCACCCAGATACTGTGAGAGGCAGGACATTAAATAATCCTCTTTTGTCATCCCTGGCACAGTGGCAGCTTTCAACAACAGCCACACATACCACATGGAGCCCTGCCCTGAGTGTGTCAACACATGACAACGTGTTTGTGTGGAATTGTGCTTCCAGGTTTCCCTGCTAAGCCAGAGCCTATCCCAGACCTTACTGGAAGGAAAGAGTCTGGGATGCGCTGCGGGGAGCCCAGAGCCTGCCCTGGCCACATGAGCCAGACTCAAGCACCTGCTCTCTTGCCACGTGTCAGCAGGAAGGGCAGCTGTCCTTTCTGATGGACACTCTCCACATCTCCACAGGAAATGCTGGCCCTGGGCTGCAGCAACTTCTTCGGATCCTTCTTCAAAATCCACGTGATCTGCTGTGCTCTCTCCGTCACCCTCGCTGTGGATGGGGCAGGAGCAAAATCCCAAGTTAGTTCCTCTTCCTCCTCCTCTTCCTCCTCCTCTTCCTCCTCCTCTTCCTCCTCCTCTTCCTCCTCCTCTTCCTCCTCCTCTTCCTCCTCCTCTTCCTCCTCCTCTTCCTCCTCCTCTTCCTCCTCCTCTCCTGCCTGCATTCCCTCCGAAGCACAAAGCGCTGCAGCTGCCACGTGCTGCCAGCCTGACGTGGCTGTGCAGCTCTGGAGAAGTTTCACACACCAGTGCTTCGCATCACTGCCGTTAAAGCAGAATTCCCTCCCTCCCTCCCCAAGCCCATTCTGGTCCCTGGATGGTTCTCTGGGCTGGGCACAGAAGCAGAGCTGTCAATCCCCAGTCCCAGCCCGGCCCCCTGGACTGAGCAGTGAGGGAAGTTTGGGGTAATCTGTGAGATCTGCAAACCCCAGCCTGTTTTCAGAGGCAAACATCCCCTCACATAAAATGCTGCAATGCCCAGTTGTGCCCCTGGCTGCAGCAGCAGGAGGGGGAACACCCAGGGGAGCTTTGGGAAGCCCTGATGTTTGCAGAAGTGATTTTCTTTCCTCTTTGCAGGTGGCAAGTTTCTTTGTGGCTTTGGTGGTCATGGTGACCATGCTGTCCCTGGGAATCTACCTGGAGCCTCTTCCAAAGGTAACACAAACATCTGTGCAGGCAGAGCCGTTGCAACACACGCTCTCCACACCCAAACAAAGGCACAGCCTCGCTCCAAAAAGCTCCTGATGCAAACGGCAGCACGGGCTGGTTTGTTCCTGGCCTGGGGACCTGTCTGCACTGGGTGTCTGGAAGCAGGAATCACAGAACCACAAAATTCCAGGCTGGTTTGGGTTGGAAGGAACTTTAAACCTCATCCCTGACATGGGCAGGGGCACCTCCCTCTATTCCAGGTTGCTCCAAGCTGGCCTTGGGCAGGGATGGGGCAGCCACAATTTCTCTGAGCAAATATAAGTCTAAATGATAGTGAAAGAATCACCCCAACTACCCCTGCCCAGATCCCAGTGAGATCTTTGTGAGCATCACCCTTGTGATGGAACTGGCCCAAGGTGGGCAGATGCTGCAGAAAAGCATCCCCTGCCAAACGTGGCACATCCATGTCCTGGCTGACACCAAACCTCTCCTCCACAGTCTGTGCTGGGGGCCCTCATCGCCGTGAACCTGAAAAACTCCCTCAAGCAGCTGGCTGACCCCTTCTACCTGTGGAAGAAGAGCAAGCTGGACTGTGTGAGTGCCTGAGGCGGCGGGAGGCATCACCCGGCCAGGGCAGGATGAGCAAAAAGTCTTTTGTGGGGTTTTTGGGGGGAATGAATCCCTCACAGGAGGTGGGTTTGGCTCTCTTGGTGGGATGGTGCTCCCTGTCCTGCCCAGCTGAGCACCCTGCTGCTCAGAGCACATATCACAGAGGCCTGAACTCTTACCTGCTGTGTTTAAATGCCAATCAAGTGCAGAGCCTGTTTGCCCAGAACTAGCCAAACCGGCCCTGCTCAATATCTGGGAGTCATGACTTAAAAACTCACACAATGGCCCTCCAGGGTGAGGAGAGCCCTTCAGTGTGATAAGGACTCCAGGCACTGGTTGATGTATAAACCCAGGCAGGGGGTGGCGGGGGAGTGAGAACGGAATTTGGAAATGTCTGACAGAAAAAGACAGTGTTTGGACAGGACTCCCACGGCTGAGTGCCGTGTGTGGACACTGAGCCAATATCCTGTCAAGGCCCAGCAAACCCCCCTTATCGGGGCAATCAGGACTCCAGAGGGGCTGGCCTGAGTCATGAAGAGCTTTCCCAAAATCCTGCTCAAACAGGTGCTGGAGGAGGGATGAGTTATCAATTTGGGCACATCTCTGAAGGGGCTCTGCTGCTGCTGCTGGCTGGGAGGGGAGGTCTGTGGGCTCTGGCAGCTCAGGTGAGGGCAGGGGAAGTTGCTGTCCCTTTACCAGAGCACAGATGGAGGCCACAGGCTTCAGAAAGCCCAAAAGCCTGGGCAGACACTGAGCGTGGGCTGAGTGGAGATGGACAGTGCTGCCTGAGGAACGTCCTGGCAGATGCCAATGCAGTGAACGGGATTCCCCTGACCTTAATCTCCTTGGAATTTGAACTAGATTCAGTGTCCTGTCCCAAAACGGGGAGCACCGTTCCTGAGTGATGTCAGACCATTGGTGTTCATCACCTTAATGCTGGTTGTGTTTCAGGACAGCTAACTCCAGCTAATTCTAACAAAGCCTGGATGGATGGATGGATGGATGGATGGATGGATGGATGGATGGATGGATGGATGGATGGATGGATGGATGGAGGGAAGTTCTTCCTTGCCATGTATACACTAAATGAATATAAATTAAGATTTTGAAGTCATCAAAGTTACCCTGATTCATCCAAGGTCAAACTTAGGTTTTATAAATCTTCAGGAAGGGATTAAAAGAACCGGATAATGATTTTCAGAGGGGATGTTTAAATGCAGGGCAGGACTGATCTCATATGGAGGGAGATGCTTGAGTGCTAACACATAAAAATGACAAATGGCAGAGCTCTGAGCTGGAGTGGGGCAGCTTTTGGTCTCCTCTGCCAACTTGGCCATCAAATCTTCTCTGTTCAGGCCATTTCTAGCAGGTGCTCAGGCAGTTTTCAGAGAGATGATTTCCGATTTTTTCTGAACTGCTCTGACTGACAGCAGGAGCTGCTCGGGGCTGGAGCAGGGAGCAGCAGATGGTGGGATCTGCAGGAGCCCTTTCCTGACGAGCCAGGCCGATCCTTTTCAGATGGAACGAGCGGAGCAGGAGAAACATGTGGAGAAACGCCCTGGCTGCTTTTATGGCTGAAAAGAAACTGGGGCTCCTGGCAAACTTCCCAGCAAGGATGGTTCACTCCAAAGCATCCAAACTGTAGCATTAGAACAGCTGCAGAATTCAGGGCTTGGCCTATTCATGTAGAGCTGGGAGGGTTTGGGAGTCCAGGATAGCAGCACAGACCCATTCTCCACCCATTCTCCACCCATTCTCCACCCATTCTCCACCCATTTTCCATCCATTTTCCATCTGTTTTCCATCCATTTCCATCCATGTCCTCTAGCCCATGGTTCAGCAAAATGACCTGCCATGTTTTTCCCTCCCCTTCTCTCCCTGCAGCTGGTCTGGCTCGTGAGCTTCCTCTCCGCTTTCTTCCTGAGCCTTCCCTACGGAGTGGCGGTGGGCGTGGGGTTCTCCGTGCTGGTTGTGGTTTTCCATACCCAGTTGTAAGTACCCCCGTGGCCACGAGAAGCACGGGAGATCTCCCAGGGGCAGAAAGGAGGGACAGATGATTTTTATAAGTGACCTCTGGCCCGCGGAACGCGCGGCAGGAGCCCCGGGGAGTGCAGGTGTCCTGCCCGGAATGTGCAAACAGGAATGGCAGGCGCTAATTTACTGCCTGCATTCCCGCTCCCGTGCACATCCCAGGGCAAGGGGAGTTGCAAGGAATTTGCTTCACCCCACACAGTTCCCAGCACAAAGTCCTGCTCACGGAAAGAGCGAGCCCTGTCTGTGTGCAGGGCCCCAGCGTGAGGTTTTCACACCATTTTTAATCCCTCAAAGCCCTTTATTAATATTTCCCAGTCTGGCATCTCAAACTGCTGATTCTTTCTTTTGCCCTGTAGACTCTGCAGGGATGAAATGCAAGTGATTTCATACGGCAAATGTTCAAATCCTGGGGTGGAATGTGAAGCAGAAGCAGTTTTCTTCCCCTAATGCTGATCCCTTCTTTTCTGCAGCCGCAACGGCTCTGCCCTGGGCCAGGTGACTTCCACTGACATCTACAAGAACCCCAAAACCTACAACAAGGTGAGCTGAAGATAAAGTATCCTCAGAGAAAATGCTGTTCCTTCCCACTGGTGCCCAGGCTGGCTCTGAGCTCTTGTCTCTGGTGCAGGTCCATGAAGTTAATGGGATTAAAATCGTCACCTACTGCTCGCCGCTGTATTTCGCCAACTCGGAGATATTCCGGGAGAAAATTATAGCCAAGGTGAGCAATTCCTCAACAAATCCCTGCCTGAAGCTAATCCCAAACTGCCCTCGCTCTCTCCTGTGTTGCTACATGGGGATAATTAAGCTGTGGATGATCATGAACAGTGGTCACATCCATCCTCTACTCCTCAGTCCTCCTCTCCTTGACCCTCAGGGCTGTTTGCAGAGCTCATTTTAGAGGTTGTGCCTGAATCCTGGCAGGCTCCTCCTCCAAGCTCTGCCAAAACGGGCATCCTGCTATTCCAAGTCTGTCCCTGCATGTGCAGGTACTCTGAGTTCCAGGAGATGTTTGGTTGCCACCAGGATCGCCCCACTCCAGTGCACAGTGGGTGCCCAGGCTGGGAAATGCCAGGAAAGGATCAGCAGCTCCTGACTCTTGGAACAGATTTTTAAAGACAAATCTCTCTTTCCCACAGACAGGGGTGGATCCTGGCAAGGTGTACTTGGCCAGGAGGAAATTTGTGAAACGGCAGGCAAAGGGCACAGCACAAGCACCAGCAAAGCTCCCAAAATTCCTGCTGAGGGAGAACAAGGTAACTCAGCTCCTGAGTTCCCAACAAGGTCCCTGTGTCCCCATCGAACAGCTCCTCTTCACATGGGATTTTCTGCACTGTTTTCCTGGCCGCATTTCTCATCTCTCACCTCCTTTCCTCCCCACCTACATCTCCATTCCTCCCCAAACTTTGAGATGCAGGAGAACCAGGAGTGGTTGGGAGCAGGAAAGCTGGAGAGGAGGCTGGAATGGAAATATGGTGAACAATCTGCAGAAACCAGGCAGCTCTGGCCTCTTTCTCTGGGGATGTGTCAGCTCCAAGGTGCCCTTTCAAAGCCCATTTCTCAGTCACCCCAGCTCCATTTGCTTGGCAATGCTGAGCAGTTCTGAAAGAAATGAATCGTGAAAATTATCCTGACTATATCCAACCCCAAGGGACAGACAGTCTAGCGCCAGGCTGGAGTTAGTCCACATTAAAACACTTCCCATCAGTGGGTAGAGGTGCATTCACCTGCCAGGACCTCACCTTGTGCCCTGCCCTGACTGCATTTCCTCTCTGCTGCAGACCTTGTCTTTGCAAGAGCTCCAGAAGGACTTTGAGAGCGCCTCCCCAACAGACACCAACAACAACCAGACCACTGCCAACGGTGCCAGCATCTCCTACATCACATTCCGCCCTGCTGCCCACGGGGCTGGGCCAGGCCAGAGCCCCGGGGAGCTGGGCAGCACCACCACCCTGCAGGGCAGCACCTTCAGCGTCCTGCCCACGGCAGACACCGACCCTGTGCTGACTGCACCGCCCTACATCAGCTTCCACACCATCATCCTGGACATGAGTGGGGTGTGTTTTGTGGACCTGATGGGCACAAAAGCGCTGAGCAAGGTTAGTTCTGTGCTGCCAACGCAGCCAGGCAACAGCTGGGTACCTTCTGCCCTCTCACATAAAGGTGTTTATGCGCCTTAGTTGTTTGGCTTTGCTCCTTCTGCATCCCAGATTTTCTCCTTCAGCCCCAGCCCTGAGAGAAGACTTTATGCATAAACACAAAGCTGGAGCAGCAGGGTTATTAATCCTCTCTCTCCCATCTCATCCCTTCCAGTTGTGTTCCAGCTACCAGAAGATTGGGATTAAAGTGTTCTTGGCAAACGTACATGGTAAGAATCCCCACAGAACACATTTCCACGTGATCTTTCCCCATTTCTGAGCTCCTGACAAACAGCACATCTTTTTCTGTTCTCTATTCAAACTGTGAGATGTCAGTCCTTTGTTGGACCAGGCCAGAACAGAGAAAAGAAGAAAACAGAAGAAAGGAAAAAGAATCACTGACGTCTGTGTGTGAAATCAGTGCTTTCATTTGGGAAGTGATGGGGCTGGAATATCTCCACACTCAGCATGCAGAAAAACAGATCCCCACACTCATTTCTGCTGCAAAGCTGCATCTTCTGAGCCTGGCCTTAGCTCAGAGGACCACGCCAGCCACACACAGCCCCAGAATTCCTCCTCTCCTCTCCTCCTTGTTCAGCTGCCTCTCCTTTCTCCAGCCCAGGTGTACAACGACATCAGCACAGGGGGAGTCTTTGAAGAAGGAGGCCTGGATCGAAGTCACATCTTCCTGACCATCCACGACGCTGTTTTGTTTGCACTGGCCAGTATCAGAGAAGTTGTCCACCCGCCCATCTTGGAAGAGGTAAATTTGCTCCCCAGTCCTCCCTCAGCCCACAGGGTTCTCCTGTTTGGTTTCCAGGCTGCGCCAGCACAAAGCAGGAATAACAAATTGCTAATAACTGCACCTAATAAAGCTTTTTGTTTATCTTAAGTGGTAAAGCAAAACCCAGCAAAATATTTAATATTCCAGTTGTCATGTATGGGCTGGGCACCTCCTGATGGAATGGATTTCCACGGGAATTCAGAAGTGTCAAAGTTTTACACAGGCCCTTAGCTGAGGGATGAATGTTGTCCCAGCCTGGAGGAGCCAGAAGAGCTGTTCCAGCACTGTGCCCTCGGTCTGGTGCTGGTTGGAACAGGCAAAGGCAGAATTAGGCCCTGAGAAATGAAGGCAAAGCTTGTGCACCTGGAATAGTGCCGGCATCCACGAATGCTCCACACGAGGAATTCCGAGGCAGGAATGTGGCCCATGCTGGTGGCACAGCGTCACACAGGCTCTGTCCCCAAACAGGGGTCAGTTTATGGTGTGGCACTTGGAGCTGGCACCAGTGGCAGCCAGTTATCTCCCCAGGACGAGTTAAGGTATCTCATATCAAACCAGAGATATAGGCCAACGCCAGCCCAGTCACAGGAGATAAACACCTGGAGCAGGATTCCTTCTGTGTCCCTTCTCCTGGGCATTTCCCTTGAGCCTGTGTCACCTTTTAAGCCTGGCTTAGCCATTGTTTTCATTCCTTTTGACCCTGCACTCTGCTGATTTGTGGACCTGACTCTTCCCTGCACAGAGGCCGAACCAGACAGAGCTCTCCATCTATGACGAGTCTGTGGACGAGAGCAGTGCAGAGTACAAGAACCTGGAGGAGGTGAGTTGTAGTGCCAGGGGTCACTGCAGCCATGGGTATGAGGCAGAAATCAGAACTTCTAACTGGGAATGATTAGATGGGAAATTCCTTGCGCCACTGCAAGTAACTGCAGTGCTTCCGAAAGCTAATTGCAAACATAATTTTAAATCCCTGTCTTGAGGAGCTCTGGAAGGCAGCTGGATGAGGAGCAGGTAGGTTACCCCCCAGAGGAATCCTTCAATCCATTCTGGGCCACACAGCTCAGGTTCAGGCAGAGTTGTGGTTTCCATGCACTGGGGGGAACTTGGAGAACCAGGTTGGGTTCACGCCCGAAAGAAGAAACATCAGCCAAGATTTCCAGCATGGACTTGGTTAATGCTGCAGCAATTTGCACCCACACCTGGGCCCTGGCAGGAGATCCCCTCCAGGGCTGACCTTCCCCATGCTGTCCATGCCCAGCTGGAAGCAGAGCAACCTCCAGCTTTCCTGCATGGAGAAGTGCTGAGAAGGGTTGGAGCTCCTGGGGATGTTTCTGTGTGACAATGACACTGAGCTGTGTCACTGGGGCTGTGCCCTGGCACCAGCCCTGACCCTGCTCCTCTTCTGTGCCCTTTAGGAGATGTTTGGAAGCATGTTCCACTCAGAGACCCAGACAGCTCTGTGAGCACGGGGAGCACCGGGCAAACCCTCCTGAACAGACTCCTCTCTCCCACCCCTCCGTGGAGAGCTGTGCTTCTACCTGGGGATGCAACGGGTTTGCAAAGAGGCCGCCACCCTCCAGAACTGCCAAATCCCTCCCTCCTCCCCGCTCTGCTCGCGGCGCTCAGAGCAGCAGACTCTGGAGCAGGCAGCAGCCACCTGGGGAAGCAGGAGCTCAGGAGATGCCATCTCTGGGCTGCAGAAGTGGAGTTTGTTTGGACGCAGGTGCCTGAACTCAAAGGGCTTCAGCCATCCCTTTGTCCCTCACAATCCTTCTGCCCACGCTGGAATTGCATCATTTGGGCATCCTGCTCCTTCCCTGTCCCTGCTCCTTCTTTCCCCACTGCAGTGAAATACAAGCAAATACTAAAAGCCTTTCAGGGCTTGGATTCCCGAGCAGCAGTGGCTCTGGCAGGCGTGGCAGCGCAGCTCTGCCCGGTGCTGCTGCTCTCTGATTGCACTGACCCCGGGGCTGTCTGTGGCTGCAGCCCCCCGGATTTCCCTGCGTGTCTCTGTAGCCTCTGCCTCTCCTCTTCTGTGTCCCAGCATCCCAAGAAACACTGCCTTGAACCAGTGCTGTATTTCTGACACCCCAAAGACCTCAGTACTCTCTCAGCAGGGCTAATTTCTTAAATAAATAATTTTATTTTTATTAATAGGACAGGCTTGGAATCAGAAATAAGAACTCCTTGTTACATGCTCATCGTCCTGCCTGCCCAGTGGGTTGAGTACATGAAAGTGGATTTTATTTTCAAATGCTATTTCTATTTTATTACTCCAAAATACTACAAATGACAGTTTTGAAGTACACAGACATTATTGAGCTGATTGCTGAAGGCTTCCTGGGAAGAGAATGTGGGGCTTTCCTACAGCTCCCAGATGTCTCATTTTTAAGGAAAACAGAGCTTCCTGAACCATCCTTGCTAGAGAGTCACTAAAGGAAACAACATCAGCACCCTGCCCGTTTGGTTTTATGTAACATCTCAATTGCTAAGTCACCATTTCTCTACCTCAATTTCTGATTATGTGGTGCAGGCGAGAGCAATAAAACCAAAGGAGGGTAGAAAACCCCACTAGCCGATGGTTATTACTTATTTTAATCTTAGACAGCAGTGGTTTCTCCAGGAATCTCCAGGTACAGCTTGTTCTACAAGGTAAAATCAAGAGATTAAGCCTCTTAAATGATCTTTGAGGGCGATTCCTCATGGTCTTTTGTACTGCCTGAGAGCTCCTTTCATTTGCTGGTTTGAAAGAAAGGCAACAAAGAAATTGGTGCAGAGCAACAAGAAATTGTCCTGATCAATATTTTTGGGTCTCTGAGGTGGCATCACACTAAAAGAGGGAAGTTCCAACTCCCAGCTCTTCACTCAGGGTTCATTACAGGGGGTTGATTTCCCAGCCTGGGATCTGACAGGCCAAATGCAGGAATCCTCAGAGAAGAGGCATAAAACAGATAGCATTTCCTGAACTTCCTACAAGAATTGGGATGGGATGTGAAGAGAAATAGCTCAGAAACAGCAGCAGTGGCTCTCCTGCAAATCATGACCCAGGCACAGAGAAATCCCATTTCTGTAGCCAAATTCTGGGCCAGCTCTGGCAATAAATGTAACATCAGCAGGCAAATGGCACTGCTGGAGGCACAGTGTGGCCAGAGTCATCATTCCTAAGTACCTGGGCAGAGAATTAGGGAAGCTCAAAGTCACATTGGTGAAAAATTTTAGCTTCCAGTAAAAAAATCCCCCTTATTGCTCTTAAGTAACAGTGAGGTTGATGCGTTTTGGCTCTGAAGCCTTACTTGGTAAATGCATGATGTATAACCAGCTCAGAAATGTTTGTAATTTATTTAATTTAATGTTGGTTTCGTTCTTTTTTTTTGATAATAAAGAATGTGTGAACAATCATCGGCTTCTTCTGCTGACTCAAGGGCAGGATTTCCATGGCTGCTCCCATCTGGCATTTGGCATCCTGGGACAGTTAACGCCAGGGGAAGGTGGGATAAATCTTCTCATTTAGGTCAGAACAGCTGTAAAGAAGGGAATAAGAACTGTTCCATCGAGCTAGCTGGTGGAATCAAGGGAAGAAGTGAAACATTTTGAAAAGCAGGTAGATTTAAAGTATGTCAGGAGCAGGGCTGGCACGACACAGGGACTTCCTGGGCTGCCCCTTGGCCCAGTCCTGGCATCCTTCTGCCTCACTTGTGGCCCCAATGAGCCTCAGGGTTGTTATTCCCCACGGGAACTCCTTTAATCCTCATCCTTTTGGGAGCAGCATTGCAAGATATTGGGAAGAAATTCTTTCTCATGTGGGTGATGAGGCCCTGACACAGGGTGCCCAGAGCAGCTGTGGCTGCCCCACCCCTGGAAGTGTCCAAGGCCAGGTTGGACGGGGCTTGGAGCAACCTGGAACAGTGGAAGGTATCCCTGCCCATAGCAGGGGTGGAACGGGACGAGCTTTTAGACCCTTTCCAACCCAAACAATTCCCTAACTCCTCGCTCGCCGCAGCCCTCCGCCATGCCGGCTGCAAACTACAACTCCCAGCAGCCCCGGGAGCGCCCAGCCCGCCCCTCGCGCAATCCCATTGGCCGTCGCTCCGGCGGGGCGGGTGGCGATTGGCCCCGGGCCCGTCCGTCAGCTGCGGGCGTGCGGCGCTCAGCGATGGCGGGCGGGCGGCGGGCGGCGGTGCTGCTGCTGCTGCTGCTGGCGCTGGGCTCGGTTGTGCTGGCGCTGGCGGCCGCCGTCCTGCTCCGCGCCTTCGTCCTGCGAGCCCCGGCCGGGGTCCCGCGGCTCTGGGCACGGAGCGCCGGCACCGCCGCCCTCAGTGCCGGCGAGCGGCGGGAGCTCAAGGAGGCGCTGCGAGGTGAGGGGGCCCGAGCGCTGTGAGCCCCCCTCGCCCCCGGCCAGGCCCCTCCTGAGGGGGGGATCCAGGGCACGGGGGGCCGGGTGTGGAGGCGGCCGCTCCCCAGGTGCTTTCCAGGGGAGGAACCGGGTGTTGGCTCTCAGCAGGACTAAGGAAGTGATTGAAAATCTGTGCTGGGCACTGCTGAGGCCACACCTCGAGCGCTGTGTCCAGTTCTGGGCGCTGCAGTTCAGGAAGGACGTGCAGGGGCTGGAGCGTGTCCAGAGAGGGGAGCGGAGCTGGGGAAGGGGCTGGAGAGTCCTGAGGGAGCTGGGGTGGGGGGGGCTCAGCCTGGAGAAGAAGAGGCTCAGGGGGAATTTCTGGCTCTGCACAACTCCCTGACGGGGGTGGACAGCCGGGGGGTCGGACTCTGCTCCCAGGGAACAGGGACAGGAGGAGAGGGAACGGCCTCAGGCTGGGCCAGGGGAGGCTCAGGTTGGATGTCAGCAGGAATTTCCTCATGGAAAGGGTGGCCAGGCCTTGGCAGGGGCTTCCCAGGGATTTTTGGAGTCACCATCCCTGGAGGTGTCACCTGGATGTGGCACTCAGAGCTCAGGGTGGGGATCGGGCACAGGATGGACTCGATCCTGGAGGGATTTTCCAGTCTCAGTGATCCTGTGGTTCTTCTGAGCCAACTCTTGCCCTGTGTTGATTTTCTCCACTGTTTCCTGCTCGTACACACAGAATTTTGCCAGGCACCCATGACGGCGTTTCCAGACATCCCTTTGTCCACTGGATAAGTCACTGTTGGAATTTTTTCCCTTTCTTGCTCACTGCTGTGACCAGTCCTGGGGTGTTTGTGCTGTCTGACGTAGAAGATTTAAGGGGTTTACCTCTCAGGAGGGCTGGCACTGTGCAGGAAGCCACAATCTGGCACGAAGTGATAAAACCCTGTGTGTAAACCTCATACCTTGCTGGTTTGTAGGATTTATTGCCTAGCAAATCATGTTTGCATTCTTTTTTTAATGGGAAAATGAAAGCTCACAGTAGATTTTTGTGTTAATTCATGAATCACACGACCTCAAAAGAATCCATAACCTCGCCTGGCAGCTGCTCTTCGGAAAGGCAGCTGGGACTAAGTTATTCCCATGTTCTGCAGGACAGGGACTGGATGTTGGAGAGCCTGTTTGAATGACAGGGCAGACCAAAAGGGCCAACAAAAGCCCTGTGTGTTTATATATGTTAATTTATAAAGCAGTAGGAAGGTGTAATAACCATCACAACATGCCTTACTCTTGAGAAAGAACCTTGGACTGCCAACTCAGCGGCCTGTTCAGCTGCCAGAGCAGTTCACGACTCTGAGGAATCAGATCACCCAAGCAAATTGCAGCTGCTCCTGGACAGTAGCATTTCTAACAATATCGTTCAACACTTCAGCATGAAAAGTGGAGTCAAATTATCTGGAGAGATACCTTGGCTGAGCTGTTAGGAAACGCTGGTGGCTGCGTGTGCACAGCCCAGCTGAAGCACATCAGTCTTTTTTTGATTGTGGCAGCTCGTGCTGTGCTGTGAAATAATGTTTAAAGCCTGGAAAATATTCAGGAACATGAATACTCTTCCCCTTTTGAAGTGCAACTGGAGCATTGTTTGATTTCAGTGCTGAGTGATTTCTCTTCTGTGTTTCTTTGAAGGGGCCATTAAAATCCCAACCGTGTCCAGGTCTCCAGAGGATTTGAATACAACTGCCATGGCAGAATTTGGGACTTACATTCAGAAAGGTACTGAACTTCCATCCTTGGCAGTGTCTGCTGCTCTATTCCATTTTCATAAACAAATAGAAGAGAGCATATATCATTCCTGAATAGAAGGGAACAGATCTTTATATTTTTCCTGAAGAAAGGCCTGTCAGGAATGTCACACATGTGTCCCCTCTGCAACAGTGTTTTGGGGGTATCAGTGGCCCCAAAAGGTTTAAAAGACTTTTTGTAATGGTGGTTTTTGATCCTTGAGATGGTTAAATGCCATGAAAAAATAAAAGGAGGATGACTGCTGCTGCTTCAACCTAATTTTTTGGTAGTTGCATCATTGCTCCCTGCAAAAGAGCTGCAGCACTGCTCAGCGAGAATTCTGGGTTTGTTTAGGAAAGTTCTAAATACAAAATGAGATGGATTGGTAAAAGTGTGAGAACTTCTATTCTGTTGTGGTCAGTCTTATTTACAGTTCCCCCCTGGTGCTACCTAGGTGACAGCTCTATGGGATAATGCTAAAATTGGCCATTATTGTTAACTTTTTCTTTTACATGTGTTTTTAATTTTTTTTTTTCTTAACAGTCTTCCCGGCTGTATTTTCTTCAAAGTTCATCCAACATGAAATTGTTGGGCAATACAGCCACCTCTTTACAGTTCAGGGCTCTGCCCCTGGCCTGCTGCCCTATATGCTGCTGGCACACATGGATGTGGTGCCTGCTCCCCCCGAGGGCTGGGATTTCCCTCCTTTCTCAGCTGCAGAGCACGAAGGTTTCATCTATGGACGAGGAACGCTGGATAACAAAAACTCTGCCATTGTACGTGTGCTTGGTAATGTCCTTCCACAAAGACACAGCCTGGGCAAGGCAGAGGGGAGAAATCCATCCTCTTGAAATTCGCTGTGTTGTGTCTCTCGCCCCTCTTTCTGTTAGGCAGAAATTCCTAAGCCCTGCAGTTTTCTCCCAGGGAGTGGAGTGACCACTTACTGAAGAAAAGAGGGTTAAAACTCTTGAAGAATCAGGAGAATCATATTCAAATGCAGATGGATTTGGTTAAATGCCAGTTTAAAATTTCATGGCACAGGTGCCCAGAGCAGCTGTGGCTGGCCCATCCCTGGGGGTGTCCAAGGCCAGGTTGGATGGGGCTTGGAGCAGCCTGGGACAGTGGAAGGTGTCCCTGCCCGTGGGACTGGATGAGCTTAAAGGTTCCTTCCAAACCAAACCATTCCATTATTCTCTGTCAAATGCTGTGCTTGAAGCCAGGGATAGACCTTTTCCTTTTTCCCAGGTGTCACACAGGCACCCAAAGCCAAAATTGACCCTTTGAAAAGGCTTGAGTTTCAAATTAAACTGTTTATTTAATAGGATCAGCAAATAACCCTCCATCTTTTATCCAGCCTGGGGCGAAACAAAGAGCTGTTGTACTAAATGCATTTGGGAGGAATGTATTCAGAAAAGATTGATCTGTGAAGGTTTTCTCATTGGGAAAAGGTTGTTGGAAAAATTATTAAAGAAAATGGCCCTTTGTGACTTTGAGGATTACTTCCATGGCAGCCCTGTATTTAAATTTGAACAGATATTTAGCAAGCCGGTCTCACACTGGACACACTCTTAGAAAGTTTCAGGATGTTTAATCATCAATTTCAAAGCATTGAAACTTAAAAGTTTGGGGTGGTGCTTCCTTCTGCTGTGAACTGCACAAGTAACTCCACAAATGGCCAAAAAAAAAAAAGAGCAATTTCAGTGAACATGGCAAAAAATGGGTGCTGACAAGATAGAGGTGAGATGTGCATAATTAAGTAATTTAAATTGAAAAAGAGAGATGGAATAATAGAGCAAATATATTGGTTTTTATATCTATTGCCATAGCAAATGATAGATTTGATTTCTCTTCGGTCATCTTAGCACTTCTTGCACAAAACATGCTGCTCCTTAAAATCCCTGGATTTGGTAGCTCCAGTGAAAGCCAATCTGGGTGTGTGACAGGTGCTTTAGGGGAGCAGTGAATTCCTTGGATAATTCGGACTCTGTGGTGCTCCCTGTGCAGTTTGTCCCTGACAGCAGCAGCCAGAAGCAGCTGCTCTGTATTTCATGTCCCTACCCTGGCACTGTGGCACCTGTCAGAGCATTATTGATCGAGACCACTGCGGGATCTTCTCCAGGGAATGGGAATATCCCCAGTGGGAGCTGTAGAAATCAAAGCTTTGCCGTGAACAGCACAAGGGCTGTGAGAGCATCCCAATTCTTTTCCATCACACTGCATTCTTTTGCCTTTATTCTCCTTGTTACCACACAGGGATGGCACACCACGTTCTGCTTTTCCTGCAGGGCATTCTGCAAGCTCTGGAGTTTCTGCTGAGGAGGAATTACAGACCCCGCCGCTCTTTCTATGTTGGCATTGGCCATGATGAGGAGGTATTTCCTTTCCTTGCCTTTCCTTTCCTTGAAATAACAACCTGTTTGCATTGTTCCTGTAGGTAACAAGGCTTAATTTTTAAACACTGTTTAGCTGGAAGGTCTTTCCTGTTTTTCTTGGTTCTGTGGGTAGATACTGTGTCAGGCCCCAGGTCACAGTTATGTGTTGACTGTTTGTCTTGGAGTGACGTTCACACAGGGTTTGGTGTGATGGGCAAGGAGAAAAGAACACCGGAGGGTGTCACTTCAAATTCTTTTCTGCAAGGAAGGTGCAGCAAGAATCCCGTTTTGGAGACAGGAAAAGCTGGGTTGAGGTTCACATGGTTGTGCCAAATGATGAGGAAGAACTGGCAAAAATGTTCCAGTGGTACAGAGAGATGGGTGAGGAGAGTTTGGTTATGCATTGTCAAAATCCAAAGAGAGAGATTTATTAATAGTTGAAATGAATAGGGCTGAAATTGCTAATCTGTGGAGTTTATAGCTCTGAGATATTGAAATTAAAGCAGCAGTCAGTGACTCATCAATGAGAGCATTCATCATGGATATAAATTCATCTGCTATCAGGTCATTAACAATCTCCAATTAATTTTCTTGGATGGGTCTTTTGTTGTTGCTCTGGAGCCGTTCCCCAGGGGATTTAGTGCATTCTTTGTGCTGTAGCCAACAGCAAGGTGTTTTCCAGTTCTGCTCCCAGTGTTCTGGCTGGATCTGATCAGTTCCTCTGCCTGGATTCCACAGGTGTCTGGTCTGAAGGGAGGAAGGAAAATTGCAGCTCTGCTGGAAGCCAGAGGAGTGAAACTCTCCTTCCTGCTGGACGAGGGAAGCGCGGTGCTGGATGGGATCATTGCAGGAGTGAAGAAGCCAGTAGCTATGTAAGAGTGACCACGATGAACGTGATTCTTTTCCAGTCATTAATTAGTGATAAATGATATAGTTAATGCCCCTACAGAATGTTTTCAAAGCATGTGGCTGTGTTGGTGCTGCTGGAGCAGCAGCAGTGGCATAAAGGGCAAGGCAGGGACCTTCAGCCTTTGCTTGATGTCCATCACAGCTGTGCTGGCAGAGGCAGAATGTTCTGCTGAGCATTTTAATTCTGTGCTGTAGAGCTGTGCTCGCTGGAGAAGCAGCCAAGACATCAGTCCTCCAGAGATCTAAACACTGGGTTAATGATTTGTTGTTGCTGCTTGAGTGGTCTTTATCATACTAAAACTATGCAGAGTAGCTCTTTTTATCTACATTCTGTGCATGTGTGTTTGGAATTGCGTTAGTCATTTATTTGTTGATTGATTGATTGATTGATTGATCATTGACCAGGATTGCTGTCACAGAAAAAGGTTCAATGACACTGAACTTCACTGTGGAAAAAGAGCCAGGACATTCATCCTTTCCTCCTAAGGAGACAAGTATTGGCATTCTGGCAGCAGCCATGTCCAGGTGAGAGCTTCCCTGTCACCCAGTGTCAAAGACAGTCAAAAAAACTCCTAAGTCACCAATATATGACTTTTTTATTTTTTATGTTTAGAGTCTTTTTCAAATTCCTGTTCTGTATTTGAAATTGCAGTTTGTAGCTTCACTTTGAGGGGCAGAAATGCAACTCCCAGCCAAGGGACAATTGCCAGGTGTTTGCAGATTCTTTTCACTTCAGCTCTTTCGAGTGTCAGCCAATTCTTTAAAAGCAAGACAAGTGCTGTCTGCCCTAATTTACTCTGTAGCAACAGAGATTCCTTTGTTTGGGTGGCAGGATTTCTCTGGAATTTGTTCTTGCACATCCCTGCTACCTCAGCTGGTAATTCTCCAAGCCAATAAACATGGAATAGAGTCGTAATGTGACTGCAGAAATCATCTCTTTATAGCTTTGTGTAGATATCAAATTGGCTAAGAAATAACATATTTTAGAAAAACCAAATATGTCCAAACATGGTTAGATTGATGTGCTATTTTTCTGGGTTTCTGTGTATTTATAGGAGTCAGGCTTTGGGATTTTTTCAGCTGTTTTTCAAAGGAAATCTTTGCACGTGACTGGAATGCCCAGAAATCCGTGGAGCTGTGCTTGCACATCTACTTACGAGGAGAGGAGAGTGTGATTGCATCTCCAGTAACAGGGATACATGTCACAAATCAAATTCCTGACAGCCTTCTGGAGCGATAACAGCCAGAGTTGTTTTCTTACCTTTTAAATGTTGATTTGTTTTGTAGGCTGGAGCAGAGTCCCTTGCGCAACCTGTTTGGCCACGGGCCAGAGCTCATGACTATGGAGCACCTTGCTGCAGAGGTGAGGAGAGAAGCAGGATTTCATTCCCAGATTTCCATGAGAGTAACCCAGGGATGAATTTAGAGCACAGTTATGTAGGAAGGATAAAAAAGCTGGCCTTTCTCCCAAATTATTGTTTCTGCTGGAATTGTTTCATCCATATTCAAGTGACTCTGCCGTGCTCTTGACAAATAAAAACTTCCTGATTTGTGGTTTTATTTTTTCTCCTTAGTTCAGCTTTCCTCTCAACATCGTCATGAGCAATTTGTGGCTGTTTTCACCTATTGTCAGCAGGTAAGAAAAGAGATGCTTGGTAAACATCCCCAGCCTCTCACCCTTAAAAGATGAAGCCATTTCTAATCTTCCCAGGAAATCAATTATTTTATGGTTTAGATAATACAGTAGTTTCCTGTTAATAACCACTTTGTTAATTAAATAAGCCAGCATTCAGCTTATTGCCTGTGAAATTATGGTGCTTATCTTTTAGCAATATTCAACTTCTTTGAAAAATTTTGTTTCTTTTTTTGCAGAGTCCTTGCCTGGAAACCTTCCACCAATGCCTTGATTCGAACGACCACCGCAGTCACCATGTTTAATGCAGGAATCAAGGTACTTTCATTGGGATTTTTCTCCATGTAATTGTGATGAGACAATTAAGACATTTCATTTCCAGCTGTTTATATCCAGTGATAAGATCAGTGTGGCCCCTGTGTGTTGCCACAGTCTCATTCTGACCTCAGATGTGGCTTGGATTTGGCTACAGTTGAAAATCACTTCCTTTCAGAAGTGTCTGATCTTCTGTTAAAATTGTTAATATTTTTTGGATAGACAAGAAAATGTGGTTTTTGTATAATCCTACAAAGTATCAATGGCAATATTTGAAACTGTCACAGTCACAAACACACTTCCCCGGCCCCCAGACGTTTGTAGCACAGGTCCAGTGTTTGCCTTAAGTGGGTTAAATGTGCACCTTGGACTGAGATAACAGCTGCTGGCTGATACAGCCAGATCCTGCCCTGATAAGGAGGTGGAGCTGTCCAAAAATACTGAAGCCCCGGAAAATAAACAGCCCGTGTTTGGTGTGTTCTGAAAAAAATCTGTGACTGAAAAGCATCACTGGGCAAGGGAGATGCAGTGGCTGAACAGTGACACGGAGTGGCCAGAAGGGAAGTGACACCCTGGCTCCTTGGAGTTTTTTCTAAGATTATGCTTTTTTTTGTTTAACACAGTTGTAAATATTCAGTCTGTAGATAAGAAGAGTAACATGACAATGAGGTAAAAATACCACTTGAAAAAAACCCCCAAAATAAAGTTTCACATTTTCTCAGTATAAATTTTCTGAAGGGAGAGGGCTTAGCTCAAGGTAAAAACTTCTATATAAATAAGAGCTAACTTCATTTTTGTTGATTTGATGAGTATTTCTTTGTGTATTTATCTGCATTTTAGATAAGATTTACAGTGTTTTAACACAGACAGAGACATCACACTTGGTGGAAACAGTGAAGCATCTGAGGCCTGCAGTTGTTTGAGCAGTTCTGAGTTTGCAGTTGGCATTTTATTCATTTTAACTTCCTTTTAAACTTTAGTCCTTCCTTTTTCCCAGGTAAATGTCATCCCTTCCTCTGCAAGAGCCACGGTGAACTTCCGGATCCACTCGGCCGAGACGGCTGCTGAGGTATCCCTGATCAGATCCCACCAGTGTTTGTACCAAAGAGCACATGGATCATGTGTGATGATGGAATGGGAGCTCTGAGTCTGTGACCTGTGAGTTTGGGAATCCTGCACACTTTAGCAGGGCCAACAGGCCTGTCCAACCCAGGGCAGCTGTGAAATTTGTCAGTACAAAACATCTCCCCTTCCCAAGCCTTTGCTGGAAGTTTCTCTCTCTGGAAGCTTTTTCTGGATTATTTGGATGCCATAACTACCAAGAGCAGCAGGCTGAGCACTTGTTTTCCAGGACTGAAGCAGATCAGGAGTACCTTGAAGCAGGGATGTGCATCTGATTGAAAAATTCAGCTGAAGTATCAGCCATTCCCTCAGAAGAGGAAGAGAGACTGACACAGTTTCAGTCCTTATTTACAGCCACAACTGACAGTTCACAGACAAATGTTTTCTGGAAAGCTGAACATCTGCTGATGTCTCTAAGGGCTGCATTCTCATTTCTTGTGCTCATTTTATCTCTTGTGTTTCACCCACAGGTGCTGGAGACAGTCAGGAACACCATTGCTGATGACAGAGTGAGGATCGATGTGGTGGAGGCCTTTGACCCCCTGCCCATCAGTCCTTGGGATGAGCAGACATTTGCAGTCCATATTTTTCAAAGAACCATCCTGGACACTTTCCCAGATGTTGACAGTGTAGTCCCAGGTAACAGCAGGCACATGATGATTATTGTTTCCTCTTCTGCTTTTCCCTCCCCTGGCACTGCCTCGTTTCCATTTGCTGTGTACTCCTCCACCCCAGCTGTTAACTACTGGAAACAGCTGTTTTTTCCTCTTTTTATTCCGTTCCCTCTTTTTGCTTTAAAGGTTTTAATGTTGTTTTTTAGTAGTGGAAGTAAAAAAGCAAACAGGAAGCTGACAGAAACAATGAGCCTTGAATTGGGCTCTCTGCACATACAAAGGACTCTCTTCAGGGAAGAAAGGAATTGTGAGGGAGAGGAGGAGGAGGTCTTCTTGCTTTAGTTCTTCTTTTATTGTTTTCATAGCTGGCAAAGCCATTCCTGCTTTTCTGTATTGTTCCTTATGATCCCAGCCCCTTCCCTTTCTTGCAGCTCTTTCCTAGCTCTGTAGCTACTGGATTGAAGTTTGAAGCTTTAATTTTTGGCAAGGCTGAGTGTCAAGGCTGTTCTTAGGTTGAGTTGTGTGTCCAGCTCCTGTTCCTGAAGGAGAGAATGTTCTCCAGGATGCACCAGTCAATGTTTCTAGTGATGCTTTTGGTGCAGGCAGTGGTTACACAGAGCTATTACCAGATGCTTTTCCTCTCTCCTGGGGAAAGGTGGGTCATTCTTGAAATTCCAGTTGTTCCTCTCCTGCAGAATAAACCTGAGGTTCGTTTTCCAGGCACGTGCATTGGGAACACAGACAGCAGGCACTTCACCAACGTCACCAAGGCCATTTACAGGTTCAACCCTCTGCTCCTGAGACAGGATGATCTCCCCAGGTACTGAGCTCTGCACGTGGGCAGCTCTTGGGGTGGGCCCAGGGAAAGAGGAGGGAAAGAGTTTCCATGTGCAGTGGGCAGAGGGAAACCCAGCCTTGTGTACCTTGGCCTCCCACTCTGTCAGGCCACCCATTTCCTGTAGATTTGGGTGCTGCACGAGCAGGGGATGGAAATAGCCCTGGGACAGTGTCAGCCCTGGCTCTTTGTTCCTTCAAATGCAGGCAGGGTCATTTAGGTGTTTGATCCAGTGGTTCTGGGGAGCTGAGTGGATCCTCTGTGTGCTGAGCAGTGTGAGAGGTGCTGTTCTGGTAGTTGGCCTTGTCCAGGAGATTTACCCATATATTGGGACACTTGCCACTCCGAATTGATTTGCTTCTTAAAACTGGAAATTTCCTGAAGCAAAGTGATAACACCATCATCTTGCAAGGGATTGTTTGTTTAATTAGAGTTCTCATTTTATTGAGGTGCAGATGATGCAGGAGTTGAGTGTTCCAGCTGTACAGGACAGTGACAGAAATGGCCAAGAAATGGGCCATTAGGATTTTTTCCAGATTTTTAGATTTTTTTCCAGACTTAGTTGTTGGGCTCTGAGCCTTTAAGTCAAGTACATTTGGGGTGGTTACAGTGCAGTTTTTGGTGTATATTGCTGTGCTTTTATGTTGTGCACTGTTCTTTGAAGTCAACAGCCAAGCAGGGTGCTGGAGATATGTGTAGGTGGGTCAGAAATTCACCCTGGACTGAAAAATGTCCTTTCTCTTTCAGGATCCATGGGTTGAATGAGAGAATCTCCATTGAGAATTATGAGAAACAGGTGGAGTTCCTCTTTCAGCTGATCAAGAACTGTGACATTGAGACACTTCCAGAGCCTCACTCCAATTCCCACGAGCTGTGAGAGACATCTGGGAAGAGCAACTGCTCAGGTGGACTCTGGGACATGGGGCTGACGATGCACTTGTGTGTTGTGTATTGAGCTACAGCTGGAATTTGGGGTTTTTTATGTTGTGGTTTACATACAGATGGAAAAAGTGCTGGTTGTGTGATAGGAACCTGGCAAAACCCAACAAATAACCCTGATTTCTGCTCTCTGTGGTCTGATGTGCAGCCCTTAATCTGACACTAAGTTTTTCGGCCCTTTAAGCCTCTGAAATTGGTAATCACAAAAAATCTCAGTTATAATCACCAGCCTCTCACCAATAGAAGGTGAATCATCCTGTTTGGCAAACTCGTTTTTTATAGTGAATGGATCTTTCTCAGGTGAGGTGTCTGCCAGAAGCTCACGTGGAGGAAGGGTTCCAGTCACTGGTACGGTCACACCGAGAGGTTCTTGCACTGCTGCTGGGCATGGGCTGCTTCCCAGGGGATTCCCAGGGGATTTTCCCAGGCTGCTTCCCAGGGGCTGCTCTCACCAGCATCTGTGGTACTCTGAACCCGTGTCAGTGTTCACTCCGTGGCTGCACTGATTTCTCACTCTGTTCTCAGGTATTCCAGGAGTTCTGTGTTGTTGTAAGTGATGAGGTGCTGAAAATTTTCCTTCCCATCTTTTTAGTGATTTCTTCCCCTCCCTCACTCATGGTGTGGCTCAGGGTCTGTTGTGCAACTGAGTGTCAGAGTAAGGGATTGCAGCTTTAAATAAGGAATTAAATCCCTGTTGTCTGCTCATCTCTTTTCTCACTTAATCAATTTATGCTTCTCCTTTGCTCTTCTGGGAACTTGATTGTGAAAGATGTGCAGCCCTTCAGTTTCTTCCAGATCAGAGGGATCAGAGGTTTGTTCCTTCCCTGCCAGTGCAGGCAGTTTCCACTTCCTGCTGACTCAGATTTTTGGGAATCCTGGGGTAGACAGGCCATGGATGTTGGCTCTGCTTCATCTTGCACTTCTTGGCTACCTTTGACAGCACCAAAGGGTTCAGCATTCTTTTGGCCTTGACAGTTGGGGTTACTAGTATTAATTGGACAAATAATTTATTTAATTAGTTAATTAATTCTGTAAATAAATAGTTAACCAAGTGATGTTAGCCAAAGAAAAGCCTGAAAGCTGCTGTGTGACACTGACAGTCTCTGTGCTGCAGGGCCCAGTGCAGCTCCTCCTGCTGCAGAGATGTGTGTCTGTTTTTCAGAACTTAAATTATGCACTGGAATGGGTGGATGTTCTGCTCTAAATTCATACTGTGAAATGTGCTGGAATGTACAGGAAATACCCTGAAATGTATCCTGAAAAACACTGATGGAACTGTGATTCCAATTTCCATTCACCATTCTCTTATTTGTTTGCAGTTTGATCTTATCACTGTGGCCAGAGGGCTACAACTCTATCACCTACTGAATAATTGAAACAAAACTGACATTTTCATCGAATAAAACAAGGCATATGAATTCTTTTCTGATGATTATTTAATCTTTTTATGTAGCTGTGTAATTGCGGTGAAGTCATTTCCACACCTGAGCAATCCATAAAGTTTCCATCAAAACAAACCCACCTATTTTCCAGCCAGCTTTAATCTTTGCCCCCTTCCTGCTGCTCCCTTTTCTACACAAAATCAGCTCACCCTGGCCAGGCATTATTGGGCAGTAGTTTGCATCTTTTCTGGTTTGCTGCACTCTGTGTGTGTTCCCTCCTGTCAGGGATTTGTTCAGCCACGTGTCTCTGGCTCTTTTGTGGAGGTGTCACTGCTCCTGCAAGCTCCTGTTTGCAGGCACAGCAAAAGTGATGTGTCAGGGCACAGCACTGAATGAAACACAGCCCTGGGAGTGGGAGGTACAGAGAAGGGGTTGTTGTTGTTGGTTTTTTCTCTGGCAAATCTCTGTAAAACTGAGTTTAAAGCCTTTGCTTTGCCTGTGGCTGTATGGGGTCAATATTGTTGTAACACCTGATGGTTCTGCTGCCAGTCAGAGGGACCTCGACAGGCTGGAAAAATGGGAAAACAGGGAAAAAATGAGAAGAATCTCATGAGAGAGCATAGGTTGTAAAAATCCTAACCTGGGTCATGCTGTTGTGGTGTGGAAGGAGGGATTTGCTGCCTCTTGTACCATCAAATGAGTCCTGAGGACATAAAACATCCTTTATGTTTTGTAATCATCTCCCAACCAAAAATCCCTCACCTCTGTTTGGGTGAGGATTGTTTCTTTAAAAGAAGAAGATTCATTTTGCTGCTGAAGGAAAAGTGAAGGGCAGAGGCTGCTGGGAGGGCAGGGCTGGGTTTGGCAGCTCCTGTGCGAACGTGTGCCATGAGATTTGGCTGGGGCAGCTCCTTGCAGAGCTCATTAAGTGCTGCTCATCAGCCAGGGCTGGGATCTTGCGGTGCCTCTGCACTGGGGACGTGCTCAGCAGAGCTTTGCTGCATCCTCAGAGGCCACTAAAGTGCTTTAAACAAACCTTGTCCTGCAGGATCCACTGGGGAAACAGCATGTTCCCATCTCTGCCCATTTTCCCAGTCACTTCTGATGAATATCTGTGCGTTTTCCGTGGGGCAGCTTTACCTTTGTGTTCTTAAGCCTCTTTATTTTATCACATTTGCTGCCAGGTCGTGGTTGTGTGACACCATTCCAGAGAGTCACTCAGTGGTTTGGTGTCTGCACACACCTCCTGACAGAGCAGGTCTCTTCCCACCCCTTTTCACTGTTCCCAGGAGATGTTTCTGGGAATGTCTCCCTCCCTGAGTGGTGTGTGGAGTCTTTGTGCGTCACATAAATAGTGTGAATAACACGAATGATGCCTTTTCTGTCAAGATCAGATCCAACCTTGCATGGTGTGAGCAGTTACTTGATAATGCCAAGCACATCATGAAAAAAAGGATTAATGACTCTGGGAGCTATTCTTTTTGTGTTGTAGTGAGTCACTGAGCCTCAAGCATGAAGAGCAATTACCTCTGACTCAGAAGGAAGGAAGAGCTTGATTTTCTGCTCTGAAGACAGGTAACAGTCATACTGACAGATGTGATTTGAACGCTGTGTTAGTCCAATTCCAGTGTGTGTTATATCCATAGCAACTTCCTTTTCTCCCTGCTTTTCCCCAAGTCTACAAAGTTGACATTCTTGTGCCAGCACTGACTCAAAGTGAGGTGTGTGCAGTTGTCCAGCCTGCTGTGGGCCAGCTGAGCTGGGGCCATGTGGGCCTGCTGCACCCTGGAGAAAATGTCACATCCCACACCTGCATTTTCTAAAGAAAGCTCTGTTGCTGGGCTCTCTTTAACAGAACTTGGTTTATTTTCAGCCCCAAGTGGCCATGGGGAGTTCAGGCACTGAGCTGGAGGAACAAGGTGTTTACAGAGTTGCTTCCTCCAGCTTTGCGTTTGACACTTGGGTTCTTGGCTCTTCTTTTGCCGTTTCATTTGATATTCCATGGAGCTGGTAAAATCCATTTTCTCCAGCAGGTGCTGTGAAAACTTCCCTGTGTCAGTGCTGTGGAGGAACACTTCCACTGGGGAATGTGGAGGCTGCTCAGCCACAGCCCATGGTGCCCTTTGCTGTTACAGAGGAGCATTCCTCACCTGCAGCTCAGCCTGGGACCCCGAATTCTCTGCTTTTCTGTGATCTTCAGGCTGCTTCTTGAACCCTGCACAAATTCCTGCTGATCTATTCAGTCCTTGCTGGTGCTCTGGAGCTTTTACAGACATTTTTGTCCCTCCAGTCCCCAAATTCAGGCTCTTGCATCAACCCTTTATGTGCTGCTGTGAAGTCTCTACAGCACTGGCAGCCCTGTGCCACCATCTCAGGGCCTGCAGGGGTGCAGAAGTGCTGCCCAGGGAATGATTTTCCCGGCTGAGCAGCTCAGGGAGGGCTGTGTGACACTGGAGCAGGGGCTTGGCTCGGCTTTCCGGTCCCACAGCTTCCCGGGGCAGCGGGAGGCAGAGATAAAGGGCTCAGCGTGGTGGGGAAGGGAGGGCCCTGCTCCCTGCAGGTCCCTCTGCTGATCTCAGAGCTGATTTCAGAGCTGTGGTGGGGGGCCCAGAGGAAGCTGCAGTCACTTCTCAGCAGGAAGGAAAATGACCACATGGAAGGGTGGTTAAAGCAGGGGGCAGGGGACAAAGAGAAAATGCTCTTTGGCACTCGGGGATTTGCCATGGGGTTGGTCACAGCCTGGGCAGGGGGTTTTACAAGCAACGTTCAAATCATGCAGCTTTTCCCAGGGTGCTTTTCATGCCTCTTTTAATTTATATTTTTAATCCAACACAATGGTGTGGTTTATTGAGCCCTGTAAATACTCAGATCCCTTGAACACTGTGCCTGGTCTTGCAGAGTTGATCCTGGGAAGGGGCCTGGGTCAGATATTCTGGATCTGATATCCTTCCACTTGGATTTTTAAATGTTGGCACTGCAGGACTGCCTAGTTCTATGTGAACATGCTAATTCAAAGTCCTCTTTGGGATTTTGAGAAGTGAGAGGATCTTGATGGAGCAGGAGATAGGGGCAAGTTAAGAGATTAATGTGTATTTTTTTTATCATCAGTCTCTGGTCGAGCCAGCCTTGTGGGATCAGTGTTTTCTTCAGGCTAATTCTGAATATAAATGAATTCCCTCACAGCCTATAAGTGGAACAAAGCTGACATGTGAGGCACATCCCCAGTGGCTCCATGACAGGTGTCCCTGTCCCTGCTGTCCCACCGGATCCGCTGACCTTGTGGAACACAGGAAAACCAGACCCAGGTGCTCTCACATGGCCAAGAGCCCCCGGGAGGGACCTGCCAGGGGCTGCCCTCTGTTTGTCACAGCACGTGGGGGACACAGGAACACAGCTGGGAGCAGTGGTCACATGGACCTTGGAAAAAAGGATGGAGATGGGCTTGTTTGCTTCCAGGCTGGCAAAACAGAACTTCCTGGATCTGCATTTCTCCCCCAGCTCAGGGCCAGCTGCTGACATTGTTGCCTGCCCTCGTGAGCTGCTTTGCTCTGGAGTGACATCTGAAGGGGCAAGTGCTGCTCCGTAACCTGCTCAGGTTTGTTTTCCTGCCAAGATTCCTGCTCAGAAGGAAGTAAGAACCCAGTTCCTTCAGGATCCTTGGTCAGAAGCAGCTGGGACCCCATTTAGATCCAGGCAGTGGTGGAGCAAAAGCACCTCTCTGGGCACTGACACCTCAGTATTAGAATTTTTTGAGTCACTTTGGCCAAACCCTTTTATTCTGCTGGATTCTCCTGTGGAAGTGGCCCCAGAGGCCATTCCTGAGTGCTGGCCCAGAGCTGGGCAGTTCAACAGTGCCAGAATCACGTGGCTGCTGTAAAACACATGGGCACGACATTCCACGAGACATTCCACGATCCAGCACAGCTCAGTGGTCAACTCCTTCCTTTCCAAACATTTTTGTTGCCTTTGCTACCTGTTCCCTGCAATTGGAAACCCGTTTCCTGCCCTTTCATCCTCTGCTTTTTTGATCTCAGCCTCGCCGGTGGGAGTTTTATCTATTTCTGTTTTCTTGTCTCAGGCAGCTTTTGTCCCCTCACTTCCGCTTCCTGAGCCTGCAGCTGGGGAGCAGCAAGGTCACATTTGGGTGCACGTTGTTTTTGGGGAGGTGAGGGAAGAGTGGAGGCTCCGGGGGAGGGATGGATTTTCCGTGTCAGGAAGGAAAGATGAAGGTGGAAGCAGAGCCTTACAGCCAGGATTGTTCGGACAAAGCAGAACAGAGGCCGGGCTGGAGGCTGGATTTGGAGCTCCAGTCCCAGCTGGAGCATGGCAGTCAGCTGTGGCTGTAGTTGAGATGTGTTCTGGATGTCTCAAGTTTTCCATGAGGTCTCTTTGCTGGTGGAGGTCCTGAGAATGAGTGAAACGACCCCAGAGGCTCCTCATGCCTTGAAATCCCAGAATCCCAGGATGGCTTGGGTTGGAAGGGACCCAGTTCCACCCCCTGCTGTGGTGGGGACACCTTCCACTTGCTCCAAGTCCTGTCCAACCTGGCCTTGGACACTTCCAGGGATCCAGGGGCAGCCACAACTTCTCTGAGCAACCTGTGCCAGGGCCTGCCCACCCTTCACAGGGAGGAATTTCTTCCCCAAATCCCATCTATCCCTGCCCTCAATCAGTCTAAAGCCATCGCCCCTTGTCCTGTCACTCTCTGCCCATATAAAAAGTCCCCTAGTGCCACCTTTGTGCTGCTTTCTCTAATGATCCATCCATGTTCCAGCCATCCTCTTCTCCCAAGCACCAAATATTTCAGGAAAACACCTCTCTGTGCCCAGTCCTTGATGGGAGCAGACAGAACCCGAAGCAGCAGAGCCCGCAGCTTTGGGTCACAATGGATCCCTCGCTGCCACTGCCCACAGCTGCTTCGTTTTCCTTCAGAAATGAAGTCACCAGCTCCAGGCACGCTTGATCCCTGTATCCATGCGGGAATGCGGCTCCTGTGCCGCCCTCCCCTTTCCCCCCACACACGTTCCTGTGTCACAGCCACCCTTATTGGCCCAGAACCTGTCTCCAAGGCCTCGAGCTGGGGGTCACGTCATCACTCTGAGTAATAACTCGCTGCTGACTGTTTCCTGGGAGGAAAGGAAAGGCAGGAAGGAAAAACAACTGGTCAGAATTTCCACTCATGACCACAAAAAAAAAAAAAAAAAAAAAAGGGAAATAAAAGCAAAGCATGAATCAGAAGAGCTGGTTTCATTCAGGAACACAGAATTCTACAGAGCAATGAGGACCTGACCTCTGTAGCAGGAGTTTTTATGCTCTTTATTTATTTGTTGTGGGACAGTTTGGCATAAACAGGCAGAGTGTACGTGACAATATTCCTGACCTTTTGTTCTGAGCTACAGCAGCCTGGCAGAGACCTGAAATCCAGTGGGTACCACTGAGCACGTTGGTGCTCCTTGGCCTGGATCCAAGGGGGGTCCGTGGACGCACCCCTGGGGCTGGGATCACAGGGCAGCTCTGGCCACCTGTGAACCCCCTGTCCCCAGGGCGCACAACGAGGCTGCCCCAGCGAGGGATCCCCAGCTCTTCGTGCCTTTCCTTCAGCTCCACAGCCCAGGTGAGAGCAGGTAAAGCCACGGGGGGGAGAGGATGGAGGGATGGATGGATGGATGGATGGATGGATGGATGGATGGATGGATGGATGGATGGAGGGATGGATGGAGGGATGGATGGAGGGATGGATGGATGGATGGAGGGATGGAGGGATGGATGGAGGGATGGATGGATGGATGGAGGGATGGATGGAGGGATGGATGGATGGATGGATGGATGGATGGATGGATGGATGGATGGAGGGATGGATGGACGGACGGAGGGAGGGATGGATGGATTGTGGGATGGATGGATGGAGGGGTGGATGGAGGGTGGGACGGACGGATGGATAGTGGGTGGATAGATGGACAGAAGGATGGACGGATGGATAGATGGACGGACGGATTGAAGGCAGGATGGATAGAAGAATGGACAGCAGGGTGGAGGGAAGGACGGATGGAAAGATGGACAGCAGGATGGACAGCAGGGTGGACGGAGGGGTGGACGCAGGGATGGACGGACGGACTGACCGCTCCCGCCCGCTGCGGACTCAGCCGCACGTGACCCCGGCCCCGCCCCCGCGGTGCCGAAGGGGCGTGGCCGCCGCGCGCCGGGGGCGCGCTCCACGCCGGGGGCGGGGCCGGGCGTGACGCCACGCGGGACAGGCCAATGGGAGCGCGGCGTGGCGCGGCGGGCACGGCCGCCATTGGCCGGCGGTGATGTCAGGGCGGCGCGGGGCGGGGCCCGGCGGGGCAGAGCGCGGGGCGGCGGAGGAGCCGCGGGTGCGCAGCGGGCGGGGAGCGACCGGCACCGGGCGGTACCGGCACCGCGGGGACACGGGCGGCGGCACCGCGGGGACACGGGCGGCGGCACCGCGGGGACACGGGCGGCGACACCGCGGGGACACGGGCGCTCGGCCAGGGGACCGACCGGGCGGCAGCTCCGCTCCGCTCCGCGCATCCCCGCGGGGATCGCTCTGGAAGTGGCGGCTTGCGGGGCTCTGCGGGCGCTGCGGCAGCTCCGGCGCTGCGGCAGCGGGAGGCGGGGGGAGCCCCGGCCGCGGGGATCGTCCTGCGGGTCCCTCCTGGGTGCCCCTTTCAGAGGGCGGCTCTGCCCCCGCATCCCCCGGCACAAGTCCTGAGGGTGCCCAGGGCTGTGGGAGAGCAGCCAAGGGATAGTTCGGGGTACGGCGAAGGCTGAACCTCAGCATCTGTCGGAGGAAGCGGATCGAGCTGCCTATGCGGGCTGCACAGGACCCCACAGAGTATCTGCTTTCCTCCCGTGTGTTGCAGGTGAAAGACGAGTTCTTGGAAAACCACGTTAAATCGCAGGCTGCCCAAATGCCAGCCCCCACCCTGCAGCCTGCCCAGCTCCGTGAGTAACCTTAACTGGGGACCTGCTACTACTCTGAGTAAGAACTGTGCTTGCCTCGTGCTGCTGGGTGAGAAATTCTTCTGGAGGAGGAGGACGGCAGTGACATTTGAAGCCTGCTGGAATCGCTGGCTGTTCTGGCAGAAAGCCCTCAGGAGCCTTCAGACTGGAATTCTGCAGAGGGACAGTGCCACTGGAGGAAGTGGCAAAGCCCTGGTAGCAAGAAGAGCCTGAGTGGGATCATCTCTAAAAGCCAGTCCTCTGCTCCAGTGCTCAGTGTTTAAGCTTCTGTGTTCTTTACTTCATCTGGTTTTCCTTCTGCCCCATCACAGCAGCCGTGCTGCTGGAAAAAAAACGGGGAAAAGATGCACTAAGGCATCACACATCAAGGGAGGAAAGCTTGGATCCTGCCCCGGTGGCTGCTGCACCACACGGCGCTGGAGAGGAGGAGAACCAGAGGGAATTGCTGCCGTTCCCAGCTCCTGCCGTGTCCCTGCTCGCTCCGTGCTCCGTGTCCCCCGTCCCTGGACGCTGCTTGATGGGGATCTCTGCTGCAGGAGCAGGCTCTGCACTCCCGGGCGGGCGAGCAGGGCTGGCAGAGGTCGCTCCTAGATGCTGGAAAGGCCATTTGGATAAGCTGCTGGCAGAAGATCCCTTCTGGAACAGCTGCTGGCTGTAGGCCCACTGAGCAGAGGGTCAGGAGAGCCGGTCCTGCAGCATGACTTCCAAGCTGGAGCAGAAGGAGACCCCGCAGGCCAACGGGGCCGTGCCGCCCATCGTGCCCGGGGACTGCCTCACCAGCCCGGAGCGAGGGCAGCGCGTGGAGCCCGCGGATTTCCTGGGACCCGATGGCACCGGGGTGGAAGTGGTGGTGCTGGAGTCCCGTGCCAACGCCAAAGGGGTGAGGGAAGAGGATGCCCTGCTGGAAAATGGCAGCCAGAGCAATGAGAGCGATGACACCAGCACGGACCGGGGTCCCGAGCCCGCCTCGCCCCTCAAGGAGACCTCCTTTTCCATCGGGCTGCAGGTCCTCTTCCCGTTCCTCCTGGCAGGCTTTGGGACAGTCGCTGCTGGAATGGTGCTGGACATTGTGCAGGTAGGATTGCTGCTCCCCTGGCCCGGTGCTGGGCTCTGGATCCTGGCTCTGTAGATCTTGGCTTTATGGAATAATGGAATGCCAAGGCTGGTTCAGCAACAGGGAGGGGGGTGAACAGTTCCCTGGTGTGCTGGCTGGGGAGGGGGAGCTGAGGAGCCCTCGGGGATGTGTGGAATGAGGGAGGGAGAGGCCAAGGGAACCCCTGCCCAGCTGTGGCTCAGAGGAGAAGGTGAAGCCAGTGCTGCTGCCTGGGAACTGAGAGCACTCTGTGCATCACAGCTGGAAATCAATCCCTTCCCTGCTGCTGGCTGGTGACACCCCAGCCCCGGGGTTCTGCTTCCTCTTGTCCCTTTCCCGCCTTGGGTGTTTGCTCTGCTGTTCCAGGCTCGTGCCAGCCAGGTTAATGTTTCTCTCAGTGTGTGCCAGACCGTGTGGCTCATTCCAGAGCTTCCTGCACCACTTCCTTGTGTTCTTGAGGCATCCAGGGATGGCAGGGCTAACGGAGCTTTCCTCCTGAGAGGGCTGTGGAGGTGATTTTTAGGAAAGGCGGGCAGGGAGCTGGCAGTTGCCTCTAGATGAAAACCAAGGTGTTCCCCGTGGCAGGTGACGCCGTGGGAGTGTGACAGCCTGGTTGTGTTTCCTTGTGGGAATGGTGCCTTTGCAAACCGAGGCTCCTGTGCTGGTCTCCACCACGTTTTCCATGCATGTCTGGCAGCAGATCAGCTTCTCCTTTGCCCTGACCCACAGGCTGGGCAGAGCTGATTCCCACCCCTGAGGCACAAAGCTGGGCTCATCCATAGGTTTGTGAGACTCCCTTGGATGGGGACGCAGCCATTTTGGAGCTGTGGGCAACCAAAAATGCTCTGCTTGGAGCCTCTGTATTTGCTGGCTGAGGTAAACAAGCCCTGGTGGTGTGGGCAGAGCAAGGCTTGAATGTCAGCCCCGTGAGCTGCTGGCAGCTGGGGTCAGCCCAGCCCGGTGCCAGTAAGTCAGAGGGGTTTTTTTGGGATTTGTGGGTGGTCAGACAGACACTCCCCGTGGTGTCCTGCCCAGAGCAGCAGTTTCCCTGCGTGCCTGAGCGCTCTGGTCATCCTTGCAGCCTCTCTCGGTGGAACCTGTGGGCAGAGCTGGGAAGTGACTCCAAACAGGAAAGGCCGGACGGGGTGAATTAATCCGGGAGAGATTTACCGGAATCATTTTCTGAAAAAGAGACATTTCAAACATGTTTTCCCTTCACAAGGTCCCTGCAAACTCCGGCCTGGCTCCTCTGGAAGCTGCCCAGAGCAGTTTGAACCCGACCTAAAGTTTTTCCTGGAGAAGGCTCAGCCCCTGTGGCCGGGCAGGGCCGGGAGGCTGCGGCTCGGCCCTGTGTTCTCCTGCCTTGATTTTTATGGCCCTTACGAATAAAACTTTGTCCTTCCCGTGTCCCACAGCAGCTCAGCGTGTGGCTGGGCAGCCTGTGCTGCCAGCAGCTCTAACTGGGGATTAAATGAGCCGTGGAGATGCCGTAGGGTGGGGAAGGGGGAAGGGAAGCTCGGCTGCAGGGGCTGCTCCTGGGGGCTGCTCCAGAGGCTCAGGGGTGGAAGGAGGGAGCGTGTGGAGCTGCAGCCCCGTTGCTGGGATGGCTGGGGACGGCTGGAGGCTTCCGTGCACTCCGTGCCCCCCGTTCTGGACCACCAGGCTGATGATCCCGCTGGAACTGGTGTCCCCGCTGTGCAGAGCAGCAGCCCTGGCCACGCTGTCCCATTGATGTGTCCCTGGGATTCGCCTCTCAGGAGGAGAGTTTGAGCTCTGGGATGGGAGAGCTGGTACCTGTGAGTGCCCCAGCTGCTCTCTGTGTGCACTGGAGGACCCTGGGCACAATCCCCTCTCCCAGCAGAGCCCTGATCGTTGTTTTCCAGACTCCTTGGAGGTTCTTTGGATGGGCTGGACAGGCAGCGAGCCGGGAGGGAGCTGCAGAGCAGCACCTGGGGGTTGATGTTTCTCCCAGAGCCTCCAGCAGATCGAGGTCCAGTTCATCCCTCCAGTGCTGCGTGGGACACACTGGGATCCTGGGCAGAGCCTCAAGGATCCTGTCTGCTGTGTTTACCTCCCTGAAAACAGCTTATTTCCAAATTTCAGAGGGGCTGTTACAGTGATTTTAATGGCTCCATGTCCTGAACTGAAATTTTTATTTCCTCTTCTCTTTCCCTTCTATTTTTTTTTTTTTGGCTTTTTTTGGGGTTGGGTTTGTTTTTTTTCAGACTTCCCCAAGCAGCCTGGCTCTGGTTGTCCTCGTGGAGCCACACTGTGGGCAATCCTCTCCACAGGGAGCTTTGTTCCTTGCAGGAGCCACCAAGGCCTGGGAGCCCCACAGACGCCCAGTGTTGTATAACATCTTATATTAAGAAAGCTGGCAGGAGCCCACGGGTCCTGCTCTTTGCAGCGAGCAAGCTGCTGAGCTCTGCAGAAATCTCCTTGTTTTCCTTCCCCAAAGATGGCTTTTCTTCCTTTCTCCAGGAGCAGCCCTGTCTTGCTCAGGGAGCTGCTGCAGCAGGCTCCAGTTACAGCTGCTGCTGGCACCAGTTTGCAGTGCAGCCTCCTCTAAAGTTAAATTTACAAATTATTAATTTAAATTCAGGGTTGGGACGAGGTGAGGGAGGGCTGGAACTGGTGCCTGATCCTGCCCCTGTGAGCTCTGGGAACTCTGGAGCCGGGAAGGTTTTGCACAGCCTGGCTAATGACGATGTTCCTCTCGTTAGGTGGCTCTGGTGACACCCAGCTCGTCCTGCTGGGCAGTGGCAGCGTGGTGGTCACTGAGGGAGCCCTGGGTCCTGCCAAGGGAAGTTGGAGTGAGGGATTCACCCGCTGGACAAGCAGCAAAATCATCCCAGAGTCTCCTAAAAATAGACTGGGGAGAGCCGAGCTTGGCTGCTCCTGGAGGTGTCTTAAAGGAGGCACAGCCTGTGCTGGGTGAAGAATTTCAGATTCAGAATCTCAGTACTGAGCTCAAATCACACCGAATCCCAGAACTTAGGCTGGAAAATCCCTCCAGGATCATTGAATCCAAGCTGTGCCCCATCCTCACCTTGTCCCCAGCCCAGAGCACTGAGAGCCACATCCGTGGACACCTCCAGGGGTGGGGACTCCAAACCTCCCTGGGTGACCTCAGGAGCCTCATCCTCCAGCAGGGAGAGGGTTGTGGTTGTGAAAAAGCCGAGCAGATCTTATCTGTGTCCCTGAGAGTCAGCTTGGCACAACATCCCAGATGCTTTGGGTTGGAGGGACCTTAAAGCCCATCCAGTGCCAGCCCTGCCATGGCAGGGACACCTTCCCCTGCCCCAGGGTGCCCCAAGCTCAGTCCAGCCTGGCCTGGAACACTCCTGGTGACGGGGCAGCCACAGGGCAGCCACTGGGCAGCCTGTGCCAGGGCCTCTCCGTTCTCACCTTGCTTTACCAAGCTGTCAGAAACTTTAAGGGGATTTTTATAACTGGGAAACACCTTTTCCATATGAAGGAAAACGGTCCCAGTTCACCCATCTCAAGTTTGCCTCCGCTTTTCTCCCCAGCGACTTTTCAAGGGAGTGCAGCACTGCAAAGCACCAGGAAACTGCAGCTTGTTGGCTCAGGGGTAAAGGATGGAAAAACAAACAAAGAATAACTGAAGTCCTTCCTCACAGGAAGCTGTTAGGCAGGCAGGTAGAGCGATTTATATCTGCTGATGGCCTTGCTTGTCCTGGAGAGAAATCCACATCCCTGGTGAGCCTGGCAGGGTGGCACTGCCAAGGGCAGCTCTGGCAGAGCTGGAGCCTCGCACAGATGATGTTTGCAGGTGACATTTGCAGGCACAAAGCTGCAGAGGGACGTTCAACACGTCCAGCACTGCCCCAGCTGGGATTCCTCTGCTCCTCAGCATCCTTTAGGGAGTGTGGCAGCCAGGCAGAGTGGCAAACAGGAGAGATTTTGGACCCTGGCAATAAAAGCGGGGCAGTGAGGTTTGGGTGGCTCACAGGGGTGTTTTTAAATGCGGCTCTGAGGGGTTTTGGAGTGGTGTTGTGTTTTCAGCTGCTCGCCTGTAAGGCTGCTTACCCTGCAGTTACTCTTTGTTTTTTCCTAAATAACCGTGGCTGCCTCTGTCCCTCATCCCAAGGCAGCTGGAGAGCCAGAGGAGTTAGGAAATGCCTGAGCTAACACAGGTAGCAGGGAAAGGTGGCCTCAGTGAGCTGGGGTTTGGATCAAAATATACCTGTATTTTTATATTTGCATGACACACATGTAGGAAAGGCTCTCAGCTGAGGCTGACCAAACTTCAGCACCCGAATCTGCCAAAAACTGCAAGTATTGGGCAAAGCCTCTCCATCTTTCCCTGTTTTGGCCTCTGGGTGTGTAAACATTTTGTCAGTGGTGGCTCTTTGGGGGATTTTTCACTGAAAGTTGCTGGCTCAGAGCTGTTTGTTCAGCCCAGCAGGAACATGTGGTCGCTGCTACAAATGGCAGAAGTGGGAAAACCACTGCAGAACTCCAAGTGTGGCAGCAGGGAGGGCACTGGGATGTCCGCTCAGGACAGTGCCACGTGCCAGAGGTGGCGATGAGTGGGTGACACTCAGCCTGGAGCAAAGCTTGGTACCAACCACGGTTCTGTTTAATGGTTTTATTTAATGTGCTTTGATTTTGCAGCACTGGGACGTCTTCAAATACGTGACTGAGGTGTTTATCTTGGTTCCTGCTTTGCTGGGCCTGAAGGGGAACCTGGAGATGACGCTGGCATCCCGCCTGTCCACAGCTGTGAGTGGCCAGGGAGCTGAGGGTACCTGCTTTGGGAAGGGCTGGGAGGGGTTTGTGTGTGTGGGTGGTGCATGGGCAGGCAAAATTCCCAAAATTCCCTGTGTCAGTGACAACAGACACCAGAGCCTGGGGTTCAGCGTGCTGGGAAGGTGTTTTCATCCCGCTGGGCTGATGGGATTTGAAGGATTAATGGTCCTTAAGCTTTGCTGACAGTTCACTTCCTCGTGCAGTGCTGGCTGCTCGGGGCCTGGGGACATGGGGTGGGAGCTGGCTGCGATCCGGCTTTTCCACCAGGAACTGGGAGCAGGAATGTCACCAGAGCAGGCTGGCAGGAGCCAGGGTGAGGAGAGAGCCTGGGGACAATTGTAAAGCAGAGGGGACCTCGCAGTGAGAGCTCACGGTGGGGATTGACAGGCTCTTGAAGTGATGGAGATCACAGCTGGGCATTCCTCCTGCTGGAATTCCCTCTGGTTCCTGGGGAACAGGGAGCTGCCTGTTCCCTGAGGATCCCTGAGGCCCCTGAGGGCTGGGGCAGGCTCTGGCAGCTCCTCAGAGCCCTGTGTTAGTCCAGCTGCCCATGAATTGCTCTGTGTCTCAGTGTTCTGCCCTGGAGCTGAGCAGGGCTGGAGAGGGACTCACAGCCTCTCCTGGCAGGGACAAGGACAAGGACACTCCCTCCTTCTGCAAAGCACCTCCTGCCTCATGTCCCTACGTCCCCATGGTGGGAACTTGGGATCTTCCAGCTGCAGGGTGTTCTCTGCCTGCTGCCAGGAGATTTTAACCCTCTGGGCTGGGAGTTCCTGAGGGGAGCCCTTGCAGGAGGCAGCCTGCTCCTGCCCTTGGCAGTGCTGATGTTCCTCGGCCCAAAGAGCTGCTTGGGAAGGGCTCACTGAGGTGGAGGGATGGAGAACAAACCCTGCTTGGCTCTTTGCCTTGCTCTCAGCCCTGCCCTTGCAGCAGGAGAAGGCACAGCGTGGTTGGGCTGGTCTCTCTGTGGATCTGCTCTCCCAGGTCCTCTCCTCTCCTTCCCTTTGGAGATTCCAGCTGTGACTCTGCTCCTCAGGCTCCTCTGCCCAGGCTCGGGGAGGACAAAGCTGCTGGGCCCAGCTGGGCTGCAGTGCCAGGGACAGAGGCTGAGCTTTGTTCACCCCTTCGCTCTGGGAAACAAATCCCTTTGTTTTATTCCCTCTCCATTGTTGGGACCATGACAGGATCCTTGCTGTCCCAGACACGGGGACCTTCTCCCTCCTGGCCCTGGCCACCTTCTGGCCATGGGCTGGGCAGGGGGAGTGCTTGGGACAAAGGCAGTGTTGGCACTTCTGTGTCCCCTCCTGGGGCTGACAGGAGCAGCTTTGGGGCAGCTCTGGCAGAGGAATGAGGCTGTGGAAAGTCAGGAATGCAGAACTTTGCCCAGTCTGCCCTGGTGGCTGCAGGAGGGTCACGGGGACACCAGCACAGGGAGCAGCCACCAGCTCCTGTCGTGGTGTCCCCTCCTGACCCTGAGCCAGGCTTTGGCCTCTGCCTCCCCTCCTGTGCTGCCTCCTCGTACTCAGCCTCCTTAAAATCACAGAATCACAGGATGGTTGAAGCTGCAAAACACCTCCAAGATCATCAAATCCAACCTCCATGTGCCTGTGCCTGGTGGGACAGGAGGATCTCTGGTGCCAGGCCCGCGCAGGGAGCTCCCCTCTGCCCGGAGCTTCCCGGTGTGGATCCCGTGCTCTCCCCACAGGGAAGCAGCCTGGAGTGGTTTCTCAGACTTTGGGTTTCTAATTAGTGCTGCTTTAAGGCACCTCAGAAATTCCTTTCACAATTAAGAGGCAAAACTCCCCCATTAGTTAAAGGATTAAAATCCCGTTGCCAGTGGCTACAGCAAGGTTATGTTAATCCCAGCCTAATTACCATGTGGCTGGAATTTTAAGGTCAGGCTTCATATGGAGCTCAAATTCCTGTGCTGGATGTGCTGCTCCAGTCAACTTTTTGTTGGTTTCCCCCCATTCCTTCCTCCTCTCTGCCCAGAATGATTTGCCCCAGAGATGGGGGCATCTCAGTAAAACAAGCTGGCAGCTCTCAACACATCCAGCAAGGAGAGCAGGGGGATTAATTAATCAATTATTTCTGGTTTGCTTGTTTTCTTTTCCACCTGAGAGGAGGAAATCGCTGCTGTGTTGCTGTGCACGAGTCTGGTGCTGTCAGGCAGCACCTCCAATGTGCATTTCCCACTCCAGTGTTTGAGCCTCTCCCTTATTTCCTAAATTCATCAGCTTCTAATGATGCAAATTGGATAGAAACGTATCCATTCTTCCCATAAAGACCCGGGAGGTGGGAGGGAGGAGCAGAGCCCGTGCCCTGCAGCAATTCCTCTGCGTTATTTTGGATCCTATGCCAGGAATTAAAGCAATTTCCATCTCCTAGTTATCCTCATCAGCCTCTCCCGGTGCCAGGTGACCCCAGTGCCACGGCTTCCCACTCCTCTCCCTGTCCCCACGTGGCACCAGCCTTGTTTGCTCAGCTTTTATCAGGGACAGGAGGGTGTGCTGCCAGCTGTGCCCCACCTGCTGCTGCTCCGGCCTCGCTCGGTGTGGGAGCAGGGGCACGGAGCTGACCTGAGGCTCTGCACCCCTGGCCCCTCCTGCCTGGCTGGCCTGAGGGGCAGCTTGACCCCCGGGATGAGCAGTGGAGTGAATTCCATGAGAAGTGCAGTGTGTGGCTGCAGGACACAGAGATCTCGCTGCTTTTGCAATATTCCCGTCAGATTTTTGGTTGATGTTGATGCCCTTTCACCTTCCCCTTTCTGCTGAATTACTCCCCTGTAAGGGCCGAGGGTTCGAGGTCCTCCCCTGCTCCTGGCACAGGAATTTGGCTGTTTTCAGGTGTAAAGTGCTGCCAGTCTTTAATGGTGTCGCATTTCCTCCTACAGGCTAATATTGGCCAAATGGACACACCCAAAGAGCTCTGGAAGATGATAACGGGGAACATGGCTCTGATACAGGTGAGGACAGCGAAGGGCAGTATTTACAGCTGGGGCAAGCCCAACTTTGGCAGTGTGGGAGGTTTAAGTGCCTGGGTTTTGCTGTTCAGTGTCAGTGTTCTGTGTCTGATGGGGAGGCAGGTGGCACCTGTGTGTCCCCCTGCCACGTTGGCCCTGCAGGTTGGACTGGGTGTTTCCATGCTGGATTCTAATCCCCCTAGATGGTGCTTCCCTCTTAGACTCACAGAATAAAGTCATGGAATGGTTTAAGGGACCTTAAAGCTCCTCTTGTTCCCATGGGCAGGGACACCTTCCCCTATCCCAGGCTGTTCCAAGCCCTGGCCAGCCTGGCCTTGGACGCTTCCAGGGATGAGGCAGCCACAGCTTCTCTGGGCAACCTCTCCTCACACCCTGGGGCTGTTTTGGTGTCTTGGTGACCCTCTGGTTTCCATTTCCAGGTCCAGGCCACTGTGGTTGGCTTCCTGGCCTCGATCGCAGCCGTGGTGTTCGGATGGATCCCAGACGGGCACTTCAGCATCGACCACGCTGTCCTGCTGTGTGCCAGCAGCGTGGCCACTGCCTTCATTGCCTCCCTTGTTCTGGGTGAGGCTCACCCCCTCTGTGCACCTCTTCCTGAAATATTAAGCTCCCCTTGGCCGAATCCTGGTTTTTTTCCCTCTTTCTGGCTGCAGGCATGATTATGATTGGGGTCATCATCGGCTCCAGGAAGATGGGGATCAATCCTGACAATGTGGCCACACCGATTGCTGCCAGCCTGGGGGACCTCATCACGCTGGCTCTGCTGTCAGGGATCAGCTGGGGCTTGTACAAGGAGCTGGGTGAGGAGCAGCAGAAGGCCTCTGTCTCTCCCTGGTCCTTGCGTGGGCTGCTGTGTCTCCCTCTCATTTCACCCTCCTCCTCTGCCCTTTCTGTTCTTGGGGTGTGCAGGATTCCCGCTCTGGAGCTCCTTCAGTTGGGCCTAGGTCAGGTGAGGGAGGGATTGGACCTTCTCACTGCCTTGCACACCTCCTCCTCTCCAGGTTGAGTGCTCAGGGAGAGGTTGTCCCCTTCCAGGTGCCAGGCTGGGGCTGGAGCAGTGGGAGAAGGCAGCTTGGGATTTCCTCTGCGGTGCTGTCAGCTCCAGCTGGGGATCCTCAGGGCAGGGCTGCAGCTGGAGACTCCCAACTTCTCCTCCTTCCCCTCCGCCTTCCTTCCCTGGCAGCCAGGACACAGGGATGTGACTCAGCCAGGTTCATCCAGGGGTGAAGCAGCACTGGGAGATCCTGCCCAGGAGTGGGAAAAGTGGGGATGAGCAGCTGGAATTGAAAGGATCCCGCTCAGATCTGTTACTAAACAGATCCAAGTGTTTTACTGTCACCCCTGTGAGTACAGCTCACCCCCTGTGAGAGGGAAACCCCACAGCCTGCAGGGTTCAGGCGTTTCCCTGCCCTTCCTGGAGCTCCTGAGGTTCAGATCTCTGCTGCTTCTTCCCCTTGATTTCTCTGCTTCTTCTCCCCCCCTGCCCAGAGAGCAAAGCCTACGTGAACCCCTTGGTGTGCGCCTTCTTCATCTCCCTGCTGCCCATCTGGATCGTCATTGCCAAGAGGAATTCTGCCACCCGCGAGGTGCTCTACTCGGGCTGGGAGCCTGTCATCATTGCCATGGCCATCAGCAGGTGGGACTGTCCCTGTCCCCAAACACAGCCTCCCTCTGTGTCCTTATTCCTGCACTGACCTCTCCGGTCTCCCCCTGCAGCGTTGGGGGGCTGATTTTGGACAGGACGGTGTCGGATCCGAACTTTGCTGGGATGGCAGTTTTCACACCAGTCATCAATGGTGAGTCCTGCCCCGCCCTGGGGCTGCAGCTCCTGGCAAACAGTGGAGTTGTCTGGGATTTCAGGCAGGTTAAGGACAATCATTCTCTTTTGGGGTGCTGGGGGCACACAGGTTTGGCTGCCCCCGTGCCACCCTTTCACTGACAGGCCTGGGAGGCTGTTCCCTAAAAAAACACATTTCCAGGGACTTCTTCATTTTCTTATTCTTCCTGTCTGGTGGAACACCCCTGTCTTCCAAAATGTTTGCCTTGTGGCACCTGGTAACGCAAAGATTTGTATTTGCACCTCGGAGTCAGGAAATCCGATCGATTCTGGTGTAAAGCTTTCACCTCCTTTCTGCCTAATGAACCAGGGAAACTCATTATTTAATTGTTTTTTTGCAATGGGTGGAGTTAATTCTGAGCCAGTGCATCTTGTGCTGGTGGCTTTCACAATTTCCCATGTGAAAAATAATAGTTTTGAACTTCCTGTGTCTGTTTCGGTGCCTGACTCCTCATTTTTGTTTCACATATTTCTTCCACCCTGAGCTGCAGTAACAGAACTGCTTCAGCTTCACTCAGGGGCCTGAGGGGAAAAGCCACAGCTTTGTCGCAGCTCCTCACATCCTGCAAAAGCGGAATTGGGGTCAAAAATACACTGTCCTACATAATTCCAGCACTTCCAGATCTGCTGGCTCTTGAAAGGAGCTCTTGGAAGTGTCTGGGACGTCACCTGAGTGCCGTTTGTGACCTGCAGGTGTGGGTGGCAACCTGGTGGCAGTGCAGGCCAGCCGCATCTCCACCTACCTGCACATGAGTGGGGTGCCTGGAGACAGCCCCGAGACGGCCCCTCGGAAGTGCCCCAGCCCCTGCAGCACCTTCTTCAGCTCAGGTACCCCAGGCAGCCGTGGGGGTGCAGGGCTTGGTGCCAGCTGAGCTCCCTGTGGCAGTGGCTGCAGCGTTGTCACAGCACAGGGGGGCCCAGCCCTGCTCAGGGGCAGCTCCTGGCTCGGGATGGGGCTGGGGGTTCCCTGCCCTCTGCAGATGGGCAGAGCCCCTGTGCCCAGGGACAGGGCACTGCTGGGTGGGGAAATGTGGGTATGGAATGTCCTGAGCTGGAGGGGACCCACAGGATCACCCAGTGCAGCTTCTGGCCCTGCACAGACACCCCAGAATCCCTGACAGCCTGGGTCATGGAATCATGGAATGCTTTGGGTGGGAAGGGACCTTAAAGCCCATCCAGTGCCACCCCTGCCATGTGGCAGGGACACCTTCCACTGTCCCAGGTTGCTCCTAGCCCTGTCCAGCCTGGCCTTGGACACTTCCAGGGTCTAAATCAGGCCTGATGTCCCCTTTGCAGACGTGAACTCCCGCTCTGCCCGTGTGCTCTTCCTCCTGGTGGTGCCCGGGCACTTGGTTTTCCTCTACACCATCAGCTCCATGCAGGGGGGACACACCACGCTCACCCTGATTTTCATCGTGTTCTACATGACAGCAGCACTGCTCCAGGTGAGCTGGAACCCCTCAGGGGGCTGGGCTGGCTCAGGGCACACTGGTGTCACCTGCAGTGGGGACCTGCTCAGCACTGGAGCTGTAGAGACAGGGCAGTAACCCTGGCCCTGCCTGAGAGATTCCTGTGCTGGGCACAGGGGTCCCAGGCAGAACTGAGTGACTCCTTTGTGGACACCTGTACACACCATTTTTCCATCCTACTGTTCTTGGGGAGTTTAGAATCTGCCTTTTGTCTCTTTTAAGTCTTTCTGATAGCCAGAGTGTTTCCCTCTTAATCCGTCCTGGGGGGTGATTTGGCAATTTGCAAAGGCCTGGTGATGAAAACAGGGTGTGGAATTTGCAGGGAACATGTGCCCTGCCCTGCCCTTTTCCCTGGCAGTTCCTGGAGCTGTGGGAGCCCACAGGGATGACTCTTGTGACCAAGAGCTTGAGAGGATCCACTGCAGATTTTGTGTCTTTAAATACCAACATGAGCCTCTTGCTGCACTGGAGCAGATGGAGGAGAAAATCCCACTTTGGCAGTTCCAGCTGCTGGGCTGGAAAGTTATTCCTTTGGAAGTTATTCCTTTAAAGAAGTTACTCTTTAAATTCCTCTAAAACCCCAGAAGTTACTGTTTTATTTCTGGCAGCCAGGTGTTGCTGGCCATGCCTGAGCAGTCCCCTCTCTGCCCCACGTCTCCTCAAGCTTGTTCTGGGTAGAGCTGAAAATTCAGGTGCAAAATTGAGCCTTGTGGGTGATGAGGTGGCAGTTTAAGCCCAAACTGGGTGGTGACAGGAAGCTGAAGGAGGACAGGCAGGGGCTGTGAGGGACACAGAGGATTTGGGATGCTCAGGGAGCCACCAAAACTCCCCAGCTCCTCTTCGTGCTGCACTCGTTGCTTCGGGGATGCAGCTGCAGAGAGCAGCACTGGGAACGTGGTTCCAACCCCGTTTTTTGGGATGTGGTTGTGCTTCCCTGAGCCAGGCAGAGCTGATCTGGCATCACAGGGGTCAGGAGCTGTGGCTGACGTGGCTCTTCCCTCGCTGCCCCCAGGTCGTCATCCTGCTCTACATCGCTGACTGGATGGTGCACTGGATGTGGGGCAGGGACCTGGATCCCGACAACTTCTCCATCCCATACTTGACAGCTCTGGGGGACCTGATTGGAACAGGGCTCCTGGCCCTCAGCTTCCACGTCCTCTGGCTCATCGGTGACCGGGACTCCGATGTTGGGGATTAACTCTCCCCACTCCCCCCTTCCCACAGCTCTCCTCCTCCTCCTCCTCCTCCTCTTCCCATTTGTTGTTTCTTTTCCTCCCCCCTTTGCCTCTCTCTGCTTCCCCCTCCTCCCACCCCGTCTCTCTCGAGACTTCATCTTTGATACTGGATTCTCATTATTTTCAATGGGAATTTTACATGGTTTATATTTCAAGCTGAGTTTGTACAGAGGATATATCTAGTTTTAGGAAGGACAAACAAACAAACAAACAAAAGTGTAACGAGACAATCACTAAGTGCAATTTTCACAGCAGTTATGTCTGAACCAAGGTTCCAGTGAAGTTCCTGCTCAGCCAGATCATGCAGGGAGCCTCCCCTGCTCCACTCCCTCGAGGTGAAGGGCTGCTTTTTTCGCTTCATAAGCGTTTTAAACCCTTGGCGTCGAGCTCAGTTTTGTTTTACTGAGCTGGCACCTCCAAGCGAAGTACAACCTCATGGCTGAGGGCACAGAGTACCCCTGCCTTGGCTCTCTGAAGCTCCATCCTGGGCTCACATCCAAAAATTGGGAGTTTCTGGGAGAGGGACGAGGAGGATGACGAGGAAGGCTCCTGTGAGTGATCTTGTTTGAGAGCCCCAGGCCCTGGCTGGGCTCTGCTGGCAGATCCAGGCTCCCTTTTGCCACCCACCGCAAACTGCAGGTTCTGCCTCTGCTGAGCTGAGTTCAGCTGCTCTGAGCTTCACCCAAGGGGGCTGGGAGCTCTCCCCATCCATCCCCCCCCTTCCACCTGCCAGAGATCCTCTGCAGGACCTGCTGGAGCCCTCCTGGGTGCTGTCTCCTTGTGCTGCACGATTTTCACGGCTCTCCTCAGTGCAGAGGGATAGGTGGAAAAGCAGCTGCTGTTTTTGGTGTCCAGGTTTCCTTTCGGTTGCTGAGTGCTGCTGACGGGCCCCTTGCAGCCAGCAAGAAGCCACCCAGCACCTCCCCCAGCTGAGCCTGAGGTGCTTCAAGCTGGGGAGGAGCATTTTGCTCGTGGTGTCTGTTAGGAAAGGACATCCGTGGGATCCACGGGATTTCTCTCTCTGCCCAGGTGCCGGCTGGAAAACAGCTGGAAATCCGGGCACAGCTGGATTGCTGGAGCCCTGGCTCTCGGTGCAGCTCTGTGGCACAGGAACCCCCCTGCCCGTGTGTAAAATCTGGGATTGGGGCTGCAGCCCAGCTGGGAAGCCCTGGCTGAGCACAGGGAGTGCAGGGTTCCCTCCTCTGCTCCTTCCCCTCCTGCTTTTTGTGCTGTTCAGCTCCTCCGTGCTGGCCGAATTCCTGCTCTTCCCATTAGGCCGTGTTGGGAGGGCAGCAAAAACCACGCACCCAGGTGGGCAAATCGTGACCAAAGTTAGTCCAGGATCATTGTCCCAGGCCAGGGATCTGGGTGCAGAGCTGGGCTCACTCTAGAGATGGCCCTGTTGGAAAGGAGGGTCAGGATCAGAGTTCTGGAAGTCCACGGGAGCAGGTGGATCCAAACCAGGGCTCTCGGCTGCTCCAGGCCCTCTGTGGAGTTTTGGAAACCCTTCCCTGCTGCTGGTGGTGTGCAGGAGGCAGAGGTGGGCTCCAGGCTGCTCCTTCTCAGCCCCTCAGAAGAGCAGGAGTTGTATTTCTGAGTTGATTTTCCCCTTTTTCCCTTGCTAATCCAACATCAGGCTCACTCCTCTCCTCTTTGCTCCGTGTCCTGTGTGGGAGCAGCTCTGACCCTCCTCTCTCCACCCTCACTTCTCACAGATCTCCTTTGGCCAAAGCTGTGCTCAAAATACAAAACCCAACCACAAAACAAACCCTGTCCCTGCCGTGCTGAACTCTCAGCCCAGGGACTCCTGGAATATTTTTTGGAATATTCTCAGCTGCTCACCTGATTTCTCTGCCTGATGGTGAGGAATAAATGCAGGACTTCCTTCCATTAACACTTCAGCTTTTATGTGCATAGAAAGAAACTCTGCTGGCCTTCCAGGTGTCACATCACCACTAAATTCCCCAGGAAAAGATTCCCTGCAGGAGGAATCTGCCTCTCGTGGTCAGGGCTGGGGGGGTCTGTACATGAAACATGGTCAAAGGTGTGCTTGGGGAATGGTCAGGGAAGAACCTCACTTAAAACTGAGGAATATTGATGGGGAAAAAAACAACAAAACCTCTTCCCACTGGTTGCACTCCAATGCATGCCGACTCCACAACTGCCTGCAGATGAAGATCCTGGTTTACTCTTTTATTAAAGGAAAAAAAAAAAGACTGTCTTAATTATTTATAGTTCCTATAACTGACAGATGTCGACCTAATGGATAAATTATATTTGGTTAAATAAAGATGACATTTATTTATGTGGACTGTGGTGGTTTTTCCCTTCGGGTTGAAGGTCCCTCTCAGGTTTTGGAGCTTATTTTAGCTCAGGCTGAAGCTCTTTTGATAGGAGAGTTACGAAAATCAAATAAATTGCTGGGCATGAAGCAAACTGGGATTAGTGTGAGTGCCAGGTGACCTCGGCCGTGCCCTTGGTCAGGTCCTGGCAGCTTGTGGGGGCTCCCAGCAGGAATCCAGGTGTTTGTTCTGGCCCTCCCTGGATTCAGAACCCAGGCCCTGCTCCCCGAGAGCTGCTGGCACGTGGCCCCTGCCCGTGTCTGCTGATTGCGTGGGACAGAAGGGTTCTGCACCTTCCAGGGTGCAGAAAAGGCCCTGGATTTGCAGGAGCTGGTGGCTGTGGGCTGTGTTTCCCTGCAGGGCTGTGCCTCCAGCTCGCCCAGAGCAGGATCTTGGTGCAGAATCCCAAAACAAAGCCCCTGGGTTTGGGGAGCAGCCACCCCAAATGTGGCTTCACACATCACTGGGGTGAATATTGGGGTGCTGGGGCACGGGAGGGGCCATGTCCTGGTCTCCTGAGGCTGGGGGAAGGAGTATGAATTGCAGAAAGAAATGCCCAGGCTTTGAGACCTTGGAGAAATCCCAGCAATGGGGGAGCCTTGTCTGAAAATTGAAATACATTGGTGGGGGAGTGCAGATTGTGGAGTCTTTTTATTTGTCTGGGGGTTGCAAAGGAGCTGGGGGTGCAGGGGTGCACGGGGCTGGAACTGGGGGTGCAGGGGAAGTGCAGGGCAGGGTTTGGGGCTCCATGGGGCTGGATCTGGGGGTACAAGGAGGTGGATCTGGGGGTGCATGGGGCTGGAGGTGCAGAGGGCAGGATTGGGGTGTGCAGGGCAGCGTTTGGGGGTGCACGGGGCTGGAGCCGGGGCTGCACGGGCTGAATCTGGGGATGCAGGGGATGTGCGGGGCAGGGGTTGGGGGTGCATGAAGCTGGATCTGGGGGTGCACAGCGCAGGATCTGCGGACACAGGGGATGTGCAGTGCTGGATCTGGGTGTGCAGGGCCAGGATCGGGGTGTGCAGGGCCCGGATCGGGGTGTGCGGGGCATGTGCAGGGCCAGGATCTGGGGGTGCAGAGTCAGGATCGGGATGTGCAGGGTCAGGATCGGGGTGTGCAGGGGATGTGCAGCGCTGGGTCTGGGGGTGCAGGGCCAGGATCTGGGTGTGCAGGGTCAGGATCTGGGGGTGCAGGGTGAGGATCGGGGTGTGCAGAGTCAGGATCGGGGTGTGCAGGGCCCGGATCAGGGTGTGCAGGGTCAGGATCGGGGTGTGCAGGGCCAGGATCGGGGTGTGCAGGGTCAGGATCTGGGGGTGCAGGGTCAGGATCTGGGGGTGCAGAGTCAGGATCGGGGTGCGCAGAGTCAGGATCAGGGTGTGCGGGGCCAGGATCGGGGTGTGCGGGGCCAGGATCGGGATGTGCAGGGTCAGGATCGGGGTGTGCGGGGCCAGGATCGGGGCGTGCAGGACCAGGATCGGGGTGTGCGGGGCCAGGATCGGGATGTGCGGGGCATGTGCAGCGGTGGCTCTGGGGGTGCAGAGTCAGGATCTGGGGGTGCAAGGTCAGGATCGGGGTGTGCAGGGTCAGGATCAGGGTGTGCAGGGTCAGGATCGGGGTCTGCGGGGCCAGGATCGGGGTGTGCAGAGTCAGGATCGGGGTGTGCGGGGCCAGGATCGGGGTGTGCGGGGCCAGGATCGGGGTCTGCGGGGCCAGGATCGGGGTGTGCGGGGCATGTGCAGCGCTGGATGCGGCCATGCCCGGGGCCGGCGGAAAGCAGCGAACTACAGCTCCCGGCAGCCCGTGCACGCTCCGCCGCTGCCCCTCACATGACCGAGCGGGGCCGGGCCGGGCCGGGCCGGGATGGGGCAGCGCGATCGGATGTTCAAGGTGCTGGTGGTGGGGGACGCCACGGTGGGCAAGACCTCGCTGGTGCAGCGCTACGCCAACGACAGCTTCAACCGGCACTACAAATCCACGGTGGGAGGTGAGCCCTGGGGGTCCCTGGGGGTTCCCCGGGGGTTCCCCGGGGGTTCCCCGGAGTCCCGGCCCGCTGCGCATCCCGAGCCCCGCTCCGCGCCCCGAGCCCGGGGGGAACGCGCCCCTCTCCCCTGCTCCTCCCCGGGCCGTGGGATTGGGAATTTGGGATAGGAACAGCCGCGTATCATCGGTGGTTTATGGGGCATCAGTTCCCAGAGTCTCTTTCCGGAGCCCCCGGGGGATTCTGTCCTTCTGCCCGGCTCATTTGGGGTGTCCCATCGTCTCCCACCCCATGGAAAAACCACCCCAGGAGCTATAAACTGGATAGTCTGAGCTTACAGGCTCAGCTCATCCCAGTAAAACCATCGGCAGCGCTGGTTTGGCATTAATTGACCAGCCTGAGGGGTCGGCAGCGCTTGGAAAGGTCTGTGAGGAATGGGGCTGAGTGGGATTTGGGTTCTTTGTGTAAATGGATAACCTGGAAGGCGCAGGAGCCGCCAAGGGTTTACCCAGGAAATCTCCCCCAGGACCCAAAATCGTGGGGGTTGAGCACAGCTGTTTGAATCTTTTTATTCCTGAACCGAGAGGGGATGGATTAGAAGTGGAAAACGCTGGGGAGCTCCGGGCTGTGCCCGTGGTCTCTCCCAGCAGGAAACGCTGCAGACTCGTTTCTTGTACTTTTTTTTTTTCCACTTAGTTCCTGGTTTTGGTCAGTTCCAGCCCAGCTGGGCCTGGCTGCCAGCAGAGCCGGGCAGGTTTTCCCCTGCAGTGAAAACCTGACACATCAGGAGCTGAGAATAACGCAGAGCTTCCCCTTTTGACTCAGTGGCCTGGTTCCGGCAAACGTGGGGTGATTCAGGTTGGAAAGGACCTCACAGCTCCTCTCACCCCACGGGCAGGGACACCTTTCCCTATCCCAGGTGGCTCCCAGCCCCGTCCAGCCTGGAATTGTGCATGGGCTGCTGGCAGTGATCCAGGATTCTGAAAGGCCCCGTGGCTAGGGCTGGACTGGGGCTCTGGGAGATGGGGAGAGGCTGTGGGGGAATGAGCCCCGTGGTGCAGAATGGCCCTGATCAGGTTTCCTTTCTGGTTTCTTGGGAATTCTCCAGTGGATTTTGCGCTGAAGGTGGTTCAGTGGTCGGAGTCAGAGACGGTTCGGCTGCAGCTGTGGGACATTGCAGGTATTTTAAAAGGTTTTTAAAGTTCTCAGTGTTTTGGCCTTTTTTGCCCTCCTTTCCCCCTGCCTTTTCCCCTTCCTCTTCCTTTTCTTCTTCCTATTCCTTCTGCTCCAAAAATAAATCCCAGGAGCCTGTGGATCCAGGGCCAGGACTGCTCTGCTTTGCAGGGCTTCCTCGAGCCTGCTGTAGTAATTTAAATATTTAATTAAAGTCCACCTGCAAGAAATGCACTCAGTAATTCCTGCCCAGCCTTTCCTTTCTGTTCCAGAGCAGAGGGAATGTGGAACTGGCTCATCTGTAGCTGGCTATGAGACTGCTCAGCTCCAAATCTTATGTTAAAATCCAAATTTCTGGCATGAGACACACTCTGAGGGACAGAATTACATGAGCTGGAGTGGAGTGAGGAGCTCCTGCTCCTTGGAGAGGGGAAGAGAAATGAATTCCCCAAATTCCCTGGCACCAGGAGAGGTCTGGGCAGCAGCAGCTCTAAAATGGCACCTCTGGATCTGGAGCAGGGAGGAAAACAGGGCTGTGGCTTCCTCTGGTTTTGCTGCCTGGCATCCTTAAAAAGGCAACAGGAAGGAGAAGTTGGCAGAGCGAGCAATGCAGCAAGAAACTGGTTTCAGTTTCAGCCCCAAAAAGGAGTTTGAGGTGTGGGAGTGCCCTCCTGGTGCCCAGGGCCACTCAGGTGGCTGGAGCTGCCCCTGGATCCCTGGAAGAGTCCCAGGCCAGGCTGGACAGGGTTTGGAGCGCCCTGGGAGAGGGGAGGGTGTCCCTGCCCATGGCAGGGGTGGCACTGGGGCATCTTTGGTCCCTTTTAACCCAAACAAATCTGGAATTTCACGATTCTAAGATCCGAGACCTGCCCAGTGCGGAGGTGCCCAGGCAGGATACATCCAGTGCCTGGATTCCCTCATTAATTAAGCAGAGATCATTAGTGCCAGCTGAGAAAACGATGAATAAACACATTATTTGCATGAACAAATCTAAACCCAGCAACTTGGGGGGGAATTTTTTTCTTGTTTTGACCCCGAAGGGCAGGAACGCTTCACGTCCATGACCCGGCTGTACTACAGGGATGCCTCGGCCTGTGTGATCATGTTTGATGTCACCAACGTCAGCACCTTCAGCAACAGCCAGAAGTGGAAGCAGGACTTGGACAGCAAGCTCGTGCTGCCAGATGGGAGCCCTGTGCCCTGCCTGCTGCTGGCCAACAAGGTGAGGAGCCCTGGGGGTGCTCTGGGTGTGCTTGGCTGTGGGTTTGTGTGTGTTTGTGTGTGTTTCTCTGTGTGTTTGTGTGGGGTTTTGTGTGTTCCTGTGTGGGGTTTTGTGTTTCTGTGTGGGGTTTTGTGCGTTTTGTGTGTTTCTGTGTGGGGTTTTGTGTGTTTTGTGTGTTTCTCTGTGTGATTTTGTGCGTGTTTCTCTGTGTGTTTTGTGTTCCTGTGTGGGGTTTTGTGTGTTCCTGTGTGGGGTTTTGTGTGTTTTGTGTGTTTCTCTGTGTGTTCGTGTGGGCTTGTGCATGTTTCTCTGTGTGTTTGTGTGGGTTTGTGCATGTTTCTCTGTGTGTTTGTGTGTTTTTATGTTTATCTGTGTGTTTTATGTGTTCCTGTGTGGGGTTTTGTGTGTTTCTCTGTGTGTTCGTGTGGGTTTGTGCATGTTTCTCTGTGTGTTTGTGTGGGTTTGTGCATGTTTCTCTGTGTGTTTGTGTGGGTTTGTGCATGTTTCTCTGTGTGTTCGTGTGGGCTTGTGCATGTTTCTCTGTGTGTTTGTGTGGGTTTGTGCATGTTTCTCTGTGTGTTTGTGTGTTTTTATGTTTATCTGTGTGTTTTATGTGTTCCTGTGTGGGGTTTTGTGTGTTTCTCTGTGTGTTCGTGTGGGTTTGTGCATGTTTCTCTGTGTTTCTCTGTGTGTTTGTGTGTTCCTGTGTGGGGTTTTGTGTGTTTCTCTGTGTCTCTGTGTGGGTTCATGTGATTTTCTCTGTGTGTTTGTGTGTTTTTATGTTTATCTGTGTGTTTGTGTGTGTTTCTCTATGTGTTTGTGTGGGGGTTTGTGTGTTTTGTGTGTTTCTGTGTGGGGTTTTGTGTGTTTCTCTGTGTGTTTGTGTGTGTTTTGTGTGTTCCTGTGTGGGGGTTTGTGTGTTTGTGTGTTCCTGTGTGTTTCTCTGTGTGATTTTGTGTGTGTTTCTCTGTGTGTTTATGTGTTCCTGTGTGGGGTTTTGTGTGTTTCTCTGTGTCTCTGTGTGGGTTCATGTGATTTTCTCTGTGTGTTTGTGTGTTTTTATGTTTATCTGTGTGTTTGTGTGTGTTTCTTTGTGTGTTTGTGTGGGGGTTTGTGTGTTTTGTGTGTTTCTGTGTGGGGTTTTGTGTGTTTCTCTGTGTGTTTGTGTGTGTTTTGTGTGTTCCTGTGTGGGGGTTTGTGTGTTTGTGTGTTCCTGTGTGTTTCTCTGTGTGATTTTGTGTGTGTTTCTCTGTGTGTTTATGTGTTCCTGTGTGGGGTTTTGTGTGTTTCTCTGTGTCTCTGTGTGGGTTCATGTGATTTTCTCTGTGTGTGTGTTTTTATGTTTATCTGTGTGTTTGTGTGTGTTTCTCTATGTGTTTGTGTGGGGGTTTGTGTGTTTTGTGTGTTTCTGTGTGGGGTTTTGTGTGTTTCTCTGTGTGTTTGTGTGTGTTTTGTGTGTTCCTGTGTGGGGGTTTGTGTGTTTGTGTGTTCCTGTGTGTTTCTCTGTGTGATTTTGTGTGTGTTTCTCTGTGTGTTTATGTGTTCCTGTGTGGGGTTTTGTGTGTTTCTCTGTGTCTCTGTGTGGGTTCATGTGATTTTCTCTGTGTGTTTGTGTGTTTTTATGTTTATCTGTGTGTTTTGTGTGCTTCTCTGTGTGGTTTTATGTTTCTCTGTGTGTTTGTGTGTTCCTTTGTGGGGTTTTGTGTGTTTTGTGTGTTTCTCTGTGTCTCTGTGTGGGTTCATGTGGTTTTCTCTGTGTGTTTGTGTGTTTTTGTGTTTCTCTGTGTGTTTTGCGTGTTCCTGTGTGTTTCTCTGTGTGGTTTTGTGTGTGTTTTGTGTGTTTCTGTGTGTTTTGTGTTCCTGTGTGGGTTTCTGTCTGGGTTTGTGTGGTTTTTATGTGTTTTCCTGTTTGTATTTCTGTGTTTGTGTGTGCTGCTGTGTTTCTGTGCGTTTGTGTGGTTTTGTGTGTGTTTCTCTGTGTTTCTGTGTGGGTTTTGTGTGTGTGTTTTTCTGATTGTGTTTCTGTTTCTCTGTGTGTTTCTCCCTGACAGGAGGGGGCAGCTGGGGGGGATTTGGGATCTTATCCCAGGGGACAGGGACAGGAGGAGAGGGAACGGCCTCAGGCTGGGCCAGGGGAGGCTCAGGGTGGAATTTCAGCAGGAATTTCCTCATGGAAAGGGTTGGAAAGGGAGGTTTGGAGTGCCCATCCCTGGAGGCGTCACCTGGACGTGGCACTCAGAGCTCAGGGTGGGGATCAGGCCCATAACTTGGACTCGATGATCCCGGAGGGATTTTCCAGCCTCAGTGATCCTGGGATTCAGTTTTGAGGCAACAGTTTTGCCGGGATCAGGGAAATCTGGGTGGCTGCACCCACCAGCTGCTCTGGGCCAGGGTGTCTCTCTGCCTCCCTGTCCATCCCATTGGCACTGGTGCCACCACACCTGTGCCACCTTTCCTGGCTGCTGAGAGCCCGGGCAGATTTGGGATGAGGGACAACGTTGGAAGCTCCATTCCAGGCGTTCTTGACTGAGGCGTGTCGGTAACTCAGATCTCAGATAAAGAAATTGCTGCTTGCAACATCCCAGTAGGAACCTTGCCCCAAGAGCTCCCTGTGGGAGCAGGACCTGGGAGCTGTGAGGGCTGAGCTAAATGGCCCTTCCAGCTCAGAAATTAGGATGAAATTCCTCCCTGGGAGGGTGGGCAGGCCCTGGCACAAGGTGTCCAGAGAAGCTGTGGCTGCCCCTGGATCCCTGGAAGTGTCCCAGGCCAGGCTGGACAGGGCTTGGAGCAGCCTGGGACAGTGGGAGGTGTCCCTGCCCATGGCAGGGGTGGGAATTTAAGGTTCCCTCCAGCCAAAACCATTCTGGGATTCTCTGACTCTAAAATGCCTGGTTCCTGCTTTGCAGTGTGACCTTTCCCCATGGGCAGTGACCAGGGAAGAAGTCGATCGGTTCAGCAAAGAAAATGGATTTTCAGGATGGGTGGAGACATCTGTGAAGGAAAACAAGAACATCAACGAGTCCATGAGGTAGGAACAGAGCCTGGTCATGTGTCCAGGAGTTAATTCCCTCCCCTGCCCAGAGAAGCTGTGGCTGCCCCTGGATCCCTGGCAGTGCCCAAGGCCAGGCTGGATGGGGCTTGGAGCAGCCTGGGAAAGAGGAAGGTGTCCTTGCCCGAGTCCAACTGCCAGTGTTGTCATGTTCCTTAACCTGAATTTTTAGTCATTTCCTGGAGTTTATATCCTTCTGAGCTTTGCTTTTTATTTTTTATTTCTTTTCTGCGCTGCCCAACGCTGCTGGTTAAAAAAATCAACCCCACAAACCAAGCCATGGATGTTTTTTTCCCAGGGTTCTCATTGAGAAGATGATGTCCTCATCCACGGGACATGGAAACTCCTCCTCTGCTGGGAGTGGGGACTATATCAGCATCAAGGAGACCTCCACTCCAGGCTGGGCCTGCTGCTAAAGCCACTGACACTCCATCCCCTGGGGTCCAGCACTGATGGGCTTCTCATCATCATCATCATCGTCATCATCATCATCATCGTCATCGTCACCTCTCCCTAAACTGTCACTGGTTTGGGGGCTTTTTCCCGTGATTTTGAACTTGCCTCCTGCCCAGTGAATGTTTTCTCAGCAGAGTGTTGCTACAGTGACTTGGAGTGAGGAATGGGAGGAAGAGGAGCAGGAAGATTCCTCTTTTCCCCCGTGGTAGCAGCCGGGAGCTCTGCTGCTCTGATGGAGCACAATCCGTGGCCAAGCAGTGGCTTGGATTACTTTTTTTTTTTTTTAAATTCTGAGCACTTCATCCTCTGGCAGTGCTGGCCTGTCCCAGGCAGGGCTGTCAGAGGGGTTTTTTAATTTTCTGCACCTTTATCCCCTCCCCAGCAAAGCCCTGCAGTGACTTTTGGTCACACACACACCGAGTCCAGGTGGTGCCTGTGGATTCCCAGCTGTGGGATTACAGCAAACTCCTCCCTCCATGCCTGGAACGATGGATCTCTGTCCTGGGGGGACCAGCACGTCCCATCAGTGCCACCAGACATCCTGAGGATGTGGAGCTGGATGTGGATCAACACTGCCAAATTCTCGGGGTGAATTTGGGACCTGGAGCAGCACAGCTCTGCCCCCCCCCCCCCCCCCCCGGGTTCTGCCTGCGCTGCTCAGCAGCAGAGACCTCAAATTTTGGTCAGGAGCTGCCCAGCTGCCTCCTGCCCAGCTGCCTCCTGCCCTTCCTCCTCACCCTGCCCCAAGTCTGGCACAGCCCCATTCTGCTGCCCCTTTATTGGGACACGGGGATGAGGAGGGGGCT